>NC_063439.1:5676535-6338904 GCF_020379485.1 Brassica napus | reverse complement strand
GAAAATAATTATATATCAAAATGTATTTAATACTTGTTAAATGATAGTATAATGTAAATTACATCCATTATTTGAAAATAACCATTTGTTGTTTTTATTTGTTTTTAAATCAGAAATTATTTTTATTTAAAAAACATTATTCATATATAATATAATAGTTTAAGTTTGGAAGATTAATCTATATATATAAATTATGTATATTTAAAAAATAATAATTTAAGATATTATATATTGAGTAACTGAATAAAAGCTGAATTTCTTATCTTGAAAATCAAATATTTATATTTTTGTCTTCATGTTATACTCACCAATCCATCATTGATATTTATAACTCAGTATGTTTTTAAAAAAACTTAGTTTTAAGTAATAAACGAATTTAATAAATTAAATTCATCACCTATAATGTTCTGTAAACTATATTTGAAAACTCTCTTAAATTATATTTTAAGCATAATATTACTATTATTTAATTTAAGTTATTTTAAGCATAATATATGCTAAACCAACTTAAATTATATTTACAATAGGACTATTCTAAACCGATTAATAAACCAAAAGCAATACTAAACTAATATGAACCAATACCTGATTCGGCGAGAAAGGAAGTGTTTCAGGATAAACGCTTGAATGGTGATTAACTGTAATGGTTTGATCATGAAAGAGTTAGTATGAATATTAACAATAAAATTATGGATTAGATTAATTTAAATTTGTAAGAATACCTTTGAGTCTATGAAAAGCAATTCAATTCCCATGAATAAGTTTGGCTTTTGGAAGTTGCAGGTTTCTCAACAATGAATCCACCTAACAAAAAGTTCGTTGTTATAAAAAATCTCCTTCAAGGTCATTAAAGGTTTCTGGGACAGCAAGAGTTGATGGTGGAACCATTTTTTTGCTCGAGTGCTTTGAAGTTTTCCTTGATAGTGTGAGGTTGATGTTGATGGAATAATGAGTTTTATAGGGATTTTCTTGATGCAAAACTATACATTTTTTTTGTTTAATGTGGTATTTCTATTTTTATATAATTTATTACCATTTTAAGATATATGTACATTTTAAGATAGATGTTTAAATCTTAATGTACTTTTTCCATTTTTTAAAATGTTTATTTCCATTTATTATATTTTTTAACGTAATATCTATATTTTATATTTTAAAATAGATATTTAAATCTTAATGTATTTTTCCATTTTTTTATTGTGTATTTACTTATATTATATATTTTACAATTTAAGATAACTTTTTTATAAAAAAAATTTAGAATTTTTTTTTTCAAATTTCTTTTTGAAAAAAGAAAATTATGCTTGAAACTATTTTTTAAAAATTTTTATATATTTTTTAAGTATTTATATATTTATAAGAAATATAAATTTCACATTCCAAAAACCCTACCCCACCCCTCAACTCTAAACCCTAAGTCTAGATTAGTTACCCTAAGGGTATAATTGTATTTTACTCTTCATTAAAAGTGAGGGTAAAAGTGGTTAGTATAAACATGAAAAGTGGTACTATGAATGTGGTATTTGTGGCAATTTCCCAATGAACTTTTTCCATTTTTTTAAAAAATTGTGTATTTACTTATTATTATATATATAATTCATATATTATATATTTACATTATTTACTTATTATTTATTTTCCTGTATATGTATTTCCATTTCTTGTACTTTTTATTTACTTAATATCTCTATTTTACATTTTAAGATAGATGTTTAAATCTTAATGTATATTTTCTATTTTTTTAAATTGTATATTTCCATTTGTTATACTTTTTATTTACGTAATATCTATATTTTAAATTTTAAGATATATTTTTAAATCTTATTGTAATTTTTCATTTTTTAAATTGGGTATTTACTTATATTATATATTTACTTATTATTTATTTTTATTTATATTGTGTATTTGCATTTCTTATACTTTCTATTTACTAATAATTTTATATTTTAAGATAGATTTATATTTTAAGATAGATATTTAAATACTAATGTACTTTTTCATTTTTTTTTAAATTGTGTATTTCCTTTTCTTATACTTTCTATTTTCGTAATATCTATATTTTACATTTTAAGATTGATGTTTAAATCTTAATTTACTTTTTCCATTGTTTTTAAGTTGTTTATTTATTTTTCTTATACTTTCTATTTACTTAATATCTATATTTTACATTTTAAGATAGATGTTTAATATTTAATGTACTCTTTCCATTTTTTTTTTTAAATTGTGCATTTACTTATTATTGTATATATAATTCATATATTTATAATATTTACTTATTATTTATTTTTTCTATATATTGAGTATTTTTCTTTCTTATACTTTATATTTAGTTAATATCTATATTTATATTTTAAGATAGATGTTTAAATCTTAATGTATTTTTCTATTTTTAGTGTAAAACGACAATGTTTAATAGAAAAACTTGGACAAATAGTTAAATAGTTATATTTATGTTTCTTTTTTCTTTTTTTATAAAATGGTAATGTTACATTATGGATATAAGCCGTTTTCTTTAGTGAAAAATGGTAATCTTACATATGTTTAATATAGTTTTTCCATTTTTTTTTTATGTTGTATGTTTACATATTATTGTTATTTTTAAATGTAAAATGGTAATCTTATATATGTTTAATGTAGTATTTCCATTTTTTTGTTGTATGTTTACATATTATTTATTATTTTCGAAATTATATATAATGTTTTTTTTTTACAAAATAGTAATGTTACATTATGGAGATAAGCCGTCTTTTTTTTAGTGAAAATTAATAATCTTACATATGTTTAATGTAGTTTTTCCATTTTTTATGTTGTATGTTTACATATATTTTTTAAAATAAAAATGTAAAATGGTAATCTTACATATGTTTAATGTAGTATTTCAATTTTTAGGTTGTATGTTTACATATATTTGTTATTTTCGAAATTATATATAATTTTTTTGGTTTTTTTTATAAAACGGTAATGTTACATTATGGAGATAAACCGTTTTTTATTAAGTTAAAAATAGTAATCTTACATATGTTTAATATAGTTTTTCTATTTTTTATATTGTATGTTTACATATTATTTATAATTTTCGAAAATTAGTAATATTAAAATGTAAAACTATATTTTATGCCACGTGTCATCTTTCGGAATTTTCGAAAATTAGTAATATTAAAATGTAAAACTATATTTTACGCCACGTGTCATCTTTCGGAATAAAAGTTTTTTGCTGATGTGGACGCTCTATGGAGCCTCAAAAGCTCCCTTTTATTAGTTTTTTTCTATTTTTTATATTGTATGTTTACATATTATTTATAATTTTCGAAAATTAGTAATATTAAAATATAAAACTATATTTTATGCCACGTGTCATCTTTCGGAATTTTCGAAAATTAGTAATATTAAAATGTAAAACTATATTTTATGCCACGTGTCATCTTTCGGAATAAAAGTTTTTTGCTGATGTGGACGCTCTATGGAGCCTCAAAAGCTCCCTTTTATTAGTATAGAAGTATGTTTACATATTATTTATAATTTTCGAAAATTAGTAATATTAAAATGTAAAACTATATTTTATGCCACGTGTCATCTTTCGGAATTTTCGAAAATTAGTAATATTAAAATGTAAAACTATATTTTATGCCACGTGTCATCTTTCGGAATAAAAGTTTTTTGCTGATGTGGACGCTCTATGGAGCCTCAAAAGCTCCCTTTTATTAGTATAGATTTAGAGATGAAAATATCAAATTTCTATATTTTTCCTTATAAATAGAGGACCTCTATTATAGAGGCATACATTGGAGCAAATCCACCTCTATAATAGAGTTTCTCTATTTTAGAAAAAAATATAGAGATAAAAATAGAGGTGGGTAGGAGATGGTCTAAGTCGTTGGGGTTTTATCACTGTTGTAACTATTGTTTCTGTTCCTTAGGTGGAATTTCAAATTGGAAAAAAAAAAAACATATGTTGTTTTTGGTGAAAGGAAAAACTATTAGAGTTATCACTTATTAAAATAGGTTTATGTTGACTCTAATATTCAATTATTTCGTTCTTACTAATTCTAATTGGTCGTTCGGGGCGGGTATTTCAGATTTTTAGAACCCGTTTGGGTATTTTTGTATTTCGGATCGGCTTTGAATATTTTTAATTCAGATTCGGTTATTTTGGGTTGGGTTCGGATATTTAGATTTTAAAATAAAAAATTATTTTTTTCATTGTTTTAAGTTTCTTGTATTTAAAAATATAATTTTCACTCAACTGATTTTTTTTTAATAGATTGAGTGATTAATAGATTTGGAGATAACATTGCAAAAATAAATAATTTGGTCATTAAAAAAAAAAAAAAGGATGTAACTTTTGTTAATACATAAAATAAAAAGTTTGACATGCATTTAAAGTGACTATCAAACCATTTTTTTATGAAATGTGAAATTTATTGATCAATGTAGAAAGAATATGGCTTTACACAAGAAACCTATAGAGTATCATATCATTTTATATGTACTTATATTATATGATTTTAAAGTAGTGTAACATCAATATAAATATTTTAAATAAAATAAATGATTTATATTAAAAATATAAGGTTATATATATACTTATGTTTGGTTATTTTCAGATATTCATTCGGGTTTGAATATTATCTGTTTGGGTTCGGATATCCAATCTCTCTTAATTCAATACATGCAGTGCCGACCCTGGGATAAAGCACAAGAAGCAGGTGCTTCAGGCGCCACAATCTATTATATTTTTATGGGCGCCAAAACCATGTAAGTTCCTTTGGTAAGGTGGTTGTGTGTTTGAAAATTTTAACTGCAGATGGCAGGTTCGATTGTCAGCTTCTCTAATCTTACTTTCATTTATGCCCTTTGAATAATTTAAAAGATTTTAAACATTTACATTTACGATTAAATAATATATCACAAATACCTAATTAAATAAATTTTTGTTTTAAATAAAATCAATTACATTTACGAATGAGACATTGATAACTTGATAACTCGTTTTAGGGAAAACCATATTATTTTCTTTTCAATTTGCTACGGCCATTAAATTATCTTTTGTTATTAATCTTTAAAGTTTTGAATTTTCTTATACATGTTTTCTCTTGCTTTTTTTTCGCTATATCTTTTGTAAAACCTTATAGTTTTTTTTTTTAATTTCTAAAACCATATAAAATTTTATTATAAATTTGATTTTAATGGGTGATAAGAATTTTATTATTATGATTAATGGGACAGTATTTTTCAATTCGCTTTAGGCGCCAAATGCACCCGGACCGGCACCGAATACATGTTTGGGTATCTTGCTACTTCCGGTTCAGGATCAACCTGCAATGTAGCTACTCTGATGAGTGAATATACTCATATACCCTAGAATTCAGCTGCATAACATCTTCACCTAGGAACGAGAGATTGTGATTCTCAAGCTTCTTTGACCTTTACTTCTATTTTTCTTACTCTATGCGCAAAATGGAAACACTAAGCAGGCACCTTCCTCACTCTGGACCAGAAGGAATTAACGAGCTCAGGAGAATTGCTGCCAGGTTCGAGGAGAAAATTTAATTTCAGCGGTGCTGTTAACCAGGAACTTAATCATCTGCTGATCATCCATGTATTCTATTAGATGTTGGCCAAACCAAAAAAGACAAAAAAAAAAAAAAAATCGGAAACCAAGACTTTGTTTCTTACAAGGGCTGGAAACACCTAGAACATCTCAAAATCAAAAACGTATGTTCTTATCTTACCTCTGCTAGAAACAACTAGAAGATATACTAAATTATATCTTCCCCTTAATCTGAAATCTTAACAAGTTTTTCTTGTGAACCCTGCACAAGAGTCTGAAGAGCTAAAAAAAAAAGGAGATCTCAGGTAATTCTGAAGAAAGAGGATGTTCTTTTTCTTCGCTGGTGGATTAGGGCAACAGGTGAGGCAGGTGCTCAAATCCGGCGCCGGAAAGTGCATAAGATGTGGCTCTGAGGCCGATTTGGTGGATTACGACAAAGTCTTGAAGCTGTTCTTTGTTCCTGTCTGGAGATGGCCCGGGAAAGATCAAGTACTCCATTGTAGAGACTGCGATCTGTTTTTCCCTCCGCCGATATCTCTAGCTACGTGCCGTTTCTGCGATCGAGTCGTGGAGCCTGAGTTCCGTTTCTGCCCCTTTTGTGGCTCTTCTCTGTGAATTTTGGTCTGTCTAGAAAGTTGTTCTTTTAAGTCTACAAAGTTGATTTCATCTCCCTCTAAAAGTTGTCTGTATTTTACTGAAACTTTGAGTTGTGGTCTTTCTTGCAAAATCTTTAAGACTTCCTGTGTGTGTTGCTTGCTCATTGACTTTTTATAGTCGCATGTTTTTCTAGTCGATCGAATGAAAAAGATGAGAAGTCCATTACTTTGTTTATTATGTACATAAGTACATTAAGCTCTGCTAATGATCACCAAAATCAGTATTTACTCAGAGAATTAGATTCTAAAAACTTGCAAAGCTAAAGGAAACGGTTTATGTTAACTCTAATATTCAAATGGTTTCGTTCTTAGTAATTGGTTGATACGCGGCAACGCGCTAACAGCTTTAACCGATATTGAAACGCCGTCGTAAGGAACTTTCTTAACATATTTATTATACACAGTGGACCATGTAATTTATGTTTAATTGGAGGGGGTTAGTGGTAATTTAAAAAGCAGCGCGACGACATTGAAAACTTTGGTCATAACTTATAAGCGAAGTTGAGGGGACACAGTTGTCAGCTTAAGACGCATGAAGTTTCCTTCCTCTGCGTTTGCCCAGAAACATTCTTCTATATATTCTTCAATTTCATTTCGCGATTAACCTAAATCCCTAATTTAACTCCTTTTTTTCCCTAAATCCAGAGTCTAATCGTTTGTAGCAACCGCGAAATCGCCTCGACACACTTTGAAAATTGTAGGGGAAATTTTCGAATCTCGTTTTTCTTTTTTTTTTTGGTTTCCATCTGTTGCTTTCGAGTTTTATCTTGTGGTCGGAGTCTCGGGAAGCTGTACTGTATGTGACTTTCTGCTACGGACAGGAGACAAAGCTGGTAATTAAAAAAAAATGAAAATTTTGGCTGATCAGTGAACACAACTTGTTTTGATTTTCTTCAGGGTTGGTGATTCCTTATTTAATTTCTGATGTCTCAAACTTGCTATTATTATTATTATCCTGTCTGGTCTGATTATTTGGCATAAATGGAAAAAGGAAAGAGACATATATTGAGAAATTATGAGTGTTAATAATAATAATCCATCTTCTGTCTGCTTCTTGTAGTTTTTTTTTGGGATATGCGCATCATGTTTTGTTTATCTTCTTATCATGGTTTGCAAACGTAGGAACACTTGATGGATAGCAACAATTGGAGACTTTCCATTCCAAATGGAGAATCTGCAGCCATAAACAATGGTGAGTGGAGAAAGCAGTTGCCACCTGATTCACGCCAGAAGATCGTTAACAAGATGTAAGTTTATTTAATATTAATATTAACTGGTTTTGTTGTAATGTTATGTCTCCAAAATGTTACACTTTTTTGACCTTTACTTCTGTTTTTCTTACTCTATGCGCAGAATGGAAACACTAAGCAGGCACCTTCCGAGTTCTGGACCAGAAGGAATTAACGATCTCAGGAGAATTGCTGCCAGATTTGAGGAGAAAACTTTCAGCGGTGCTGTTAACCAGGTACTGAACATCCACTTTTTTTAACAAGCTGGAAAATAACAGACTTTGGTAGCCGTAAAGCTATATAGGGGTATCAAATCCATGTATACCTCCCTGATTTTTTTTTTATTGAATTTTCAGACTGATTACCTTCGGAAGATATCCATGAAGATGCTGACTATGGAGACTAAATCTCAAAATGCTGCTGGCTCTTCCTCAACTACCACTGATGCTAATAATACCACATCAATGGATTCAAGTAATCATGATTCTCAACCATGTATTGCTTAACTCTGCTTATCTGGCTCTTTTGGATGACTGTTTCTTTAATTTGGTGCTGTTTAACTTTGCTAGTACCCAACAATCAAGGGCAACTTCTTCCAAACAATCAATCTCAAGCACCTCAGCCGTTGATGTCCCAAACCATGCAGAGTAATACAGCCTCTGGAATGGCGGGTTCTACTGGTTTACCATCTTCCATGCAGCCTGTTTCTTCCATAGCCAATAATAACGTCACAAGCGTTGTAAACCAGAATTCCAGTATGCAAAATGTTGCCGGAGTGTTGCAAGATTCATCTGGGCAGCATGGCCTTTCATCCAACATGATATCAGGATCCCAATGGCAGATGTTGGGCAGGCCGCATATTATGTCTTCTCAGCAGCAGCAGCAGCCACAGGGTGGACAATATCTTTATCAGCAGCAACTTCTCAGGCAGAATTTTCAGTCAGGGAATGTTCCCAATCCCATACAACAACAGCAACAAAATGTATTGCAGCCCAATCAAATGCATTCGTCTCAACAGCCTGGTAGTACGACATCTGCAACGCAGCCTTCAGCTGTGAACTCAGCTCCCATCCAGGGTCTCCACACAAATCAGCAGTCAAGTCCTCAATTCTCTTCTCAGCAGACTACGTCACAGACTATTCTTCGTCAGCAGCAATCATCGCTGCTAAGGCAACATCCGCAATCACAACAAGCCTCTGGGATCCATCAGCAACAAACTTCATTGCCGCAGCAGTCTATTTCTCCCCAGCAGCAAGCACAAATGATGCGGCAACAAGCTGCAAGTGGCTCCGGCATCCAACAGAAGCAGATGATGGGGCAGCATGTTGTTGGGGATATGCAGCATCAACATCAGCAAAGTTTACTGAACCAACAAAATAATATTATGAACATGCAACAGCAGCAGAAGCAACACCCACCGGCCCAACAGCAATTGATGTCTCAACAAAACAGCCTTCAGGCTACGACTCAGCAACCACTGGGCACTCAAAGCAATGTTGCAGGACTCCAGCAACCACAACAACAGTTTCTCAGTTCCCAGACTAACCAGCAGTCGGTGCACATGTTATCACAGCCAACCGCTGCGCTGCAACGAACACACCAGGCTGGCCATGGCTTGTTTCCTTCTCAGGGCCAACAGTCACAAAATCAGCCATCCCAGCAGCAGATGATGCCCCTTCAGTCTCACCATCAGCAGTTACAACAACCTAATCTGCTACAACAGGATGTGCAACAAAGGCTACAATCTTCAGGCCAAGTGACAGGTTCCCTGCTTCCACCTCAAAATGTAGTGGACCAACAGAGACAACTGTATCAGTCCCAAAGAACCCTTCCGGAGATTCCATCATGTATGCTTTTACATCCTTGTGAATACTTTAGGTTCTGATACCTTACATAATCCCTCAGCAGGATCTGTTCCTGAACAAAACCTTTTGTTTATTAATTGTAGCATCGCTAGACTCCACGGCACAGAAGGAAAGTGTAAATGCGGTTGATTGGCAAGAGGAGGTTTTCCAAAAGGTAGTTTTCTCTTTTTAATTTGGGTAATGCTTCCGGCCTCCCGTAATGAGTAATCGTGTTCCCACGGTGCTTTGTCTTTGCAGATCAAAATTATGAAAGATGCGTACTTACCAGATGTTACCGAAATCTACCAGAGAGTTATAGCCAAGTTGCAGCAAGTAAGTTGCCATATTTTTTTCTAGGAGAGTTAGAGTGTATGTTCTCTGAAACAGTAGTACCTGAGTGAAAATTTGTAT
Organism: Brassica napus; assembly: GCF_020379485.1. Lineage (NCBI taxonomy): Eukaryota > Viridiplantae > Streptophyta > Magnoliopsida > Brassicales > Brassicaceae > Brassica > Brassica napus. Next base: position 6,329,213 of record NC_063439.1, on the reverse strand, counting down.
GAATTCAATGCAAAACCATTTCACTAAAAGATCCTCTTGAGGCTGTATTTTTACTGTCCTCTGGAAAGTAAACATTGGATATTTATGTTCCTTCCCAAACACACAAAAGTTGTAGCTTGCATCTATGTGCTTTGTCTCTTTTCCTACTGAACACAATTCTTTTTCTCCCCAGATGGATTCTCTTCCGCAGCAACAAAGATCAGAGCAGTTTGAGAAATTGAAACAATTCAAGACAATGTTGGAGCGGATGATGCAATTCCTATCGGTTTCAAAGAGCAGTATCATGCCTCCTTTAAAGAATAAGGTGGCTATTTATGAGAAGCAGATTATAGATTTCGTAACTGCGCACAGGCCGAGGAAGCCAGTACAGCAAGGGCAGCTTCCGCAATCTCAAATGCAGCCTATGCAGCAACAGTCATCTCAGAACGGTAATCATTCTCATGATAGTCAAGCAAATCCGCAGATGCAATCAATGAGCATGCCTAGGGCACAACAGAGTAGTCTGGAAAATGCGCAGTACAATGTTTTATCATCTCGTCCCCTAGCTTCAGCACCGCAGCAGAATATTCCCTGTTCTGTACCGGGTTCTAGTTTAGAGTTAGGCCAAGGAAATGCACTGAATAATAGCCAGCAGGTTGCCATGAGATCCATGCAACAAAATAATTATCAAGAAGTAAATAACAGTTCTGCCTCTGCTCAAAGTGGGTTAAGTACACTGCAGTCTAATGTTAACCAAACCCAGTTAAGTTCCAGTCTGCTTCAGCAACAGCACCTCAAGCAACAGAAAGACCAACAAATGACTCAGCAGCAGCAGCTCAAACCGCAATTTCAACAGCGCCAGATGCAGCAGCAGCAGCAGCAACTGCTTCAGAAGCAGCAATTAATTCAGCAGCACCAGCAACAGTTGCAAGCAAGACAGCAAGTGGCACAAAATGATGTCAGTCGTGGGATGTTTCAGCAACATTCTCTGCAGAGTCAGCGTACTAGTTCCCCCCTTCAACATTTAAAACCAGGATCCCAGCTTCCTGTTACGTCGCCTCAGCTTCTGCCAGGTGGATCTCCTCAGATGACACAACAACATTTGTCTCCCCAGGTCGACCAGAAAAATGTGATCTCATCTGTCAACAAGAATGGAACTCCAGTGCAACCTGCAAACTCCCCTTTCGTTGTCCCATCCCCTTCAACCCCCTTGGCACCGTCCCCTATGCAAGTTGCCTCTGAGAAACCATCTGGAGCTTCTTCGTTGTCAATGGGGAATACTGCACGCCAACAAGCAACTGGAACGCAAGGTGTAGTTCAATCCATTGCATTTGGCACTCCGGGGATCTCTGCCTCTCCTCTCCTTCAGGAGTTTATTAGTCCTGAAGGAAATAATTTAAATCCTTTGACAAGTACATTTGGGAAACCAAATGCTACTGAGCTGCCTATTGAACGCCTAATCAGAGCCGTAAGTAACATTACATCTTTTGTAGTTGAAATATATTGTTCTAAATATTCTGATCTTGATGTATGCTTTTTCTTGCTTTCAGGTGAAGTCCATCTCACCACAATCACTCTCTTCTGCACTAAGTGACATCGGATCTGTTGTAAGCATGGTTGATAGGATAGCTGGTTCAGCCCCAGGAAACGGTTCAAGAGCTTCAGTTGGAGAGGACTTCGTTGCAAAGACTAAGTGTCGTCTCCAAGCAAGAAACTTCATGGCGCAAGAGGGGATGACGCCGACCAAGAAGATGAAGCGTGGCACAACTGCGATGCCGTTAAGCGTTTATTCATTAGAAGGAAGCGTTGGTGATAACTGCAAGCAGTTTGCATGTTCGGAAACATCAGATCTGGAATCTACTGCGACTTCTGTTGGCAAGAAGGCAAGAACTGAGGTATGTTGTTCAGTTAGACTCCCTTTAGGATCTCACACAACAAAGAAGGTTTCAGTTTTTGTAATATTGAGGACTCAATCTTGGACTGCAGACCGAGCATGCTCTTTTGGAGGAAATCAAGGAAATAAACCAGCGGCTGGTAGATACGGTTGTTGAGATTAGTGATGATGAAGATGCCGCTGATTCTAGTGAGGGAGCAACAGCAAGCAAAGGCTGTGAAGGAACAACAGTGAGACTTTCGTTTATAGCTGTTTCTCTCAGCCCAGCCTTGAAGGCTCATCTCTCATCAACCCAAATGGTAAGCATGGTCATATCGGTAATATTTTGTGGAAATGAAACCGTATCATTTCATTTTATCCCCCCTTAAGATATGTTTTGTACTTTTGTTACAGTCTCCTATTCAATCATTGCGTCTACTGGTACCTTGTAGCTACCCCAACGTCTCTCCATCTCTCCTGTATAAACTGCCGGTGGAAACCAGGTACAAGACAGGACTTCAACCTCAAGAAAATTGAAACATAGATCTTTCATACTTGGTCAAGCAAAACTTCTGCTATATAGTTTTAATCTTCTCTGAAATCATCTGGCTCATGTCTTCTAGAAACCTTCCATAAGAAACTGGATCATTTTCCTACCTTAATTAACATGGTCTGGTGTCTTGAACAGCAAAGAGAACGGGGACCTCTCGTCCAAAGCTATGGCAAGGTTCAATAAATTGCTAAGAAGCTTGTCACAGCCGATGTCGCTCAAAGACATTGCCAATACATGGGACGCTTGCGCTCGGACTGTGATATGTGAATACGCACAGCAATTTGGTGGTGGAACTTTTAGCTCAAAATACGGTACTTGGGAGAAATTTGTAGCTGCTTCCTGAATCTGATATGTATCTCTCATCATGTCGTGATTGTAACTCTATGGTTCACAGTTCGTCATGAGACATGATTCAAGAGTTGTTCTCGACAGCCATGAGAACCAATCCATTACTTGTTGTTCTGTTGGGAGTTGTTGTGTGTCGGAGGGCGAGGAGGGTGTAGTATATTAAAGAATGAATAAACTGTTGCCAACCACTGTATATATAAAGGAAAGTGAGTAAGTGAGGGCTTCGTCGTTAAGTTAGTCGAGGCGTAAAGAAGAGTGGAGTAGAAATAGTAGGGTCAAAAGTGAAACTCAAGTTAAAGAATGAATAAACTGTTGCCAACAAAAAACAGCTTTTTAGAAAGTGAAATAAAAAAGATGCGAGTGGTTTTGTAGAATATCGACAGCTTGTGGTGGTGAGAGTGTGGACAATGGAGTGTGACCATCAATCACGGTGTGGGTAAAGGAGCAAACCCAATGGGAATGGGATTTTTTTTTTTTTGGACAACAATATGGGATCTTTCTTTCTTTTTGGTTTTGTGAGTATCACTGTCTAGTGTTTTGGTTTGAATCTACTTTGCTTTGCTTTTACAGAATAAAATATAGAGAAATTAGGCCTACTAACTTAGAGAACCATAAATTTACTAACTAACCAAAATTTTTCTCTTTTTCCTACTTTTTCTTCCTATCTCTCTTTCTTTTTCTTACAAATCTAATTTCTATTTTTTTTAGTTATTTGGCAAGTAAGCCCTAAAGTATATTAAAAAGTAGAACTAAATCGGAGAACTTTTTTTGTTTTGAGCAACTCGAGGGACTATAACACTTTTTATACCAGATATGCAAAGGGAAATGCTGCAAGAAATCTAGGAATGTACCAGGTGATTCTAATTAAGTCATTTACAAGAGACTTATAACATACTCCCTCTGTTTTTTTAAAGAATGTTTAGATTTTTTTCTGTTACAAAAGAAATGTCGTCTAAGATTTCTAATGCAATTTTTTTTTTTTGAAAAAATTTGCCCAAAAAAAAAAAAGATTTCTAATGCAATTTTTACTTTTACTTTTAGTTGAATATTAATTGTAAGATGCATTGATCTAATAAATAAATTTATTTATCTCAAATATTATTGGCCAATTAGATATAATTAAAGGCAATTTTCCTAAATATATTATTTTCAAGTTTTGATCACAAAAATAGACCAATAGGAGGAAAATGATCAAAATATTTTATTTAATAGGTAAAAAGACTCTAATACCCTATATATATAAACTATATAAAAAATAAAAAATAAACTACAAAATAATTATTTTTATAGTTTTAGATTATATGTTTTCAAATTCGAACTTTTTATAATGTTTATATGACCTAAATGTTTCATTTAAATTTTGTTTTTTCAAAAAAAATATTCAAATTTTCTGTTTGTAGTTCGAAAATACTTTTTGAAACTATTTTTAAAATTTTATTTTAAAATTTTTAATATTTATTTTTTATTTTATAAAATTTTAAATCTCAATCCTAAATCATTGCTCCTTAACTCTAAACCCTAAGGTTTGGATTAGTTAACCCTAGAAGTATCAATGTATATTTATCTATTTAATGAAACATTTTTATCCTTAGAATCTATATTTGTAACATAAACTTTTTTATTGCTATCCTAGAGTATTTTTCTATAATTAATGAAAACATAAATACATTTCAATCATTTTTGAATGTGTGAAAAGTGTCTAGGGGGTGTATTGAACTTGGACTTTTAGGAGATTTTGATTTTTTTATTAAAATCCTCTCTTATTCAACTAATGATTTCTAAATACTTTTCCAAATCATGTGTTATTGAACATGAGATTTATGTAAAATTATTAAAATCATTTGAAATGTCATGTTATTCAATCAACAATTTACACAACCCATATCAAATCCAGTGTTATTGGACTCAAAACAGTTTTTTGAAAAAAAAGGTTATGAAAAGGATTTTGGAGAGAGTTGACATCAATTTGTAGTTAAAAGTAGTGAAGAGGAAATTCCACCTCTAGCGTAGATATTCAGAGAGAGTTCAGAGAACTGAAGAAAAAAAACTATCTTTAAGAACTTGACAAATATTTCAGAAAATCAATTAAAGAACTTGACAAATATTTCAGAAAATCAATTTTGCTATTCTTATTCTTTGAATTTTTTGATCTCTGCATTTATCTTCTTCGTCTTGTTCAAGAAATACACATTGGAATCCATCGAGAAGACATTGTTCAAATATATGAGTTTGTTGTCTCTACCTTTTACAAAAATCCTTGATTTCTTATCCCCCCATATTCTCAAGCTCTTTAAACCCTGTGCGCCTGCTTCTGGAGAGGATTCGTCTGAGCATGTTCATTTCGTTTTCACTCAATCCATGGCTGTATTAGCCGCTGTCGTTGTTCTGGCAATCACTGTGGTTAGCAATGTGGTCTCGGTAAGGAGCAGCGTTATGTATGCACTGGTGGGTTTAGTGGTGGTTCTTCTTGTGTCTCCTCTTGCCATTCCTGTGAAGATGACGTTTTTTTCCGCAAGAAGAAACCAAACCCTCTTACACCCTCCTCGTCTCTTGGGAGTTTCATTGAGATGGAGGAGGATGATGATGCGTCAGATGTGCAAACCCTTTTAGCTGAGGGAGGAGGGGCGTTTGAGAGGAAGAGACCACCGAGGAGAGGAGAAGATTTTAGACTGAGAGAAGCTTTCATCAAAGCTGACTTTTGGCTTCTGTGGCTTCTCTACTTCCTCGGTGTTGGCTCTGGAGTGACGGTTTTAAACAACTTGGCTCAGGTTGGGATTGCTGTCGGCATTGAGAACACAACAGTCCTCTTATGCCTCTTCAGTTTCTTTAACTTTATCGGCCAGCTTATCTCAGGAGCCATCTCAGAGCACTTTGTCAAGTCAAGAGCAATGCCAAGAACCGTGTGGATGACGTTAGCGCAGATTCTCATGGTGCTTGCTTTCATCCTCTACGCGCTCTCTGCATCCGCCACTCTCTATCCCGCAACCGCGCTTCTAGGCACTTGCTACGGGTTTCAGTACTCCCTCATGGTTCCGACAGCGTCTGAGCTCTTTGGACTAGAACATTTCGGCATTATCTACACTTTCATGATCCTAGGAAACCCAATTGGTGCAGTTTTCTTCTCCGGTTTGGTAGCTGGTCGTTTGTATGATGCCGAGGCTACTAGGCAGGGAAGCTCGACTTGTTATGACAGCAAGCATAGGATGTTTTCATGTTTAGTGTAATATATTGAACTTGCTGGGCTTGTAGAATCACTGTGTTATAGACTCAAACCCAGTGAACTATAGGGTTTTTTTCATCTTCTCACTTTCGACTTTCTTTCGCATCTCACAGTCAAGTTTTCTAGAAAACAAAACGCCTACCAACTCACAGTAACGCCTTCACCTTGCATTAATATGTTCTTTAATCAGAGCTTTAACGTGATTAACCCATTGCTTCCATTCTGAAGCATTGAATCAATCTCACCAGCTTCTTCCAAGGTAACCGAAGGACGCTCCGCTTATAAATGTGTATGCTCGCAGCGATGAACAGAGTATCTTTTCCGAAATCAAAAAGAATGATCTCTGTTAGTAACCATCTCCAACAATGGCGAGTTCCTCCATCTTGCTTGCTGATTTAAAAGTTGACCTCTGCTTGAACACCGTAAGATTAGAAACATTTTAGCTTCTTTATCACCTTGATTGCATGTTTTAGAGTTATCCGATGAGATTCTTGTCTGGAATCTGCAAGTTTTCGATGATCAATACTTAATGATAGATTTACTTTATTATTATGGATTTTTGTTAATTTCAGATTCCGCGATTGACAGTGATGAATGGCGGGAGCCAACATTGAAAGCATTTACAAACCTTGTGTGCTCATGTTTGTCAGGAATCTCCAGATGAGAAAGTTTATGTCCAACAAATAGTAAGTTTTGCTTTTAAAAAATAGTTAATTGCGCCTATGTCTAAAGACTAAATCGTATAGTTAGCATGGTAAATACTTTAATGGTTGGTGCAGATCTTGAAGCCTGCTTTGGAGAATGATTGTGGCATACTCAGGATGATCTGCACGTTGAACTCTAAACGTACAAGACTTTCTTTGTAACAACAAGTGAATTCTTACCAGGATATTTAATCGATATGGTAAATGTGAGCACTTACTTCCCTTTTGCTTGTGGTGTCCTATAATGTTTTATGTTTTAATCTTTTGGGATTTGACACATCTTTCTTCTTCCCAGATATAACAGAAGACAAGGACAAGCCTTTTTACCATTACATGCAAACATGTTTCTACTATTTAGTTCTTTGCTTTTCCTGTTTGACCGGAGCTCCAAACTCACAGAAGAGGTTCAGAAAAATACTGTGATTGGTGGTTAGTGAAAATACTAAAGCGATGCTGGAACAATCGGTCCAGCAAGACTGGGAGAGCAGTCAAACTCATTGAATTTGGTACAATGCATTGTCTCTGTACAACGTTATCACGTTGCAGGTGATCATTTGTCTTTTTCCTACTCTCTTGTCGTTATATATTGCAAATCCATGTTGCTGATTGTGTTTTTACCTCCTTAATTTTCTTTGCAGTCCTCCGATCTTGACTGTAGAAGGAAAACATATGATGAAAACCACAGAAGAGAAAATTAGGATTGCATCTAATAGCTTAGTAAGCTGTGCAACTTTGACCGTATAAGATTTGTGCTCCGGTTGTAAAGATACGACTTTTTCTTTGCTTACTTGGGAAAGTACCAACTTAAGTACACAACTTTGATACACAATACAAAAGCTTTGATTCATGCCTCGAACATGTTCCATCACTTTAGCAAGTCCACACTATGTGTGCTTCCAAATGGCCATGAGTTCAGACATTATTTTTGCTGTTGCCACACAAGATTCTAATTCATATACATGAAAAAAAAGAGGCATCTGTTGGAAAATCAAAAACTAATTAGAAACAACAAAAATTTGACCAAAATAAAATAGATATAACAAAATAAAATAATAAATATTTAGTGAAAATACTTAACTAGCTTCAACTTGGTAAAAACTATTTAGCAAATAGTAAATTAGTTAATTGTATAGATAATCTAAAATACATAAATTTCAAAGATGAATAGAAAATATCACAAAAAATATTTATAATATAGTTCTTCAAATTTCATCAAACCTAGAACCATGAAAAATAATAAAAGGGAATCTCACATATATTTCTTTTGTTACCAATTTCAAGCATAGACAAATTAACCAGAAAATGATAGAAGCACAATAAATTATTAATATGTAATCAAAATAAATATTTTACAAAAAATCAGTTTAAAAATAATAATATAACAAATAAAATCATAAAGTTAACAAAATTACTTAATAGAACTTGTGCTTGGTAAAACAATTCGTCAACAAATATTAATTTAGTGAAAATATATAATATAATTTAAAAATATTACTTCAAAATAAATAGAAAAAAAACTATACGACTTAATAATATTACGAAGGGAAGAGTTCAAGATCGGTAAAGCTTACATGGACAAATTTGAGAACTAAGCAAAATAAAAGCGAACAAATAATGAAAGCTCATCAAGAGATCTTTCCACAAATTAAAATAATCAAACTATCATGTTATTTAACAACATATAAGAATACAAAACAACAATTACATTTCACAACATGAACATCAAAATAGGTGTGACACCTACTATTGCAGTAAACACATGAAAAACATTTGTTTTTAAGCTAAAGATGTAAGTTTACGACACTCTTTTTTATCCTCGACGCACCGTCTGTAGCTCCTCCACAAACCTCTAAGTATTTCAGGAACACTTCAAGAAGCTCATCCATCAAGCCACTGTTTAGAATAGTTTGTTGAGTTTCAGGAGAAAACTTGAAGAGATCTTCGCTTACACATGTATAAAGATCAGTGAGACCAGAGAGACCGTCACGGACCATGGTCTCCGACTCTAGCGAAGACGACCCCAGAGCTCTAACCTTGGAGACCACTTCTTGAATTCTCCTAACACTCGAGTGAGACCGAACTGGTAAGTTAACACATCTCGGTTTGTATGCTCTGTGGAGTCTTGGAGATAATGAAGAACATATACACTCAAGTAATGATGATAAAAATTGAGGTTTTCGAGTTATGCTTTGTTTGGTCTTTTAGCTCTAGGGTTAATATAAACATACATAATGATAACAAATGTCAATGAGTAGGGCCTATAGCTAGCACTAGACGTGAAGACCATGTGAAGTGAGTGTGGGTGCTTCACGAAGCAGAAGCAGAAGCACAAGACTTAAGCTTGTGGGAAAGTAAAAATAAATAAACAAATAAATAAATTCATATTAAAAATTAACATAATCTAATTACAACTATGTACATTAATGTAAAAAGTTGCAAAGTCCGGACAAGTACATGTACATTAATGTAAAAAGTTGCAACTGGACAAGCATGACAATACATAACATAGGTCTGAAATTATTGTCCGGGATCCGGATCTGATCCGAGATCCACTCCAAATCCGCTCCATAAATAGGATATCTGGAGTGCCCGAATATGAATCTGGATAGTAAAATCACGGTCCGTCAAAATCGAATCCAGATTCGGATATCTTAATTTTTTAGATATGGATATCCGGATCTGTATTTTAAAAATATATTAAATTTTTAAATATCATTAATATTAATATTTGATATATTAATATTTATACATAAATTAATATTATAATATTTTATTTAAATATTATACACACATATATATAAATCAGTTTAAAAATAATAATATAACAAATAAAATCATAAAGTTAACAAAATTACTTAATAGAACTTGTGCTTGGTAAAACAATTCGTCAACAAATATTAATTTAGTGAAAATATATAATATAATTTAAAAATATTACTTCAAAATAAATAGAAAAAAAACTATACGACTTAATAATATTACGAAGGGAAGAGTTCAAGATCGGTAAAGCTTACATGGACAAATTTGAGAACTAAGCAAAATAAAAGCGAACAAATAATGAAAGCTCATCAAGAGATCTTTCCACAAATTAAAATAATTAAACTATCATGTTATTTAACAACATATAAGAATACAAAACAACAATTACATTTCACAACATGAACATCAAAATAGGTGTGACACCTACTATTGCAGTAAACACATGAAAAACATTTGTTTTTAAGCTAAAGATGTAAGTTGACGACACTCTTTTTTATCCTCGACGCACCGTCTGTAGCTCCTCCACAAACCTCTAAGTATTTCAGGAACACTTCAAGAAGCTCATCCATCAAGCCACTGTTTAGAATAGTTTGTTGAGTTTCAGGAGAAAACTTGAAGAGATCTTCGCTTACACATGTATAAAGATCAGTGAGACCAGAGAGACCGTCACGGACCATGGTCTCCGACTCTAGCGAAGACGACCCCAGAGCTCTAACCTTGGAGACCACTTCTTGAATTCTCCTAACACTCGAGTGAGACCGAACTGGTAAGTTAACACATCTCGGTTTGTATGCTCTGTGGAGTCTTGGAGATAATGAAGAACATATACACTCAAGTAATGATGATAAAAATTGAGGTTTTCGAGTTATGCTTTGTTTGGTCTTTTAGCTCTAGGGTTAATATAAACATACATAATGATAACAAATGTCAATGAGTAGGGCCTATAGCTAGCACTAGACGTGAAGACCATGTGAAGTGAGTGTGGGTGCTTCACGAAGCAGAAGCAGAAGCACAAGACTTAAGCTTGTGGGAAAGTAAAAATAAATAAACAAATAAATAAATTCATATTAAAAATTAACATAATCTAATTACAACTATGTACATTAATGTAAAAAGTTGCAAAGTCCGGACAAGTACATGTACATTAATGTAAAAAGTTGCAACTGGACAAGCATGACAATACATAACATAGGTCTGAAATTATTGTCCGGGATCCGGATCTGATCCGAGATCCACTCCAAATCCGCTCCATAAATAGGATATCTGGAGTGCCCGAATATGAATCTGGATAGTAAAATCACGGTCCGTCAAAATCGAATCCAGATTCGGATATCTTAATTTTTTAGATATGGATATCCGGATCTGTATTTTAAAAATATATTAAATTTTTAAATATCATTAATATTAATATTTGATATATTAATATTTATACATAAATTAATATTATAATATTTTATTTAAATATTATACACACATATATATATATGTATAAATCTAAAATTAATAATTGATTTAAGTATTATTTAAAATTTTAGTAATTAAAAAAAAATTTTTTAATTATTTTTACAGATCCGAATCGAGCAGCGGCTGCATCAAACACTCCTTAACAAAACGCAAAGAAAAAAGATGATGATTCATGAGGTGACCCTAGACGAAGACTTTCTCACTGCCCGGGAATATGGAATGCCTCCTCCTGCTTCTGGAATGGTACTATATCTTATTTTCTTTCTTGTATACGAGTAGATTAATAGTATTGACGTTGCTTAATTTTCATAGTCAAAAACATTACCAAGCTTTGTATGCTCAAGTACTTATATAAGTTCTCTTATTGTTTTTCCGTCTTTCCTAGAGGCCTGGTATTGACAGGCAGGTGATGCTGTTGACAAACTCTGCGCGTATAAGAGACGTCATTACCTTTCCTGTTCTGAAGGTTCAACAGTAATAATTGCGCCTAACGTGGTAATACATGTTGTAGCTTTAGCATTCCTTGTGTATCTTCTTTTTGGCTATTTCTCGAGCTGAGGAAGTTGGAAGAAGCTTGTGTAACATACGCAACTGGATAGTAAAAAACAAATCCAATGATCTTTTGCTTGATACGTGCTTGAGAATGAAATAGACGTACAATAATACATACGAAAATAGTTCCATCATGTTTCAGAGCTTTGGGATCAAATCCAATATCAGAACATTCAACATCCTCCTTGATTCATATGGGGAAAGAGGAAACTACAAGAAGATGAGTGCCGTGATGGAATTCATGAACATAGTCACCTACAATATGGTCATTGACGCCTTCGAGAGAGGAGACTTGAAACAAATGGATTTTGCTCTACTTTGTCATTTTATAGGATTTTGAAAGGTAGTTTTCAAAACTTATAGAATAGTATGAATCTCGGATTAGTTGATAAATGATTTATAAGCATTGTAAAATTTTATATGTTCTTATCAAACTTTTTGAACTCTTCTAATTTCTTAATATGCGACTACTACTATTACTGTACGCAAATGAAAAAATTTAAAATTGTCTATTTCATTTGAAATGCGTCCTATAACTTTACATCATCAAATAATGCTTAACGTAGGGATAAACAACCCCGTTTATTTTCTCAACCAATAAAATATTGTATCTGAGTATTTGTTTTCTTTGTCAAACAAGTAGCATTTTGTAATATGCTCATAAACACCGGACATTATTAACATTATGTGAACTATAAAATCGACACCTACCCAGAATAAGATCATCTCTATGACTTCCTTGATGCAATAACATGTCACATTTTTAAAAGGAAACTGCCTCGACACAAATAGCAACTACAAAAGTAGATTTTCAAATTAGACAACGATAGCCACAAACAAATTTTTATCGTTACATAACACGAACAGTGATTGTTGATTGTTGATCGTATATGTAGATTCGTATATATAAATTTAAGTAGATTCAAAAATATCATTTTTTTCAACATATTTTCATTTTCATATTTTAGAACATATTTTCTTTACGAAATCTACAAAATGAATTTACAAATTCATGTAATGATAAAACATACAAACCCGGCGCGTAGCGCCGGAATACCACTAGTTAATAATATTGAAATTTAACATAATTAACCATCTAACCTAAACAATTAAAAATATGACTTCTATATTATCATCAAAATCGTAAAACTACACATGATACTTATACTATGTTAGAAGATAATGCTTTTAAAAAATTGGGTTACTTATTCTACAATATTTATTATGATGGTTTTGATACTGAAACTAAAAATTTAATGATTAAATTATTAATTGATTTATGTACAATAAATTATATTTTATTAAACGGACTTAAACAAAATTAAAAATCAATTGATCGAACTAATCCACAACAAACAAAAACAATAAACTGAACCGAACACAAACCAAACCAAGTAATTTCAGATGGTTTTGATTGAAGTTTTATTAGAACCAAACCGGATCAAACTCAAACAAAACCCGAATTTAAACCAAAATGCACACTTATACCCACATCACTCGCGTACTTAGAGACACAATATTAATTCTATGTCCATACAGACAAAACGACGTGAAGAGAACATAAACTAAAGAACTAACACTAGAAGATTACTTATATCATTCACCTCCTGAATCTTTTTCTGGTCTGTGTTCTTCTACAAAGCTCGAAATCTAACTATACTTGTGTTCAGGACGATGAGTGAACTCAAAGTCTATGTGAACAAAAGCGCGTTACACCTCAACAAGTTGCTCGAGCATCTCTTGAGTCTCTCCGATGTTGTGAGCCTCTTGCAGTCTCATGTCCTCTGTCAAAACAATGTCCACCTCCACAAAGTAGTGCGACCCAAAAGTGTAGGCTCTTAATGTGTCAATATTATAGCACCAAGGAGATCAATCCACCAGTAGAATTTGACTGCCAAGACAGTTGTTGCTAAGCCGATTGAATTGGTGACAACGCAAAGAGGTGATCCTGAGCGTAGGCCCTAACGATCACGTTCTGAAAACCTCTGCAGTAAAGCATGAGTAGGAACTTCACTCTGGTGACAGAGGCCATGATCCCTATCTTTAACAAAAGAAAGAATTGGGTTATAACTTGGAGACTAGTTGCCTTCCTGACTCTAGCAAAAACTTGTAGTCCAAGAGTAGCCATCACGGAAGCAAACACAATGATTCCCTGTTGATATTGGGTTATATCTTCAGTTCCACAAGGCATGCAAAGGCAGAAACACAAGGTTTTGTGATCATCTGGTTTGGGGCAAAACTATGTATGTTCTCTTGTGAGAGACACGTAAAACTATCATTACTTGATAGACAGAAACCAAATAAAGAGCTACCGGACAGACCAACATACCACAGGTTGCATACGTCGTTTGCCAATAGGATAATGAAAAATGGTTTGGTTTTCTCATGGCATTAGCTGTGAACCAGAGATAAAATCAGACAAGAGATCCAAGAGAGAGTCCAGAGTTGATGCTTTCGACCTATACCCCCGCGGATAAACCGACCCACGGTGGTCTTCTTGGATTATCTCTAATTGATGCTTTCAACTACTTCAAAACAAACAAAACTTAGACATTCAGAATCAAAAAATGATAGTATATTGATGTGTTTTAATGATTTAAATAAAAGTTGTATATACAAAAATGATCTTTTTTGTTCACTGTGAATTGTAGCTGTGGGTAGCGCTTATAGTGGCTACTAACAGCAATGCGTGGTTTGGGACAGCTGTTTTAGTGACCAACATGAAGAACTTCCCTCTCAGTAGAGGTACTGTCGCTGGAATACTCAAAGGGTATGCTGCTATTGGTGGAGCGGTTTACACTGTGATATACAACGTTTTTCTTGATCAGTCCTCTACGAATTTGCTGCTGTTTCTTGCTCTCGGAATCCCTGTTGTCTGCTTTGCTATGATGTCCTTCATTAGACCCTGTGCGCCTGCTTCTGGAGAGGATTCGTCTGAGCATGTTCATTTCGTTTTCACTCAATCCATGGCTGTATTAGCCGCTGTCGTTGTTCTGGCAATCACTGTGGTTAGCAATGTGGTCTCGGTAAGGAGCAGCGTTATGTATGCACTGGTGGGTTTAGTGGTGGTTCTTCTTGTGTCTCCTCTTGCCATTCCTGTGAAGATGACGTTTTTTTCCGCAAGAAGAAACCAAACCCTCTTACACCCTCCTCGTCTCTTGGGAGTTTCATTGAGATGGAGGAGGATGATGATGCGTCAGATGTGCAAACCCTTTTAGCTGAGGGAGGAGGGGCGTTTGAGAGGAAGAGACCACCGAGGAGAGGAGAAGATTTTAGACTGAGAGAAGCTTTCATCAAAGCTGACTTTTGGCTTCTGTGGCTTCTCTACTTCCTCGGTGTTGGCTCTGGAGTGACGGTTTTAAACAACTTGGCTCAGGTTGGGATTGCTGTCGGCATTGAGAACACAACAGTCCTCTTATGCCTCTTCAGTTTCTTTAACTTTATCGGCCAGCTTATCTCAGGAGCCATCTCAGAGCACTTTGTCAAGTCAAGAGCAATGCCAAGAACCGTGTGGATGACGTTAGCGCAGATTCTCATGGTGCTTGCTTTCATCCTCTACGCGCTCTCTGCATCCGCCACTCTCTATCCCGCAACCGCGCTTCTAGGCACTTGCTACGGGTTTCAGTACTCCCTCATGGTTCCGACAGCGTCTGAGCTCTTTGGACTAGAACATTTCGGCATTATCTACACTTTCATGATCCTAGGAAACCCAATTGGTGCAGTTTTCTTCTCCGGTTTGGTAGCTGGTCGTTTGTATGATGCCGAGGCTACTAGGCAGGGAAGCTCGACTTGTTATGACAGCAAGCATAGGATGTTTTCATGTTTAGTGTAATATATTGAACTTGCTGGGCTTGTAGAATCACTGTGTTATAGACTCAAACCCAGTGAACTATAGGGTTTTTTTCATCTTCTCACTTTCGACTTTCTTTCGCATCTCACAGTCAAGTTTTCTAGAAAACAAAACGCCTACCAACTCACAGTAACGCCTTCACCTTGCATTAATATGTTCTTTAATCAGAGCTTTAACGTGATTAACCCATTGCTTCCATTCTGAAGCATTGAATCAATCTCACCAGCTTCTTCCAAGGTAACCGAAGGACGCTCCGCTTATAAATGTGTATGCTCGCAGCGATGAACAGAGTATCTTTTCCGAAATCAAAAAGAATGATCTCTGTTAGTAACCATCTCCAACAATGGCGAGTTCCTCCATCTTGCTTGCTGATTTAAAAGTTGACCTCTGCTTGAACACCGTAAGATTAGAAACATTTTAGCTTCTTTATCACCTTGATTGCATGTTTTAGAGTTATCCGATGAGATTCTTGTCTGGAATCTGCAAGTTTTCGATGATCAATACTTAATGATAGATTTACTTTATTATTATGGATTTTTGTTAATTTCAGATTCCGCGATTGACAGTGATGAATGGCGGGAGCCAACATTGAAAGCATTTACAAACCTTGTGTGCTCATGTTTGTCAGGAATCTCCAGATGAGAAAGTTTATGTCCAACAAATAGTAATTTTTGCTTTTAAAAAATAGTTAATTGCGCCTATGTCTAAAGACTAAATCGTATAGTTAGCATGGTAAATACTTTAATGGTTGGTGCAGATCTTGAAGCCTGCTTTGGAGAATGATTGTGGCATACTCAGGATGATCTGCACGTTGAACTCTAAACGTACAAGACTTTCTTTGTAACAACAAGTGAATTCTTACCAGGATATTTAATCGATATGGTAAATGTGAGCACTTACTTCCCTTTTGCTTGTGGTGTCCTATAATGTTTTATGTTTTAATCTTTTGGGATTTGACACATCTTTCTTCTTCCCAGATATAACAGAAGACAAGGACAAGCCTTTTTACCATTACATGCAAACATGTTTCTACTATTTAGTTCTTTGCTTTTCCTGTTTGACCGGAGCTCCAAACTCACAGAAGAGGTTCAGAAAAATACTGTGATTGGTGGTTAGTGAAAATACTAAAGCGATGCTGGAACAATCGGTCCAGCAAGACTGGGAGAGCAGTCAAACTCATTGAATTTGGTACAATGCATTGTCTCTGTACAACGTTATCACGTTGCAGGTGATCATTTGTCTTTTTCCTACTCTCTTGTCGTTATATATTGCAAATCCATGTTGCTGATTGTGTTTTTACCTCCTTAATTTTCTTTGCAGTCCTCCGATCTTGACTGTAGAAGGAAAACATATGATGAAAACCACAGAAGAGAAAATTAGGATTGCATCTAATAGCTTAGTAAGCTGTGCAACTTTGACCGTATAAGATTTGTGCTCCGGTTGTAAAGATACGACTTTTTCTTTGCTTACTTGGGAAAGTACCAACTTAAGTACACAACTTTGATACACAATACAAAAGCTTTGATTCATGCCTCGAACATGTTCCATCACTTTAGCAAGTCCACACTATGTGTGCTTCCAAATGGCCATGAGTTCAGACATTATTTTTGCTGTTGCCACACAAGATTCTAATTCATATACATGAAAAAAAAGAGGCATCTGTTGGAAAATCAAAAACTAATTAGAAACAACAAAAATTTGACCAAAATAAAATAGATATAACAAAATAAAATAATAAATATTTAGTGAAAATACTTAACTAGCTTCAACTTGGTAAAAACTATTTAGCAAATAGTAAATTAGTTAATTGTATAGATAATCTAAAATACATAAATTTCAAAGATGAATAGAAAATATCACAAAAAAATATTTATAATATAGTTCTTCAAATTTCATCAAACCTAGAACCATGAAAAATAATAAAAGGGAATCTCACATATATTTCTTTTGTTACCAATTTCAAGCATAGACAAATTAACCAGAAAATGATAGAAGCACAATAAATTATTAATATGTAATCAAAATAAATATTTTACAAAAAATCAGTTTAAAAATAATAATATAACAAATAAAATCATAAAGTTAACAAAATTACTTAATAGAACTTGTGCTTGGTAAAACAATTCGTCAACAAATATTAATTTAGTGAAAATATATAATATAATTTAAAAATATTACTTCAAAATAAATAGAAAAAAAAACTATACGACTTAATAATATTACGAAGGGAAGAGTTCAAGATCGGTAAAGCTTACATGGACAAATTTGAGAACTAAGCAAAATAAAAGCGAACAAATAATGAAAGCTCATCAAGAGATCTTTCCACAAATTAAAATAATCAAACTATCATGTTATTTAACAACATATAAGAATACAAAACAACAATTACATTTCACAACATGAACATCAAAATAGGTGTGACACCTACTATTGCAGTAAACACATGAAAAACATTTGTTTTTAAGCTAAAGATGTAAGTTTACGACACTCTTTTTTATCCTCGACGCACCGTCTGTAGCTCCTCCACAAACCTCTAAGTATTTCAGGAACACTTCAAGAAGCTCATCCATCAAGCCACTGTTTAGAATAGTTTGTTGAGTTTCAGGAGAAAACTTGAAGAGATCTTCGCTTACACATGTATAAAGATCAGTGAGACCAGAGAGACCGTCACGGACCATGGTCTCCGACTCTAGCGAAGACGACCCCAGAGCTCTAACCTTGGAGACCACTTCTTGAATTCTCCTAACACTCGAGTGAGACCGAACTGGTAAGTTAACACATCTCGGTTTGTATGCTCTGTGGAGTCTTGGAGATAATGAAGAACATATACACTCAAGTAATGATGATAAAAATTGAGGTTTTCGAGTTATGCTTTGTTTGGTCTTTTAGCTCTAGGGTTAATATAAACATACATAATGATAACAAATGTCAATGAGTAGGGCCTATAGCTAGCACTAGACGTGAAGACCATGTGAAGTGAGTGTGGGTGCTTCACGAAGCAGAAGCAGAAGCACAAGACTTAAGCTTGTGGGAAAGTAAAAATAAATAAACAAATAAATAAATTCATATTAAAAATTAACATAATCTAATTACAACTATGTACATTAATGTAAAAAGTTGCAAAGTCCGGACAAGTACATGTACATTAATGTAAAAAGTTGCAACTGGACAAGCATGACAATACATAACATAGGTCTGAAATTATTGTCCGGGATCCGGATCTGATCCGAGATCCACTCCAAATCCGCTCCATAAATAGGATATCTGGAGTGCCCGAATATGAATCTGGATAGTAAAATCACGGTCCGTCAAAATCGAATCCAGATTCGGATATCTTAATTTTTTAGATATGGATATCCGGATCTGTATTTTAAAAATATATTAAATTTTTAAATATCATTAATATTAATATTTGATATATTAATATTTATACATAAATTAATATTATAATATTTTATTTAAATATTATACACACATATATATAAATCAGTTTAAAAATAATAATATAACAAATAAAATCATAAAGTTAACAAAATTACTTAATAGAACTTGTGCTTGGTAAAACAATTCGTCAACAAATATTAATTTAGTGAAAATATATAATATAATTTAAAAATATTACTTCAAAATAAATAGAAAAAAAACTATACGACTTAATAATATTACGAAGGGAAGAGTTCAAGATCGGTAAAGCTTACATGGACAAATTTGAGAACTAAGCAAAATAAAAGCGAACAAATAATGAAAGCTCATCAAGAGATCTTTCCACAAATTAAAATAATTAAACTATCATGTTATTTAACAACATATAAGAATACAAAACAACAATTACATTTCACAACATGAACATCAAAATAGGTGTGACACCTACTATTGCAGTAAACACATGAAAAACATTTGTTTTTAAGCTAAAGATGTAAGTTGACGACACTCTTTTTTATCCTCGACGCACCGTCTGTAGCTCCTCCACAAACCTCTAAGTATTTCAGGAACACTTCAAGAAGCTCATCCATCAAGCCACTGTTTAGAATAGTTTGTTGAGTTTCAGGAGAAAACTTGAAGAGATCTTCGCTTACACATGTATAAAGATCAGTGAGACCAGAGAGACCGTCACGGACCATGGTCTCCGACTCTAGCGAAGACGACCCCAGAGCTCTAACCTTGGAGACCACTTCTTGAATTCTCCTAACACTCGAGTGAGACCGAACTGGTAAGTTAACACATCTCGGTTTGTATGCTCTGTGGAGTCTTGGAGATAATGAAGAACATATACACTCAAGTAATGATGATAAAAATTGAGGTTTTCGAGTTATGCTTTGTTTGGTCTTTTAGCTCTAGGGTTAATATAAACATACATAATGATAACAAATGTCAATGAGTAGGGCCTATAGCTAGCACTAGACGTGAAGACCATGTGAAGTGAGTGTGGGTGCTTCACGAAGCAGAAGCAGAAGCACAAGACTTAAGCTTGTGGGAAAGTAAAAATAAATAAACAAATAAATAAATTCATATTAAAAATTAACATAATCTAATTACAACTATGTACATTAATGTAAAAAGTTGCAAAGTCCGGACAAGTACATGTACATTAATGTAAAAAGTTGCAACTGGACAAGCATGACAATACATAACATAGGTCTGAAATTATTGTCCGGGATCCGGATCTGATCCGAGATCCACTCCAAATCCGCTCCATAAATAGGATATCTGGAGTGCCCGAATATGAATCTGGATAGTAAAATCACGGTCCGTCAAAATCGAATCCAGATTCGGATATCTTAATTTTTTAGATATGGATATCCGGATCTGTATTTTAAAAATATATTAAATTTTTAAATATCATTAATATTAATATTTGATATATTAATATTTATACATAAATTAATATTATAATATTTTATTTAAATATTATACACACATATATATAAATCAGTTTAAAAATAATAATATAACAAATAAAATCATAAAGTTAACAAAATTACTTAATAGAACTTGTGCTTGGTAAAACAATTCGTCAACAAATATTAATTTAGTGAAAATATATAATATAATTTAAAAATATTACTTCAAAATAAATAGAAAAAAAACTATACGACTTAATAATATTACGAAGGGAAGAGTTCAAGATCGGTAAAGCTTACATGGACAAATTTGAGAACTAAGCAAAATAAAAGCGAACAAATAATGAAAGCTCATCAAGAGATCTTTCCACAAATTAAAATAATTAAACTATCATGTTATTTAACAACATATAAGAATA
This sequence comes from Brassica napus, assembly GCF_020379485.1. Taxonomy (NCBI): domain Eukaryota; kingdom Viridiplantae; phylum Streptophyta; class Magnoliopsida; order Brassicales; family Brassicaceae; genus Brassica; species Brassica napus. The sequence goes on along the minus strand of NC_063439.1, from coordinate 6,308,650 downwards.
CAAAACAACAATTACATTTCACAACATGAACATCAAAATAGGTGTGACACCTACTATTGCAGTAAACACATGAAAAACATTTGTTTTTAAGCTAAAGATGTAAGTTGACGACACTCTTTTTTATCCTCGACGCACCGTCTGTAGCTCCTCCACAAACCTCTAAGTATTTCAGGAACACTTCAAGAAGCTCATCCATCAAGCCACTGTTTAGAATAGTTTGTTGAGTTTCAGGAGAAAACTTGAAGAGATCTTCGCTTACACATGTATAAAGATCAGTGAGACCAGAGAGACCGTCACGGACCATGGTCTCCGACTCTAGCGAAGACGACCCCAGAGCTCTAACCTTGGAGACCACTTCTTGAATTCTCCTAACACTCGAGTGAGACCGAACTGGTAAGTTAACACATCTCGGTTTGTATGCTCTGTGGAGTCTTGGAGATAATGAAGAACATATACACTCAAGTAATGATGATAAAAATTGAGGTTTTCGAGTTATGCTTTGTTTGGTCTTTTAGCTCTAGGGTTAATATAAACATACATAATGATAACAAATGTCAATGAGTAGGGCCTATAGCTAGCACTAGACGTGAAGACCATGTGAAGTGAGTGTGGGTGCTTCACGAAGCAGAAGCAGAAGCACAAGACTTAAGCTTGTGGGAAAGTAAAAATAAATAAACAAATAAATAAATTCATATTAAAAATTAACATAATCTAATTACAACTATGTACATTAATGTAAAAAGTTGCAAAGTCCGGACAAGTACATGTACATTAATGTAAAAAGTTGCAACTGGACAAGCATGACAATACATAACATAGGTCTGAAATTATTGTCCGGGATCCGGATCTGATCCGAGATCCACTCCAAATCCGCTCCATAAATAGGATATCTGGAGTGCCCGAATATGAATCTGGATAGTAAAATCACGGTCCGTCAAAATCGAATCCAGATTCGGATATCTTAATTTTTTAGATATGGATATCCGGATCTGTATTTTAAAAATATATTAAATTTTTAAATATCATTAATATTAATATTTGATATATTAATATTTATACATAAATTAATATTATAATATTTTATTTAAATATTATACACACATATATATATATATGTATAAATCTAAAATTAATAATTGATTTAAGTATTATTTAAAATTTTAGTAATTAAAAAAAAATATTTTTTAATTATTTTTACAGATCCGAATCGAGCAGCGGCTGCATCAAACACTCCTTAACAAAACGCAAAGAAAAAAGATGATGATTCATGAGGTGACCCTAGACGAAGACTTTCTCACTGCCCGGGAATATGGAATGCCTCCTCCTGCTTCTGGAATGGTACTATATCTTATTTTCTTTCTTGTATACGAGTAGATTAATAGTATTGACGTTGCTTAATTTTCATAGTCAAAAACATTACCAAGCTTTGTATGCTCAAGTACTTATATAAGTTCTCTTATTGTTTTTCCGTCTTTCCTAGAGGCCTGGTATTGACAGGCAGGTGATGCTGTTGACAAACTCTGCGCGTATAAGAGACGTCATTACCTTTCCTGTTCTGAAGGTTCAACAGTAATAATTGCGCCTAACGTGGTAATACATGTTGTAGCTTTAGCATTCCTTGTGTATCTTCTTTTTGGCTATTTCTCGAGCTGAGGAAGTTGGAAGAAGCTTGTGTAACATACGCAACTGGATAGTAAAAAACAAATCCAATGATCTTTTGCTTGATACGTGCTTGAGAATGAAATAGACGTACAATAATACATACGAAAATAGTTCCATCATGTTTCAGAGCTTTGGGATCAAATCCAATATCAGAACATTCAACATCCTCCTTGATTCATATGGGGAAAGAGGAAACTACAAGAAGATGAGTGCCGTGATGGAATTCATGAACATAGTCACCTACAATATGGTCATTGACGCCTTCGAGAGAGGAGACTTGAAACAAATGGATTTTGCTCTACTTTGTCATTTTATAGGATTTTGAAAGGTAGTTTTCAAAACTTATAGAATAGTATGAATCTCGGATTAGTTGATAAATGATTTATAAGCATTGTAAAATTTTATATGTTCTTATCAAACTTTTTGAACTCTTCTAATTTCTTAATATGCGACTACTACTATTACTGTACGCAAATGAAAAAATTTAAAATTGTCTATTTCATTTGAAATGCGTCCTATAACTTTACATCATCAAATAATGCTTAACGTAGGGATAAACAACCCCGTTTATTTTCTCAACCAATAAAATATTGTATCTGAGTATTTGTTTTCTTTGTCAAACAAGTAGCATTTTGTAATATGCTCATAAACACCGGACATTATTAACATTATGTGAACTATAAAATCGACACCTACCCAGAATAAGATCATCTCTATGACTTCCTTGATGCAATAACATGTCACATTTTTAAAAGGAAACTGCCTCGACACAAATAGCAACTACAAAAGTAGATTTTCAAATTAGACAACGATAGCCACAAACAAATTTTTATCGTTACATAACACGAACAGTGATTGTTGATTGTTGATCGTATATGTAGATTCGTATATATAAATTTAAGTAGATTCAAAAATATCATTTTTTTCAACATATTTTCATTTTCATATTTTAGAACATATTTTCTTTACGAAATCTACAAAATGAATTTACAAATTCATGTAATGATAAAACATACAAACCCGGCGCGTAGCGCCGGAATACCACTAGTTAATAATATTGAAATTTAACATAATTAACCATCTAACCTAAACAATTAAAAATATGACTTCTATATTATCATCAAAATCGTAAAACTACACATGATACTTATACTATGTTAGAAGATAATGCTTTTAAAAAATTGGGTTACTTATTCTACAATATTTATTATGATGGTTTTGATACTGAAACTAAAAATTTAATGATTAAATTATTAATTGATTTATGTACAATAAATTATATTTTATTAAACGGACTTAAACAAAATTAAAAATCAATTGATCGAACTAATCCACAACAAACAAAAACAATAAACTGAACCGAACACAAACCAAACCAAGTAATTTCAGATGGTTTTGATTGAAGTTTTATTAGAACCAAACCGGATCAAACTCAAACAAAACCCGAATTTAAACCAAAATGCACACTTATACCCACATCACTCGCGTACTTAGAGACACAATATTAATTCTATGTCCATACAGACAAAACGACGTGAAGAGAACATAAACTAAAGAACTAACACTAGAAGATTACTTATATCATTCACCTCCTGAATCTTTTTCTGGTCTGTGTTCTTCTACAAAGCTCGAAATCTAACTATACTTGTGTTCAGGACGATGAGTGAACTCAAAGTCTATGTGAACAAAAGCGCGTTACACCTCAACAAGTTGCTCGAGCATCTCTTGAGTCTCTCCGATGTTGTGAGCCTCTTGCAGTCTCATGTCCTCTGTCAAAACAATGTCCACCTCCACAAAGTAGTGCGACCCAAAAGTGTAGGCTCTTAATGTGTCAATATTATAGCACCAAGGAGATCAATCCACCAGTAGAATTTGACTGCCAAGACAGTTGTTGCTAAGCCGATTGAATTGGTGACAACGCAAAGAGGTGATCCTGAGCGTAGGCCCTAACGATCACGTTCTGAAAACCTCTGCAGTAAAGCATGAGTAGGAACTTCACTCTGGTGACAGAGGCCATGATCCCTATCTTTAACAAAAGAAAGAATTGGGTTATAACTTGGAGACTAGTTGCCTTCCTGACTCTAGCAAAAACTTGTAGTCCAAGAGTAGCCATCACGGAAGCAAACACAATGATTCCCTGTTGATATTGGGTTATATCTTCAGTTCCACAAGGCATGCAAAGGCAGAAACACAAGGTTTTGTGATCATCTGGTTTGGGTAAAAACTATGTATGTTCTCTTGCGCGAGACACGTAAAACTATCATTACTTGATAGACAGAAACCAAATAAAGAGCTACCGGACAGACCAACATACCACAGGTTGCATACCTCGTTTGCCAATAGGATAATGAAAAATGGTTTGGTTTTCTCATGGCATTAGCTGTGAACCAGAGATAAAACCAGACAAGAGATCCAAGAGAGAGTCCAGAGTTGATGCTTTCGACCTATACCCCCGCGGATAAACCGACCCACGGTGGTCTTCTTGGATTATCTCTAATTGATGCTTTCAACTACTTCAAAACAAACAAAACTTAGACATTCAGAATCAAAAAATGATAGTATATTGATGTGTTTTAATGATTTAAATAAAAGTTGTATATACAAAAATGATCTTTTTTGTTCACTGTGAATTGTAGCTGTGGGTAGCGCTTATAGTGGCTACTAACAGCAATGCGTGGTTTGGGACAGCTGTTTTAGTGACCAACATGAAGAACTTCCCTCTCAGTAGAGGTACTGTCGCTGGAATACTCAAAGGGTATGCTGCTATTGGTGGAGCGGTTTACACTGTGATATACAACGTTTTTCTTGATCAGTCCTCTACGAATTTGCTGCTGTTTCTTGCTCTCGGAATCCCTGTTGTCTGTTTTGCTATGATGTCCTTCATTAGACCGTGTGCGCCTGCTTCTGGAGAGGATTCGTCTGAGCATGTCCATTTCGTTTTCACTCAATCCATGGCTGTTTTAGCCGCTCTCATTGTTCTAGCCATAACTGTGGTTGGCAATGTGGTCTCGGTAAGGAGCAGCGTTATGTATGCACTGGTGGGTTTAGTGGTGGTTCTTCTTGTGTCTCCTCTTGCCATTCCTGTGAAGATGACGTTTTTTTCCGCAAGAAGAAACCAAACCCAAACCCTCTTACACCCTCCTCGTCTCTTGGGAGTTTCATTGAGATGGAGGAGGATGATGATGCGTCAGATGTGCAAACCCTTTTAGCTGAGGGAGGAGGGGCGTTTGAGAGGAAGAGACCACCGAGGAGAGGAGAAGATTTTAGACTGAGAGAAGCTTTCATCAAAGCTGACTTTTGGCTTCTGTGGCTTCTCTACTTCCTCGGTGTTGGCTCTGGAGTGACGGTTTTAAACAACTTGGCTCAGGTTGGGATTGCTGTCGGCATTGAGAACACAACAGTCCTCTTATGCCTCTTCAGTTTCTTTAACTTTATCGGCCAGCTTATCTCAGGAGCCATCTCAGAGCACTTTGTCAAGTCAAGAGCAATGCCAAGAACCGTGTGGATGACGTTAGCGCAGATTCTCATGGTGCTTGCTTTCATCCTCTACGCGCTCTCTGCATCCGCCACTCTCTATCCCGCAACCGCGCTTCTAGGCACTTGCTACGGGTTTCAGTACTCCCTCATGGTTCCGACAGCGTCTGAGCTCTTTGGACTAGAACATTTCGGCATTATCTACACTTTCATGATCCTAGGAAACCCAATTGGTGCAGTTTTCTTCTCCGGTTTGGTAGCTGGTCGTTTGTATGATGCCGAGGCTACTAGGCAGGGAAGCTCGACTTGTTATGGACCTGAGTGTTTCAGGCTGACTTTTGTGATTCTAGCTACCGTCTGTGGGGTTGCAGCGATCCTTGGGGTGATATTGACTGTTAGGAAAAGACCAGTTTATCGGGCACTGTACACTCAAGATCTTTCAGGGTACCTTAAGAGTAAAGATCACTTAGGCTTAATGTCATGGTAATGTACTTATGTGTGTAACAACAGCTTTGTTATAGGAATAAATGAGAGTAAATGAGAGTAAAATAAAAATTGTGAAAAAGAAAGATAAAAAATGTAGAGTAAAATCATATAACTTTGGTAAAACTCGAGAGTAATATTACTGGTCCATCACTTTTTATAGTCCATCAGTTTGTTACTAAATTATTGCTCTATACAAGTATTTATAAACATACAATATCCCTAATTAAACATAGAACTTAAACATAACATATTTTATAATTTATATATAACGTCCGATGGAAATTATGAACAAAAAATATAATAAATTGAGTTGTTTTTTTCTTACAATTTCATTTGCGCAGGTCTCTTATCTAGTATATTTATATTTAGTGTATGTTATTCTGTTTGTAATCAGTACCATAGAGTAATAATGAAAAGTTATATTCTATTTGACTGGTATTTTTTTAGTTCAACCTAGAGTAAATAATTTTTTTTTAACACAAGAGTAAATAATTGTTTAGAGTAAAATTTTATTCTACTAATACTTTCTAGTCACATTCTTGATCTGTAAAAGTGGTAAAAAGTAAAAGCTGTAAAGAAAGTTTTTTGACTGGAACAAAGACTTAGGCAAACAGCAAAGAATGAAGAGACAAGACTCATTACACAACATGATTACCCACACTCACCTGACCTGACACACTCAGCACTCAATCCTATTTTAAAAAAAATTAACAAAACTAATTAGCCTAACAACAGCACTAATCACACACACTCAAAGCACAAGAACAGATGCAAAACTTCTGATGGAAGAACGAACACTAAAACCTCATCTCTCACCATCAAGAAACAAAAAGAAACAGAACTTCAAGTAGGTTTGAGATTCTGAAACATGGAGTCCCACTTGATCTCTTCAAGATAAGTATCTTGGCTGTTCTCCTTATAAATCATCTCCTCCCTGAAACTGTAATCAAAAACCATGGGACTCGAGAAGCTATCGATCCTACAAGGAGTCCCGTTGGTCAACAGCAACACCTCTTGCTGCTTATGAACTCCTCCACCATTTGCGTTACTCGGCGTCACAGATCTCTTGTTCCTCTTCATAAACCCTCCTCTCCACTTACCAACCCCACTGCTTCGCTTAGGGACAAGCACGAGAGCTCGAGAAGACTCCTCTTCGCAGCGGATCCATGCGCGTACGTGGTCAGAGACACACCTGCTTGTTTTCTTGATGGCAACCACGACTCTGGAGATGGAGCGAGAGGTGAGAAGAGGTGATCTCTTGCGCTCTCGACGCGCGAGTTTGAGGATCTCGAGACGGTGCTTGGCGATGGAGACGCCAATGCTCTGGAGAAACTCGTGGTTGAAGTAGGCAATGTCTTCGTGTTCGAGCTCGTTCTTGGAGAAGGAAAGGCTGTATTCGTGGATGAGACAAGGTTCGAGATTTGTTCTCGACAGCCATGAGAACCAATCCATTTCTTGTTCGGTTGGGAGTTGTTGTGTCGTTGGGCGTGGAGGTGTAGTGTATATAAAGGAAAATGAGTGAGTGAGGGCTTCGTCGTTAAGTTAGTTGAGGCGTAAAGAAGAGGAGAGTGAATTTGATAAAAGTGGAAAATAGTAGGGTCAAAAGTGAAACTCGAGTTAAAAGAATGAATAAACTGCTGCCAGCCAAAAACAGCTTTTTAGAAAGTGAAATTAAAAAAGATGCCGAGTGGTTTTGTAGAATATCGAGAGCTTGTGGTGGTGAGAGTGTGGACAATGGAGTGTGACCATCAATCACGGTGTGGGTAAAGTAGCAAACCCAATGGGATCTTTCTTTTTATTTTGTTTTATGGGTCTCTCACTCACTGACTCTCTTGTATTCTATCCTTTGTGCTATTTACTATTGTCGTTTTTAACTTAAAACATGTATGTATGATACTTGTGTTTTGTTTGAATCTACTTTGCTTTGCTTTTATCAGAATAAAATATATATAAAAAAGAATCAAATAGAGAGACTAGAATCACTTTTTATACCAGATATGCAAAGGAAAGTGCTGCCAGAAATCTTGGAATTTATTAGGTGATTCTAATTATGTCATTTACAAGAGACTTATAAAAAATATAACCCAAACGAGGTAGCCTAGTGATAGTTAAACCATTAATCACAAAATTTTAGTGTGAAACATTTAACGTTTTTAGTAATTTATAGTCATTTTAAAAATTCAAAATATAACATATACAAAAAAATTATTTTTTTATTATATGATTAACGTAGTTGTTTAATATCTTTTAATAATATAAAATTAAACAAAAAGAGCTAAGATACAAAAGTTATTATCAAATATTTATTATTCATAATCATTAATTGTCATATATACGTTAATCATATTAGGCAATTCCGTAGCTTTTATTTAAGGAAAGTGCGAGAATATTCTTGTGTACACTATTTATCAATTTAATAGCTAGTTTAATAAAAAGTATAATATAAGTTAAGATGGACTAACCAATTTCTCTAAAAATTCTGAATTTCATTCTCACGGTGACACATGGCTACAAAACAATGTTGTAATGTTTCTCAATTAATATATAAGAGATTCTCTAGCAATTTAATTTTGGATTAACAAAATTCTCAATTGATTCTAAAACCGTCACGTAAGCACAATTAGCATTCTAATTACATGATGATTCAGCAGAATATTTTTTTAATTAGTACAAACTACATGTTACAAAATTTTAAATATTTATCTATTATTATATTGGGGATATGTAATTTATAGATATTAGCCCAATTATGTCTTCCCTTATTGGTTATCGAAAAATAATTATGGGATGTCTTTCCTTGTTGACAGTGCCGTGCGAGGGTTTCTAGAAACCCAAGGCGAGTTTTAAAACTGAGGCCCTTTAATATAACTATTAATAAGTACAAAATATAGTTTTGAAACGATATAAAAAACTGAAACAAAAGCATAAAATATAACATTATATACTATTACCAACTAGAAAAGAGAATAAAGAAATATCACTGCGTAAGAAAACAGGATGGTGACATTGAAAGTAAACGAAACAACGAACACCATAAGTAAAAAACATTTATTTTTCGTTTGTGGTTTAGTTTTGGTTTAGATTATCGATTGACTTTCCATAAGAATTTTCATCAAAACAAAAATAAAATAAAGACATAAGTAAAAAAAAAAAAGGACTCGAACATGGGACACTAAAAATCGGTTGTGTAACAACAAAACCACTAGGACACCCGCACACTTTCGTGAAATTGGAGGCCTTTAAAATCATAATATATTCTGGGGCCTAAGGCAAATGCGCTTTTAAATATATATCAGGCACGCCTTTGCTTGTTGACAACATTATGCACATACTTTATTTTACATAACCAATCTTTTAGGGTTAGAGGTGAAAGTTTACATGTTATAAATTATATTACATATACAATAGTGGATGTATATGTGACAACATGCATCGTCATTATGTTATGGGAGGAGGAACCTGGATTGCAAGAGAATAATCACATGGGCTTGACCTCTTTTCACGCGACAGATGCTCTCACCGGCCTATGCGAAAAACTGTTTCGATCATGGCTGAACTAAGAAGAATTACTTTGGGCAGTCCAAAGTTTGAAAGAAGCACACTGCACATTATGAAAGTATAAACGGCCCCTCAGATTGCAAATCTCGTATTGGATGTTGATGCCATGCAAAATTCATCTGGAGTGGCCGAAGCATCCCACATTTTTTGACAAATATCTGCATTTAATCGATTTTCTCCAATCTATGTTCATTCGAGCTTGTATCGTGCAAAACAAACTTAACTTCGAAAGGCTATTTCCAAAAGCGTGAGTAGAGATGATCGTTTTTCTCTATATCTTGGTCTAGGTTCACCAGCTTAGCTACATAATAGACTTCTTAAAGGAACGAGATGTTGATGATGTATATATATTCTGATATCAGGTTTGATGCTCTGTTGTTTTGCTCAAATGAAAAGCACTGTAGTTAGTTGAACCTCAGTCTTTGTGACATTTTGAAGCTTTAATTAACAGCAAGACCAGCAGACAAAAAATAAAATTTAACAGACCAGACCAGTGTATATACTTTCGGAAATTTTAAAATAGTATTTTACTAGGTGTTTTGCCCGCATAATCATATTACAAATATTTATTATTATATATATTATTAGTATAAAAACTATTATGGTAAATTATTGTTTATGTTTTCGAAAATTTAAATCAAAGAATCAAGTTATGAAAAACATTTACATCAATATATATATATATGTTGATTAGTATTTAATTATGCATTATTTATTTTCTAATTTTTATTTATTAAAATAGGATTTTCAGAGGGAGTGTAATGCTCGGAGGCATGGAGAACAGTCGATGGATGAAGAACTCTTTCAAAACTAGTAGATAAATTGATCCCTCTGAAGCTGCTTCTAATGCAAGTAAAACGTACAAGATACCTAGAAAAAGGGCCGAGTAAATGGTTGGCCACGAGAATATGAAGATAAGAAGCTGTTTCTTGGTTTCTTAGTTAAGTTTGTAAATACAAAAACAGTAGCATTTGATGTAACAAGTTTTTAATTGAATAAAATTTATTCAAGAAAAATGTATATGATTTTCGAATAACAGCACACTATATATAGAATTATCTTATTTGTTTTAAATAGTTATTACAAAAATTAAACTGCATTTTATTCTATTAATTTATAATTAATTATTATTTTTGAGCAACAACTATAATTAATTATCTAATGTAATAAATAATATAAAAAATTTAATTTGAAATTTGTTATTAAAAATATACATACTACCACAAATATGTCTTATAATATTCATACCAAAAAACATTAAACATGATTCTACCAGAAACATAATAATAACTTGTAAAGAAAGATTAATAATAACGTTTATACACATGTTGAAATACTAACAATAATGTTTTATATCTACACATGTTTATAACCAAATTGAGTTTATTAGTTTACATGGTAAAAAAATTAAGTTATGTTTATCTATTGGCATCGCTGTATATATAGTGATATATAAGGGATATACATTGTTAAATAGAATACGTTGTTAGTTTTATTATAAATTTTATATAATTATTTACTAAGGATAACAACGACATTAACCGCACTAACTTTTAACATGAGAGTTTCTTTGTGAAAAATCACTTCGTAAATAATAGTATAGATATTCGGTTAATTCAAGAGAGTTATACCAAAAACACTATGAACAAAACTAGAGGAGTATGTAAATTGTTTATTACATCTGCTCGATTTAAAACATACATAAGGTATTTGATTATAAAATACTAATTGGATTCATACAATGGTACCACTTCTAGATCACTGACACGATAATTTAACAGTTGTTTCAAATTTTCTCTATAATTTATGGGATGGTCCCTGAGGCATCTTGCCCATGGACAGGGAATGTAGACAAAGAGCTGGTATGCACTCACAAACATGTAGATGAAGAATTTGTGTATAAGGTTAATGACCTGGTTTACATTGACAACATTGTTGAAAAAGATCTCATCTTGCTTCTCCAGAATCAGTCTATTCTTGCGGTGATGCAATACTGCCCTGAACTAGAAGATCACCGAGAGGTAAACCTCTTGTATATTTTTTATTTGATTATGTTTTTCATTTTCAAAACAATAATTTGGTGATTGTGGTTTTCTTTTATTTGATTATGCAGAGTATATACGATTGCCTTGGACGAAGTACATCAAACAAGAAGTCAGCCAAAAAGATGCGGAGGTCTGGACTCCATGTCGTGGAAGTATTGGGTTACAATACCTATACTGCTGGAGACACAGAAGGCAAGCACTATTGGCTTGTGCAAATGGCCCGGGGAACAGAATGGGGTGTTAATGGTGTAGGCAAAGTAATGATGCAAATCAGCAGAAAGGAAGACAAGTCCCTATTCGTTAGTACCTTGTACCCGAAGGTTGGTTTGAGAGAGGCTTGATTGGTGAGGATGGATTGACACATTTAAAGATCTCAGAAGATTTCTCTTTCTTTCTTTTTTTTGTAACAAAATTTCATTGACATTAACTCTTTTGTAAGTGATAGAAGGGTGTCTAATTCAGAAGTAATCAACTATTTATTCACTAATACGAATTTGATAAAGTCAATGAGTTTAAGTGCATTTAATTGTAACCTTTGAGAAAGTAGAAAATAAATAAAAAAGCATGTACGATGTTTTAGAAAATATTTTTGTTTCAATTTGTATGATGTTTTGAAGCTTTTTACGTAAAAAAATATTAAATCAATTGATTAAAATATTAAAAGTCAATGTGTATCTTTTGTCTTATTTGTTCAGAATAGTAATGATTAACTATTTTTTATTATTTTTTGTTGTAATCAAGTATTTTTAATAAAAATATATATATTTTTTAAATTTGTGTGTTTATACTAAAATATCAAAAAAAAAAGAGGGAGTAATAATCATGGAGTTCATAAAACACCAGCAGCAGCCACCAGTGTAGAGATGACTCCGGGTTGCATATAGGGCGCCTACATAGCCTGAAACCATGAAGAAGACAATAAATTCATGTTTGGTAAAAAAGGCTAGACATAGTCTTTTTATACTAGGAAAAGATCAATGGTTGCAACAAAACAAGAAGTGAGTTTGGATTACCTTGGGTGGTTTAGGCCTGTAGAAGACAACTTGAGTTGTTTTGATGGAATGATATTGGATCATTGCCTGGTACAGCTGCAGCTGATTATCTTCACGGCCTTCGAATGTGATGTAAAATTTCCGCCCGGCTTGAAAGTGACAAACGGCCTTATGAGCCTCCACAAACTCAACCTTCTTCCCTACAAGGACAGAGACAAAAGTTAGGTTCTGTTTTTTATTCTGTTATAAACGGACAAGGCATTAATTAAGTAACAATTTCTTAAATAAAATTTGTTAAACTCATCGACAGCCATGTTGCAGAACATGTTGATGAGGTAACCATCTTTTTATATATAAGCTTCGGAGCTAAACCAAAGTCTCCCTTTTTTTCCTTTTTTCTTTATTTTACTTTGCCGACCTTTATCCAATATGTTTTTCTTTTCTTTTAATCGTAGCCCTTGGATTGTAATGAGTTCAGATCAAATTCTCCAATATCCTTTTATTACTAAAACTAGGTTGTTATTACTAATAAGTTTTTGTCAAATGATATTGTTTTTGCCAGTCTTTAAAATTTAAGAAGTTTATGTTCCTAATTTTATTTTTGATATAAAGCTAATTGTAAAACTTCTCCTAGTTATGATTTTCTTAAGTAGTGGTTTCTTTAGTGGGACATTGTGTTTTGTAAAAATAAATTTATTGTTTTATATAGTTTTGGATAAAATTAAATACTAATGAAATTTTTTTGCTTATTTGTTTTAGCTGAAATCCACTTAGCACTGATGTGGGTTGATGTCATATTAATTGTTGATGTCTTTTCTTTTACTAGCAGTAGGGAATGCAAGTATGTCTTCAAGGCAGGCACGAGAAGCTGAAGATTGGCTTCCTCGAGCATCAAAGGTTCTCGACCATGTCTTTTGATAGAAGCAGCACAGTTTCTTTTGGGGGTGGATCAGAAATAGACCGCATGAGTTTTGAGTTTTGTTTTAAAGGTTCTCGACCATTGTGATGTTTCTAAGAAAATGTGTATTTTCCTTTAGTTTTCACTTATCAAACGGTCTCATATTCATGTTTTCATCCGTCTTTGACCGTGTTTACTAACAAAAACAGTTCTGAAAGATAAAATAAACTTCATTAAAAAAAGAGATAGAATAAGCAAAATATATCGGAAAATTGTAAATAATCTTGTATATTCGGGTTAATTCGAGAGAGCTAATCCAAAAAACACTACGAACGAAACTAGAGTATGAAAATTGTTGATTACATTTGTACGATTTAAAACATTTATAAGGTATGTCATTCTAAAATATTAATTAGATTCACACAATGGTACCACCTTTAGTTCACTGACACAATTATTTAACAGTTGTTTCATATTAACACTATAATATTAAGGACTGTTTCTCATGTGTGTTGTCAAAGTCAAAGGGGCTTTGCGATTTTGTAGATCATTGGCTAATAAGTCCCCGGCCGTTTATATAACGGCGAATTTATTATATAGCTTTATTTTGGATCTGAAATCTCTCTTTAGTGGGAAATGTTGTCACTGAAATAATTTATACTAGTAAGAAGTGTTGCATTATTGTTTAATTAATTTATTGATTCCTTTAGATTTTGGGAACAGAGACGCACACAGCCTCGTTACTCTCGTCAAAAGCCCTTTCTCTGGTTTTTAGTACTAGTTTTTACATTTGATAATTGTTATGACGCTCAACGTCTTGTTTACTACGATTATTTTTTTTAATCATTTTTTAGCATCACAGAATTCAAATTTCCAGACTTCCAGTCCTACCTGATCACGCGTAACGTTCATTTGTTTGTCTTGGACAAATTAAACTTCCATTTGTCGCGTTCAAAATTAACCATGAGATTTTGAAAACCATAAACAATTTTAACAAAATTTTAATGATTTTTAATTAAAAACATATATTTATATTTATTAACTTGAACCTAAAACTAATATTTTATTTCACTTTACCATGACCGACTCTGACTCTAGTCTCTAGTTAAGCTTTTTTAAAAAGTGAATATGTATCTTTCTATCACATTGAATAATAATATTCTTTAATATAAATATGCACTTTCAAAAACTTTTAAAAACTTGCGAGAAATATTTAAAATTTATCATGTAACATTATATACATCTGACTTTTTTTGTTGAAAAAGGGCATATATAAGTAACAAAATGAGAAAATACATTGAAATTTTGCTAACAAAAAGGTGATGCCCAATCGATAAGATATATAGACAAATAAACCATGGGTTGTGGAAATGAAGACTTGAAGAGTATGGAAAATAGCAAAGCAATTAAACTTTTCATATGAATGTGAACGTGTAAGAGAAGGGGACACATACATAAGTGGAAAGTGACCAATCTCCCACCCCCGACACCTCATCTTTGATCTATTTGTTGTTATTATATATTCAATTAATCAGTATTAATACCTTTTGAACAAAATAAAACTTTCTTTACGGTATTATTAACATAACAATGCTTTTGACAGTATCTGTGGATAATTTAATTAGCTACAAAACAGTGTAGTTGCCGAGCAAAGGAAATCATAAAAAAAAAAAAACTATTTGTCAGATGCAAACCAAAATTTAAAGCTGAATTCGGTAAGTATATGGAGAAACGTATTCGCGTGGGTAGGACGCGTTTGACATCGTGAATGGGTTGTAACAAAATGAGAACAATAATTAGTAAAAAATAAATATTGTGAAGTTAGGGGCGAGCTTCATCAAAACGTCACTTCTCTCTTGAGAGTGAGATTTATGGACGGACACGCCCTGCAGGACCCGCTTGCATTGCTTTTGGCCGGAGCCTTTTTCATAGTATTATATACTAGTGTTATTGTAGTAGTTTATGTTAAAGCAAAGATGCAACCACCATCCTTCATATCTCCCTATTTTATTAATATCCTTTACTATTCATCCTTTTCTTCTAATTTAAATTTGTTTATGCTAGGTTTTGCAATGTACTGTATTATTAGCATTTGTATCATTTCTTCCTTTTTGTCGGCTTTTTTTCCTTTTTTTTGAAAAAAAAAATTGGATCATTTCTCGATTTGTGCTTTGTTAATTATGCTTTCAAATATATTTTCTTGCTTTCTATATGGCTGAATAATATGAAAGATTTACAATGATAATTTTAAAGTGATTTGAATATTTGTTTAAGTAGATTTGTAAAAATAAGAAATGAGTATTGACGAATAAATGGAGTATATTTTCCCCTGCTATCTGACAATTTGATTTTCTGTTAACTATAGATATGGTATGTGTATTTATGATGCTTCGCTTTCTTCAAGTAAATTAATCTGATCTGAACTGAAATGTACTGCTTATTGTATTTACCACGCTCTCGTGATCCGTGAATTGTTTAGTCGTAGAAGTAGGCAAATACAACTCTGGTAAAAGAACTATAAATAAATATACCCGTAATACAATATACACAGACTCAATTGAACTGCTGTAAAACGGAAAAGAATACATACCACAACGATAGCAAATTATCATATTTACGTCACAATAGTAACATCATGTACATCGATTTCTAATGAGTAAACATGTAATTTTATCCCGAGTAGTTACAAAATGGATACGTCACGGATCCTGATCAAAAGTAACTTTTTCATATATAAAATCTTTCTATCAAATATTTTGACTCAATTAGAGTTTTGGTTTGGTAAGCAACGTAAATTCGAACGTATCCCACTATATTTTAACGAGTGGGCAACGAGCATAGAGGGTTTGCCCGTAAACTATCCATCCGCTTTAGAATTAGTCTAGCCATTTTATAATTTGAAATATCCTCAGATTAATAAAAAAAATTTGACTCTCATTAATTTGTTTTCATAATAAAGTGATAGAATTATTGATGGATATTTGTTTATACAGTGTTTATTTTTACATTTTTTCACATGAATATTAATTTAAGTATATATTTTAAAAAACCAAATTGATTTACATCAATCAAAATATTTTTTTTCTTCAAATAATAAATATAGTGGATAGTTCAAAATTATTATCAGATTTGAGCCCGATTTCTGCATAAAATTGTTTTAAACATAACTGTTTTTAAATAAAATACAACTGACAATATTATTTAAAAAATACAATTACTTAATTTTTCAATATATTATTCCTAATAAAAATAATACTTTAAAATATTTTAACAAAAAAGGATTGTCAGTCACACGAATCACAGACGTCCACATTACTACATATAAAAGTAATGTATTGGAAATTATATGATATTTTAAACTAAAAACTATATAATTTATATAATATTTCTGAACTACTATGTATTACGTTGCTAACACTATATATATATATATATTAAAAAATGTATGGTTTTTACTCCAAAAACCTGAAATTCATCTTGAAGCATCCTCACCTACGATCCATATATAGTCTCGTTTGTGAAATTCTTTAAGGGTAACTAAGAGATTAGTTTCTTATTTGCTTGCGTTCATGTTGAATTTTTAAAATATCTAAAAGTGCTAAGAATATTATTTTAATGCTTTAGAAAAAGACAATTCTCTCAAAATAGACATTTTTAAGTTTTTGTCAAAAAAAGATTTCAAAAAACAAATGACCAAAATAGACTTTTTTATTTTGAAAATTTTAATATTTTTTTTAGTTTTTAAATTTTGAAATCATACCCCTAAAATCTCACATCTTAACTCTAAATCCTAAACCTTAAATTATAAATTCTAAACCCAAAAATACACTATTTAATAAAATATTTTGGTCATTTTGATCTTTAAAAGCTATATTTGTGACAAAATAGACATTTTTAAGTTTTTGTCAAAAAAAGATTTCAAAAAATAAATGATCAAAATAGACTTTTTTATTTTGAAAATTTTAATATTTTTTTTAGTTTTTAAAATTTGAAATCATACCCCTAAAATCTCACCTCTTAACTCTAAATCCTAAACCTTAAATTATAAATTCTAAACCCAAAAATACATTATTTAATAAAATATTTTGGTCATTTTGATCTTTAAAAGCTATATTTGTGACAAAAAGTATTTTAAGGCTATCCCAAATAATTTCTCTTTAGGAGAATGACTTTTTATCGAGTTTAGTAATATAATTAAAAATTCTGGATTCGTCACTACATGTATACGTTTGAATATTAACAATTATTTAGGCTTCTCTCTCAGCTCTGTTCCCTCTCTAAAAACTTTACACAGAGGAGAGAGAAAGCTTGGTTTCTTTGGTCTGTCGGAGCTTTTCCGATCTAGTTTCCCGGTCATCGGGCTTTGCTTCTGGGAAGAAGAAGCTTCTCTAGTTCTTCTTCGCCGGCTTTGTGATGGTTGGAGTTTGATGTTGTGATGTGAAGTTCTTGGGGTATGGGTTTGATTTCGATTTCGGGGCCTCTGGACGGTGTGATTTTACCACCGAATCTTCTGAACCTTCAATAGAGTTGTTGGAGGTGATTTTCGGTGGTTGTGGTTGAGGAATCGGTGGATTCCGGTGGCGAGTACTCTGTTTGGTCTGGTGGTGACCTTTAGGTCGGAGAATATGTCGGAGGATGGTGTTACTGGTGTGATGCCTTTGTGGTTTGGTGATTTCCGGTGCACCGTCGATTTGCTTTCCGGCGTAGAATCTCGAGATGGCTGAAGCGGTGGAGGTGAAACGACGCGTGGGTCACGGCGTTGTGATCGGGTGACACGTGGGCGTCCTTACGCTCTTGCGGGACGCGTGGCGTTTGGTGAAGCGGTTTGCTTTAGATGCGATCGGTGGATCGGTCGGTTTAATGGGTTGGGCTCATGATCCATTTCGTTTTTTGTCCCTTTGTATTGGGCTTTTTGACTAATGTATGTGGACTTTTCCTTTTGGGTTTAGTCTTTTAATAAAAATAATAGATGGAAAAAAAAAAACGTTTGAATATTATATGTAGTTATACTTTACGTGTGGTGATGGTGAGGCGACAGTGTTTGTGTTTGGACGGGATAGATGTCAAATACTCAAACGTGCGACTCTAGATACACCAGTCACATACATGAATGCCACTACACCAGTCACATTAACTGCCCATCCTGCATCGAAATCTTGTCCCTAATTTTAAACTCTCTTAAGTACATTCAGTTTTTTTTTCTTCTAAAAAAATAAAAAGCTGAGATTAATCTTTATGTTTTACATTTTTATTAATTTCTAAGGTCCCTCTTGTACTTCCTCTGCCATTTTGTAAAGTTGAAAACCGTGGTGGTCCACCTCATTTCCATCTACCGGCTCCTAAAAGCAAAATTTTAATTAAATAATATATTATAAAGTAGTATAAAGTTTGTATTTATATACGGTGTGGTCAAGAGGTAAAGCGTTAAAATTTGTGTAATTCTTTCTCGAACAATAATAGTCAACAAAAATTTCTCGAACAATAATAGTCAATGCAAGTAATTTGTCTTTGTATACAAAAATAAGAACTACAGTCCATATCTTCTAGTTGGGTTTATGGAAATGTACACAACCAATCATACACTAAGTTTACCCGTATTGAAAACGTTAAAAAGAATACTTTGATAGAAAAAATCATAATAACGTTCATATTTATCAAACATGTTGCTCGACAAAAAAAATGATCAGCAACACTAAATTATTTAAAGAACAAAAAATCAGTCTCGTGTTTATATGAATCTCACTGAATTATTAAACTATCGTGGGTAAATCGCCATAAACTGAGATGTATATCATTTTTAGGAAGTTAAAAAAGCGTATATCATTTTTAGGTTTTTTTTATATTCGTATTATAGCATCTTCTTTGCGAGTTGAACATTTCTCCATCACGTGATGTTCGATGTAGTACCGCATCTCAAGAGCAATTTGGTTCAATGTCATATCCGTAAATATCAGTCAAACTCGAGGGTTAGCAAGTCAAAGACATAAAGCTTTGTCGTGCCACGAGGGATCTGAGACAAGCCTGACACATTGAATAAAACTCTAGCCGTTAGATCGCGGTCCTCCGCGCTTTCGTACGAGATCGACGTAAGTGTAAAACCATCGTGATGTAGAGGATCACCCCTCTTTAAAGGTACAGCTGGCAACTAATATTCCGAGCTGATAGCGTCGAGAAATGTAGCCGGTTAACTCCTAGGGATAAGCTGTTCTACTTATCACTCCTGCTTATCGCAGTTAGCTTTTCTTCGAGTGATAGCTTGGATTACTTATTAGCATCCAATTATCTGTCACCTTCTCTTATTAAAATCTCCACTTCTGCAAGTTTTAATGTCCGTATATAAATATTGAAGAGAGAGAAAATCCCATCTCTAGATAGATAGAAAAAGAAGCTTTGTTCGGTGAGAGAAAAAAAAAAAAGAGTCCAAAAAAACCAATCCATCATCTGTTTCGTCTGTGGAGAGAGAGAAACGTTGGTCTTCTTCTTCTTCATCAACATCGATCTCTTTCTACTTTTATGGTAAGTAAGCTTCACGCTTCTACCTTTGCCTCTGTTAATGGAATCTAGCTGTTTTGATTTTCAGAATAATTTTTTTTTATTAAATCCTTTTGCCATAGCTTTTCTGGGTTTTGGCTTTTCTTTTTTTCTCTCTTTCCTTTTTGATAATTATTTTGCTTTTTTTCATGCAGTAAAAAAATTCTCTTTTTAAGCTATTGAAGACCTGATTTTTCGTTATGTATGGATAATTTTTCAGATATAGGTTCGATTTCTAGTTAAAAGTATTGATTTTTTAAATAAAAATAATCTCGAAAACCCAGGTTATAGCTCATTTCCGCCGTTTATGTTTATAGTCAACATTATAAAATTTGCAGATCTGGTGATAGTCTAGGCGGTTCTTGTACATCTGAGTTGAAAAAGTCCGAGAGAAACATGTCTTCTCTTAGTAGAGAGCTCGTGTTCCTGATCTTACAGTTTCTAGATGAGGAGAAGTTTAAAGAGACTGTTCACAAGTAAGTACTTGTTTGTCTCCGTAGATTTCATCACACGCGCCCACTTCGATCTATTAATGCTTTTTTCTTTTCTTTTTTTTTGTAATTTTTGTTGTTGTTGTTGTTGTCATCATGTTAAGGCTTGAACAAGAATCTGGATTTTTCTTCAACATGAAGTATTTTGAGGATGAGGTGCATAATGGGAACTGGGATGAGGTTGAGAAGTATCTCTCTGGTTTCACAAAAGTTGATGATAATAGATACTCTATGAAGATATTCTTCGAGATTAGAAAGCAGAAGTATCTCGAGGCTTTGGATAAGTAAGTAGCGATGGATGGAGCTTTGTTATAACAAAAGATGAAAGGTTTTGATTTGTGATTTTTTTTGTTTTTGTGGTTCCTAGGCATGATCGTCCCAAGGCGGTGGAAATATTAGTGAAGGATTTGAAAGTGTTTTCAACTTTTAACGAGGAGCTTTTCAAAGAAATAACTCAGCTCTTGACGTTAGAGAACTTCAGGTAATTAAAGTGATATTTGATTAATACAGTCCAAAGGTAGTGAGATAGTGCAAAAGACAGAGGATTAAAGTGTTTTGATAAACTTTTTTTAGGGAGAATGAACAGTTATCCAAGTATGGAGACACAAAGTCCGCAAGATCAATCATGTTGGTGGAACTCAAGAAGTTGATTGAGGCTAATCCCTTGTTCCGTGATAAGTTGCAGTTTCCTACTCTTAGAAACTCAAGGCTCAGGACTCTGATCAACCAGAGGTTAGCTTCTGCTTTGTCTTATTCACTTCTTAGTTATTGGCATTTAACTCATTCCTCCTAACTTGCAGCTTGAATTGGCAACATCAGCTTTGTAAAAACCCAAGGCCAAATCCGGATATAAAGACACTTTTTGTGGATCATTCGTGTGGCCCTCCAAATGGTGCACGAGCTCCATCTCCTGTGAACAATCCATTGCTTGGAGGGATACCAAAAGCTGGAGGGTTTCCTCCTTTAGGTGCACATGGGGTAAAAATTACTCTCTATCTTTTTTCTTTTTGAAGTTTTACATGAGTCCAAGTGTTTGAATCTCTCTCTATGTCTCCAGCCATTTCAACCAACGGCCTCACCCGTTCCAACTCCTCTTGCTGGTTGGATGTCTAGTCCATCTTCTGTCCCACATCCAGCTGTCTCTGCTGGTCCCATTGCTCTTGGTGGTCCATCTATCTCAGGTACTATGTGTTTCTTTCATTTAAACTATCTGTGTGTGATCTATGCAACGTGCTTACATTGTAGCTCCTTTCTTTTTTTGGTACAGCGGCATTGAAGCATCCGAGAACTCCTCCAACTGCTTTAGACTACCCATCAGCAGACTCTGAGCACGTCTCAAAAAGAACAAGGCCTATGGGAATCTCTGACGAGGTGAGTCTAGGTGTGAACATGTTGCCAATGTCTTTTCCAGGGCAGGCTCATGGTCACAGTCCGGCTTTCAAAGCACCTGATGACTTGCCCAAGACAGTTGCACGAACTTTGACTCAGGGCTCATCTCCCATGAGCATGGACTTCCACCCAATTAAACAGACACTGCTTCTAGGTTCTGTTTCTTGCTCTATCCATGTACTAATAATCATAATCAGACATGTTCTAAATTCGATTACATCCTTGTACCAGTTGGTACAAATGTAGGAGATATAGGACTGTGGGAAGTTGGTTCTCGAGAAAGATTAGTGCAGAAGACCTTCAAAGTCTGGGATATAAGCAAATGTTCAATGCCCTTACAGGCTGCTCTGGTGAAAGAGCCTGTCGTATCTGTCAACCGTGTGATATGGAGTCCTGACGGTTCCTTGTTCGGTAAAGAAATTCACCTTTTAAACTCATATGTGCGCAAGAATGCAACTATATAACTCTGAGATACGTTCTCTAATGCAGGAGTTGCTTACTCGAGACATATTGTACAACTATACTCTTATCATGGAGGTGAAGACATGAGGCAACACCTTGAGGTCTCATAACATTTACAAGCCTCTCTTTTTATGACATTCTTTCTGTGGAGATTTGTCTTGTAATATTGTGATTGTTTTCAGATTGATGCTCATGTTGGTGGTGTGAATGATATTTCCTTCTCAACTCCAAACAAGCAACTGTGTGTGATAACTTGTGGTGATGACAAAACCATCAAGGTCTGGGACGCGGCAACTGGTGTCAAAAGACATACTTTTGAAGGCCATGAAGCTCCTGTTTACTCCATCTGTCCTCACTACAAAGAAAACATTCAGGTAACCTTAGCTATCTATCCATTGATCTCCTTCATCCCCTTACATATTTTCTGATGTTTTTTTTGTTTTCTTTCCTGTCTTCAAGTTCATATTCTCGACAGCTCTAGATGGGAAAATCAAGGCATGGTTGTATGATAACATGGGTTCTAGAGTTGACTATGACGCACCTGGTCGCTGGTGTACTACAATGGCCTATAGTGCAGATGGAACTAGGCTGTTCTCTTGTGGGACGAGTAAAGATGGAGAGTCTTACATAGTTGAGTGGAATGAGAGTGAAGGAGCTGTTAAAAGAACTTACCAAGGCTTCCACAAGCGTTCCCTCGGCGTTGTGCAGTTTGATACAACTAAAAACCGTTACCTAGCTGCGGGCGATGACTTCTCCATCAAGTTCTGGGATATGGACAATGTGCAGCTTTTGACTGCCATTGATGGCGATGGAGGTCTTCAGGCAAGCCCGCGTATCCGGTTTAACAAGGAAGGCTCTCTCTTGGCCGTGTCTGGAAACGAGAATGTGATCAAGGTTATGGCGAACTCAGATGGTCTAAGACTGTTGCACACTTTTGAGAATGTTTCATCTGAATCCTCCAAGGTAACTTAAACTCTTAGCTAACCTTTATATCACTTATTATGCGCTATTGAAAGTTTCTTCAACATTTCAATTTCTACATTTGAAGCCTGCAATAAGTAGCCTTGCAGCAGCAGCAGCAGCCGCAGCTGCTGCTACGAGTGCTGGACTCACAGATCGACCAGCCAATGTAGTTTCCATCCAAGGAATGGTAATAAATACTATAAACTCTAAGATAGTAGTTTTGTGTTTTCAATGTAACTTTATTAGCTTCTTATTTATTTTGCTAATATTAGTTACTACATATAATAATTTTTGTTTTATAAATTATGTATTATAGTAAGGTTATTTTTCGTATTGTAACTTTATTTTTCTTTGTTCTTTCACTCATTTATATATTACCTTACCCATCACTCATCATCACTTTGCACTTTGTAGAATGGAGATTCGAGGAACATGGTGGATGTGAAACCAGTGATCACAGAAGAACCAAATGATAAGTCTAAGATATGGAAGCTTACTGAAGTCAGCGAGCCTTCTCAGTGCAGGTCACTGAGACTCCCTGAGAATCTGAGAGTCGCTAAGGTACATAAATATATACATTTTCTGATCATGTATATATACAGGTTCTGATGATAAATGTTAACCTTTTGCAGATATCAAGATTGATTTTCACTAATTCAGGAAACGCTATACTGGCCTTGGCATCAAACGCTATTCATCTTCTATGGAAATGGCAGAGGAATGACCGCAACGCAACCGGAAAGGTGCAAAACTGAGTCCTTCACTTGCTTGGTCAAAATAATGATATAACTTAATGTCTCTACATCTCTCGGTTTCTTGTAGGCGACAGCTTCTTTACCGCCACAGCAATGGCAACCAGCAAGTGGGATCCTCATGACTAACGACGCTGCTGAAAACAATCCTGAAGAAGCTGTACCTTGTTTTGCTTTATCCAAGAATGATTCATATGTGATGTCAGCCTCCGGAGGAAAGATCTCCTTGTTTAACATGATGACCTTTAAGGTAATGGTGACACACATATGGTTAAGGTTTGATGTTTTGATACATGCATTTTTGACTGAATGTTCTTGGTTTATAATTTGCAGACGATGGCTACTTTCATGCCACCACCACCTGCTGCAACTTTTCTTGCTTTCCACCCTCAAGACAACAACATCATTGCTATTGGAATGGATGATAGTACTATTCAGATTTATAACGTCCGTGTTGATGAGGTAATGAATGGAGGGAGAGCCCTTGATAACAGTTTTAATAAGAAGAAGCAGTGTTTTGTTTTGTTTGTTGGTATGATGGTCAATATGTTACCTTGATTGCTTGTGCAGGTGAAGAGTAAGCTTAAAGGTCATTCAAAGAGAATAACTGGTCTTGCCTTCTCCAATGTGTTAAATGTGCTGGTTTCTTCTGGAGCAGATGCTCAGGTTCTCACCTTAAAACCATCCTATTTTTGTCGACAACCAATGAAATTAAGATTAAACGTTTTGTTTAAACGATCTTTTTGTTGTTGTTGTTGCAGCTTTGTGTATGGAACACAGATGGATGGGAGAAGCAAAGAAGCAAGGTTCTGCCACTTCCACAGGGAAGACCAAACACTGCACCTTCAGATACGCGTGTTCAGTTCCACCAAGATCAAGCTCACTTCCTCGTCGTGCACGAGACACAGCTTGCTATTTACGAAACAACCAAGCTCGAATGCATGAAACAGGTACACTTTAGTTACAGTTCCCCCTCTTTCTTTCTCTCAAAGATATTCACTGTATTGCATATGATTAACGACTGTATTGACTTGTTTCAGTGGCCAGTGAGAGAATCATCAGCTCCGATCACTCATGCCACGTTCTCATGTGATAGCCAACTGGTCTATGCGAGTTTTATGGATGCAACGATCTGTGTGTTTAGCTCTGCAAATCTAAGGTTGCGTTGCCGAGTCAACCCTTCTGCTTATCTACCAGCTAGTCTCAGGTAAAACAACAGAGTGAATTTTCTTTCAAAAAGGATCTTGCAAGAGAATAGAGCAATCTTGATAAAGCTTTTGCTTGTTCATGTGTGCAGCAACTCGAACGTACATCCACTGGTGATTGCGGCACATCCGCAAGAACCAAACATGTTTGCCGTTGGACTCTCAGACGGAGGAGTTCATATATTCGAACCTGTTGAGTCTGAAGGTAAATGGGGAGTGGCTCCACCTGCCGAGAACGGGTCAGCAAGCGGCGCAGCGGCTGCACCATCTGTTGGAGCCTCTGCCTCTGATCAGCCACAGAGATGATCTGATCCAGAGTCACCTACCTCCCAGACTCTTTCCTTTCTAAAAGTCTTTCTTTATTTGTTTTTGGTAGAAAGACTTGTGACCCAAGGATTCTGACATGTTTTAGATGTAACATATTGTTTCACAGTAATTCAGTAGCGAAGTTGTTTCTCTCCTTTCCTTATCTGAGCTTAAACCTTTCCAAGATTCTCTTTCTTGCCAGGGAAAAATAAATTTAAAATTATATAAGAATACAAACGATGTTTCAGTAAATAAGCTGACAACATAGAAGAGCAACGAAGACTCTTTTGTCCAAACCATAGCTTGTAAAAGCTTTATTTACAGTTTCTTCTGCAATTAAATCGAAGAAGAGCATCTGTTTTGGACGCCATATATATACAAGGAAGACACTGACTTTGTCTGAGACCATAAGAGATCGATCTATTTACAGAGATAGTGAATTTGCCACTTGAAAATATTTCATTCAGGGCGGAAGGTGACCAGGTTTGGCAGATCGGTCGCCTGAAGCTTCCTGATGTCGTTAGCAGAGACCTTGCAGGACTCCAAGGTCAGAGATCTCAGGTTCTTCAATGGCTTCAGGTGACGTAGTCCTGAGTTTGATACTCGAGAGTTTGAGACGTTAAGAGACACCAATGCCGTCAACCCTGCGGTTATAACGAGATCATGGTTCAGGTTTCAAGCACATATGACTAGTCTGATGAATTCAAGAAACAGCCAGTTTTGAATACTTACCAGAAATCAACTCCAGAGTTTTGTCTGTGAGGTTCGAGTTTTGAGATAGGTTGAGGAGTGTGAGGGATGAAAGATCTTTTATGTTCTTGACACCAGCATCAGTTAGTCCACCACCACATATCTCAAGTGACTGTAGTTTCTTCAGGTCTGTTATCAAAACAAAACCAACCAACCAGTTTAGGAAGCAGGAGAAGAAGAGTGTATCTAGTAAGCAATGAAGACTTACTTCGTAGATGATTTGTACCAGAGTCTGTGATACGAGCACCGAAGAGATCAAGGTGAGTCAATCCAGTCAAACCTATAACAAAAAAAACAGACAAGACAGCTTAACTTTTAATCTTTGAGGAACATGTAAAATGTTGATAGTCACAGTTTATGGACTGAAGCGAGAAGCATTGGAATGACTTACTCGTGAGCGCGGAAAGTCCAGCATCAGTGACATGACGAGCATCCAGATTCAGCGTTCGAAGAGATGTCAAACCAGATAACTTCCTTAAACCACTATCGGTTACAACAGTGAATGATAGGTTTATGCTCTCCAGGTTCGAGAGACCTATAACGTAACATAAATGCGCAAAATCAAAGAACACAAAAGATGCAAAAGGGAAAGGTCAAAGGAATAATGTTTTACCAGAGAGATGGCGAAGCCCATGGCTTCCTACTTCGGTATCAGACAACTCCAGAGATTTCAACCCAAGCATACCTAAAACCACATGAGTATATTTTGAATATGGAAGAATCCGTGATAAGAGCAAGAAAAGTAAGCAAGCAATCACCTGATAAATGCACCAGTCCTTCGTCACCAATTCTACAAGAATCCAAGTTCAAGCTCTCCAACTTTGTCAATCCTGAGAAGTATTTATTTAATCAAGTCATTTCTCAGCCACCATGAAGTGGTGAATAGAGATGAAACAAACAAATAAAAATATAATGGAAATAGGAAAGTGAGACAACCTCTGAGGTGAACCAAGCATGAGTTTGTAATGTTGTTCATTCCCAAGTTCAAGATCTTCAAATTAATTAAATCTGCAAGGTGCGTGGAACAAAATCATGAACTACCCGCAGAGAACTGCAGATTTTCCGCAAAGCAAAACAAGTATGAGGAAGACTAACCAGAAAACTTTTCACACCCACTGTCTGAGAAGTTGCATCTGTTGAGGTTCAAGAACATCAACTCCGTAAGAGCTATAGAAAACATAAGAGGACTCGTATTAGTTATACGTTAAATTGACAGGACAATCACAGAGATAATACAAGGATGGTTATACAAACCTGTGAGTGTGTCCAGGCATGCAGCGGTAACATGACGGCACCCTTCCAAGTTCAATAAGTTAAGCTTGTTTAGCCCTGAACCAAGAGTGTGTGAATAAACGATTGCTTAGACGATCCAACTAAGGGTACGCCGAGAAGATGTGAGACAAATGTTGAAAACAGGAGTAAAGATAATCAAAACCGACCAATTCAAGTACCTTTAAGGTAGCTGATACCAAAATCGGTAATCCTACTACAACAAATCTGTAAGCTCCTCAGATTTGTAAGCTCTGTAAGCAAGAAATAAATAAGCACACAGTACAAAAAAAAAATATGTGAAGGAGAGGCGCATGTTCTTGTTACTTGAGATAGGCTCCATGTCTGCATCCGTTATGCAGTTACACCACTTTATGTTCAAGGACTCTAATTTGGTTAAATCTGGAAAAGATAAGAAAATTTCAGAAAAGCTAAAGAAGATTGAAGAAAAGACATTGCTTAGTCAAGTGGAATCATAAACCAACTGGCTTTTGGATTAGTCCATCAGTGTGCACATAAAATGTAGAGCGCTCAATAACAAGAAATGAAAAATACAACATGTAACTATTTTACCTCGCAGGTGAACGAGCCCACCGTGAATCCCAGGACACTTCTCAAGATCTAGTTTCTTCATGTTAACCAAGTTGGAAAAGGCACGCATGCCTTGTGCAGTGATTGCAGCGTTTCTTCTGAAGCTAAGACTTGTCAAGTTTGAGAGTCCTGAAATTGTGTACCCATAGTTATCATTCAACTTTAAGGAAGCATCCAAATATAGAGTACAAGGATAATATAACACACTGCTGCGTAGATATCAGCTGAAAATGAGTAAAGATTACCGCTAAGATGATCCAGACCACGGTTTGATATCTGGTCACAGAAGTTAAAGTTCAAGGACTCCAGGCTCTTGCAACCTTTTAAAGAAACCAGACCAGAGTCCGTGATATCAGACCCCGAGAAATCCACAGAAAGCAGTGATGTACTTTGCGAGGAGATGACATCCATCCAGTCATCATTAACTCCAGGGTACTCTCCCAAGTTCAGATCCTGTTTTCCCAAAGACACTAATATGAGATGAGCATGAAGAGGAATCGTAACAAGAGAAAAGGCTAATGACTTAACCTGGATGGCACAGTCTCGAAATGCCTCGAGAGACTTTAAACTCAACCGTTGGGAACACACCAGCTCATCAAATATCTGCTGACTTATATCTCTAGGCAGGTCTGAGAATGTGGTGTATTTATCTATGTCCTGTGATTACAACAAAGTTGAAACATTCCGTTATTGAATAAAAAAAAAAATCACAGCCTGAATAGTATTAGAATAAACAAAACAATATAAACCTCCTGTATCTTGCGGACACAGAGCTCCAAAAGCGAAGGGCATTCTCCATTAGTCCGTTTAACACCAGAGCCTGACCTAGAGAGCGAAGTAGCCAACCATTTCGAACTCGAACTCTTGCTATACTTTCCACAGGCGCCTCTGTTTAAAATATCCTCAACGTGTTGATCTCTCTTCCTTGAGCAAGCTCCTCCCATGATGAAGTAACCCAACCTTCTTTATAAACTGAAACAGAGTATGCAAAAAATTAGCTTATAACAGATCGTTACAGAAACAATGATCTAACAGATAAGATAAGTGTGAATCACACATACACTACAAGGAAAGGGTCTAAAATTAAAACCCAGAAACATAAAAGTATACATAGTTCAGACACGGTCACATCAAAGTAGAAGACTTTTAGTAAAGCATAATAACCAAAG
Source organism: Brassica napus (assembly GCF_020379485.1). NCBI lineage: Eukaryota > Viridiplantae > Streptophyta > Magnoliopsida > Brassicales > Brassicaceae > Brassica > Brassica napus. The sequence continues at coordinate 6,279,657 of NC_063439.1, read as the reverse complement.
AAAGTAAAGGGGAAGCAGTATAAAGAAACTGTTCACAATAAAAAACAGTTTGCTCTGGTAAGGTTGATCGGTTTTACCTAATCATGGCGGAGGTCGATCGCAGATTGTTTTGTGTGTTCGGATGAAGCTTTGTGAGGGTTTAACAGTGCCTTTCTCTTTTGATCAAACGTTTTGTTTTTGTTGTGGTGATGATATTGACGAGACGGTGAGGGGAGGAAGAAAGAGAGAGGAGTGTAGAAATGTGCAAAGTGGCCGTGAGCCGAACCTGGTTTAGAACCTTCCATCGCATGACACGTGTAAGGTGAATCACCTTTGAGGTGGTACGGAGTTAGGTTTGGGACAATCAATTGCGTTTTGAGATAAGATGGAAGAATAAAGAAGGCTGAGGGTCCCACTAGACTTGGAAATTTCAGCTTATTTATTTATTTTGTTTTCTGTTGACGAGGAGAGGTTGCTTGTTTTCAGCAAACAAAAACTATTAAAATAAAATCGATTAATAATTAACAAAAACAATAAACTCTAACTACAAATTCGTACTAGTATTTCTAGCTTTTGAATTTTTAAATTAAATTTGGATCAGCGGTAAATAATTCAGTCAGCTTATCTTCCACAGTTCTACTTGATATCAATACAATATACATTTTGCCAACAAAGACTAATTCTCAAAGCTGAAATCAGAAATTATTGTCATGGAGCTGTTTTTCATTTGTTAGTATATAACTAGATTAAGGACTATGCTTCTTCTTTACGCCTTGTATCAGGTTTTTAATGCACGCAAGGAACTATTCTGATCAAATATATTTTGTTAACACAATTGAGATTTAGTTACTTTATGGGGTTAATAGGAATCTCATTTGAGTAGGTTTCTTTTCTATAACAAGAGCACTAATCAATGATCACGGACGTTCTAAGCTACAACACTTGCAGGCTAGGCTGACTAGCATTTATCTAGAAGACTAGTGTGTGTAAGTATGTGGACTATATACTTCGTGGATTTTGTTAGTGATACACTGATACTGCATACTTACCATTCAGTTGGTTATTAAACGCTTAGATATTGTAAAAGCTTAGATATTGTAAAAGCTTATTAAACGAGGAAAGTACCATTCAGTTGTCTGGGAAACTATAAACTCGAAAGGGATTAAATACTTACAATTTCCTGTGAATTTAAACATTTTTATCTGATTACTGTACTTTAATCTCAAGAATAACTTTTTATCAACTTGGGAAAACAATCTGGACCGTTGGATCCAACCAAAACAAAAAAACGTATCCAGTGTTGGAAGAGCATTTACAAAGCAAAATATCTAATCTTATAACCTTCAGGCGCGATACCTTAAACCCTAACAACAATGGCGACGCTGCTTAGACTCGACACATCCACCACTTATCTCGCTTTCACCTCTCCCCGTGCGTTGAACAATCGTTTCGTTTCTGCTACTCGCAGTAGAGCCTCAGTCTCCGTCAGAACGAAAACGTCGCCGTTCTATTCCTCTTCCTCCACGGTTTACTCTGACAGCCGTCGGAGCTTCATCTCCGTCTCTGCCTCCGCCTCTGCTTCCTCGCTGGCTGTTGTGGAGACCGAAGACCCCTTCGACGTTCCCACTGAGCTTACCCCTGACAATCGGATTCCCGCCACTATTATCACTGGCTTCCTCGGCTCCGGTAAGGTGAGAGACTTCTTTGTTTTTGATTTTCTAAATCTGTAATCGGTTTTCATGGGAGTTTTGTTTCTGAGCAGACGACATTGCTAAACCATATATTGACTGGAGATCATGGGAAGCGTATAGCTGTGATCGAGAACGAGGTATTGTTGTTAGTCTCTGTGCCTGAGGAGTTTAATAGATATGTCTTTTTTTTTTTGGTTTCTAATTCGTGCTACTAACATTTTGGTGAATTTTCACAGTTTGGTGAAGTCGACATTGATGGATCGCTAGTTGCAGCTAAAACTGCTGGAGCTGAGGATATAATACTGCTTAACAATGGATGTCTCTGTTGCACAGTCAGGGGCGATCTTGTCAGGATGATTTCTGAATTGGTCAGCAAGAAGAAAGGAAGGTTTGACCATATAGTTATTGAGACAACAGGTCCGGGGTTTTTTTGTGTGTCACTTTGAAAGTACAGGTTCTGCAAGTGAGTAATGGTTATATTGATTATGTGTTTTCTTCTTTTAAGGATTGGCGAATCCAGCCCCGATTATTCAAACATTCTATGCTGAGGATGAAATCTTCAACGATGTGAAACTTGATGGGGTTGTTACTCTGGTTGATGCTAAACATGCTCGTTTGCATCTAGATGAGGTCAAACCTGAAGGCTTTGTCAATGAGGCGGTTGAACAAATTGCTTACGCTGATCGTATCATAGTTAACAAGGTATGGCGAGGTTCTTTTTTTTTTCGGCCAAATTTTCATGATTAACCATCACTATAGAAAGATTATATTTTGAAACGTGCGGTGGATGGTTGTAGTAGAAACTTCTTCATGGTCTCATATGTATTTTTCTTCCTTGGCATATCATACAAGCTGAAAAATGTTTGTGTTTTTTCTTTTGTAGACTGATCTTGTTGGTGAGGAAGAACTAGATTCAGTGATGCAGCGGATAAAGGTAGGTTCTACTTCTTCTGGAATTTTTTTCTTTCTCTGAACATCTGTTTATTATATTTGTTCTGCGTTAACGTTATTTATGATGTGTGTTATTTTTCAGACCATAAACAGCATGGCTCACATGAAGCGAACAAAGTATGGGAAGGTTGACTTGGATTATGTTCTTGGAATTGGAGGTTTTGATCTTGAAAGGTATGCCTTTTTTCTCTACGTCATCTTATTACGAGTCATCCGGACAGTTTCCACCGAAGTGGTTCGTAGCTCTATGCATTTGTAACGGTTTATTGCTGGTGGCTAATTGTTTTGTCTTTTCAGAATTGAGAACTCTGTGAATGAAGAAGAGAAGGAAGATCACGATGATCATCACCATGACCATGGTCATGACTGCCATGATCACCACAAGGAGCATGATCATGAACACGGTATGCTTATATTGTTACCAAAAAGGCCATATTTATACTGATCGCCTACACGCACTAATTAGCTTGCTTCTGAATCCGCAGGGCATCACGATTCTCATGATCATACGCATGACCCTGGTGTTTCTTCAGTCAGTTTAGTTTGCGAAGGAGACTTAGACCTCGAGAAGGTATATAACCCAATAGTGCGTAACACTGTATGCGCCATTTAATTACCTGCATCACCTAACCTCAGTTTTTGACAATGGATCAGGCTAACATGTGGCTTGGGGCGCTGTTGTTCCAACGTAGTGAGGATATCTACAGAATGAAAGGTATCCTCTCCGTCCAAGACATGGAGGAGAGATTCGTGTTTCAGGTGACTTCTCTTTCTCATTATTTAGACTGTTGGATACTTTTGATGTAGAATTCTGTGTGACGTCTGTGGGTTTTTGATGGTCGGGACAGGGAGTTCATGAAATATTTGAAGGATCACCGGACCGGTTATGGCAAAAAGATGAGACAAGAACGAGCAAGATCGTTTTCATCGGCAAGAATTTGAACCGGGAGGAGTTAGAGATGGGTTTCAGAGCTTGCTTGGTTTGATTATTAAGAAGACGAATATGAAAAACACATAACTCTTTTATTATTTTCACACTTCAGTATTTCCAAAAGGAAACAACAGTTTATTTCGATTCTAACGTAATCAACCAAAACCTACAATTTTTTTCTTAAAGATGGTGATGCTCTGTATTTTTCCTCACCAAGTGGACCTCCCCACCACCAAACATTTGCTTCCTGTAAACCTGATGCAACCTCCCAAACAAATCCTTCTTGATAGACTCAAAAGCCATGTCCAATCTCTCCAACTGTTCAAGAGCATTCTGATTATACATAAGAGACCATAGTAACAGATGCCTTTATATCTCAGTTTGAAACCAAAGTTGTGTTGTTGCTTGCGTCGTGATGGTATGCCAGAATTAACAGATCGTGGAATATGTTTCACTCACTTAAAGCAGGGAGAGAAATAAGGCTAAGAACAAGTCTCAAATACTTGGTGGTTTTCTAAATTCTAGACAGCACAAAAAGAAAGAGAGAGAGAGAGTCATCATTTCGTTTGGTTCTTTAAATGAGCTCCCCATTAACAAAAACATGTTTTAACTTTTAACCACCTACTCAAAACGAAAACAAGAATGCTAAAAAAAGAGAGTTTTGAATCGATAGCCAATATCTTCTTCTTCATCATCTTTCTTTCTTCACTCAGGGTTGAGTTTAGAGGTACTTGAAAAGGATACCACCATGAGTGGCAAAGAAGGGAGCAAAGACAAGAGACTCCACAGCCATGAGCTTGATCAGAATGTTCAAAGAAGGTCCTGAAGTATCCTTCAATGGGTCTCCAATGGTGTCACCAATCACAGCTGCCTTGTGTGGCTCTGAACCCTTTGGTCCTAGACTCTTTGCATGCTCTGATACACCCGCCTGAAAAATAACAACTCGCAACGCTTAAGGACTTGCTTTCATCTCTTAAAGTGGTGATAACAATCAGTTCTGTACCTCAATGTATTTCTTGGCGTTGTCCCAGGCGCCACCAGTGTTGGAAGCAGAAATAGCAATCTATTTCATATGAAACAAGAACGTTAATGAGCATATATATGTGTAGTTATTCACAAGAGAACTGAGAGAAGATTATATACCTGAACACCGGAAACAAGGGAGCCAGCGAGAACACCAGAGAGGGTCTCAACACCAAAGAAGAAACCAACAATGAGAGGTGTGAGCATAACAAGGCAACCAGGAGGAATCATTTCCTTGATGGAAGCATCGGTGGAGATCTTGACGCATGTGGCGTAATCTGGTTTCGCGGTACCTTCCATGAGTCCAGGGATGGTGTTGAACTGCCTGCGAACTTCTTCAACCATCTTAAGCGCTGCACTTCCCACACTCTTCATCGTCATGGCTGAGAACCAGTAAGGAAGCATGGCACCAACAAGAAGCCCAATGATAACCTTGGGAGTCAAAACATCTACGGTGTGGACACCTGCACGGCTCACAAAGGCACCGAACAAAGCCAAGGAGACTAGAGCAGCTGAGCCAATAGCAAATCCCTGTAACACACCAACCAGAACTACATGTCAATACCAAAAGCAAAGGCAACATGAGATGATGCTGCGTACCTTTCCAATAGCAGCGGTGGTGTTACCAGCTGCATCAAGAGCATCGGTTCTTTCACGGATACGGTGGCTCATTCCAGCCATTTCAGCAATACCACCAGCATTGTCACTGATGGGACCGTAAGCATCAATCGCCAAACCAGTGGCGATGGTGCTGAGCATGCCTAGAGCAGCAACGGCAACACCATACATGGCAGCAAAGCTGAAGCTAACGAATATACTGATAGCAATAGCAAAGATTGGAATAATGACTGATTTGTAACCAAGAGCTAATCCGAAAATAACATTGGTGGCTGCACCAGTTCTGCATGAGTCTGCAACGTCTTGCACAGGGCTGCAAAAACAACACAAGGACATTATATTGTGTCACTAAAATAGCAATCAAATATAGTGAAAGTAGGTTCATACCTGTAGGCGTTGCTAGTGTAGTACTCAGTGACAAAACCAATAATGAGTCCAGCCCATAGACCAACACAGACACATAAGAATAGCTGCCTGTAATTCAAAAATGTGACAACACACTTTAATAGAGAACGTTCAAACAAAAGCAACTATTTGCAAAAGAAAGTATCTTACCAGTTCTTGACGACCTTTTGTGCTCCAAAGTTGAAGATGGTGAAGGAAGAAGGCAAGCCAACATATGAAACAATAGCGATTCCAACGGTCATGATGACAGTTGAGATGATGAGCTGATTCTTCAACGCTGGCTCAATCTCCTTAACAGCTTTGATCTCAAAGAAGTCGGTGGCGAAGAGAGTAGTGATCAAACAAACCAAGATACCCATTGAACTGATGAGCAAAGGGTAGCACATTGCAGTGAAGTCATGGTTGATTCCAAAGGAAGAGATGGAAGCAACAACAAGTGCAGCACATGATGCTTCAGCGTATGAACCAAAGAGATCAGATCCCATACCAGCAATGTCACCAACATTGTCACCCACATTATCAGCAATGACCTGTACCACAAGCAAGTCAAGAAACTTTATAAAAGAAAAACAAAAGAGTAAAAGATAATAGATGAACTTACAGCTGGGTTTCTTGGATCATCTTCTGGAATGTTCCTCTCGATTTTACCGACAAGATCAGCACCGACATCAGCAGCTTTGGTGTAGATCCCACCACCAACACGACCAAAGAGAGCCATGGAAGAACCACCAAGACCGTAACCAGTGATAGCCTCAAAGAGACCTTCCCAGTCCTCACCGTAATAGATCTTAAACACGTTAATGGTAATGTAAAGCACCAAGAGACCACTCGCAGCAAGAAGGAACCCCATCACGGCCCCGGACCTGAAGGCGACGATGAAGGCCTTTCCGACACCTTTCCTCGCCTCCAAGGTGGTTCTAGCGTTGGCGTACGTGGCGATCTTCATCCCGAGGAAGCCAGAGAGAACAGAGGTGACCGCGCCGAGGATGAAAGCAATGGTGCTGAAAGCCGCGGTGGCTAACGCAGGCTTGCAGGTCTTGGTGTCGTCGTAAGTGCAAGGCTTGTTCTCTGTGCTGAATCCTTCGACCGAGCCGAGGAAAACGAAGATGATCGCGGCGAAGATGACCATGAAGACACCGACGTATCTGTACTCCGTGAACAGGAACGAAGTTGCACCTGTTCCCAAACACACACCAAATCAGATCTCAACAAATATTTACTTTTCAGACAAGACACAGATACTAACTTAGTAGTTTTCATGTTCTAAAACAAACAACAATCATAACAGAATGAAACATAGGCTAGATCTAAGAGCATCAACGTGAGATCTGAACCGTGTTAGAGAAGATCTTACCTTCGGATATAGCGGTCTGAATCTCAGCGCACTTGGCGACGACGCTCTGGTCGTTAACGCCTTCCTCTTCCTCGATGAGGTAATCTCCGTAGCCGTTCTTACCATTGTTGGCACCACCGGAAGACGACGAAGCGCCTTGGTCAGCGCTGACTCTCACTCGAGAGACGATGAACCATTGGAAGAGAGAGAAAACGATGCCGACCACCGCACAGACAGGGATTAGGATCTCCGTCCAGAGCTCCGGGAGAAAAGCTAACGCCACCATCTCGCGCGAGACAACACACAAAAACACAACACACAGAGAAAGAGAGATGGAGTGAGAGGAAATGAGGCGTAACTAGGTGAGGATATCGTGTCGTTTTATAACACTGACTCTCCTCTCCTCTCCTCTCCCTCTTCTACAATGAAAGTTGGAATCCGGTACGGTTAGTTACACCGTTCTTTACGCTACACCTCTAGAGATTTTTTTTAAAATATTTTTTTCTGATAAGAAGGCGCGTGAATTTTACGCTCTGTATTGTCGGAATCTAGATCTTGGTTCAGGTCAGTTATCAGACACGAAAGCGAAGTACAGTCTTCAGTCAATCTTCGCCGTTGATTTTAGGGCTTAAGACAATGAGTACGTGTGCATCGACGCGCTAACATCCGTCCGATCGTTAACTAGAGGATTTAGTTTTCTTTCTTTTTTTACACTGACTGAAATTAATTAGGTAGGTGAAAGATTATTCTTATGGTAAGAAACTAATTAACTTTGACATGAGGAACTAATTAATATTTAGTCAAACCTTATCCATGTTAATTCGAGTATATACATGGATAGAAACTAATGATCTTTTTACCTTAGCGGGTGTATTTGGACTAACTAATTCTCATCGTAATTATCTTTTTACGGGATTCAGTGTACATATTACCAGATATGGATATGATTAAACTATTTTATAATTAGGATAAAATGGAAATAAATAACTAATTTTTTTTTGTAACGCACAGTGTGTATAATCGGAAGCAATACAAGTATCATTTTGGGGATATGTTTATTTATGTGTAAGATAAACTATGTTCGTGTCGATTAATATCTAGCTGTCAATTAAACATCAAAATATATAGGAGGCATCTTTCGTTCAATTTTAAAATGGAATAAAAACTCGTATCTGTCTTATGAGAATCGATTCTGCAGAACTTTTTGCACGCACACATGAAACAGTACTTTGCCGACCTGATTCAACGTATGTTATTAAATTATTTTGGCATTGGTTCGATTAGGTTAGATTCCAAAACCTTTACAAAAGAGTTTATCTTATCTTCACAGAAGGGAGACGTATAGAAAGATACGGTCCATCCTACCGTATGCTGATAGTTCCTCTTGAGGAAAAACAAGAAGTGCTGTGAGAGGATACAGCCGATGCCTTTTCTAGCGTCTATGACGTATTTGCATGTTTTTTTTTTTTTTGTATTTACGTGTATTGAATGGTGTGCAGCCCTCCAATCGGATAAATCCATTTTAAAAATATCTTAATTAAAAAATTGATTCTGTAGATTATTGTTAGCAACTCAGCATTAGATATTTTTTTCTGGTACGAGTGAGTAGTAGTGACCACTCATGCTTTATCTTCCTCCCTCTTGCAGGTTGCTAATAATATAGAAATTTACCACGTAATAAAATCTTGCATAGTTATGTGGCTGACATTACGGCCTATCAATCATGATTTATTAGTTTCCATTATTGGTAGATTACATAATCACACATGGTATATATATTTAGAGCATCTTTAATCTTACTCTATTTTCTTAATCTAAAATAGAGTTTAGAGTTAAAATACTCCGATAACACTCTATTTTTCATTTTATAACAGTGTAAAAATGAGTTTACTCTATATATATATATAGTAATTTTTTTTTTATTACTCTATTTTTTAATATTATTGGAGTATATCACAATTCTATTTTTTTTTTATCGAAAAAACATATATTAAAGAACAAAAGTGGATTTTTAAACTTAAGTTCAGCCTGTGAAAGATCTACTTACAGAAGATCTGAAGGAGTTTTTGGCTAGCCCATCAGCTTCCCCGTTTTCAGAACGAAGGGTAAACACAAAAGAGATAGAAGCAAACCAAAAAGAAAGACGGTTGATATCAGCTAAGACGCCGTAGATCTCTTTGATCGGTTGTTTGCATTTATTACAATTCTATTAAAGAATTATTTTATTTTATAATGAAAAATATGATGAACCATTAGAAATAGTTTTAGTTGTGACTTGTGAAATGTCGTTGAATTCAAACCAATCCCAACTAATTAAAGTAACAATAGTTGAATAAAAAAGAAGTAGATGATTTTACACGGTAACATAACTTTTCATGATATGATTAGAGATTATCGTCGCTGTCGTAATTATAATGTTTTCAAATCAAGGCTAACAGAGCTCACCAAATTTAGGTGACATCTCTATGTTTACATTGACAATACCATGGAATGGTGATGCGTATCATCAGTCTATCTTATTATAAATCGTGGAAAACTCCATCAGCCTATCTTATTAAAATAAATTGATACAGATGAAGTGCTTTTCCATAGAAATGTATTTTATTATTGCATTAAAATGAGTGACGGATGCCGGATGGGTCATTTGTTTAGACTTTAGAGGTAAAGTGTTGAGTTGTTTTTATTTATTGCCGTGAATTATATTTTTAAGAACCTGTGGTCCTTTAATTTATTCTTTTATCCATTGAATCGTGTCAGATACTTATTGGTATCTAGATTTAAAAAAAAATATTGTTTAATTCGTAATGGGAGATAGCAAATCTTGGGGAAATCATGTATTAAAATAATAATTTGTATGTTATCGCCTTATACAGAAGAGGGAAGGGAGGGATTGTACACCAAACCAAGTGACCTTGCAAGAGTTAAGGAGCGGTCCCCATAATATTCCTGCGGGTAAGTTGGGGTCCATGACCACCTCAAATAGATCGCGACTCTTGGATTGGTGGGGGGTGTATGGGTCCCTCTGATCCAACGTTCCATAACTCTCTTTAAACACTTCCTCTGATTCAGTCTCACCGACACAAGTCCCGGTAACTTGTTTTCTCACTCGTCTTGACAGAATCACAATTATTTAACAAATAACTCTGATTTGGGTTCATTAAAAAAATTAAAGTAACGCTTAAACACAGTTGTCTATTAAGAATTGGATCAGTAACAGCTTGTTTTCTGACGTAACCTCTCCAATCTGTGTCCCTCTTTTCTTTTGTTTCGTTGTTTATCAAAGAAAGGGAAGTGACAGATAATATTTGGAATATTCGAGATTCGTTAGCATTTTGCAGAAATGCCCGCCAACCATTTTAATTGTTTTGTTTCACACTTTCACTTAGATACCGTTTTATGTGGGCCTCTATCTGACTACTTTTAGGCTTCAACCCAAATGGTTGGGCTTTGGTGACATTCTCTTAGATATTATAATTTCTTCTGGTTCATGAAAATACAGTACAACACAACACATAAACAAGTAAACAACCAAGTTTGGAGATCGGTCGTCCCAGACAGACTCTTACTAATTTATCAGTTTGAAGTCTAGAAATTGTAAAAACGAGTGGTGTTTGGGACCATTTAACATATATAGTCCCTTGTTTAGCAGACATACACAGCCTTCTACTCATAAAAAGCTAAACTTAAAGATAAAGACGAAGAGTTCAACCTCTTTTAGATATTATTATTAGGTCCACTTTTGTGTGTGTTTGAAGTTTGAACCCATGATTTTTTGATAATCAGTTCTTTATATAAAACTATTTATAATTATAAAAATATTAAATTATGTTGTTTTATTGTATACGATATCCAGAAAAGTACAATTGTAACTGCCATCGGCCTTAAAAATGGCCTAAGTACAAGTGTGATATTCATCAACGGAGACATTGGATGCCATAACTCTCTACACGAGATTTCATATGTTGGCTTGCTCTTGAAAATTCTCTAAATCATCTACACCAGAGCTACCAGTCTTTCCTTTTCTTTCGCGTTTGTCTAGCCCTACACTTTCTTTATCAGAGCTACCTTGTGATATTCAACAATCAAGTTTATTTTCTTTCGTGTTTGTCTTTGCTCTTGTGCTTTTGTGTGCTTTATACCTAGTACAGTGGATACATGCTTCAGTAAGTACAGCAGACTCATTAACAAAAAGATCATTCGGAAAAAGTTTGAACACAGGCGAGTGAGCTTCAGCGTTATTGTCTGAAAGGTCACATGATAGTGAGAAGGTTTTATGTCCATCTTACGCTTGTGTGGCTTCTGTACCTTCGGAGTGTAGCTATCACTCTATCAGTCTTTTCTCGATCTGCATTGAAAAAGGTCGTAGTAGGATATAATTCATCTACCGCTAATTTCGGTAACATCACACAACAATGATTAACGGTAGATTTATAAACTTGCATAATAACTTAATGTGGCCCAAATAAGCCCAAATGCCCAACTTTATTCTTTTGATCCACAAAAGATGAAGCTTCAAAGGACAAAAGTATCAACGATTCAACGTTGTCGTGTTACTCTGTGTTATGTCTCATTTTTTGTTGGATTTGAAAATTGAACACTCGTCTGTGTTATTAACAAAACGAAGCACAAAAATATATAATGAATCAACAACAAATTAACACTCAAGCTTATGAACCTTTTTGGATATCTATAGAATATTTGTACAGTCACACCATGAACTGAAAGAAACCAACCGACCAATCTTGCATCCTCTTGTTATATCTCCAAGAAACAACCAGCTTGCACGTGACCTTCATATTTTTCACACGTTTCCAGTTTCTCCCATCGAGAATCACTCGTATCCCAAATGTACACTACGCTTGGTTCACCGTACCGAGCCGAACCGATCACGACCAGCTTCCCGGACCTCCTTACCGCCACGTATGATACATTACACACGTCAGCAGGTAAATCCCCAACTTTCTGCCACGTGTCACCATTCATCACCATCAGATCACGGCGGCAGCAAGCGTAAAGCACTCCGTTTCCGCCGGCTGCACAAACCGGAGGCCAAGTAGTCATCCCCGGAGCGAGAAAATCTTTAGTCTCTGCTCCCCACCGCCGTGTCGCGACGTCGAGTGACTCCGCGGTTTTACTAAACTGCCCTTGCTCCACCGTGGTGTAACCACCTATGACGTGAACTTTGCCAGCGTGGAAAATAGCCTTGCATTCGTCTCGCTCACGGCCCATATCTGGCAGTAAGGCCCATCTGTCTTCTGCCACGTCGTACACGAGAGCTGACGTCAGCGCGTTCTTGTCTTCGTCGTGTCCACCGGCGACGAACACGTTCCGTTCAGAATCAGAAGCGCAGGCGAAGAAGGAGCGTGGTCCACCCGGCATGCTCATCCCGTTACGCCACGTGGAAGTCAAGAAGCTGAAGATGAAGACGGAATCCGACGTCCGCCACGTGGCCGGGTCAAGCCCGCCGATCACGACAAGATCAGTCCCGACAGAGGCTAATCTACAAAACAGAGGCAAGCCGTTGGATTTACCGGGAACCGGAGGAAGCTCGGTCCATAAACCGGACTCTGGTTCAAGAACAGTGATCCGGTACACGGGAGTGGGGATGGTTTTTCCCGAACCGAGTTCTGAAACCGGTTTGATCCTAGCCTGGGACAAGACAACAAGCTCCTGGCTATGTCCTGAAGCTTTACGGTGTCGGAGAAAATCAGGGAGACTGATCTCTCGCCGCCAGAGTTTGGAAACAGAGGCTATCAGAGGAAACTGCTGGTAGGAGGAGCGTAGGAGACACTCGCGGGCTACGGGTTCGGGAAGATCAGGGATCAGCTCCATTGTCGTATAAATTTCAAGGTTGAAGAGAAATATGATATTGTGATTCAGACAAATTATTTAGGGTTGAGAAGTAGATGATGATGTGAGAGAGAAGAGTGTTGCCACTTTATAGAGATATAGGTCTTCTAGAAGCTATAAACTGAAAGTGAAATTTAAAATTCGTTAATAGAAACTTTAATTTTTTTTTTGTGTTAATTGAATACATTCGCTAGACTGCCAAAAAATATTTTTAATTTGTATAAATTATATAATATTTTTAAGATTTCGAGGAGAACTTATTGATGTGAATATTTATTATAGAAACGTAAGTGTTACGTTCTTTATTAAAAAGGAAAAGTTATATGTTGTGTTTGAATTCTTTTGATCTTAGGTTAACATCGTTCTATAGACGTATGTGAATTACGTTGAACAAGAAAACGGATAGGTGCGATAAGAGAACGTAACGAAATTCGGGAGAGAGTACCTATCGGTTAGTAGAAACGATGTGCGGTTTTGGTTTTTCATGATGAAGATATTGTACCAATTGGGGACATCTTGGATTTGAATGATGTGATGGCCGTTGGATTTGCGATCAATCTAATTAGCTAGGTATAACTGTCGTTAATTAATCTAGTACTCGTTGTCGATGGTCTGTTTTACTAGTTCATTAATCAAAACCCACATGCCTTCTTATTTGGTATAAATGGTCCTTCTTCTGTTTGATAATGTGTCATTTTTTTTTTGTTTCAGAAAACATATTATTCTATATTTTTGATGTAACTTTGTGCATTAAATCTATGTTTTATCATTTCGAATAACTAATATTTTTTAAAAAATTTTTTATTTAATTAATCATATAATAAATAATGATATAGTAGTCTATTATATTGTTTTTTTTTTTAAGTTTCGTGAAATATGTCATAGTGACATTTTCTAAGAAACAAAAGGAATAGATTAATGGTGTTTGAATTGAAAACCACATCTAACGGAGATGATATGTTAATTAACTGATTAATCCAAGTTTAGCCTCTTGAAATTATTAATTGGATTAGCGAAGAATGGGAAAGTTAATTATATAAGATGATCGACGTGGACCAACGTTACCGTGTGCCAAAATTAATAAAGTGTGTATATATAGGTAATAAAGAACCTTCAAGACTTCAAGTAACGTGTTAATGACAATCTTTTATGTACATGAGTACATTCGCTTGAAAGGTGATACAAATTAAATTATAGATAAAATATAAATTAGCGGAGTAGTAGGTATAAGTATATATGATGTCTTGATCTACTGACATATTGATCAAATGAAAAAGTCAGACTACTCTAGTTAACATATTCGAAATAATTTAACTAAGGTCCATGTAACTTAATAATAATAATAATATTATTATTATTATTATTATTATTATTATTATTATTTTAATTCATTTTATTTTATTTGACATCGTTCATGTAACTTAATTATTTACTAAGACATGCGCTAACCAAATAACCAATAGCCAAATCCAAATTGTTAGTATGTGTTAATAGCCGTACATGATATGATATCATATCAATAAACGTTGATGGTTATTGAACTGGAGCATACAACTATGCAAGTTACTCATTGTTTGCACTTCATTTTGATCGGTTCGAATTGACAACGAGTCACATAGCTTAAAAGGCGATAACAGAAACTCTAGAAGATAACTGAGACGACTGGAATGAAATGAAATGCGTATCTAGTTAAAAGCTTATTGTCGCTGTCATTGATATACATTTTTAAACAGTTTAGTAAATGCCACTGGAATGAAATGAAATGCGTATCTTAGTTAAAAGCTTCTCATTTGTTCTTAAAGTAAGCATAATTAGAACGTGTTTTGTATATATAGGATCATCTCAAATGATTTATTCTATTTTCATTTTAAATAGAATTGAGTTTTATTCTAACCATACTATATTTTAGAATAAAAATAAAATAAATTAGTTATTATACTTTAAAATAATTTATTTTATTTTAATATATAATAAAAATAGGATAGTATCTCAAAAAGTTATTATTCCAAATCATTTTTTTTTAAATATCATAAGTGGATTATTCGAGGTTTAGGTAAGGCCTAAACATTAACAAATTATTGATATATTCATATATATTTTAAATTTATATAATATATTTAAGTTTTTGGCTTTGATTATAAAATTATTTTAATTATCAAAATTAGATATATAAAACAAAATAAGTTATACAAATTTGTTGATTTTAATAAAATTAATGCTTAATTTAATAGATTTAGACTAATTTATATCGAATTAAACTAATATAAACCAATTAAAAACAGTTTGAACAAATTTGAATCGTATAAACGGATTAAGAAAATGTTATGATTAAGATCAATTTAATGTTTAGGCAATGACTGACCAATTTTTAGAACTATGTTCCAAATTATATTTTTGAATAAAGTGAAGTGCAATTAGAAATGCTTTTAGGCAAAAATTATTCAAAGAAACTAATAATCCAAAGAATCAAAGATTTCTCTAATTAAATACAATTCCTTCCGTTCTTTAATATAAATCGTTTTAGAGAAACTTTTATGTTCCAAATTATATAATATTTTTGGTTTTTATGTAAAAATTTATTAACACATAATGTTATATGACCAATGATAATATATTTTCTATTTTATTATTGGTTGATTTGTGGTTAGGTAATTAAAGATGTTCTTGTTTAGAAAATATAAAAATTAATGATTTTTTAATCTATGTGCATAATTTTAAAACGATTTATATTAAAAACATAGATAATAATATTTAATCTTCTATTTAACAGTATCCATTAGGAATTTTTTTATAAGCATACTTGGGAAAACGTGTAACAGTGGTATTTAGAAAGTGAACGATGATGAAAACAACACACATTGAAACCTTTATAAATTAATAATGTTGGGACTACACAAAACTATAATTTTTATTAAAGATATTAATTTATCGATATACTAATTGAACCAAAAATTCAATTTAAAATATAAAATTATATTATTTTATAGAGATTTTTATTGTATATTAATTTATAGAGTATTAATTTAAAAATGTTATACTGTATTTAGGTTTTATAATTATCATCTTTGGACCCTTCAAAGAACATTAATCAAGTTTATTTGTATAAATAACAATAGACTATTTAATATTTTACCAAAAAAGAATAACAATAGACGTGGAATGTTTCAAAAAATAAAATAAATAACACTAGATTTGGAGAAATGGCATGTCCCATGCAACTTTGGACACGTTGCAGGGTCCACCATATCCAAGTCCATGAACATAACTTATACTGTAAGTTGAATAATTCCATACATTTATTTCCATGTAAATGCAATGAAGAAAAAGAAAATAACAAATTTGATCGTCCGTATTTTGGAAAAATATAGTTCACCTCCTGCCTAAACAAGACATGGAGATTCACAACATACAAATCTGGCTGATGAAGGTAAGAATAAACTCAGACGACACGACACCTGGCTGGGTAGCATTGGGAAAACTACACGGCGTCAAACTTGCAATAATTGGAAAATAACAAACGCACGTCAACATCTGAAAGCAAAGTCGTCCAGAACTTTGTGATAGAATGATAAGATTATGAATTTGAGAAGCTAATAAGTTTCAGATTCGATTCAGTATGAAACTAAATTATATTCTTTCCGTTTTATAATATACCTTCTCCATTTCACTAAAATAGAAGTTTTAGAAAATTTTTTTGTTTCACTAAGATATATTCTTTTATGGTTTTTATACAAAAATTGTAAATTTCAATAAAATTAATTAGATTTATTAAAATTCTATTGGTTAAAAAATATTGGAACTTGATAATTTCCGAAAATGTTACATGATTTACATATATTTTAATGTGTGAAAATACCAAAATATTCATCTTTAAGAAACAAAGGGAGTATGATATTTTAGCTAATTGCACAAAAATTAAGAAATTTAAACTCACCTAAAAAATACTTTTTAAAATATAATTTTAAAATCATTCAACAAATTGTAAAACAGAACGTAAAATTTTATTGGTTGAACAATTTATAATAAAATTAAAATTGATAAAAAACCTCAAAACATATTATATTTTGAAACAACGTAAAATCTTCTAAAACATTGTATAATTCGAAACGCAGAGAGTATTATTTATAGAACCCAATATATATAGATTTTTACTCTTAGCTCATCGAAAATAAAATTTATCCATGAGTTACATTTTCTTTTATAAATTAGATAGGCCAGATACCCTTAATAAATAATATCCAATGGGAAGCATCGTCAGCTGGTTCGTCAGGTCAACGCATTAAACAAAATTAATACAATGAATTGAATAATGTAGATAAGAAAACAAACAAGTAAAACAAACAAACTTTATTGTACAAATGAATAAGAACAATGTTTTAAGGAAAATACTCTAAGATATCATTAAAAAATATATATGTCACAAATATATATTCTAAGGATTAAAATGACCAAAATACTTTATTAAAGAGATAAATATATACTTATATTCTCAGGATTAACTAATTCAAACCTTAAGATTTTTAGAGTTAAGGAGTGAAAATTTGTGATTGGGACTTAAATTTTTATAAAATAAAAAATAAATGTTAAAAATTTGAAAATAAAAATTTTAAAAATAATTTTAAAAAGTACTAAAAGAAAATTTGAAAAAAATAAAATAAAATTTGAATTTTTTTTAATAAAAAATTCGAATTTGAAAATATATAATCTAAACTATAAAAAATTATTTTTTTAATTTTTTATATATCTAGGATATTAGGGTCATTTTACCTATTAAATAAAACATTTTGGTTATTTTTTTTTTTGTAATCTATTTTTGTGATCAGAACTTGAAAATAATCTATTTAGGAGAATTGCCCATGTTTTATTAATAAAAAGAACGGTATAAGTGTTTGACTGATAATTACAAAATCTAAAATACGTCATGGTCTATATATCAATACATCGTTTTGTTTTTACTTTTCCAAGTTGGGTAACCCAGATATATCTCTGGTCAGTCAAAATACATGGTACTTCAATTATGTACATATTTATACTACTCGGCAACAGGAGAATACATTGTTTGTAGTTTGTACTGTCGGCAATCAAATAAAAATTAAGTTCAAAAGGTTGAAGATACCAGTGAATAATCAACTTGGATTTTGTTTATACGTTTTTCTAGAACCTATTGCATCGTAGATTCGTAGTTATCTAATATACCAGTGAAAAATAGTACTAGTAATGCTTTGATTTTTAAAACTTGGAGCGTCTTTTTCATGTCATTCATCGTTATTGTCCCGAAGTCAAGCGTAAAAGGCGGACGGCGAAATTCGAGAAAAGTTGCTCCCAAGACAGCCGTATTTAATCAGTCAAAATTTCAAAATATTTTTATTGTTATAGAATATTCAAGCTCATTAAAAAAGTCGAATCGTCAAATTCTAATCATGTCCTTCCAAATTTGTGACTTCTTGTCCATATTGGCAATTTGGCATATGACATAAAAGTAAACTGTTGGTACAAAAATCACGATGCTTCTATCAAAAGATTAAAACCATACTCAGAAGATTCTAACTCGGATTGAATCTGTACAAGAAGCCCTTTACCACTAAAGCTAGAAGCCCCGGATTGAATTTGAACATTGAAGATAGATGATAGTCAATTAGTCATAAGACACCCAAAGTTATTAACTGATACAATACATATTTGATTGAAAGATTATAATAATAGTCAAGGCGGTTTTTAAGCGATAGAGATGGGGACAAAAAGTGCACATGAAAAGAATACCAAAGACTTTGAGACTAATCAACATGGAGGAATCTAACTGAAAGTTGAAACTCTCGGTTCCGTTTTTGAAATTCCAAAACAGTTGCGGTTTGAATAAAGAAGAAAGTGACAGGTTATGGGACCCAAAGTGATAATAGTAGGCACGAAACACCATATCAATAGCGAGTTATGATCAAAATATTATTTGCTCTGAACACTCTCCTAGGATTATTATAATTCTTCAATGCAAGGCGGCTGATTCAACGAGCCCTTTGTAATCATCAGAGACGAATGATTTCACCTTCAATGCGCGCGTTTCGCCTTTGCCATTCTTTCCCGGAGATTCATACTTTATCCCGATCACAGTAGTTAAACCTTCCGAAACAAAGATAGAAAGTTATGAACTTGAGAAACAGCAGAGTCAATTCGACATGGTTATAAAAAAAAACAAGAATATGCGACTTACTCTCGTGAACACGTCCGTACAAGAATCTTTCACCTCTCCAGTATTCAAGTGGTCTCGACTTAATCCTTGTACTTCGTCTAACACCAGCTTCCCAATTAGTACCAGCAGCTTCGATAGAGGCAAAGCAAAAACAAAAACAAGAAAGTCAGTTTAGTATATTTTCAATCTGACATAGCTTCGAAGCATGAGTAATGGACATCAGTTTCTTTGGCAAGTCTACGTTACCTGCAAGGCTTTTCCTACGGGAGAACATTTTACTCTCACGTGTTACTGTTTTCTTTAGCGTCTTCTCCTTTCTCTCGTTCGCTTTTCCTTTGGGTTGCTTCTTTGCTCCACTTTCACGTGATAATGTTTTCGTTTGCTTGTCCTTTTCAGTTTCATCATGCACGGTTTTGCTCCGCTTTTTCATATTGCTATCAGAAGCTCCGCTCTTGCTTCGTTTATTTGTCTGTTTGGGTGAAGAGCTGGGAGCTTCCTGCTGAAAAAGTCAATAAAAAACTCTCATATCCGTTTCGTTAAGTAAGCTCATACTTGAACTAGCCTAAAACGAAACAAAATTCATTGACTCTGTTCAGTGTGTTATTGTTATCATGGATTTTAAAATACGGATCAAGTACAATACTACAATTAAAAACCCCCTCTGGTGGTTTGCAAAGGCTAAACGTTGAAAGAGAAGATGAAATCTAGTATAACAAATGGGACCACGTGAAGATGAATTGGCCACGAGGTCAGATAGAGGTGAATAGACAATGATGGGAAACTAACCTGAGCATTTTCTACTTGAACTCCACAAGCGGTGTCTGTGTTGTTATTTTCCTCTCCATGTTGTCCTTGAGTATGCTCCTCATGTTCAATGAATCCATCCATTCTGTTGTATTGTTCTCGAGTTGCGTTTTGAGATTTCGAGGATTCTTCTGTAGGAAAAAATAACGTCATAACGAAATACTTTTGAGCCACAAAGTGAGCTGAGATTGTTAATGGGGAAGTATGTACAAGTTACGTTAGGAGATGTGTTAATTTGCTTGTTTAGTTTTTGAGATATCACTACAGTTTGAATGTAGAAAAGGTTCATACCTTGCTGATATGGAATGGTTTCATCTTCTAGAGTAAAAGGATCCATTCTTGCATCCTCTCCAGGTGCATCTTCCGCCTATTTCGCAAACAAATTCACATGAGATGTGACCAACAAGAGGTCCAAATATGGTGATTAAAAGTCGTGTACAATCAAGGAGAAACTAACCAGGTTGTCTACATAACTTTCTCTTCTTCTAGTGTTTATGTTTGCTTCACTTTCACCCATGGGAACATCTCCCTCATTTTCTTTTGTTTGCATATCTACATTCACCTCTAGTGTGGCTGGATTAATGTTTGTGATGCTGTCGTCCAACTCACAATTGTCAGCGTTCCTATATGGACTTGAGTTAGTATCAGGAACACCTTCATAAGAACTCTTCTGCACTGAGATGTTGAATTCGCTAGCCACGTGAGAGCCCACATTAGACGGAGATGCATTAGGTATAACTTTATCAGCATCGTTGGCCACTGAAGATCCCAAACAGGCATTCAAATCCTTTGCTATATCGACCTCTCCAGGCTGTTGATCTCCTGGAAGCAAATTAAGCCTGTCGGGAAATGAAAACTGATCCTCTGGTGAATATGATGGTGATGCCTGGCTTTTTTTCCGACTCCCATCACTGTTAATCCCTTTTAGCAAATTCTGTATGTTTGACAGCGCGGTTCTTGGCTTTGATAGTTTCCTTCCAGACGCCTTCAAGTCCATTCTTCTGACATCTGGGAAGTCAGGAATATCAGGGAAAGAAAGCATTTCCTCATTAACGGGCTTGATATTCAAGCGTTCCTGCAAAAGCTTGACACCAGCATCCCCGTCAAGCTCATCCGGTGAGCAAGCAAGCAACTCAGTCAAAATATTTTCTAAGTTCTTGTCTGTGTATGCGGTTGAATCTGCAGAACAAAGTGGGTTAACGCTATCAGACTTAAAAACATTGGTAGCGAACACGACCGAACAAAATAGTATCTCATGACATTCTTTTCTACTACAAGTGCTCACTCACCATCTACTTCTCTATCCACAGTCTTAACATGTGCAGCAGTGTTTTCCTCTACGATTTGTTCAGAAGGAGTGGGGGTTTCCTTTTCAGAAGTTTTCAAGTCAATGGGATAACTACTTGTATAAGTATGCTTGTATGCACCCCGTTTTCTCCTGCAATTGAAAATGTAAGTATCAAGGGAAACAGATAACAAAATCCTCTGAAAGATGCAGTAACAGAATAGCTCATAGTACATACCCTGGAAGTTCTGGTCTGCGAGGGCGGGGCTGATACTGGTGTGTCTCTTTCACAAAGGTGCCAGTCTGCTTCTGCCATTCTCGTTGAGCAACTATTTCAAAACCAGCAAAGAAAAAAAAAAAGAAATCATATTAGAGTGGTAGTCATGTCATCATATATATAAAATAAACAAGACAGGGATATGAACATGAGAAACTCACGCAGGAATCTGTCATAGGCAGCAAAGTAATCTCCAGGTTTAGGATATTTACTAGGATCAAAGGTTGGTTCTTTTTGAGGTGATTCACTGCAACAAGAAACATTTATAGGCAGGCTTTAGATGAAGTAATAAAGAAAGAAAAGAGCCCCCAATAAATCGTTTACCTAGTCGTCGTCGTAGGCTTGAAAGTAAAATGTCCTCTCTTACGTTCATACGCCGGTCTTCTTTCCCGCTTATTAGCGATAGGGTTCACACCAACATCCGTATCTTCTGACGCTACACTGCTCCCAACGCCTTTCTTTAAAAGTTCAGAGCTTTCATCTTCTAAGATAGACTTTGCCTGCTCCTCATGCTCTTTTGAAACTTCAAAAGGCTGTGAAATAGAAGATATAGATTTTGTCAGCAGTTTGTTGTATTAAAACTCGTTATGCAGTTCTTAGCACGTATCGTATACAGTTTATTAGCAGCCACACAGAGCTTATTTACTTAGCAACCAAAGAGGTCATCTTAAAATATCAGATTACATCAGATTCTGAAGAGAACCTGAAAATCAAAAGCTAACGCTCAAAACATCCAAACCAGCTCTCTAATTAAGCAATTTAAAAAAAATAAAAATTGAATTCGCAGCCCTAAAATTAACGAATCGCTATCCGCATTTGAGCAACAACAAAAAGAAAATAATTAATCGAAGCAGATTAAGAGGGGGGGGGGAGAGAGTTTACGATAGATTGAAGGAGGGTATGCGTCTGCTGAAGAGCGTCGGAATGGTGAGGAGGAGGGATGGACATTGATTTCAGCGTGCGAGGAAACAAGGAGAGACCTGAGTAAGCATGCAGGGGATCTGACTCTAGAGTTGAGCTCCCGCTTCCCAGATCGGACATCTGATTCACCGGTTAATTCTCCGCCGATTGGGTTACAGCTGAGAGGGAGAGAGGTTGTGCGGTTTACAATTTGAAAGTATTTGGGAAAGTTGGGATTCAGTAGAAATGAAAAACTAGGGATTTAGTGTATAGGCGGGATAATAACCTGGAAAACGACAAAATTAAAAATTAAAAAGAAAAAGGAGAAATTTAAAAAAAACGTGAACGGCAGGATTCGAACCTGCGCGGGCAAAGCCCACATGATTTCTAGTCATGCCCGATAACCACTCCGGCACGTCCACCTTTGCGTCTAAAAGCTGAACCCTTTCTATATACTGTTTACATAGATTTACTTTAAATAATCCAGAAATCAAAAACCAAACCAAAGAAAAACCATAGTTTCTTTGTAAATTAGTGATGTATTTTCATCTTTACACAATTGATTCCAGTCTGTACCAGGATATGAACCATTGCCAAACCGGAGATGTGACTCAATTTGGTCTGAACTTCATTTTTATTATTAGTTTTTTTATATTCTCGTGCACATAAAAGAGATGCTCAAGTCAAGGCTGTTCTTTCAGTTTTGCTTTGCTCAGCGTCAGCCATCACAACAAGAGAGTAAATAAGACTTGGTCTTGGCATATATTTAACATAGAAAATATTACAACAATGATTGAGGGAAAGAAAGTAGAAAACAAAACATGATCCACACATTCTTTTATTATCCACCGATCAATAAAGCGTGCCAATGAGTTTAATAACTTTCCAAACGGCGCTAATACATAACGTTAAACGCAAGCAGAAACACATCGCTGCACAAGACGAATTCAACTAAAAGCAAGAAAAGCCCAACATAACCTGCAAACAAAGGACAACCTGGTGAATAATAAAGTATGGTTTTGGGACACAATACTATAATAGTAGTAAATTTCGTTCGGTGCATACCAGAAAAGTGGAATACTATGATCTAGCGATGATTCGGCAATAATGACCCAGTGAACATCATAAACCAACACGAGAAGAAAAATTCAAGCAGTAAATGCGAAAAGCCCACTGCCGAGTTTGTCCTGCAAACCAAATATTAACATGATTGATCCTTTTTCGTTTCTAATGTGTATAATTACTAAATCTGGGGGAAAGAAATGGAGTTTATACCTTATATCTGAGTTGACATAAAAAATACGCTAATACAAAACAGGGAGAGAGAGAATACAACCACATGTTATGGCTTGCAATAATCAGGACCAAACCCATAACAAACTCGATCAAGTCCCAAACACCTTCGTATGTGGCTGCATGGATCGTACGGTTGAACATGCACAAATCTTCTTCGTTCATCATTTGTGATGAAAGATTGTCAGTCACTGTAATGTTGATGGTGCGTTCAGCATTTGATGAGGAACCTCCATCGACTGAAGTGTCTACAATTTGCTCACCCTTGGTCAACAAAGGGCCCTCCATTGATCACTGTTTTGATTTCTTTCAATTTATAGTCCAATCCAACAAAAAGTTCATCTAAATTCTCTCTGACTAACAAAACATAAATAGACCTTTCCAATTCTTTGGTCTAGATTATTGAATTGTATTTTAAAACTAATTACAATAGTCTTTTATAAGTCACAGTTCTTGAATTATTTAGCGCTAAATTATTGTCTTTTCAAAGTACAGCCTACATAGACTTGACTATTCCTTGTTGTCTCGAATTTATCTCACTCAACTTACAACTAAACTGGACGTAATATATGTAAAGATAAACCATTAATCTAGATTATAGTATTTTACAATGAAACACAAATCATTGACCTTGAAATTCCTTGGTGCTGAAAGATTATTTTAAGACCAACGTCAGTCATTTAGACATTTACAATGTAATAATTAATGGGGTTTTTGCCAAAACTAACCCACAACTTGATTTTAATCCCAAACCTATACCCAAACTTGAATCAAATGCAAAACTAACCTAAAAGCCTAGTGAAATTACAGCTCAGCCCCTTGTGACCAAACAAAAAAACAGAAGCCATTTTTACGAATATAGCCCCAGTAAATCGTCTGAGTCGTCTGAATTGTTGGAAATCGTCCAGACGACTGAAGTTTCAGTCGTCTGGTACCAGCTTATTTTAAAAATAATTTATAAATCTTGTAAAAAATATTTTGATGCGTGAAAAATAAAAATCAAGTAATTATAAACAGTTTTAAGTGATATAAATTAAGATATGATAAAATTGATTTGTTTTGAAGATAGATGAGTGGAAGTAGTGTATCATTATATTCTTTGGTTTAGGAGTTTGGCAAACATATGTTGTAGTATTGTATGTATTGTTAGGGTTAGATCTTGGAAAACTAAAATGTTTTTTTCAAAAATTAGTTTTCACCAATATGTGTTTATTTCTGTGTATAGTAAACACTTTTCAAGTTTGATTTGATTTTATGAAGTGTTTAATTAGATAAATAAGTTTAGGGGTTATGTTTAGGGTGTGGACGACTTATATTTCAGTCGTCTGTTGAATAATTTACACGGACGACGTATATTTCAGTCGTCCAGACGACGTATATTTCAGTCGTCCAGACGACTTACAAGTAAGTCGTCTGGAAAGTCTTCTATTTTAGTTTCCCGCTAAAAATATTTAATTTTCCGCTAAAAATATTAAACTCTTCTGGACGACTTACATGTAAGTCGTCTGTTTTAATTTCTTCACCAGACGACTGAAATGTAAGTCGTCCAGGAAGTCGTCTGAGTCAAAAATATTTAACCTAATTGGATTTTTTGTCTCCCTATATAAAGAAAAATTTACACATTCTCTCTCCTCCTCTCAAATGGCTGCAACAAAAATGTAATGTTCATCATTCTAAAACTCTCCAACCTCTCTCTAATCTCTTTGACTTGAAAACACCAAACTTTATATGAATTTTTTCAGTTTTGTCTCATGTATTTCTTACTAATCTATCTCTTTTGCAGGTTTTTAATCAAATGGTACTCATCTTCCACTAATTTAGAGGTAGATCTATTAATTTTAGATATGTATTTTTGTGTGTTCTATAAATGTAGATTTATCTAATCTTCCACTCATTTTCTCTATTTTTAAGTCATTTGAACGTTTTTGGATATGCAGGTTTTTCAGATCTGGATTTGATGTGCAGGTTTTTCAGATCTGGAAGACTTCTGGGACGACTTACATGTTAGTCGTCTGGAAGTCGTCTGGAAGTCGTCTGGACTTCTTGGAAGTCTTCTGACAAAGTCGTCTGGACTTTCAGGAAGTCGTCTGGACTTCCAGGAAGTCGTCTGGACTTCCAGGAAGTCGTCTGGACTTCCAGGAAGTCGTCTGGACTTCCAGGAAGTCGTCTGGACTTCCAGGAAGTCGTCTGGACTTCCAGGAAGTCGTCTGGACTTCCAGGAAGTCGTCTGGATTTTTCTGAGCGTTTTGGTAAGTTCTTATGTCTGATTTTTCTTCATTTGGTAAGTTCTTGTTGTATAAAGTTCTTACTTTTTTCCCAAACTAAAACTCTCCAAACCCACTCTAATCTCTTTGACTTGAAAACACCAAACTTTATATGAATTTTTCAATTTTGTCTCATGTCTTTCTTACTAATCTATTTTTTTTTGCAGGTTTTTAATTAGATGGTACTCATCTTCCACTAATTTGAAGGTAGATCTATTATTTTTAGATATATATTTTTGTGTGTTATGTAAAGGTAGATTTATCTAATCTTCCACTCATTTTTTTCTGTTTTTAAGCCATTTGAACGTTTTTGAATATGCAGGTTTTTCAGATCTGGATTTAATATGCAGGTTTTTCAGATCTGGAAGACTTCTGGGACGACTTACTTGTTAGTCGTCTGGAAGTCGTCTGGAAGTCGTCTGGAAGTCGTCTGGACTTCCTGTAAAGTCGTCTGGAAGTCGTCTGAACTTCCTAAAAGTCTTCTGGCAAAGTCGTCTGAACTTCCTGGAAGTCGTCTGGACTTTTTAGAAGTCGTCTGGACTTCTTAAAAGTTGTCTGGTCTTGTCTACTCAAGTGGAATCCAAGCTTGTCTTTGTAGATGAATGATCTATAATAGTTTTGTTTGTGGTCTGTTTTGTGAATTGCATGTATACTCTTTTAGTTGTGAATTTTTTGTAAAATCAGTAATAATGTTTTCCAAGATGTATTAAATGTGCTAACAATGTGTTTACACATTTACAAATCAATGAAATAATAGACTTCAGTAGCCTTTTTCTTATCTTTGGATCTCTCATATCCAATAATAAACTCCAATGGCCTTTTTCTCATCATAATAAACAAGAATGTTGGTAAGAGATGGAAACAAACAATAGTAACTAGTCAAAGCATATCATATTTTTTATAAGTTTGCATTGAAAAACTTAGTCAAATTTAGTAAAACTAAGGGAGAGAACATATTTTGTAAATATGAGTTTTACATATCTTGAAGTTACTTATCACTCTTAAAAATACAAGTTATTCAAAAACTAAGGTAGAAGACTTAAAAACTAGTGGAGAAGACGCGGACGACTTCAATCTAAGTTGTCTAGACGACTAAACTATATGTCGTCTGGTCAACGCAGAGGTTATTTTTGCAATTGACTTTGAAATCTGTAACCTGAGACGACTGAAAGTTAAGTCGTCTACTATTGTTTGGTTTCAAAAAAAATTCCAAAGAACCTAGACGACTTACATTTCAGTCGTCATAGGTTAGTTTTGCATTTGACTGGATAATTTCAGAAGTTTGACTTCCCCAGACGACTTACATTTCAGTCGTCTGGCGAAAATTAAAATAATAATATTTTTTTAAAAGTAGACGACTTAAAGTTAAGTCGTCATAGGTTAGTTTTGCAATTGAAAAAAAAAACTTCAAGATTTAATTATACACAGACGACTTATAATTCAGTCGTCCACCAGACGACTGAAATGTAAGTCGTCCAGGATTTACGAGGTTTGACCAGAATCTCGGAAAAAAGTCCTGGACGACTTACAATTAAGTCGTCTGGTGGACGACTGAATTATAAGTCGTCTGTGTATAATTAAATCTTGAAGTTTTTTTTTTCAATTGCAAAACTAACCTATGACGACTTAACTTTAAGTCGTCTACTTTTAAAAAAATATTATTATTTTAATTTTCGCCAGACGACTGAAATGTAAGTCGTCTGGGGAAGTCAAACTTCTGAAATTATCCAGTCAAATGCAAAACTAACCTATGACGACTGAAATGTAAGTCGTCTAGGTTCTTTGGAATTTTTTTTGAAACCAAACAATAGTAGACGACTTAACTTTCAGTCGTCTCAGGTTACAGATTTCAAAGTCAATTGCAAAAATAACCTCTGCGTTGACCAGACGACTTCCAGGTAAGTCGTCTACAGCCAGACGACTGAAAGGTAAGTCGTCTACAGCCAGACGACTTCCCAAGTAAGTCGTCTGACGAACAGATCTGGAAAAAAACTCGATGTCATAGCTTAAATTGGTGAGATAAGTTCCTTAGCATACATAAGGCTTCTCCAAGCACACAAAATCACAAACGAAAGTCACCCACCCATAATCGTTGGCTTCTATGACTCTATGAACCATAAAAATTTTAGAATCAAAATCTTGGGTTTTTTTGGCTCATTGTGGAGAGAAAGTGAGAGATATGTTGTGTTTAGTTCACAAGAATGGAAAAAGAAGAAGGGTAAATCGATTTTGGGAGCATTAAGAGCTTCAAATTGGTTGTTCATGGTGGTTGTGGTATTGATGACAATGGCAATCTTGTAATTACTTGAAGATGATGAGGGTGAGAGAGTAAAAATGTCATTTTCGAAAAAAAAAAAAAAAAAATTGATGGCATTTTCGTAAATTATATGAACTTGTGGGGTGAATAAGGCAAAACCAATTTTCAAAAAAAAGAGAGGTTAGTTTTGTGTTTGACTTTAAGTTGTAGGTCAATTTTGCAAAAATCCCATAATTAATATTGTTGGTGCTAATAATAATAGTCTTTTTAGAGGAACACAAAGCATTGACCTTGCTAAATTATTTTTTTGAAAACCAAAAGTCCGCTGACCAACAAAGAAACAGTAAGAAGGCACAGAAGAAGATGGTTACTGAAAATACAAATCAAAGTTACAATAATAATTGAACAAAAGAAAGAAGAAAACAATATGATCCACCATTTCTAACGGCAGATGCACGCAAGGAACGCACCTATAAGCCTCATAATGATTTCCAGGACTTCCCTAGCGGCGAGAACACATAAGGTCCCAGGCAACAAGTAACAGACCACTGCACATGCTAGATTCACAAGTACATATCTGATGAAACTGAATGTAAGGAGAGCCGTAATTAACCTGCAAATGGAGACAATAAGAAGACAAAAATGTAACCGTTATTATTATTAGAGAGACATAACAGTAAATTTCATTTGATGCGCACCAGAAGAATTGCGTTGTAGTATCATCTAGAGATGATGGGTTGACCATATAATTCCATACAAACACCACAAACCAACTCACGAAGAAATATTCAAGCACCATCTTGAATGTGTCCATCACCTCATTGATTCTGCAGACCAATAGAACCATTATATATCAAAATAAATTGAAAAATAAAATAGAGAAGAAACACAGTAGTACCTTGTCCTTCCTGAGGATTCTTCTGCAGATTCTGAGCTAACACTTTGCTTATAATACCAAAAACGCCAACATAGGACAGGGAGAGTGGCAATACAGCCACAAGTATAACCGATGATCCATATAAACAATATTGTTTGTGGATGTTCTTGGTCTTTTGGCTGAATCAGAAGTACTAATGCTGCAGCAATCTGGACAATAGTTACAACAAACTCGATTGGGTTCCAAAAACGTTCAGCTTCATATGGATCACTCAGTTCAATAACCTCGTGTGATGTTTGATCATCGACTGTTGAAGAGTTTCCGATGATTATTGTAGTGTCAACGATGTACTCACTCTTGGTCAACAAAGGGCTCTCCATTGATCTCTTTTGGTTTTATTTCTTGTCATACACTTGAGACCCAGAACATATATCAAAACATTCTACTTCTTCTCTAATCAATTTAATTTAAGACCAACACTCCATCAAGACCAACTCTAAGTCAATTATTTAAATTCTTTGATGCTAAGTTATATATAATCTTTTAAAATAAAACACAAAAATACCAGTAATAATTACTAGGCTGCTACATTTCTCGGTATTGACATCTCTGAATTATTCCTGATACAGAGTTAACAACTGGTGAGAAAACGAAAAAGGAAACTATCAGCCTCGTACATTTTCATTCGTAGACAAGTATGTTGGAAACACGTCGAACTGTGTTTGACAGAGAGGACATGTGGGTTTAACTTTTAGCCACTTCCTTATACACTTAAAATGAAATACGTGCGAGCATGGTAATTTCCCCTCTTTTTCATCTCCGCAATTTCCCAAGCAGATGCAACAAATCTGCAGACAAACGTAGCAGCCAAGTCAAACCAAAACACTAATTGGTGATATGATTTTGAATTGAGCATTTTATATGATGATATGATAATTACTACTCACAATATCTTCATCTTCCTTTTCAAAGTCTACATCCTTTGATCTCGAAAAGCATGCACATTTGATAATCATGATAACAAGTCTAATGACTCCTACTACCGTGTGAAGACATGTATAAACAGGCAATGATACCCCAAAAAACCATCCAATAAAGAAAAATTCAAGCGCCACCTTGAAAAAATCCATCACTTTATGGATTCTACAACCAATAAAAACAGCATTACATCTAAATTACAATTTCTGTTTGTTTTTAGCTAGCTAAACTCAAAAGAAAAAAAAAAAAGAGTTTTATACCTTGTGCTTGAGTATTCATCCCCAACAGCTTGTATGTTAACTTCTTCATCTACAGCACCGAGGGATGTAGTTTCCGGTGGATCTTGGTCAAAAGTGTGAATACGCCAATAGAGGACAGGAGATTTACAGTATAGCCACAAGTATAACCGATGAACCATATCAACAATGGCATTTGTCGATATTCATCTCTTGCCGCATTCAGACTCAGAACAAAAATAATCTGGACCAAAGTGGCATCTAACTCAACTTTGATAAAATTAGTCTTTTTGGTGAGACCAAATTTATATGAAGACCCATTGTAAGGTAAATGACTCACAAAAAAATATCATAGTTTGAGTCAATTCACCAACATATTTGAAGCGTTGACTTCGCTTAATCATTTAAACTCTGATCTTGATCATGAGGTGATTAATAGTAAAATACCAACATTATTCCAATACAAAGATGAACCCTTTATAAGGTTATGTAAACAAGAATTGGCAACAAAACAGTGCGGTGGGGGGGTTTATCTGTAGAATATTGTTTATCTTTTATACTGGCTTTTATATAATTAAATACCTTAATTTTTGGTCAATGGCTATATGTTAAGGTGGTTTCAATATGACATAAAAAGTAACATATATAAAAGCAAGAAGTAATAAAATGATGTAAATAATTAAACTACCTCATCGGAAAATACATAAATAGTATGAAATTCCCGAAACTGTTTTTACATTGCGCCTCAAGATGGGAGAAAATGTACATTCTCGATACAACTAAAATAACCTCTTGCTACCGATTAGATTAAACCAGGTCTGGTGTTTGGAAGAACCAAACCTCAGATCAAACTAAACCAAGCTAAACCAAATTCTAATCAGGTATTAGATGAGTGGGACTGTGGGAGCTGTTTTATGAACAAAAAGAGTAACAGATGAATGAAGTCGAACCGGACCATCAATGTCACAGAGATCTTTTATCGGTTAGGAGCTGAACCGTTCGGTTTAGCCCTTCAGAATAGCGTGTCAAGTAGTTTTGGAGACATAAGAACCGCCACAGATGTGAACTGCAAATCCAAAAAGGTCTCATGAGTATCGAGAAAACCGAATTCAAACCAAACCAAACCGGTTTAGTATGTGGTTTAGGTGTAAATATACCTTCTCTTGCCTATACTTCATGCGTATAGCGCTCAAAGGGCAACCTTTGGTGTTAAGCTGCAGATCTTGTAAGGCATAAACAGATGCTTTGAGATCTGACGCTTTGTACGTTGTGTAGTGCTCAAGTGTTGGATTCTGTGAGGGAAAAGGGAAACAAAAAGAAGTTAAAGATCCAAGATTTGTGGAACTAAACTGTGTCTGGAAATAGAGAAAGAGAGAAGCAACATTAACAGACCCATGGGTGGTTTGATTGGTCCAATGTCCACTTGGCAAGAAAAACCGCTGAAGCAGCAATGACTGAAGGAAGAAACTTCAAAAAATGATAGTCTATCAACGTCAACTCCGTTAAGTAGCTGGCTAGACACTCGAGTTCAAGGCGCGGTCTCTGCAGAGAGCAATCAAAACAATGATAAATTCTCAGTCTTTCTAATACAGTTTGTAGTAAGAACAGATAGATGAGTGAATTGCAAAAATGCATTACCAGGTAAGAGGCTTGAGCTGCTCTGAGAAATCTCCTAAGGAACGTTTTTGGAGTGGGAGTGTATATTTGAAAGCTAAAATGCGCAAGTACTTGGTTCTCCATCTCCAGGACCTGCACATCACAACTATTAGTACATTGCACAGTTTCATTCTTTTTGAGGTGTTAAGAGAGCAGTCTCGGTGTACCTGATCTCTTGTGTAGGTGTTATCTGTGATGAAGCAGAACTCTTCAATGCGCGGCGCAGAGATTTCCTCATACTTCCTGTAAAGTTTGAAGAAAAATAAGTTTAAAGTTTAGTTTGCATCTAAGACGAGATTTAAAATAGAAATTGGAGAGGAGGAACCTACGAGGCAATAAGCATGCAAGTGATGCCGAGGAGTTGAAGTCTCTGTCTTTCCAGGTAGTTTCCATGGAGGAACCAGTCTATGAGATACACTGTGAGGTAAAGAGAGTCAGGTACAAGTGTGTATTCCTCAGAGACCTGTGAGTGAGATGAGACTTTTGTCAGAATCTGCAAAGAAGATGCAAAACTTAGCATCAGAACTAAAGACTAACCTCCACGAGCCAATCAACCAGAATCCCACGCATTGACTGTGTGACGTCCTTCTGTATCCTCTCCATAAAGTCAGGAACAGGTCTGCGTTTAAGCTGCTAGGAGAAAGTGACAGAGAAGCCACAAAGAATCAAACTTTGAATGCTTAGGCTTACCAAGTTTCTTAAAAGACTATAAGATCTGATTATTACCTCTGAAACACGCAAATTGTGGTAGATTTCAGGGGCGTAGAGGCAGCACAATAAAGGATCCTTGTCATCAGAATCAATGTCTGTGAATTTTGGGAGATCCAGTGCAGTTGAACTACCAATAACACCACTTTTCTCAACTGTAACCATTTGCAAAAAAGAAAAAAAAAGTTTATTTAATCATCAAAGACCATTCAACAAGGGGGAGCTAAAATCACATGAAGATTTGTGTTTCTTGGATCACCTATAGAAGCTGATGATCTCCCAAGAGGTCTAGGAGGCAATTTGTGTTTCTCGATACAGTTATCAGCTGTGTCATTTGTGTTTCCTGCTGTCACTGATACAACTTCAGCTTTTGCATTGGTCCCGGACTGAAGATCTGTGACTTCTGAAGTAACACAAGATGCCAACCCCTGACTCTTCTTTACCTGCTTGATGTCTCTAGCCTGAAATGGTAAACACGCATGTTCAGGAGATGCATGTTTCACTTCAAAAGATCTTTCACAAACATTATTAACATGATGCAGTTTTAACAACCTCAAGTTGAGCTGCATTGAAGCTAACGTTTGAGATATCCCCAAGAACAGCTCGCTTCTTCCTCTTATTGGGTGGCGCAGTGACGTTCAAATCCTCCGAGGCTGGTCTTTTTGTGTTTGCTCTCTGTTGATTATGTGTAGTAGAAGCCGCTTCAGAAGCGCGCAAAGCAGACGCAAAGGCACGAGTGAGAGGACGAGAGACAACATTTTCCTTCCCCATGTTTAAAATCCCACAAGAAGAAGACACAGAGCCTTGAAAGTCTTGCTGTTTCAGGACTGCATCATCTTCCTCCGATCTGTGAAAATGAAGTCAAAAGAACATAAAGATCAATGGCTAAGGCAATAGAGAGAGATCACTATACAGGGGATATAGATTGCTCATCTGCAACAATGCATATATATATGCATCACCATATGATTATCATGGAGGTTATTTTATTTGGAAACTTTCCAATGGAATTGGTCCGTTGAAACAAGAATATCACAGAGAGATACATTTTTCAAGTTGAAAGCTTAAAACTTTATTAAACTCTAGTAAGATCCAGTGGGTAGTAGAATCAAATTATTTGATTTCCTTACCCAACAATGCAAAACAGTAATATAGAGATAATACAAACTTTATAGCTAAATCTACGGAAAATATCTCCCCCAATTTGGAAAAAAACATATATTAGGAAAAACCAATCTTGGTGAATCTAAATGCTGTTTCTTTCTTTGTTGGGTTTTAATAAAATATCATCCATAAGAAGATGCAATCACACTTTCTCATGAAAACGAATAGATCGCTAGAAACCTTTGCAAAACCATGAGTCAGACCTCAAACATCTACAAAAACTCTTATCGACAGAACTCAAATTCTCTTCCTTTTTTTTGTGTCTTCACGTGTTAATTAAGAAACCCACAAGACAAAACTCGTCGGAAAAGCAGCGGCTCAAACACAAACACAATGCAGGTACGCGGATGAACAAGCATGAGCACAAAGTTCAAATCTTTCTATGAAAAAGTTAAGTGAAAAGGATTGAGATTTGGACCTGCGAAGCTCCGGGAAGAAAACCCTTCAGGAAAAGAAGGAGCTTGGAGGGTGGGGGGCAGATCGAGATGGTGAATCCGCTCCGCCCTTGGGGAAAGAGTGTCTTTGGTTAGTGAACGAGACGTAGCACTACTGGTGTGGGTTTAAACGATAAAGAAGTCACATTTTTAGAAATTATTTAAAAAAAAAAGAAATAAAACTTTACTGACGACATTAAACGATAATGTTTTAATGTATTTGACCTGTTGACCCTAACATATGGGTATGGGGGAAATAGAAAAAGGAATATATTTTAATTAGTGGTTAATTAATTGTAATTTAGTGGGGGATTTAAACATAGATTTGGTTTGATTTCTCCGTGAGATGTGGGTAATTAAAAGTTTCTATTTAGTAGTACTTGTCTATACTAACTATGATTATAATGCCCACATTAATCATCTTCACACGTACAGTGGGCATATGTGCCATTAATTCACCGTTTGCTAATTAATGAGAAGCATCCGAGCTAGAAGAATCCTTCCCCTAGCCATTAATTAATACAGCTTTTTGTTTTTACTTTTTCTTTTTTTTTTTGGTTAAAGTGTTTTTCTTTTCTTTTTCACCTTTGAAGTAAAACTCTTAATTAGGAAAATTTAATTTAATAAGAGTCCAAATGAGAAGGCCCCAACAAGGAGAAAACTTTATTGCGATTGGTTGGATGTTAAATGCTCGCAGAGATGTTGTTTCCACCAGGCCATCCTTGATCGTCTTCTTCCTCTTTATAATTTTCTTGATGTTGCCTTGTCAATCGATACTTTGTTGCTAGTGATGTACTGATATGTAATAGGAGTTTTTTTTTTTTTTGAAACACATATAATAGGAGTTTAAATTAAAGAAAGCAAGGAAAAACTGTAGGAAGAAAACAGTAGCAATTAAAATGTTAGAAGAATACATCTAACACTAATGAACCAATCTTTAACCTAAAGTTTGTTTTTCTTATATTCAAAATTTTGTTGATAATTTTGAAAAAAAATATATTAATATGAAATGTTTGCTGTCATCGATTACCGATTCAAACTATAGACATATTGACTTATGTATAACTCTCAACTTATTAAAATAAAAGGATGTATTTTGAATTTGAAAGTTCAAAGCAAAAGTATTGGACAAACCAAAAAATGTAAGTAGGGTGTATGATGAGTCAACGATATTTTTTTCGATACCTCTTTTTATCGAATGATGAGACAATGATAATTTATTTTGAAATTGGTTACAACATGTGACTATAGATAAGCAGAGAGCCTTGCGAATTTTGAATTCAAAACTTGGTTAGTTACTTGTCGATCAATAAAAGTCTTACAGTATTATTTTATTTGACTTATACTCTAAAGTTTCATAATGGCTTTAAGAAAAATCTCGTGAGAGAGAGAGATGGACATAACTAGAAGTCATGACCCTACTAATAATGTCTACCCACAAACCAAAAAGTTAGTTCTAAATGTCCAAAACACTCAGCCACACTCAAGACAAGAAAACAAAAAGTAAAAGACAGATACTTCAATTTTATTATCATACAAATTTTACTGGATGGTGGTGGTGGTCCATCTTTGTTTTTTGAACTCCAGCTTTCCCTCCCTTCATTTCACCTACCGCATTTACCACAAAACTAAGATGCGTAATTCTTAGACAATGAAATGTTAGATTCAAATGTATTTTTGCATAGTGGATACATATGTTTGGTGGTCCAAATCTACTATGATTTTTAAAATATATTGCTATCACGTGAGTATAATAGTATTCAAACGTATGTGACTTGGACAAATTTAAACAGAAAAAACAAAGATATTAAAACTGTTATTTTTTCATTTAAGTTATCTTCTTAGATAGATGGTCCCTTTTGTTTACTTATGGTGGACGTTTAGAAAAAATATTGAAATTAGGTTTCATTTAAAAAAAGAAGAAGAAAAGAAATTAGGTTTTATTGTAAAGAAAATATAGGAGATAAATGATTATCCGAAAAGCTTTTGTTTCTACCTTCGCTTTCTTATACATTAGGCCCAATAAACCGGGCCCTAATATATATACGTGGAATCTTATGTGGATTCTCGTAATCCAGCTATTCCCTTGCAATGCACTATATGCATGTTAGCTGTTTCGTTATGTTTCATTGATTATGTTTTAATTAGTCCCTTTAAACTAAATGTACGTAATTCTACCAAGTCCTTCCCCCCCTTGGTTTCGTTTTAATCTATAGAAGAGTTTATGGTTTTCACACGGTGGTCAATATATATATGTTACACAATGAGCTGATTAGGGAGAATAAAGATCACAAAAATATAAGAAAGAAAAAATATGAGTTTCAGTCCATGTGTCCTTTTTGGCTTCAAGGTGTTATGGAAAGGAGTTTAATGTTTGTATCCTCATGGGCCAGGTAAAATGTCTGTTGGCCAAAGCTGGTGCCACTGAGTGTGGTACTACATTCTTCAATGTTCCTTTTCAAAATGAAATTAAAATTGACACGGAGGAGAGTGAGTGGCATGGTCAGATGCCGATTCAATATGGTTAGGACATATGCATGATGAGACTGATTCTATTGCAACTCTCAAGGGTAACTAACTACTCCCTCTAGCCTTGTTTTACTTGGATGTGCATATATACGCTATCCTCTTCTGTTTTTTATTCACCAAAATATCTGACGACATTGTGTTATGACTAAAAGAAAGTGAATTTGAAAGAAAAAAATAATATACCAGTGGAGACGCTCTGACAAATATGTGCAGATAAGCGTCAGGGAACTGAGTCTGAGGGATGGGATCAAGAACATGTGTGATTTTGAAAGATCTCGAAGATCCAGTGGCCATGTTTAGTTTATTTATATGTTTTCTTCCACCATTCTCATTTTCTTTCTTTTTATTTCTACCGTTCTTCTCTGGATGCTTCTCTGGCTTCTCTCTATTGCTGCACTGAACTGAGCTGAGAACAGTATTCCCTACTTGATAACTGTATAATAGATAGAGAAAAGTGATTATTATATACTTTCATATTATACATAGAAGTATAGAATACACTATTTTCATTGGTTAGTTTTCGAAATAAAATGATAATGTGGTACTGAAATATAAAGCAAAATCTTGGAATCAATAGCATTATAATAATTGGGGTTGGCTCTTGGGGAACTTTAGTGTATGAGACAAGAAAACACCTAAAATATGAATAGAACGTGTACTTTATTCATCATCCCACAAAGGGTTTATATACAAAGAGAATATCATACGCTAACTAGGAATTGGAAATATGTGATTAACCCAAATCCTACAATATAGGAAATATAACATTATCATTATCCCTTTACCCCCCCTCAAGTTGGTAATGACATATCTCGAATTCCCAACTTGGACAATAAGAACTGAAATGCCGGGACTGGTAATGCTTTAGTAAGCAAATCTGCAGGTTGGTTCTTCGTAGTGATATGTTCAGTGGTTAGAAGTTTAGCTTGAACTGCATCTCGTACCGTATGACAATCATTCTCCACATGTTTTGTACGTTCATGAAACACCGGGTTCTTAGCTATATGTATCGCAGCTTGACTATCACAGAACATTCGCATTGGTTGAGAATGGGAGAACCCAAGCTGGAGGAGGAGGCGTTTGAGCCATTTCAATTCACACGTTGTGTCTGCCATTGATCTGTATTCGGCCTCTGCTGAAGACCTGGAAACCGTACGTTGCTTCTTGGTCTTCCAAGAGACAATGGAATCACCAAGCATAACCACATAAGCACTCAAGGAACGCCTCGTAATTGGGCAAGCCGACCAATCAGAATCAGAGTACGCTGTCAACCTTAGATCACTGTTGGACGTGAGCATAATTCCTTGATCCGGGCAACCTTTTAAATAGCGGACGACACGCAAAGCTGCTATCCAATGATCCTCTTGTGGTTTCTGCATAAATTGGGAAAGTATGTGGACAATGTAGCTTAGTTCAGGGCGAGTAAAGGTTAGATAAATGAGACGACCCACAAGCCGCCGGTACTTGCTTGGATCCAGGAGGGGACGGCCCTTGACAAGAGCCAGCTTATGATTAAGTTCTGTAGGCACCGCTGCCGGTTTAGCTCCCAACAGACCGCATTCAGTAATTATATCTAGTGCATATTTCCTCTGAGAGACGAAGATGCCGTCAGGTCCCCTTGCAATTTCCAAACCAAGGAAATATTTGAGTTTACCTAAGTCTTTCATCTTAAAACAGGTGCTGAGATAGTTCTTGAAGCGTTGGATTGTAGAAATATCGTTCCCAACGATTATAAAATCATCTACATAGACCAATATGTGAAGACATATGCTGCCTTTCACAAACGAGAAGAGAGAGTAATCTTCATAGCTCTGCTTGAACCCAAATGAGAGAAGAGCTTTGCTGAGCTTTGCAAACCAACAGCGAGGAGATTGTTTGAGGCCATACAAGGATTTTCGAAGTCTGCAAACCTTTGTCTCGTCATCTGTTTGAAAACCAGGGGGTAGTTGCATATATATTTCTTCCTCAAGATCTCCATGCAAAAATGCATTATGGACGTCCATCTGATGAACTTCCCATCTCTTGGCTGCTGCCACTTTGAGAATAAATCGAACAGTGTTCATCTTAGCCACCGGTGCAAACGTATCTTTGTAATCGAGACCTTCTCTCTGTCGATTTCCACAGGCCACTAGACGTGCTTTAGGTCTCTCAAGTGTACCATCCGCTCGATATTTATTCGAGTAAATCCAGCGACAACTTATAGCTCTTTTTCCAGGTGGTAATGGAGTTACGTCCCATGTATGATTATCCTCCAAAGCAGTGACCTCAGATTTCATTGCGCCATTAAACCTTGGATCTTTGACTGCTTCTTTGTAAGTTTTGGGGACATAGTCTGTTGTGATTTTCGCCAAGAATGCCTGATGTTTCGGAGTAAACATAGTCGTAGACGAATAATCAGATATGGGATAAAGAGTCTTACCTGGACCCGTAGTTGGAGAACTCTGATCGTGTACAGGTGAAGTATGAGAGCCGTGAGGGGGTGTCAAAGTTGTAGCAGAGTTAATAAGATAGTTCTTCAGAAGAACAGACGGTTTCTTTGCGCGTTGACCTCTACCAAGAACTTCCAGAAGTCCAGGCGATGGTATCTGTTCAGTTTGTTCACGCGACTGAGATGGCGATGATGTAGGAGACACTGAACGCGTAGGTGATGGTGTAGAAGGTGACGTAGGGACAACTGGTTCCAAACTAACAGGTGTTCCACTAGGAGAAGCCGCTGGCAATATTACAGACGTAGGTGCAATGTTTATTGTCTCACTAGATTCATTGGTGCCGGCAGGTGGGATCGTTGGTGGTTCCGGCGTAAGAAGCCAATCATCAGCTGGAAGGTCAGTCTGTATTACCGGTGGTTTAACATATACTGCATCCTCAATCCCCGGAAACTGGTCCTCCAAGAAAGCCACATCCCGGCTTGTGAAAAATTCATTAGACTCGAGATCATATAGGCGCCATGCTTTCTTGCCGAAGGGGTAACCCACAA
Organism: Brassica napus; assembly: GCF_020379485.1. Lineage (NCBI taxonomy): Eukaryota > Viridiplantae > Streptophyta > Magnoliopsida > Brassicales > Brassicaceae > Brassica > Brassica napus. The sequence continues at coordinate 6,240,053 of NC_063439.1, read as the reverse complement.
AAAGACATTTTCGACTTCGTGGACTGAACTTATCTCTGTCTCTTGGTCGTGTGTGTGCGTAACACAGGCACCCAAACACGCGTAGTTGATCGTATATAGGGGGAGTTCCATGAAGAACTTCATACGGAGTTTTTCCATCAAGAACTTGCGTTGGAGTTCGATTGATCATATGTGCCGCGGCAAGTATGCTTTCTCCCCAGAATTCAACAGGTAATCTAGACTGGAATAAGCAGGCTCGAGCCACATTTAAAATATGGCGATGTTTTCGTTCGACTCTGCCGTTTTGTTGGGGCGTATAAGTGCAGGAGGTCTGGTGGCGTATACCATTGTCACGGAAGTAGGGCGCCAGAGTCATAAACTCAGTGCCATTGTCTGTCCGAATTGTTTGGACCTTTTTCCCAAACTGTCTATCCGCCATTGCACAGAAATTTCGTAGAAGAGAAGCGACTTCGGACTTTTCAAGCATTAGATAAGTCCAAACCGCTCTTGAGTGATCATCAACAATAGTTAAGAAATAAACTGCCCCACAAGAAGCTGGTGTGCGATACGGTCCCCACACGTCACAATGAATCAAAGCAAAAGGAATAAGAGCTTTATTAAGACTGTCTGGAAACACCTTTCGTGTCTGTTTCGCTCTAAAACAAATATCGCATTGACTAGAATCTGAAAAATCTATCTTAAAATCTTTAAAAGTAGGTAGAGTAGATAAAGCTTTATAGGATGGATGTCCAAGTCTTCGATGCCATAGAGTAGAAGTAGACTTTTTCGACTTTGAAACCCCATAAGCTCTTGCGACTTTGACACCCGTAAAGTAGTAGACCCCCTCACGTTCTTCACCTGCTCCAATCAGAGTCCTCGAAAAACGGTCCTGTAAAACACAAAGTGTATCAGTAAAGATTGCAATGCATCCAGTCTGTTTCAATAATTTTGAAACGGAGATAAGCGTGCAATTGAAGTCTGGAACAAATAGGACTTCATGTAGAACGTAATCCTTGCTGATGCGCAAGGACCCTCGTTTTGTGGCATGAGAGTCACGCCCATCAGGGAAGGTTACTGATGAGGAAGCAATATCATAGACGTCATGGAGTAATGCGAGATCTCCCGTCATATGATGAGACGCTCCTGTGTCAATAATAACATCAGTAAGTGTAGTTTTACCCGACAAACGTTCCGATGAGAGGTTGCTTTGTTGATTTTGGAGAAGTGAGATCAGTGAAGCTATCTGGTCGGAGTTGATTGTTTGCGAGATTTGAGTAGCGTTGGCACGGCCTCGTCCACGGCCGCGATTATTGCTAGAGCGACCCCCACGTCCTCCTCGATACCCTGACGATGGATTGTTTTGTCGTTGCTGCTCCACAAACCACTCTGGATATCCATGGACCTGAAAACATTCTGTGATATCATGTCCTGTCCTTCCACAATGCGTGCACATACGTGCCGGATCCCGAGAGCGCGGAGGCATAACTTCAACCGTAGTAGTATCTTTGAGAGGTTCTGTTTTGACTGAGAAACCCAACGCATCTGTTCGTTGTTCCTTGGAGCGTGACGATACCATGTTTTGCTCCTCACGGACAACTCTAGAGTAAACAATATTGAGGTCCGGTAATGGTTCCTCATCGGTAATGCGCGATCGGATAGAAGCAAAGCGCGAGTCATCAAGCCCGAAAAGAAATTTATGGACCTTTGCATCCTCTCTTTCTTTTTCGATATCGGCGGCGGCATCACATGTGCAGGAGCGAGCTGTTTTCATGTTTTGCAACTCTTCCCACAGCTTCGTGAGGCGCCCATAATACTCAAGAACTGATTTCCCGTCTTGCTTACAGTGCGTAATCTCATCCTGTAGTTGATGCAAACGAGTACCATTCTTGACCGAGAAGCGGAAGCGTAACGTCTCCCAAAGCTTTTTCGCCTCAGGTACATGAGTAACAGTTGATCGTACTTTCGAGTCAATCGATGTACGAATCCATCCAACAATCATGGAGTTGGATGCAAGCCATCTAGATAGATCAGGTTCTGTCTCTGGTTTAACAATCGTCCCGTCTATGAACCCTGTCTTTCTTTTTGCTTGTAGTGAATTCCAGAGTTCCGTAGACCATTCGCTGTAGTTTTCATGAGTGAGTAGAACCGATGTTATCAATGCTCCAGGGTTATCCGACGGAGCAAGGTAGTAAGGAGATGCGTCCATGACGTTAGCATGTGTCGTAGGAGTAGTAGTAGTAGATGGTGATGTAGTAGAATGTGTATCATCCATCGTATGGATGGTTAAGGTAGTATGGGTAGAAAAATTAGGTTAAAAAAATTAGGTCTTAGAGATCTTGGCTCTGATACCATAAAATATGAATAGAACGTGTACTTTATTCATCATCCCACAAAGGGTTTATATACAAAGAGAATATCATACGCTAACTAGGAATTGGAAATATGTGATTAACCCAAATCCTACAATATAGGAAATATAACATTATCATTATCCCTTTAACACCGTTGCTCATCCGATAAAAAAAAGTTCTAACGAGCCAACTTGTAGGAGTCCAATAATTGTTTTTCTTTGTTCAATCAGCTTTAGTCGAATAGACATATTGTTGGAGACAATTTGTTGGTTGGTTTTCTCAAGACAAAGAACCAACTAATTCACAACACGTTGATGCTTTCCACCGAGAAAACATTGAAATTTCCAGAAAGAAAGTTTACATGACCGAACGGCTGGCCATTTAATATATTCTTACGAATGTGTATTCGGATTCCAGAGTAATAGCCATTGTTTGGGCCATCCAAAGTAACTGAACGATATGATTTGGTCGGTTTGCTTCAGCTAGAGACGACTGACCATAATATATTTCGGTCGATGGAATCATGGAATGTGATTGCTCTGGTGCGACTGAATAGCCCATGCTGTGAGTCACATATGTCACTGGAGTTATATATTTTATTGAAATCTGCATGTGTATCTTTGTGAATACGATACCAAACTAATTTCTTTTCTTTGATGAGATCATAAACTAATTAGTTTTGTTATCCTTTAAACATGTGCTTTGTGTACCTTTTAAATAATTATTTATATGTTATTACCACATTTTATTTCAAAAACCAATTATGACATGACCTCGAGTAAACTATAACATGTACAATTTTATTAAAATAGATTAAATTTTTGGTAAGTTTTAGTAAAATAGATGATCAAGAGATCACATTACTCCTTGAGTATTTAACAATGTCAAAAGTAAAATTGAATATATTGTATGTACAATCATTTTGATCAGTTTATTGAGTAGCTAGAGATTGTGGTGTACTTCATATTACTCCTTGACATTTGACAACAACAAGTTTAGATTACTCCTTAACATTTGTCAACGATGAAAATTAAGTTCTCCTCTCAAATTTTTATCGAGTTATTGCGAATTGTTTAGATAACTATAAAATAAACAACTTAATGTTTAAATATCATTTAAAAATCTAGTTGGATTTACGTAAAACACTGATATTCTATCGAGTTGTCTTAAAAACCAAAAAATGGTCAGCAACAAAGATATTTCTCTTCTTCATGTTTCCTCATCTCTTCTAACATTGGAAATTGACATTTTGACCTTTTCTGATCAATAATATAAAAACATTAACAAAACTGAAGGAGTGCGATTTTATTGGCACTAAGAAATAACTTACGATAGATTGATTAATATCCAATAGAATAAAAAATGAAACATTCTAGATATCTTTATAGTATATTTTTTTATATCTGCATGTGTTTTTGGACTTATGGACTGGCACATAACTTATCATACTAGCGGCCTTCAATTTTCGTCACTACTAACTGGTGTAAGAGACTTATTATGAAAAAGTGAACCAACACTTCAATACAAATAACTAATAATATAAGTAAAAAGTGTAATAATTGAGCGAAAAGTGACAATAATTGGAAATATATAAATTTGTAACTTTGGTATAATTTTTAAATATACGACTTCACATATATGTTCAGTTTCACCCTTGCAAAAGAGAAAAGTTTTTAAAATTGCTTCATTTTTAATGAATATTTGCAGAGTTTTCTTGGGTTCACCCATTAATCAATAGTATTTTGTTATTTTATATTCTTTATTAAAAAAAAACAAAATAATAAAAAATTTCTAAGTTATATTATTTTTAAAAATAAATAAAAAAATAGTAATAGTTGCAAAACGATAGTACTTTTTATTTGATATTGCATATCTTTTTAACGTCGTCAGTAAAATATTAAATCATAAATCTTTGGGTAAACTATAAACTTTAGGATTTAAGATTTATCCAAGGGTTTAGGAATAAGAGTTTAGTGTTTAATGTTTATGATTTAGAGTTTAAGATTTATTTAAGGGTTTAGGGTTTACCCAAAGATTTAAGGTTTAGTATTTAGGATTTAGGATTTAGTGTTTTACTGATAACGTTAAAAATATTTTAAAAAATTCTTTTTTTTTGTAACTATTACTATTTTTATTTATTTTTACATTTTTATTTAAAAAACATAGTATAAGTTGTTCTTATTCGTTTTTTTTAAGATATAAAATATAAAATAATAAAATACTATTGGTGGTGAAAATACAAGTTCACTTTAGAGTGAACCAAGAAAAGTTCATATTTGCGTGTCTTCTTTGAAAAAAAAAAGACTGTTGTGTGTGCGTTTTTTTCCTAAACAAGTTTTTGTGGAAACTAAGTTATAAATCACGGCTGTAAATTTGTCTGCATGGGTGTCACACATACACATTAGTCCAAGTTGTTTTATACATGTATATATTAATACTCATATTCCAATATGATTGTTTTTTTGTTAATTTTTTCTTAAGGACTCTGCACTCATCACTCTACTTAAATGCTTTATTTTATATACCTCACAATCCTGAAGAAATTAATTAAAGCCTTAAAAATGAATGATTATTTACAAAGTACACTATTTGATTTACACTATTAAGTTTTGAACTCATGATCCCTTGAAAATATAGTTTTATCTACAATTTTGTAAGTAGACTAGATGTTTTGAAATTTAAGAATTAATTTTTGTTTATGAAAATGAGGATCACAAGCACACAATTGCTTAACTTGGATGCAGGCTAGGTTAACGTAGAGTAATTATATGATGGACGATGATATGAAGTGACTTTTAGTATTATGTTATTGATGAAGAAGACGCAAAAAGTTTTAGTGGTGATCATCTACAAAGTTAGCTGATATAATTTGAGCTTTTCTTTGAAATAGCGCATAAACCATGGGATCAGGAAGAGGTAAATAATTCTTATCTAAAGGTAAATGTGTTAAGCTCGACTCCGAAAATCAGTCGCAGAAAGAGATATATAGCGACCGATTCTCGTCGCCCAAATAAATTGTTGCCTTCAACCTAACCTGAAGTTTTTTTAATTCAAAACAAAAAACCTACGACGAAAGAATGAGCATGGAAACATTGACAAAAAAAAATGAACATGAAAACAAACACCATGATGACCAGAGCGTAAACTTCATATCTTGGAAATAGTTGTAGTACCCCTGGTTTGTGGTAGTAGATTAGATGGAAAAAGTTGATAAGAAATGATTTGGTTATCTATGATACATTTATCTTTTCAGTTATTATTCGGAGAGAACTCCAAAATTAAATGTGTTTGATATGAAGCAATTAAAGGATGAATGACCTATCGGAAAATTGGTGAAAACTGGTCAATTTCGAATACTGTGTGAATAAGGACAAATCACGTAGAACGATCACGTTGTATTGACAGGGCAAATATATCATATCTATCAAACTTTTCTAATAATGGACCGGACGTCAAATAAAAGTGAAACTCACGGATCGAGAATGGACATGAGGACTTAAGGCATCTCTCTGCCCACTTTATATATTACTCGAAAATAGAGTGAAAAATGAAGTAATGAACAAAAAAATAAAAGCATTACTCCATTTATAGAGTAATGTTTTTTCTTTGTTTATTATTCTATTTTTTACTCTATTTTTGAGTAAAATATGGAGTGAGATTGGAGATGCTATTAGCATTGGCAGGTAGGACGTTACAATAATAGCTTTTAGGTAGCAATAAAGATGATGTATTCTGTAGTGGAGGCATTTGTAGAACCTTGTTTTCCTAAATACATTAACCTACATGTGAACATGTTTCAAAAAATGGGTTTGTCATCTATTTCATCGAATGCATTTTAATTTTCATCATATGAAGATGTATTTAGCGATTTAATCTTACTCCAGATGACATGCTAAAGGTTGTTTTAGGCATTGTGTCAATGATGCTAAAATACGGGGGAGAATATGTGGTAATATACAAAACTAGCCGACAAACATTTTGATTTTTAATTAATAGAATCCTCATTGGAGAAGGCGAATTATGCAGAAAATTAGAGAAAATGCTTACCAGAGATCTTCAGTATATGGCGCAAGGAGTACCGTCAGGAATGGATCTCATATGGCTATTTAAGGTGATGCAGTCAGATGTGAATCCTCATAAGACAGGTAAAATTGTCGGCTGTAATATCGTCTATGTAATGTTTCTCATAATTTGTAATAGCGTAATTAATCAGACAAAAAAAAAATCTTCATTGGATTAACAGAAAAATGCTTTGTTATATTAAACGAAATCTTACACAACACGTTCGACTGTTAGTTAATCGAAGGTGATAGATACAGAAACAAGTGTGTTGTCAAATCCCTTCTTGGTGACAAATGTGTTGTCAATCCTTAATCCTACATTATTGTAATCTAAACTTTATAAAGAACCTGTTCCTCACTTGGACAAGGAGAATCATATATCATGTCACATTCGTTTCAAGAGTATACGTAGTTGATAGACAAACTTCAATATACACATATTTAAAAGTTGATATAAACAACCATTTGATTACGATATAATTAAACGAAAGAGTATACTACTTTTTTAAGTTGGCCCAGTTTCAAACAAAAGAATTATTAATTTATTCTCATGGAGAAAAAATGACATATATAACGAATCATTTATTTACGGTGAAAATTATACTTTACATACGTATACTAAATATATAGTAACTAGCAAGCCCTTTATCAAAAAAAAAAAAAAAATATATAGTAACTCGTAAATATATGGTATAGAGCCTTTTGTTTTGACGTGATCTTATTATGCTAGGTAAAACGACATATTTGAATATTGTCGTTTTCTTGACTTTGTCTATACTTGTCTGAATTTTCTTTCCCTACTACACTCGTTTGAATGAATATAAAATATTTTCAGGTAAGAAAATGTAAAAAGGAAAAATAAATAATTCAAGTCTTTTTTTGCTGTATTAGTTAGTGTCGGGATCCATGTAAGTTTAACGATAGAGATACGGGGCAGAGTCATGTTAGAGAAAGCGATGGTATCCAATGAGATTGGAAGCAAAAGCATCTAAACTTTTTTTTCTTTTAAAAATTTGTTTACCAATACAACCTACAATAAATCCGAATCATTAATTATGCTGATAACACAAAATATATGTTTTTGACTAACAAAAAGAAAACTAAAATATGTGAAACACTGTCAATATTAGGTCCGACATATAATTACAAAATTTTAAGTGGCGTTTGTACATTTTGTTATAAGAAACAAAAAGCCCTAATACGTCCAGATAGGGTTTATTTTATTACACGTGGATGATTATCGACCATGTCACAGACGTATACATCTCTTAAAGCCAAGAGACAAGTATCCTATTCTGTTTGTCACAAATAATACGATTCCGCTTGTAATAGTTAAATTCATAATTGAGTAACCTATTTGTTTCGTTTTCAATACTCCTTCTATTTCATAATATATGAGGCTATGGATGAAATCACAAAGATTAAGAAAAAATATTTTTCCTATAAAAAATCTATTTAAAATATAAATAAAAAATAATACAACAAATTATCAGGAAAACTATGAAATATATATTGGTTAAACAGTTAAAGTTGCATAGATATTTTAAAACATTTTATATTTTGAAATAACAAATTAATCTTCTAAAACATCAAGTGTTATAAAACAGATGGAGTATATATTATTCTATTTTTTAGAAAAACAATTATTTTATTCATATTATTAAAACATACAGAATAATTAGCTCAAACGAAACTTAGATATTTATAGTTATCATCATGAAAAATGTTTATTAACATTCTTACATGCAACCATATTGCTTAAATACAAATTCAATGCATACATATATATTTATATACACTCATACATATATGTGGGATTATAACTGGGAGACAAGGTACAGGAGGACAATCTCTAGCTCTATGATGAAAATCATAATTATTCTGTTTTGTGACATTTTGGAAAGCGATGTAGAGAGCATTATGTGAGGAGCACGTGCATGGGTGATGATGAAAATGATGATACATGTGCATGTCCATGTGTTATGTGTATTACTCACGTATTGCTTCTTTTCCATAACTTATTTTGGCTTTGTTCTTTTTAAATGACGTATGTAACGTAACACCAAGCTTCGCCAATATAATCACCTTTATCAAAACACCAATAACACCGAGTGAGATCGTTAGAGCTAGGTTTGTTACGACAATATTGTCGCATAAGAGCATTTTATAACCAGAAACGTTTAGTTGTGGGGAAAAAATGATTCATCATCTTTATATCATTTTATTAGTTATATTGAATATCTGATTGTTTTCATTTTGTTCAACCGAATACCTGGTTGTTATTTTCTCGTTTGGTATTGATGATCATCATTTTAGTACTTACTATAAAAATATTATAACGTTATATTTTTGACTCTCACTCTTGTGATAAATTGTTAGTACTTACCTCTTACTATAAAATTTGAATTTGTGTCATAACTATTTAATTAAGATTATCGGAATAAGCAGTGGCCATTATTGCGTTTATGTTCTTCACTTTTTACATATTGCGTTAATCTCAAGGACTAGTGTTTAAGATAAAATCAAGGACCCACGAGATGTTAACTTTTGTCGTTTTGTAGATATTTTGTTTTTTGGAATATGGCTTAGTGAGAGCCAAGTAGGACAGAAGAAGACAAAATATAAAAAGTACAAAAATAATTAAAAGAACAGTAAAACCAAATGCATATAAGACGGAAACGACCAAATTTATATAAATTAAAAAGAAATTGAATGGGGTAGTCTTTCCCTTGTTAACATGCCAGTGGAAAAGGGAATCATCCAGTCTCTCCTCACTTTTCATTGGTTCCCAATATTGATTCAATGTTTGATCCATTTAAAGTAATTTCTTTTATATAAGAAAATAAAAAGACTGTAACTATTTCCTTTATAAGATTCGTATACTTAATCAATGGTTTCATCGAAACTTTTTATATATTGGCTCCTTGATTTATATATGACGTACGTGAAATTTGTTAAAGTATTCGAGAGTGATTATCACAACTACTAAACATTTCTCTGTATATTCTAGAGAGTCCTGTGATCCATGATGGTGTATCTTTATATACATAATAATAGTATTGAATGTCAAATTTTGTCTTTAGATTGATCAATGGTATCGAGATAAGAAATAAGTTTGTCATCTAGTGAGAGTCAAAAACAGTAGAGGCTTAAATATGTCGCGAAAAGGCAATGTGGGAAATTAGCAAAGGTTGGTCACCAGAGCCGGTCCTATAAAATATTAGACTGGAAGCAAAATTTTAAAAATTGGCCGCCCTCTATTATTTGAACCTTGGTTGGAAGCAAATGAAAGTTAGAACCCTTAAGTTTTTACCACTGGACCAAAGAAAACTATTGGTATTTTGTGGCCGAAATTATTCTTATAATTATGTGGCTGGAAGCAATGGCTTCTTTGGCTTGGCCCAAGGGCCGGCTCTGTTGGTCACTACACTTCTAATTGTATTAGTGTTTTCAGAAAATGACATTTGATTCAATTAAAAAACTGTATTGTGATCTCTATTATATTATTTGACAAATCACTTATATTTGCACATGTGTCATCGTTCTCATTTTAATTTTTACGATAATTAATTATATAGTTACTCTTAATGAATTAAAAATATCATATCCAACTGTCATTATAATATTTTTTAATTTTTATTTCCTTTTTATATTATTTTCAAATATCATATATAATTAAAGAAAATATTAATTAAAAGAAAGAATTATACTTTTAAAAACAAAAAATATATTATACATAATATGATTTAACATAAAGGAAAATTTCAGAAAAAATAATATTGATACTAAAATAATATATTTCTTTTAAAACATAATCTTAATAAACATAATGTATATATATAAGTAATAAAATATTTTCCTTATATCAAGCTATATATTAAAAATCTCAATAAGATAAACTGACATATTTTTAATGATCAAATAATCACAAAAAACTACTTATATATCATAACTCAATATACTTTTAAGGAACTATAATATTATATCTTAGCATTAATATTTTTTTTTCTATTTTTAGTTTATTGTTTATATTTATACTACCCAACATTTCATAATAATACTATCAAACTAATTCGAATTTTATGCTTAAGATTATTTAAAATAATTTTCAGTATATCCTATACATCTAAAGTATAAATTACTTAGAATTTACAAAAAAAAATTGAGTTATTTTCTGCATTTTAATATCCTTTTATGGATTTTCAAATATTTGTTTATGCAACTATACATATTATTACTTTAGTTTGTTTAATTATTATTTTTTAAATCACCATCAAATAAAAAAAATATTAAAACATAATTGAAAATTTTAGAGAAAATTCAAACTCATGCAATGAATAGAAGTAATATAACTTTGTTTAATTGTACTTCAGTTAAAAGGAATAGATCTAACTCAATATACCCATAAAATAAATAATTGGTTTTACTCTAAACATTTAGACCCAAAATTCAAGACATAATTAAAATAACAACATATTATTAATAATATTATTTATTATTTTATACATATAAATTACAAAAAATTCAAAACATATTAATAAATAGAAATAAAATATGAACCAATTTTTACATTTTAGTTCTTTTGTAAAGTTTATTTATGTATGTGTTTTCAAAAGATTATCTTTATATTCATATATATATCTTTGATTTGATCAACACTTCAGTTTATTTTATTCATTTGACTCTCAAAACAACATATATTAAATTATACATAAACTTACTAAACTATATTTAGAAATCTAAAACAACAATCAAACTAAATGAAAAAAATAATAATTAAAACTTTAATTTGTTAAGAACAAAACTTTTAATTTGAGTTTAGAGAAATATATACAATCCAATATATCCAAATAATAACCAATACCAAATAGATATTATATATTTAAAATAACATATAATTATTCATTAAAAAAATCATACATACAAATTAAAAAATAATTATTTTTTAAAAAATATTAACTAATTATTACAATATATTTGTTTTGTTAATCTTTATATATGTGCATAAAAACGGGAGAGTCATCTAATACCGATGATAGACTTAAATTAGTACTTCAGTCTATGTAAACCTTTCCTTATTAAATGATAGACCAAAATTTATACTTTTCAAATTTAAAATAAAATATTTAATATTATTTTCATCTTAAATGTATTTGATTTGTAAATTTTGCTTATGCTATTTTTCAATTGAATTAAAGACGTTTGGTAAAATATTTTAACATTTAACCAAATGTTTTTAAAATATAGTTGACTATTATCGTTATTAAAAAGGCTACGAACTATTATAATTTTAGTATCTTATACACTTTTCAAATTCAATATATTTAAACAAAAGGAAATATATATAATCTATCGAAGATTTCAATTATATATATATATATATATATATATATATTCTTAAATATAAATTGAAAATAAACAAAATTATTTAATTTATCTTAATTTTTATGTTTAATTAAATTTAAATTTAAAGTAAATATTGGTAAGAAAACAATAAAATATTAAATAAAAAAATTAAAATATAATTTTATTTTTATTTTTTAATTGTTGCACATAGTGTAAGAAAACACATAGTTTTAATGACTTTGCTTGAACATTATTTACTCACTAACCAGCAACACTTTTACTAAAAAGCATGCATGAACACAAAGAATCATGATGACAAAAAAAAAAGAACAGGAAGAATCATAATTCATAAACATAATTGCAATTTTTTTTTTAATAATTGTGGTGTAATCCTAAAAAAAATTTTAGGCCTAAAGAATAATCACCGCGAGATCCGTATAATTCATATTTTTTTTACCACTTAAGGTATTCTAGGTGGCCGGATTCAAACCCAGGTTACAACATAGCATGGACGCACCTGTATAGCTGCATTTTTTTGAGAAAAACCTGTATAATTTTGTAGCCTCGACGCATTGTTTGTTTGTATACTTTCGACATGGCTTTCTGCCTTTAGTCTTCAACTTGGCATGTTACGACGTCATTAGTAATGTTTGCTTAGATAATTTGTTTAATCAGTATTTACGCTTTTAATCATGAAAAGGTAATGTTATTTAATTCATCTAAATTTGATTTGTTTTCTTCCTAAGTATTTTCTATATCCAAATACTGAAAATCTATTTTTTTCTCCAAGCATATTATACATCCAGAAATCTTTCAATTTTTCTTGGTGGAGAATTTGAAGAAGATAAGCTATTTTGTTCTTTGCTGCAGTTAGCTAGATATTGTTTGAAGAGGACAACATTGGCCCTTTCTATTTTTGTTCCTTCTTTTGTCCGAGCCAAAAACACTCCTCGTTGTGTCTCCTCCTCTTACAATTATAGTTTCAATCAATCAACACTAATTTGACCACAGTCATAGAAAAACAAAAACAAAAAGTAACTTGTGGTCGGAAAAGTATATAAATACATAGTTGCGTACATAACTTACGTAATATACTGCATCTAATTTTGAAGAAACTTAGGATTTTTTTTTGTCAATAGTTGAAAATATGAGGAAGCGTATCACCAAGAAATTAATTGTTTGATTAAATTTACTCCAAATAATCAATAAAACAAATTAATTAGACAAAAAAACATTTGTCACTTTCTTTCGTTTGCAATGTTTGTCTAACCGTTTAAGGTCATAATCACATCTTATCACCTCGACACATTAATCGCTCTCTTAAATTCGTTTTTAATTAAAATGTTGAGCTTCAAGAGACGAAAGACAAATGTACTGCTCCATCCGTTCCTTAAAGTTACATATTCTAAAGAAAAATTTTATTTCAAAAAGATCAATTTTTTACATTTTCAATGCATGTTTTATTAACTATTTTTAAATTTCAAAAAACTTAATTGTATTAGTTAAATTTCTATTGGCTTAAAATTATAGAAAAAGATAAACACAAAAAATTATGTAAATTTAATCTGTTTTATTAAAACGCGTGAAAAATCTATAATATGTAACTTTAAGGAACGTATAGAGTATAATACATCCACTCCAGTTTAATTATATACTCTCTCCGTTTCTAAAAGATCTATGTTTTAGAATTTTCACACTTTTTAATAAAACATATTAAAATTTAGCTATAAATGCATAGTTTTTTGTAATTTTATATTTTTTATATTTTTAAAGCAATAAAATTTTTAAAATGCAATTAATGTTTTTAAACTTCACAATTTCTCATTATTAGTTGATAAAAATTGTATCAAAATATAAAATATTTATTTTTTTGAAACAATTTTTTTTCTAGAATTTGGATCTTTTAGGAACAGAAGGAATAATATACAGTTTGACAACCCATCAATTGATAAAACTTACTCCAATAATCAACAAAAAAAAATTAGTTAGACAAAAAACATTGGTCACTTTCTTTCTTTTACTATGTTTGTCTAGCCGTTTAAGGTCATAATAAAATTACACATTAATCGCTCTCTTAAATTCGTTTTTAATAAAAATGTCGAGCTTCAAGATGAGAAAGACAAAATGTACTAATATACCTCCCTTTCAATTTAATTATATACAGTTTGACAACATGTGTATATACCTTATCTTGCATAAAAAATAACAAATATTTTTTTTTCTTACAAAAGAAGGAAATGGCGGGACCTCCATAATTTTCTAGAGGTTTGGTTTGTTCGTATTGTATTTAGTCGAATAAAGTAGTCGAATAACCAATACAAATGCATTTCTTCTTTTGTTACCAAAAAAAAACAATATACAAACTCATCAAAACAAGAGCTTTAACATAAAGTTCAAAAAAAATAAAAAAACAAGAGCTTTAACATGCTTTTTTTTTTTGCCTCCTCTTGATCTCGGCTCTACCACTATAAATAGACTGTCCAACACTTCCATAATCTTCCACCACAAAACATTATACACATATCTCATAAGAAAAATACACAAAACATCTATCAGATTTATAATTTACAAACTACAGTTAAACTTCTTTCAAAAGCAAGATGCCTACAATGTTAACAGACGTCTTTAGAGGCCATCCCATTCACCTCCCACACTCTCACCAACCTGACTTCACATCCCTCAGTGAGCTCCCTGATTCTTACACATGGACCCCCAAAGACGATCCCCTCTTGGACGCCGCTCCTTCCCCTCCGGCCGCAAGTGAAAACATCCCTCTCATTGACCTGAACCATCCTGACGCGGCCAACCAAATCGGCAGCGCATGTAGAACTTGGGGTGCGTTCCAGATCGCGAACCACGGCGTGCCTTTGGAACTTCTCCAAGGCATTGAGTTTCTCACCGGTAGTCTTTTTCAGCTACCTGTCCAACGCAAGCTTAAGGCTGCTCGGTCGGAGACAGGCTTCTCTGGCTACGGCGTCGCTCGTATCTCATCTTTCTTCAATAAGCAAATGTGGTCGGAAGGTTTCACCATCACCGGCTCCCCTCTCAACGACTTCCGTAAACTTTGGCCCCAACATCACCTTAACAACTACTGGTATATATCTATACACACACAACATTATATATTTATTTCATGTACTATATATACTTCTATACCTATTAGTTTGGTAATAACATGGACCATGAATAACAGAAGCAACAGAGATTTCGCCATGTCATTCAAATTTAGTGGAATTAAGAGTAACGAGCATAATGAAAATCTAGCATATTGGACCCACCTCAAGATTTGAAGATATATTTCTTTTAATCTTATCGGAGAAAACAAAAAGCCCAACTTGCTTTTGTTTTGTTTTTCCTATTTATTTAAAAGGTCGTACAAAATTTTAACGTATTTATATGCAAATTGTGTATAAATCTCATATGTACTAATTACTGGATCAAATTCGTATTTTCTTAATTAACAGCGACATCGTTGAAGAGTACGAGGAACAAATGCAAAAGTTGGCATCCAAGTTGATGTGGTTATCGCTAACTTCACTTGGCGTCAGCGAAGAAGACATTAAATGGGCCAGTGCTAATCCAGATTTAAACTGGGCCCAATCCGCCCTCCAGCTAAATCACTATCCGGTTTGTCCTGAACCGGACCGGGCCATGGGTCTAGCTGCCCATACCGACTCCACTCTCTTAACTATTCTCCATCAGAACAATACCGCTGGACTCCAAGTATTTCGTGATGATCTAGGTTGGGTCACCGTGCCACCGGTTCCAGGCTCCCTCGTGGTCAACGTCGGTGATCTCTTCCACATCTTATCGAATGGACTGTTTAAGAGCGTGCTACACCGCGCTCGGGTTAACCAAACCAGATCCCGGTTATCAGTAGCTTTCCTTTGGGGACCACAATCTGATATCAAGATATCACCCGTACCAAAACTGGTTAGTCCTGTTGGATCGCCTCTATACCGATCGGTCACATGGACAGAGTATCTTAGAACAAAAGCAACTCACTTCAATGAAGCTCTTTCAATGATTAAAAATGACATAGATGAATAACAAACAGTTTCATGAGATTATAATAATTTGTTATCGGCCAATTAATTTGATTAGAAGAAAATGTTGTAAATTAGTATTCTATTAATATCCTTGTTTGTCTTTAATTGTGTTTGAATTGCATTCCACATAAACAAAAACAAAAAGACAGGCGCTTCTTAAATCGTCCCATGACATGTTGCCACACTGCCACTAATGAGAATCTTGTTTAGTAATTGTGCAATTATGCGTTTGATGGTCCCAATAAATTCTTTGATTGAAACGCTAAAAAAATACTAAACATTAAAGACAACACAGCATGGTGTTATATTCAGAATACTACACAATTCATCTTGTTTGATTGCTATTTGTCAGATTGTCTGAATATAAAATGACAGAGCACATCTAAGATGAGGCTATATGTCTAATCTAAAAAGAAAACGAAAATGACCAAAACATATAACATTATATTATCTTATCTTAACTTTTTACAAGCAATATCTTCCGTCTCGATGTGTGCAGCAGAATATGGCCCATGTTTATGGAATTTTCCGTGTTGATATATCATTGATTAGAAATTAAATCAAACTATTTGTATAATTGAGACATGAAAAAGTTTTTTTTTCTTTTGTTATTTATTTCCACAACCAAAAGTGGATAAAAAAAAGATTTTTATTCACACATTGTAGTTAAGGCTCATGTTAGTCTAAGATAAGGCTCATGTTATTTAAATCAAACTACAGTATAACTTCTTTAAATTAATATACACTAAAAATCTTTATAAAATAATATAATTTTATAGTTTTAAATTGAGTTTTTGGTTCAATTAGTATATTGATAAATTAATATCTCTATAAATTAATAAAAAAATTATAGTTTTGGTGTAATCTCAGCATTATTAATTTATAGAAGTTTCACTGTATTTTGTTATTGAAGTAACCACTATTAGTTAAAGCTCATGTTAGTCTAAGATAAGGCCCATTTCCGCTTTAGTTGAATGCAAAAAAAAAAAAAAGATTTTTATTCACACATTGTAGTTTCAAATCATTAGTACACATTGTAGGTTCAAATCATTAGTTTCAAAGATATAATAGAGCAGACATGGTAGTATGGTACTAAATAACAAGATCACGAAAAGGATACATTTTGGTTGAAAATAACTAGGTTTGTATATGCTTGTGATTATGGTTCATGCGCTTGTTGAATACCGCAATAGACTTTGGTCATCGTACGGTGTGCCTTCAGATGAACGTCCACCGTTTCGTAGAAAGCTAGAAGTCCGTCATGGTTAAAGGGCTTGTATGCTAAAGGATGGTCCTTGTCCACCATCTCCTCTGGTGTCGATATCATCTCTTCTTGAAACGAGAAGAAACCAAATGAATACCTCATTTCCACGCTCTCCATCTCCACCTTGTGGTAACACGATTTGATTCTGTCGTTGCTCCACGCCTGATGATATATATTGGCGCACATGATTAATTTGACAGCACTATAAAACTTGAGTTGGTAGTTTTTAGTTTATACCATGATGGCGTCGCCTGCTATAACAGCAAACCGGGTTGGTGAAGGGATAAAAGGATACCAAACGTCCTCTTTCTCGGATTTCAACATGAGTCCAGTGATGTGGTTCTGATGGAGGATGGAGATGAAGCTCTTGTCCGTATGAGAAATGAACTTCCTGTTGGGCTCTCCATTAGGGAGTCTTCTGTATTTCAGCAACCGAAGAAGGTAACGTGATCCTCTTATGTGTTTCTCTGTATACCTCTCTAGGTTATAGCTTTCAAAGAGCATTCTTATCACCAGTTGCTCCAGCTCCGCTTGCATTTTCGCATATGCGTTAACAATTTCACTATAACAACATCGTTAACACATAATTATTGTTGAGTTTGGAAATGAATTAAGTATATGTGCACAAGTAAAATGCCACATTCAATTGGGTAATAATTGTAAATATTTCATTCACATAATTAATATATAAACCCTAAAATGAGTATTTATTTTAATCATGTTTTGCTTTCTTAAGTTTTTTTTTATATTATTTTATTTGTTCACATTCATAATAGTAATAAAGACTTCATATTAAATTACTTGATAAATAAGTAATACCAGAAACGGTCATTGTCATGATGATCAGGCCACATGAGACGGGAGAATTGGCGGCATTGTTGGATATCGTTGGCTTGGTCAATACCAAGACCTTCATGAACGGGCTGATCATCGGAGATCATGGTTATGTAGCCGTGTCCAGCCTTGTGGTTCTCGTTCGTTACCTTAACTTCGGGAGGAAGATCAAGTAGTTCCTTGGAAGCTTCTAGAACTGACTTGTGGAGTTCTGCTGGAAAGCTGTTGTACTCGGCCACGAACCAACCATGGTGTTCCATAGCTTCACGGACGCTGTTTCTCGTCGAGTTCCAGAGCTCTGTTCCCGGTTTCAGGTTCTTGTCAGAGAGGTTGATGACCGGAAGCTCTTGAGTTTCATTCCCACCCATTTGACTATCCTACACAATCAGAGTTACACAAATCATTAGAAAAATAAACTGTTATAATAAATGAATGCAATTGTTGTTCATAACATATGATACAATCTTGTGAACGTAAAAAACATATGATCCAATCTTTCTATTAACTAAGAAAATAAAAGAATTACGGAAATTTTACCAGTCTGCTCACTAATGTGAACTGATATTTGCCTAAAACTTATAGTTGTGAAATGGCATCGAATATGTGTTTATACTCCCGTTGAAAGATACTTCACTTAGTTTGGGTATAAGATGCTTTCGTTGACTTTTGTCTGTATTTGGGTGGGAGTCTTCTGCATTATTGGGCTATTATGAGGCCTACTCAGGTTAATTCAACAAAAGCCCGTTATTTTATTCTCAAAGCCGAGTGGGGTCCTTATTGGTCGACACTGGCTTTGACATTTCCCAATTTCTCAACTGTAAAGTGTAACCTTTGACTTTCTTAAGCCGCGGACGTTGACTACCGTCGGTTTGTTTTTAGGCTCATGAATTTTGGTTATGTCCGGTTTTTGGCTTACCCTTGTAAATTAGATAGGAGCAGAACGCTGGACCAATAAATATGATTCGCAACAACTACCAAAGAACCCATTTTTAATTGCCCTACCAATAATTGTTTCATTAGCCAACATTAATGCTCCACCAAAGCTATTTTCCGGTTAGAGACGTACCCTTTTGGTTGAAAGTTGAAACAACAGTCACCCCATATTTAAAAGGTCTTGATAAAATTGGATATAGAAACTTCCAAGAATGTGGCTGTGTGAGGAAGTTATATGAAGACCAACGTTGAATTCATCTTTGTTGATTCTACTTGAATCTTCGAATGAGACTAGATACGTTAATTACACGTTTTACTTACGGTCGATAACACTTTTTACCAATAAAATATATCTTTATTCAGTGCTATCTTGTCTAGTTTAATTAACAAATTAAGTCCTAACTCTATGGTACTAAAATCAAACACATAACTTCATCTTAAATTCTTACCACATAACATGAACTTAGGATGTGGGTTTAGCTCTAGAAAATCTAAATAAAGTATACTTGTAAAATATGTATATTTTGAAAGGTATTAGTCCAAGCGGGATACAATTCAATTAAATAATGGCGGTTTGGGAACAAGGAAGGGCCTTGCAACTTTAACTAGAAGCGTCAAAGTCTAAACTCTAAACGTATTAGGTATTTACAATCGTTTGATTTCTTCACACTACTATTTATTTCACGTATATGATATTATTCATGCTAATACAGTAGTATTATTATGTCTTAGCTACTTTTATTATTTAACATGTAATTTATTAGACGATGGTAATATACTTGATTATGTTTTCTTAAGGAATACTTACTATAGTACTAAAAATGTTTTTCATTAAGAGTCAAAATAACCAAAGAAGTTTCATTAAATAAGTAAATGATAATTGCATATATATATTCTATCAGTATTATCTATATATAAATAAATATTTATTAAAAGTTAGAAAATTTTGAAAACATCGATTTTTGAAAATATTTTCTACAACATTTTTTCTGAATTTTTTAAGAAACAGTTTTAAAAAAAAAAAATAAGAAAATCTTCTTGAATATGCATAATATTTTTTTTTGAATTTGAGTTTATGAATATCTTCTTGGATGTGTATAATATAATTCTAAAATGTTAGTTCAGTCTGAGCAAGTATAATATCTTCATAAAATTTATCAAAGGTGTATTTAGGAAAACTTTCATCAATAGCTTACTGAATTTTAATTATATATATATTTAATAAAATATTCTTAAAATTATAACATCTTCTTAGAATTTTCAGAAGATCTCCGTGAATTTAATATCTAAATTTTATAAATATATATACATATTTAAAAACATCTTCGTAAATATTCGAGAGATGTTATATATTGAATAATATCTTTTAGATATACATATATTTAAATTTAGAAAGATGACATACATATTTAGAGAAAACTGTATGTTACATACAAGAAGTAAATACGCATTCATAAAAAATTCTCAATTCAGGATTTTTTTTTTACAAATTAATTTTAAATTATATCATACACGTTCATGAAATTCTTCCAAAACATTTTTGAAATTCTTCTATATATATATTTAATAATTTAAATTATAAATGAGGATTTAATTATCATTTCTAGTGAAAGCTATATTGGTTATTTTGACTTTTGGGTGCTAATTTGGGAAAAAAATAAAAATCTATCAAGAATATTTGCCATTTTTCCTTCCTCAAAGTAGATATAGCAATTTTTTTGTAATAATTATCAGATTTTTTTAAAAAAAATATTGACAGGACAAAAATATGAATTTACGGATTTGATTACAGTTTTTTTGTTTACTTTTTGTTTGCTTGCTAATAATGCGTAATATGGTGTTCGGTGGAATTTGGACCATTTTTTATATTTTGTATCAAGGTTTTTGTACTCCAATTTAAGTTTTATGATCGTATTTATAATGACAAAGACAAAAAAAAACTGACCAAGATCATCGATGCATGAAGAACGTATGAAAAAGACATGATTATGTTTCAAAAACTTTTTTTGTTTGTTTGGCAATGTATCAAAAACCTTAAATTATTCAGTTCACACAATATGGTTCTGGTAAAAAGTTATAAAAGTGGGATCAAGTAATGAAATGAAACGGTGCTGTTTTATCATTGTCTTCTCGTAGAGATAGATATATTAGAAGTTTCTAATACCTTTAGGATCAAGGTTTAACGTTGGTGTATATATATCTACAGGATTCCCTTTCCTAATATGCTGCTTCTAGATGTCCCAGAGAGAGAGAGTCACCGCTGACGTAAGCTTTGTCCTTTTACTATTTGTAAATTCAAAGTACACCAAGGAAAAAGCGTAGAACGTCAGTCTCTTCGTCACGTTCCGTCTCTGATTTTTCCACCTTTAATCAAAATACATGCATGTGCTTATTCGTGAATAACGATATCTCTCCCTGCCAAATATGTATATATACGAGAACACATTCATTTCATCATTCATCTCACATTTCTCTTAGTTTTTTTTGCTCCATATGTTTGCATAACTTATTCTTTAATTCTTGATCTGATATAAAAACAAAAACAAAAAAGAGAGAGAAGAGAAAAAGAAAAAAAACATTTGATTTCTGGGATTCACTAATCCGAGGAAAATGGAAAGAACTAGTTTTCAGAAAGCGAGTAACAGTTTGAGAAGAGACTCCTCAGCGTGGAAGAGAGATTCAGGAATGGAGATTTTCTCCAGGTCTTCTAGAGAAGAAGACGACGAAGAAGCTTTGAAATGGGCTGCTCTTGAGAAGCTCCCAACCTTTGACCGTCTAAGGAAAGGAATCCTCACTGCCTCTCATGGTATCAACCAGATCGACATTGAGAAGCTTGGATTCCAAGATACCAAGAAACTGCTCGAGAGGCTTATCAAAGTCGGTGACGACGAGCATGAGAAGCTCCTCTGGAAACTCAAGAACCGTATCGACAGGTAAAAAGACTTAATCTAATCTAATACAATCTCTTTTTTTAGTTTAGCTCTCATTAGAAACAGAGGAGCTCTGTTTTTTTTTGGGCTGTGTACTAATTTTTTTTTAAAATGACAGGGTTGGAATCGATCTTCCGACAATAGAAGTACGGTTTGATCATCTAAAAGTTGAAGCAGAGGTTCATGTCGGTGGCAGAGCTTTACCCACGTTCGTTAATTTCATGTCCAACTTTGCAGATGTAAGAATGCTTTTTAACTTCTTCTTTTTTCTGCTTTATATATTAAAAAAAAAATAATCTAACAACAGTCTTTATTCGATTTTCGATTGTTATTTAACAGAAGCTACTGAACTCTCTGCATCTCCTTCCCAACCGGAAGAAGAAGTTCACTATACTCAATGACGTCAGTGGAATCGTTAAGCCCGGCAGGTAAAATTTCAGATTCCGTTATCTATTTCTATATTAAAAAAATTTGGTTATTTTATGAAAAGTTGTTAAAATATTTGAACTTGTTGGCCACTTTAAGAAAATTAAAAAAAAAAAACTTTGCATTGTACAGGATGGCGTTGCTTTTGGGTCCTCCAAGTTCTGGCAAAACGACCCTTTTGCTTGCCTTGGCGGGAAAGCTTGACCATGAACTAAAGGTTCCAACTTTACCTCTTTCTCTTTGTTTCAGACTTTATTTGAAAATGGAATCAAAATATTAAACTTATCATTATTTGGTCTGTAGGAAACTGGAAGAGTGACATACAATGGTCATGGAATGAATGAGTTTGTGCCACAAAGAGCAGCTGCATACATCGGTCAAAACGATGTTCACATCGGTGAAATGACTGTTCGTGAGACTTTTGCTTACGCGGCTCGCTTCCAAGGTGTTGGTTCACGTTACGGTGAGTTATATGTTTTAACAATTTTCTCAAAAAAATTATTTTTGGTATATGTTGATTTTTGCTGACCATCACTTTTTTTTTGTGGTGCATTAGATATGTTGACGGAGTTGGCAAGAAGGGAGAAGGAAGCAAACATCAAACCTGATCCTGATATTGATGTCTTCATGAAGGCAACATCAACAGCAGGTGAAGAAACAAATGTGATGACAGATTATATCCTCAAGGTATAGTTTCATTCAAAGATTTTTTTTTACAAGAAAATTATCAAAGTCTTAGACTGAACTCATATAAGCTTCTTTTATAGATCTTAGGCCTTGAAGTCTGCGCAGACACCATGGTCGGTGATGATATGTTGAGAGGTATCTCCGGAGGACAAAAGAAGCGTGTCACAACTGGTGAGATGCTGGTTGGACCGTCTAGAGCTTTGTTCATGGACGAGATATCCACTGGTTTAGACAGCTCAACGACGTACCAGATCGTGAACTCTCTAAGAAACTATGTTCACATCTTCAACGGGACAGCTCTGATCTCTCTGCTTCAGCCTGCCCCCGAGACATTCGATCTCTTCGATGATATTTTCCTCATTGCGGAAGGAGAGATCATCTACGAGGGCCCTCGTGAGCATGTGGTGGAGTTCTTTGAGACCATGGGATTCAAATGTCCTCCAAGAAAAGGCGTTGCTGATTTTCTTCAAGAAGTGACGTCAAAGAAAGACCAAATGCAGTACTGGTCGCGACCTGATGAGCCTTATAGGTTCATAAGAGTGAGGGAGTTCGCAGAGGCGTTTCAATCGTTCCATGTTGGGAGGAGAATGGGAGATGAGCTTGCCGTGCCGTTTGACAAGAAGAAGAGCCATCCAGCTGCTTTAACCACCAAGAAGTATGGAGTTGGAATCAAGGAGCTTGTCAACACCAGCTTCTCCAGAGAGTACTTACTCATGAAAAGAAACTCATTCGTTTACTACTTCAAATTCGGACAAGTAAGTCAATACCACCAACTCTTCTCATGTGTTTTGTATCTTCAAGGCAGATTCATGAACATGTTGTTGTTTACAGCTGCTGGTGATGGCATTTGCGACAATGACACTGTTCTTTAGGACAGAGATGCAAAAGAAGACTGTAGTAGATGGGAGTCTCTACACAGGAGCCTTGTTCTTCATCCTTATGATGCTCATGTTCAATGGAATGTCTGAACTTTCAATGACCATTGCAAAACTTCCTGTTTTTTACAAACAAAGAGACCTACTCTTCTACCCTGCATGGGTTTACTCTCTGCCTCCTTGGCTCCTCAAGATCCCTATAAGCTTCATCGAAGCCGCTCTCACAGCATTCATCACTTACTATGTCATCGGTTTTGACCCCAACATTGGAAGGTACATTATAATAACACTAGATTTTGACATGCGCTTACGGAATAATATTTTGTTTGGCAAACAGTTTTTTTAATACATACACCAAATTAAACAACTAAATATGAATCATTTGGCTACTCAAGAGTTGATAAGAATGAATGCTTCTTGGTTACTTTCAGGTTGTTTAAGCAGTATATTCTGCTCGTGCTCATGAACCAGATGGCTTCAGCATTGTTTAAGATGGTGGCAGCATTGGGAAGAAACATGATCGTTGCAAACACATTTGGTGCATTTGCGATGCTTGTCTTCTTTGCCTTGGGTGGTGTGGTACTTTCAAAAGGTATGTGCTCTCATCATGCATATACGTTTACATCAAGTTTCTTACATACTCATATCAAAAGCTCAACATTTATTTTACTATTATCAAAACAGATGATATTAAGAAGTGGTGGATTTGGGGTTACTGGATCTCGCCAATCATGTACGGACAGAACGCTATTGTTGCCAACGAGTTCTTCGGACACAGCTGGAGTCGAGTAAGTATCCATCCCCCTATCATGGTTTTGGTATTAATCTTTTAGGCGTGACTGATACGTTTGATTGTATTACAGGCTGTCCCAAACTCAAGTGATACACTTGGAGTTACTGTCCTAAAGTCACGTGGGTTCTTACCACATGCATACTGGTACTGGATTGGAACTGGAGCTTTACTCGGATTCGTGGTGCTCTTTAACTTTGGCTTCACGCTAGCTCTAACATATCTCAACTGTATGTAACCAATCATTTTACTTGATCACATCTCTGATACAACATTTTATTTATTTCTCTAACCATATGAACTTTCTATGTGTATACAGCCTTGGGAAAGCCTCAAGCTGTTTTAACGGAAGAGCCTGCAAGTAACGAGACAGAACTTCTCGTGGTTGAAGCAAATAATAAGAAAAAAGGAATGGTGCTTCCATTTGAGCCACATTCAATAACCTTCGACAATGTTATATACTCAGTAGACATGCCTCAGGTAACAAAACATCCTTGGCCCTTTGAGTTCTCATCAATCAAAGAAACGCTCCTTTACTAATCTTGGTTATGGATTCTCTTTCACAATAGGAAATGATAGAGCAAGGGACACAAGAAGACAAACTTGTCCTGTTGAAAGGAGTGAATGGTGCATTCAGGCCAGGTGTCCTTACAGCGCTCATGGGTGTCTCTGGCGCTGGCAAAACAACTCTGATGGATGTTCTTGCCGGAAGGAAAACCGGTGGTTATATTGATGGCAACATCACTATCTCCGGTTACCCTAAGAACCAACAAACATTTGCACGTATCTCAGGATACTGCGAACAAACCGATATCCATTCCCCACATGTTACAGTCTACGAGTCCTTGGTTTACTCAGCTTGGTTACGTTTACCTAAAGAAGTTGATTCAAACACAAGAAAGGTTATTTTTCAGACATTACCATTTCCAAGAATTAAATGAGTAAATCGAAATAGTACTAACAAATGTTTTGGTTGTAATGGTGCAGATGTTCATAGATGAAGTAATGGATCTGGTGGAGTTAACGCCCCTGAGGCAAGCACTAGTGGGACTACCTGGTGAGAGCGGTTTGTCAACGGAGCAAAGAAAGAGACTGACCATCGCTGTGGAGCTAGTTGCAAACCCTTCCATCATCTTCATGGATGAACCTACTTCAGGATTGGATGCACGAGCTGCTGCCATCGTTATGAGGACTGTGAGGAACACGGTGGATACAGGGAGAACAGTCGTTTGCACCATCCACCAGCCTAGCATTGACATATTCGAAGCCTTTGATGAGGTATGTAAACGATCATTTTCAACACAAAAAAAAAACTTTAAAACCATTTGTTCTAATATGTTTGTGTATCTTCAGTTGTTCTTGCTGAAGCGTGGAGGTGAGGAGATCTACGTTGGACCTCTTGGCCACGAATCAAGCCATTTGATTAACTACTTTGAGGTAACATAAGACATAGTTAATCAAATTATATTCTAAGTTTGTTTGTAGCGACATGGACTGAATATGTTTAACTCCACAACAGAGTATTCAAGGCATCAGCAAGATCACAGAAGGGTACAACCCAGCAACGTGGATGCTTGAAGTTTCAACCACTTCTCAAGAAGCTGCTTTAAGAGTTGACTTCGCCCAACTCTACAAGAACTCAGAACTTTACAAGTAAGTATTAATATATTCACAGTCAAGACGTTGTAGAATGTGATCTAACCAATCTTTTGTAGGAGAAACAAGGATCTTATCAAGGAGCTAAGCCAACCAGCTCCAGGGTCAAAAGACTTATACTTCCCGACACAATACTCACAATCCTTCTGGACACAATGCATGGCTTCTCTATGGAAACAACACTGGTCCTACTGGAGAAACCCTCCTTACACCGCCGTTAGATTCCTATTCACAATCGGTATCGCTCTCATGTTCGGCACAATGTTCTGGGACCTCGGAGGCAAAACGTAAGCGTAACCTCCAAGAAACAAAAACTTGACTTCCAAGTTTCAAAACAAACACTTAATTTTTCTTCTTGTTTTCACCTTCAGGAGAACGCAACAAGATCTATCAAACGCTATGGGTTCAATGTACACAGCTGTTCTCTTCCTCGGACTACAAAACGCTGCATCAGTGCAACCAGTGGTCAACGTAGAGAGAACAGTCTTTTACCGAGAACAAGCCGCGGGAATGTACTCAGCCATGCCGTATGCTTTCGCTCAGGTGTTCATAGAGATGCCTTACGTCCTCGTGCAAGCGGTGGTGTACGGTCTCATAGTGTATGCGATGATAGGGTTCGAGTGGACCGCTGCTAAGTTCTTTTGGTACCTCTTCTTCATGTATGGATCGTTCTTGACTTTCACCTTTTACGGTATGATGGCTGTTGCTATGACACCTAACCACCACATCGCCTCCGTCGTCTCCTCCGCTTTCTACGGCATATGGAATCTCTTCTCCGGCTTCCTCATCCCTCGTCCGGTAACTACACCAAAATCTTGAAAATTATCGTTATATAACTGTTAGTAATAAATTTCAAAATGGGGCTTGGACTTATTTTGTTATTACGTTTTGACCCTAAACTTTTGTTTTGGTTTGGAAAAACAGAGTATGCCGGTTTGGTGGGAGTGGTACTACTGGCTTTGCCCAGTTTCATGGACATTGTATGGATTAATCACATCACAGTTCGGTGATATTACTACACCGATGGCAGATGGTACGAGCGTGAAGCAGTTTATTAAAGATTTCTATGGATTCAGAGAAGGTTTCTTGGGAGTGGTTGCTGCCATGAACGTCATCTTTCCATTGGCCTTTGCTATCATCTTTGCTATTGGAATCAAGAGTTTCAATTTCCAAAAGAGATAGAACATTTTTACATTCTTCGTTATTTGAAAAAATTATACACTTAGCATTCTACTTCCTGTAACACAAATAAAAAGATTTTTTTTGTTTTGTTTTGTTTTGTTTTGTTTTGTTTATAAGCTATTCTTTCTTATTGTAATGGTAATCAATAAAACTTAAGATTGAATCTATAGCTAATGTTACATACAGAACATGTTACAGACAAAACAAAGCCAAATATATAATCTAGCTTTACTTGTAATAACATTAACAATACCTTTATGTAATGTATTCCTTCTTTTTTTCATTCTAATCTCCACATGAACATTCTCCATCTCTAAAGTGGTGGAAATGCTCAGCGTCTCTAACAGAGATCTCTCTTCTTACTGTTTTGGAGATGAACTTCACTGTATCATGGCAACTCTCGCACATATTGAGATTCTTTGTCACCCAAATCGGCATTCCTGGGACCGTGTTGATCAGACCAAAAGCAATTGCCTTCCTCTCGCTGTGTCCACAGAATATCTCATCTCTCGAAATCTCAGCCTCGCCCATAGAACTTGTTTTAGTGAGCCCACCCACTTCACTCATTTTCTCGTAGAACCTCTCTAAAACAGTGTTGATCTCTTTTGTTTGAGGATGGTACTTGTCATCGCTAAGAAAGGCGTGTACCTTACCCTTTACTTCCACCCAACTGCAACCTGCATCAACTGTTAGCCCGTTCTCTTTCATCATTCTTCTCACTTTAGCAACTTCTCTCCATTTGTTACAATCAGCATACAGATTACATAACAGAATGTAATAGCCAACACTCTCTTTGTCCAGCTCAAATATACGTTTTGCTGATAGCTCGCCGAATTTAATGTCACGGTGAATCCTGCAGGCGTTAAGCAAGGCTCCCCATACCGCTGGATCTGGTACAAGTGGCATTCTCTGTATAAAGCTGTGAGCTTCTTCTAACTCCCCTGCACGGCCAAGCAAATCAACAACGCAAGCGTAGTGCTTCAAGTTTGGGGTCACTCCATACTCCTCCATTCTGCTAAAGTATGTCAAACCTTCTTTGACCATTTGTGATTTGCTACAGCCACATAACAGTGAGATGAATGTAATCTCATCTGGTCTTACTCTGGACTTAATCATTCTGTCGAATAACTCCACCACCACCGAGCCTTGACCCCGTTCTGAATATCCGGTTAGGAGAATGTTCCACGATGAAACATCGTTTCTCTGGGAGTTGAACAGATTCCAAGCGATGTTCATCCTCCCGCACCGTACATACATGTCTAAGAGTGCATTTGGAAGAAAATCATCAAGCCCCACTTTTGTTCTCAGCACATGAGCATGAATCTCTTTCCCACACATCAGAGCCCCTATTCTAGCACAAGCTGCTAATGCAGCTGTCAATGTTATCGCATTTGGCTGCAGCGTCATTTTCATTTGCCGGAAGAATATCAACGCCTCAAAGCACCGGTTGTTGAGTCGGAGCCCTGCAATGATCGATGTCCAAGATATGACGTTCTTGCGGGGGATGTTGTGAAAGACGTCCAAGGCCTTGTCGATGCATTTGCACTTTGAGTACATATTAATGAGATTGTTTGCAACAATCACGTAGGATACGAGCCTCGCCTTAATCGCAAGCTTATGGAGCTCAACACCTGTGTCAAGATCACCTAGAGTAGCGCAAGCAGATAGAACAGCAGCTACTGCTATCTCATCTGGCTTCACACAATCTTGATCCATCATTCTGTAAGCGTCTATGGCCCTTCCGGGAAGAAAATTATACTCATAGCCTGAAATCATAGTGGTCCATGACACAATGTCTTTGCGCTCCATCCTACTAAAAACCTTTTCAGCTTCACGCCATGACCCAGCGTATAAGTACATCTGAGTTAACGAGTTGCAGACAGACATATCAACAGCGAAACCTGAGGTTATCACATAAGCGTGAATATCCCTCCCTAACCTCCCATCACCAAGAAGCTCACAAGCAGAGATAACACTCGTCATAGTCATCAAATCCGGATCAACAGAAAGCCCACGCATAGCAAAAAACAACTCAAGACCTTCACAACACATCCCATTCTCAAAATACCCAGAGATCATCGCATTCCACGAGATCAAATCCCTTCTAGGCATCCTATCAAAAACCAACCTCGCACTCCCCACATCACCACACTTCACATACATAGTAATCAAAGCGTTAACCACATCAATCTCCAACTCATACCCATACCTAACCACATGAACATGAACCTCTCTTCCTCTAGCGAGATCAGGTATACCTCCACAGGTTCTCAACACACAAGGGAAAGTATAAACATCAGGCTTCACACCACCAACCCACAACATCCTATGATACAAACACATCGCCTCATCGAAATACCCTTGCTTAGCATACCCACCGACCAACACGTTCCAAGAAAACAAATCTCTCTCAGACATTTTACCGAACACGTACCAGGCATCAACCAAATTCCCAAACCTCACGAACATAGCCAAAAACGCGTTACCTAACTCAACGCCCAAGCTGCTCATTGAACCCATAGCGATATCATAAACCTTGGATCCTTCTTCGTGCGCTCTCTTCCACTCGCACAGCCTCACCAAGGCCACGAACGCGTCTTCGTCTACCGTAACTCGCAGCTCCTGCATCGAAGCGACGAGCTTTATGGCTTCATCCAGCTTCCCGTTCGCGCAGAGGCCGTGTAATTGGGAATTGGAGAAGTGGGTGCTGCTGGAACTCGAGCTGAGGACTGATAGTCCTTGAGATTTTCTCAAGATGAGTTTTCGGATTCCGAAATTCCAGTGGAAATTGACGTTTCTGTGGTTACGAGATTTTCTATGGAAAGGTTTCGACTTTGATGGATTGAGATGGAAGTGAGGAGTTTGAGATGAAGACGCCATCGTCTGAGAGGCGGAGAGGGAAGACTATGGTTCATAGTACTGGTAGAGGTTTTACAGTGGGGGGGTTTTAAGGCGAGAAGATAGAGTGGACAAGACCTGTCTTAATTAGCGATGATCATTAGCTTCGAAACGACGACGTGTCCGCCACTAAATCAGATATTTTCATTGTTATTGGAAACGTATTCACCTCATATTTACTAGTAACAGTTAACACCAAAATATGTTAGAACTTCTAGGGTGTATTTAATCGTTTTTAGCACACTACCATGTACTCCCTGGGTTCCGCAAAAATAAAATTTTTAATATTTTGACACATTAAAAAAACATATTAAACTACCATAATAAATATTTTATGTAATTTTCAATAACTTGTAATCAATAATAATTTAACAAAGTCAATTAATTTTCTTCAAGTTTACAATTTTTTCATAGAAAACACAAAAAATACATCTTTTTAAAACATTTTTTTTCTAAAAAGTCTATCATTAAAGAACGGAGGGATTATTTAATATCGAATTTGAAATGATTTAGTTTTAATAAGATTTCAGATGATTTTATGTGAATTATAGAAGTTAATTTAACTTTTGTTATTTTAGAGTTTCACCATTATATTTTTTTTTGAACAAAATTTTTTATTTTATTTTTTAACTAAAAACTTCATCCAAACACAATTTTCAATAACAATGAATATTAGAGTATTTATCAAATATCAAATTTAATAACAGTAGAATCTAAATAATTTATTTAAATAACAATGAATTTGATATTTTAGTACAAACCTTAAACTACTCATGTGATAAATTGAGTAGAATATAGACTAGTTTCTTTAAAAATGTTGTCTTAAAAGTACAGTGATTATTGATCAGATTAAATTCAGTTTGATATTGGCATAAAAGAAAATGATTCCACTCTACTGATCTTCTCACTATCAAAATCTTGTTCAGCCCAAAACACCTTTAAACCTCCCAAGTATCAAATCTCAATATCCTTTGAATTCGTCACTGTCTAAATGCTGGTCGGAGCAGATTTCTCTGGCAGTTGGCTAGTAGATTCTCCCGGTGCCGCATCCTCCTGAGACACAACAGGAATCTTGAGCGATGAAGCTCTCTCCATTTCCTTCTCAAGCTCTTCTTCAGACATCAGAGTGTTGAACTGTCCCTCTAGAGACTTAGCCGCCGCTAGCCAAGCAGTGACTATACCGAGCAAGATGACTCCAAGGTAAGGAGTGGAACTGGCGAGAGAGCCGAACGTAAGGATCATAAACTGCTGGATTAGAGCACCTCCTGATTTCCCCAATGGGTTGCAGACAACATCAATCGCAGCTTTGCCTTTAACCTGAAATTCAATGACACAACTAAAGCTCAGAAAAATGCAGGTAGGCATGCGGGTTCGGTTAGTTCGAGTTATTTGGTTCTCATAGTTTGGTTCAACATAAATCTTACTGAATCAACTCAAAATAGTTCGGTTTTGAAAATCCTACCAATGTTTTTGATTTTTGTTACATTTTGTTAAAATTTGATTAATTACGGGTAAATTCGGTTATTTTCGTTCGAAATTTGGTTAGTTCGGTTCAGATTTTGGTATAGTTTGGTGATAATTTTTATTTCCTTTAAGAAAAGGAAGTAACCGATTCCCAAACCGGAAACCGTTTTTTTTTTCTAAATCCTAACGAACCGAACTGAACTCCTAGCCGAACTAACCGATCGGCGGTTCAGTTCGGTTCAAAATCCTAATCCTAAATGCATGTACTATATTGAAGAGAGAAAAAGTTAGAAACCTTGGTGTCTTCATCTAATGGGATATAAGCCATTTCTTTGCAAGGATCAAACAAGCTGTACTTAGCACTCTTGCTAAAGATATTCTGGAGAGCTCCAACGTACACAGCTGCGAGCAGCGGTGTCATACCAAGCTTGGCAACCAGTGGCGCGAATGGGCCACCAAACAGTATCAGAGAGAAGAACGCAACTCCGGTTACTAGCAGAACGGTTGGAGTGATCTTTGCAGCTACTCCCCATCCATACTTGTCGAATACGTATTGACTCAGAAGCATCATTGTGAACGTTGCAATACCCGTGCAGGTTGAGAAGTCACCCATAAACGCTGAGTATTCGTTCGGGCTAGGGAACTGCGCTCAAAGAATAAGATATGTAAGATGAAAAGCATTAGTACTATTAGAAAGTTTCTATGTTGCTCACCTGAGCTTTAAGCTTTGATTTCCATGTGACTTCAACAAGGTTGATACTAATCCCATAGGCCACAACCAAAGTAGCTAGATCCCTGATGTATGGTGATGACACCAAGAACTTCAAGCTCTCCATTGTCCCCATCTGTGGTTTCGCCTGTAACAAATCACAAGAAACCTCATAAGCTACATATAACTATTTAGTATTATATTAAATTCAACCATATTGTTACCTTCTTCTTCTTGCTACGTGTTGGAAGGGGAACGTATCTATTGACCCACCAGTAGAGGAAACAGATGGCTAAGCCCATCCCTACAACAATACTCATCATGGCTTTCAATGAAACAGCCCAGCCATCAACTCCAGGACCAAGATTCTTCCTCATGTTAGAGAAATACTTCACAGTTCTTCCTGAGAATATAAGTGCAACATTTGCACCTAGTCCAAACAATGGATAGAACTTTTTGGCTTCATCAACAGTTGTGATCTGCCACCAAAAAAAAAAGATTCACATATATAAAACAGTTATTACTACGACTACTGAGTCAAATGACAAGCACGTGTAATCACCTGATTGGCAAAGCCCCAGAAGAGAACTGAGACCACAACGCTACCCCAAAGCTCAGCCATGACATAAAACAAACAGAAACTCCAAATCCGCATGATAGCGAGAGGACCCATGAACCTAGGGCCGAGCGTTGCGAGGAGCTTATCAGCAAGAGCCTCAGGGTGTATCAAGTTGCTGAGAGGGTACATAATAAAACCAAAGGCTCCAAAGTAGGCAATGAAGGGGACGATAACAGTGTAAAAGAGAGCCTTTTTGGACAAAACATTGGAGAGTTTGGTGTAAAGCAACATGAAGCCAATAGCCATGGGGAGATTCACCCATGTCTTGAGAAAGGGTATGATCTCAGCAGAGCTTCCTTTCGCCGTCACTACCAAGACGTCCTTGGTGTCTCTGAGGATCGTGTAGTTGAAGAGAATGCAGAAGAACATTAGCCCCAAAGGGACAATCTTCTTTAGAGTCGTGACCTCCACGCCGAAAACCTTAGGCGTTAAGGAGTCTCCATCTCCGGCGGCTGCAGCGGCGGCCTCAGCCTTGCAGATGAAGCCTCTGTTTCTCTCCTTGTTGGAAATCGAAATCTTATGAAAGGATTGAAATTTGGAGTGCCCATTAGAGGAAATCGACAAGGGAGGGAGGTTTCTGGTGAAAAGTCTTTGCTTTAAGGCGTGAGAGGGTTGGAGAAGAAGAGTTCTTCTCGCTCCGATGGGTTTGGCGGGTAGAGAGAGGATCCCTCTGGTTTGAATCAGACCTTCCATCTCTCTATCACACTCTCTCAACAAAACCCAGAGAGAAGGGGAAGTAGGAGAGGAGGGGATAGAGAGATGATAAGGTGGATGTGTAGAAGGAGAAGGAGACGAAGAAGAATGTTGTTTATTAACGGTTAATAAAAATTTGTTCAAAAAAAAGATATTAATAAAATATCTGAGAACAAAAGTTTTGGTTGCTTATTACAAAACCCTAAGAGCATATGCAATGGTGTGCTCCACCAATGAGTCCTTAGCATTATTTTATTTATATTTTTTTTGTTTTTTTTTTTGAATAGTTAAGGATTGGAATAAAAAATGTTCGTCCAATTGTGTGTTTGAAGATGGAGTCCTTAGCAAAAAAAAAAAAAAAAAATTAAATTGAAATTGAAATTTTATTAATTGCATAACTAAAAATAAAGATACAATGATGAAAGGAAAAGATACACAAATTATTAATCTTCATCACCAAATTTGTTCCAAATATTTTCGATTAAATCATTCTTCAATCGTTCATGCATATGCCTATCACGAAGATCATTCCGATTGGGAAACAAATTATTCATATTTGTAGGCCTCTCGGTTTCGACCTCTGAACTTCTGGTGACGTCTCCTTCTTCAAATTCTTCTGCATCGTACCGGATGTAACCATCTCGTTCATTTTCAACTATCATATTGTGTAGTATTAGGGATGTTAACAATGGGTTTTTACCCATAGGGTACCCTAAACCCGGTTGGAATTTAAAAACCAAAACCCGCATATTCAGTTTTCAAAATTCGCAGGTTTATTTTGGGCGGGTCTTGATTTATAAATTACCCGTTCGGGTTTTACCCTATCGGGTTTCGGGTACCCTATGGGTTTTTAAATATATATATATATATATATATATATATAATTGAAAGGACGACTTTTATCCTAATTTTTAAGGATTTAAATGATTGAAATCAAAAATTAGATGTATAAATCAAAACATACAATGCCCACTATTAAATTTTGCACTCTCTATAACTTATTTATTTACTTACATTATGGATATAGTATAAATTTGCAAATTGAAAATTATGAATGATGAAAATTTTATTTGTTACTTTATACAGAAAATAAATTTGATAATTGAAAATTAATCAAATTTAATACAAAACATGATTAAAATTAAATATTCAATACATATAAATTTAAGTTAAAACTATAAAACTTTAACTAAAAAACCACAAAACTCAAAAAAGAGTTTTTTCGAGTACCCGTGGGTAACCCTAAAGTTCTAGGGTTTTTCGCGAGTTACCCTAATAGTACCGGGTTTTTTTCGGGTTTTATAGTTTAGGGTATTTTCTGGGCGGGTTTAGTTTGGGTTCGGGCCGGGCCGGGTTTTTTTGCCCATGACAACATCCCTATGTAGTATGATACATGCTCTCATAATCTTCCCTATCTTTTCTTTGTCCAATGTACGAACCGGGTTTCTCACAATCGCAAATCGAGCTTGCAATACTCCAAAAGCCCGCTCCACATCTTTTCGGGCTGCTTCTTGCAGTTTAGCAAATAACTCTTGTTTCGGAGATTGAGGGAGTGGGATAGATTGGATAAATGTTGACCATTTGGGATATATACCGTCTGTGAGGTAGTATGCCAACTTATACATGTGTCCGTTGACCACATACCTTAACCTGGGAGCTCGACCTTCTAAAATATCATCAAATACAGGAGACCGATCGAGGACATTAATATCATTTAATGTACCTGGAAGACCAAAAAAGGCGTGCCAGATCCAAAGATCTTGTGAAGCTACAGCCTCTAGGACAATTGTCGGTTTTGATGATCCACGTGCGTACTGTCCTTTCCAAGCGGTTGGGCAATTTTTCCACTCCCAATGCATACAGTCAATGCTCCCGACCATCCCAGGAAACCCTCGTTTCTCTCCAATATCGTTTCTCTTCTCCAAATAACTGTATTATTCCGTCAGTGAAATTATGTAAACAAGAAAGTGCAGTGCTCTCACCAAGTCGGAGATACTCGTCAACCGTGTCGGCCGCAGAACCATAAGCAAGCATACGAATTGCTGCCGTACATTTTTGTAAAGAAGAAAGACCCAACCTCCCGGTTGCATCTCTTCTTTGCTGAAAGAATGGAAACCACTCTGATAGGCCATGGACAATACGCAAGAATAATTCCTTATTCATGCGAAAACGGCGTCTAAATAAATGTGGGGCGAATGTACAATCTTCGCTGAAGTAGTCATTCCATAAGCGGTCGTGTCCTCCTTCGCGGTTTCGTTCAACATAAGCACGTGTTCTTTGCGGTATGGATTGGGCCTCCACTATGTTGTTGAAAGTATCTTCGAATATTTCATCGAAAACTTCGTCCAATCTCTCTTCGAATTCAGAAGATGAAGATGAAGACATTTCTATGTATCCTGTTTCAAAAATAAAAATATTGTATACATTTTTAATATATTAGTTCAAATTATGTACAATTTTTAATTTAAAAGGTAACAAAATAAAAAGATTGTATACATTTTTATATAGTAGTTCAAATTATGTACAATTTTTAATTTAAAAGGTAACAGTTAATTTCATCTTCACGTTTCTTCAATTAATGTACAATATATTAGTTCAAATTATCTATGAGCTTTAATTTTACCTTGTTCAATTAATTTCACACAAGTAAAAACAATGGTTGAAATTATAATTAAAATTGAATTACTACAAGTTTGAATACACGTTTTGATAGAAGTTTAATAAAAATTTTAGTAGAAGTTTTTGATAGAAGTTTAAAACAAATTTTAGTTCAAGTTTTTGACAGAAGTTTAATACAAATTTTACTACAACTTTTGATACAAGTTTTACTAGAAGTTTTGAGACAAGTTTAACTATAAGTTCTTATACATGTTTTGATACGAGTTTTGATACAAGTTTTACTAGAAGTTTTGAGACAAGTTTAACTATAAGTTCTTATACATGTAATATAAGAGAATCACATAAAGGAATAATAATGCAGTTACCTAATAGTGAAAGCAGTTAATCAGACCGATATTACAACTTGTTCGAGATTACAGTTGTGGCAACGAGAGTTGTAGCCACCAGAGTACAACAAGATTTTATAGTAGCAGCAAAAGAGAAGAAAAGGAAACAACTTCGAGTTCAGAGAAACAAAGCAAAAGAGATAACTATCTAAAGAAGCAAAGAGAGATACTTAAACTGAAACACAAGAACCCGTGACTTGGCTCACATGCGGTACTACAACTTTCACAACTCCGTGACTTCGTCCTTTTGAGTTACTGCTGAACCTGAAACAACACAAAAGACAAGAGTTAGTATAAAGCATAAAAGGACAACGCACAAAAGTAGACCGCACATGTAACAAAAGCAATATGCACATGTAACTAAAGCAACTACCCAATACACACATTAAAACCTTACTATCATCCTAACATCCCAGCCATAAGTTTCAGTTTTAGAGATGACTCCATCTCAGAGAGTGGATCTCTCTTGGCAAGTAAACGATCCAGAATTTTCTGCTTTTGAAGTTTATCCTTCATCTCTAATATGGCCTGTAGCTGTGACATCTCTTCTTCCTTGCCATTCTTCTTCCTCTTCCCAGCAGCTTTAGCAGCTTTGACACCCATTGGTCTAGCCTCAGGTTTTCCAACTTCATCTTCTCTATCAACGTCCACCACATGTTTTCACTTGTCTTTCCCCCCGTCTTTAGAAACATTGGTTGAGCACCATTTCTGGTCATTCCTCAGCTCCCTCCACCCATGTTCGAGATTGAACTTGTAACCGTAAGCATCGCAGAAATTGTCGTGGGCAGCTTTCATCACATCATCATCATTTTGGCCACTTCTTTGCTCCCTCAAAGCCGCATCATAGCATCCTACGAATTTACTCACTTGCTCGTTAATCCTAGCCCACCTCTGCTTGCACTGGCGAAGCTCTCTAGGTAATGTCCCAACAAGGAGAGGGCTTGCGTTGTAGTAGTCCAGAATCCTCTTCCAGAAATTTTGGGCTTTCTGGTCATTGCTGACTACAGCGTCTTTGCTGGTGTTAAGCCACGCACTAATCAAGATTTTATCCTCTTTAGTGGTCCATTTCCTCCTCTCCTTGGTAGTGGGCTCGACACCAGACTCGACAGGAGACTCATCAGGACCTTGACTACCGAACCAAGCAGGTTCGGGAGACTCAAGGTCAACTGAACATTGACTATACAAAAGATTAACATACCCAGTTGTATGATTCATGTTTAGAGGATGGTCTGCGTCACTCTATTAGCAACACAGGCCCTTAAGTAAGCGAAGTAGATGTAAAAAATATTTATGGTCGGCGTACTTTGGCAGATAGAAAGTAAACTAGCATTTAAAACCTAATAAGCATTTAAGCACTAGCACCAATCAAATCATCCTAATAAGTTCTCTACTGCTAACTTTTAAAACCTATCAAATCTAAGGAGTTAGGAAGCAAACTACCATTAAATCATCCTAATAAGTTCTCTACTGCTAACTCTTAAAACCTATCAAATCTAAGGAGTTAGGAAGCAAACTACCATTAAATCATCCTAATATGTTTTTTTATTCAAAGACAATATCTAAACTATACGCAAACTAAAAAACAGTGAAGTGCTGGTTTTTATTAAGCACCAGCAAGATCGTACCTGGCAAGACAATCTCGAGTTCAGACGTTGTGGCTTAAATCCTCCAAAGCTCTTCCTGAAAACACATAACAGAAAAGAGTTACAAGTATTTTTTATTCAAATAAATTACCTAAACTAAGGATAGTAACTTACCAGCACAAAATCATGACCGTTATTACCATGACCAGTAGACAAACTCCCTTTGCAACCCCTGAATTCTTCTTACGTAACAAACCCACGGTCTTCTCTAGCTTTGCCACCTTCTGGTCAGTCTTAAAGAATTGATTCTTGAGCAGCCTGATTTGTCTCTGAAAGTCACGCATCTCCTCCATGATCGCCACATCCCACCACTTCCAAATGTGACAGTCTCCATCGTCAACGTTGACGCACGAGAAGTACCTTCTGCCTGGATCTCTACGAGTGTACGAAGTTTCAACAACTGGCTCAGCACCACAATAGCATGTCGTCGGGATGCCTTCATCTGCCTAAGGTTGCAGTGGGTACTGAACCGGCTCTTCAATTGGGTAGCTACTCTCAGCTTCATCCGCGTAGGCTTCAGCTTCTGCTAAGAGTAGGGAGGTCATGTCAAACTCCGAAGATGAAGAAGGCTGGCTGTAGCTATAGTCTTGTCCCATGGTTGTTTGACCTGAAAAAAATAGATAATTTGTAAGCAAAGAAGAAGGATTATTAAAGAACAATAAGACTACAGAGCAACGAAACAGAATAACGAGAACGAGAACTAATAAAACAAGATAGGCAACACTACAGAGGGCATCCAAGATTGAGTTTTCGAGCTCAACAGACAACAAGATTTGAATAATCAAACCATACAGATACGCAAACTAAAAACCAAACACATATAAACCGTAATAAGAAAACAAATAGACGTTCAAATCGATTGAAAACAAATTGGTCTTTCGAAACCGAAATCGAAACATGTTTAAGAACAAATACGAAGATCCCTTAGATTGAAACCGAGAACGTTTTGAATAAGTTGAACCCAAAAGAACCGGAAATCAATTGAAAACCCAAAATTTTTTTGAAACCCTAAATCGAAAGTATCCCCAAATCGATTGAAACGGAAACGAACCCTAAATTGAGACGATAACATCATAAAACCTACTTTAATCATTAAATCGACCACAGAAGACATCGATTTACCTTGGATAGAAAAAAATATTTTTTATTAAAAGCACTTGATTACAACAAAAAGTAATAAAATTAATCATTATTATTCTGAACAAATAAAAAAAATACACATTAATTTTTAATATTTTAGTCAATTTATTTAATTGTTTTTACTTTCAAAACATTATATAAATTGAAACAAAAATATTTTTTAAAACATTGTACAAAAAGAAACGTAGGGAGGGGAGTATAACTCAACTCATCACACTCTCTGCTGCTTTGTTTGATAGGACTATCAAGACAATAGTATATAGGGATCTAATATATATTCTAAGTATATAGTCAAGAACCAGTCCCTTCTTTAGTTCGCAGAAAATGCAACAGCAACAAACCAATTTGCTTTCAGTTAATTTTGGTCACCATAGATATTCAAATTTGAACAAGGATACATTTAGAGATCTTAACCAAGATAAAATCGATAAGCTTTTCGAAGGAAACGAGGGCCTTGATTTACGTGCACCAGCTTGTGAATGGGCACAACTGGGTGGTGTTGCGAGGCTGTGAAGAAAGATCCTTCACCATGTCTCCCTCCTCAATTAAACAAAACTCCAAAAAGTGGGCCTAAAATTGTCGATTAATATCACACGTGGCATGCAAATCAGTTTATGTCAGACTCGTGAGAATTCACGTGAAGCCCAGCTTCCCCTTTGCAATCTAAACAAATTGGGCTTTCTGTTTCTAAACAACGTATGAGAAGCCCATAACTATTCTCATCGAATTAAGGTTTTGATAAACGGGGGTCAGCTTTGTTTAATCCTTTTGTTTCCTTCAAAAAAGTGCAAATAATAAGCACTTTAATGTCAACAACCTCAACTGCTTTTCAAAACTATTTTGACGAAACCATCCAAATTTTCAAATGAATTGCTACCGTTTATACACTAATAAAGTTTTGCTTTCGTTTTGTTGTTGGGGACCCTCTATAGTCTATAGACGGACGTTTTAAATTTAAAACAAGAGTTTGAAATTTTGAAAAGTTATAAGGTGTTATTGGGCTAATAGAGAGAGCATTTGGGGTGTTCAAAATAAAAAAAGAAAGAGCATTTGATATTTTCTTTTACAGCCAAATTTCGAACGGTGGTCGTGTTAACATGTTACTATCATATTACTTTATGGCTTTGTGCTCT
This sequence comes from Brassica napus, assembly GCF_020379485.1. Classification (NCBI taxonomy): domain Eukaryota; kingdom Viridiplantae; phylum Streptophyta; class Magnoliopsida; order Brassicales; family Brassicaceae; genus Brassica; species Brassica napus. The sequence continues at coordinate 6,199,386 of NC_063439.1, read as the reverse complement.
GAAGATATTATTAGATATATTTCCTTTATTGCTCGCTTTATCGCCAGCTTCACTAAGGTATAGACCGTGAATGTATCTAAACTATCTAGTATCGATATCATATAACGAAGAGAATAAACGCTACAATACTTTTTTATTTCACATTATTCGTTTCGCAAGAAATACAGCTTAGAAAACTAGTTATTATTTGTAACAAAAAAGAAATTATAACGTTTCGAATAATATTACTTTTAAGTTTCAAACAAAAGGTAGAATTGTGATAATTGTCCAATAAAAATATTTAACAACGGTCCGAGCAGAGAGACAGGTCGGACCAAGTTGTCAAAGTGTTTTTTTCTTTTCTTTCATTGTGTTGTTTAAAAATAAAACAAAAAAAATGCCTGTTTATCAATTTATTAATATATATAATTTACTATTTAGTCAACTAATAATATAACAATTGTTAAAAACACTGAAGTACTTATTTATATGATTATCGTACATGTCTTAGCTAATGTGAAAAATATTAACGAAAAATAATTACACGACGTGCAATATTATAAAACAGAAGAAAAGACGAAGAACAGAAGAAAACGGTGGTTTTTTGGTTTCTGGAGAAACCAAAAAGTTTTGATTTTTTTTTCTCTCTCTGTCTCTCTCGGCTTTCCTGCGATTCTGCTTCATCTCTTAAATCAGAATCGTAGCAATGGCCTTCTTCTTTTGATCCTATCATCTCACATTTTGTTGCAAAAAGGATTAGTCTTTACCATCCTTGTCGCCGCCGATCTGTCTCCGACACCCTCGAATTCGCTTCTTTATGTTTCAACTCCGACGTATAACAGACGAGGTGGGAAAAGATCTTGTCTTTTTTTATTTTTTCAACAGCATTGTAATCGAGGATGGCAAAAGGTTGGTTCTTTCTGGAGAAAGTGAGAAGATGCTTGCGGACAGTGTTCTTCTTAGTTGCTATGTTGGCTTCGCTGCTAGTTTCGTCGTTGCCTTTGCTAGTAGCTATATGCGATGTGCTAGTGCCGAGCTTCTTGTTGTCGAGCTTCACTTGCGTGACTTGCTACGGAGCTAAGGAGCATCTGAGTCGATACGGTTTCAAGAGATCCTTGACTGATATTCCTATAGTCTCTGTCGCCAGATCTTTCCTTGTCATCTGTAAGAATCATTCATTCTCTGCCCTCTGCATGTCTTTTTCTTCTTGATTTTTGTCTGCATTAATCTTTAATTACTGATGTTTTGTTCCTTTGTTACTGCTCAATCTCTTTGTGTTGAGTTTTATTTGATCTTTTAGTGAGGCTCATTAGTTAGTATCACTGGTGAACAGGTATCTATTCACTCTCGGACGTTCCTGGACTCTCGCACGGTCCTTACCTCGGAACTGTGTCTCTGTGCTGTGTGGTTTCAGTTCTACTTCTCTCAGTTAAAGCTTGTCTTTTCACTGTAACTTCTCAACTCAACACCGAAGCAGCCTCCTTCTCTCCATCTAGGCACCACCGGCTTCACCTGAAGAAGTCGTGGGGGATGCCGGTTTTGTTCCTCTCGTCCGTAGTGTTTGCACTTGGTCACACGGTTGTAGCTTACGTCACAAGTTGTAGAGCTAGGAGGAAGATTCTGTATCACAGAGTTGACCCTGAAGCTGTGAGTTTCCTTTTTTTTTTCTTTTAAAGTTTGTTTTATTTTCTTGTGTTTGCTTATATGGAGTGTGTGGCAGGTTCTTTTATGCAAGAGCATCTTCTCCGTCCACCAGAAAGTCCCACGGTCTCCCATTCCTATGGCTGGAAAGGCGGCCTCCAAGTTTGATGGAGAAGCAAGGAGGAAGCCTTTGTCCCACGTTGAAGGAGAGCTTCCAGCGAGTTTGCTTGCTGACACTGACAGTTTATTCATTAAAATCCGAGGGCTCACTGTGCATTACAAGCTTTGTGCGCCTGGTCCACCAGGGCAGTCTATCTCCCCAAATGTTCTCGAATCCAATTCAAGTTACATCACCACGCCGGAGACGATGGCTGGAAGGTTGAAGTTTGACAGGAAAGTGTTGAGCATGGCAGAGAAAAGCCAGCATCATCATCATCATCATTACCACAGGAGCTACAGCAGCGTGTTCAACAATTCTTCCTTGCACGACCCTCTTCTTGACAGTTCTCCTACTTCTCCTCCTCTGATTTTCAAAGGAAGAGAGGAAGACATGATGAATGTGTTCAGTTTTGAGGATGAGGAGAAAGGCGTGGACGAAAGCGGTAAGTTTGGTGTGGTTTTGGTTCATGGATTTGGGGGAGGAGTGTTCTCCTGGAGGCATGTGATGTCTCCACTGGCTCACGATCTCGGCTGTGTTGTCACTGCGTTTGATAGACCTGGTTGGGGATTAACAGCCAGGCCACATAAAATTGATCTGGAAGAAAGACGGCTTCTCAATCCTTACACACTTGAGAATCAGGTAGAGATGCTTCTTGCTTTCTGCCATGAGATGGGATTCTCTTCGGTAGTATTTGTTGGTCATGATGATGGAGGTCTGCTTGCTCTGAAGGCTGCTCAAAGATTGATGGCAACAAACGATCCCATCAAAGTGAGTAGACTTGATATGGCTTCTCTCTTTTTTTTTCTATGTAGTCCTTAGTTGATCATGATGTCTTTTGCTCTAATAGGTCGTGGTCAGAGGAGTGGTTTTGCTTAATGTAAGCTTGTCAAGGGAAGTGGTTCCAGCTTTTGCAAGAATACTTCTCCACACATCGCTACGGAAGAAGCACCTCGTTCGCCCTCTTTTACGCACTGAGATAGCTCAAGTGGTGAATCGTCGCGCTTGGTATGATCCTGCAAAGATGACAACAGAAGTCCTCAGGCTATACAAGGTATACCCTCATGTCATGAAAGATTGCAAAATCATGTGAACATATTTAACCAAGTTCTCTCTTTATCAGGCCCCGCTACACGTAGAAGGCTGGGACGAGGCACTTCATGAGATAGGCAGACTCTCATCTGAAACGGTGCTTGCGCCTCAAAATGCAGCTTCGCTTCTGAAGGCTGTGGAAAACCTGCCAGTATTAGTCATTGCTGGAGCCGAAGACGCTCTTGTCCCATTGAAGTCATCCCAAGCAATGGCGTCTAAACTCCTAAACTCTGTAACTCCCTCATTTACACTCAGCTTTGGTTTGTTTTCATGCCAAAAAGAAAAAAACAGGAACTAACATTGGTTCATGTTAATGACTGACAGAGACTAGTAGCAGTGTCAGGATGTGGGCATCTACCACACGAGGAGTGTCCCAAGGCGCTTCTTGCAGCCATGTCCCCTTTCATCACTAGACTTGTACTCAGGCCAGATCTCCAGAGTCAATAGCCAAATCACTTCTAGCTTACAATCCATTAGTGGAGGCCCAAAATTTTGAGGTCATGTTAGGTGAATTCATCATAGGATTTGTTGTAACCTTTCGTTTCTCTTCTGTGTTCTTTGAGCGTGTTTCTTTTATTATTATTCATTCACTTGAACATGAGCGTGGCACACAATCGTGCAAGTCTCTCTGTAAATTATTCGGTTTGGAAATCTAATGTAAAATGCTTTTGTTTGCATTCACCAAACCAAATAGAAAGAACCATACCATTGGGCAAAGAAGCAACCATACAGAGTTTATAATATATATATTAGGAGGCTTCATTTAAACTAAGAATGCTACTTAACATGGATAGAAAGCGAATCAATCAAACCAAAGATTCACAAAGGTAGCAGTGTAACTCAGTCCAAGAGATCAGAGAGAGGCGTCTTCTTGAAGGGATCAGCGTTAGCGAGCAGAATAGCCAAGCCCCTGTTAGGGAAGACGTTATCAGCTTTCATCCTGTCCTTCATCCCATAAGCTGGTGCCTTGGCATTGACATAAGCCTGGATAAGGGACTGGAACTGCCTGAAGCGAGAATGATAGCCAGATTGCCTCATCCACTGGAAGATCTTCTCAGTGTTGTGGACATCACCTTTTCTCGCATACTCGTCCATCACGTACATGAATGAGCTCATCAAAGGCTTTATCTGTTTCAGCTGCGTTGCCTTGCTAAGCGACGCATCAGCCTTTTCTACTTCCCCGGCTTCTATATAAAGCCTGATCAGCGCATCCCATGTTAAGGCCCCGATGTTGCATCCGCTGTCCACCATCCTCTTGACAAGATCCTTACCCTCTGAGACCATCTTGTGATCCACGTAAACTCTCAAGAGGACGGAGTACATCCCTGACGAAACTCTATGCCCCATCTTCACAGACTTCTTGAAAACCGCCTCTGCTTCTTTAACCTTATTAATCTTTCCAAACGCCAGGATTGCAGCGAGGGACTCTTTATAAAAAGGGTTGTTTGCTTCGCAGATCTTCCAGATTCTGCTCACCTCATCCGCCCTCTGGAGAAAGCCATAGATGGAAAGCAAATCCTTCCACACATAACGATTAGCCATCAAACTCTCACCTTCCATCTCCTTCAGCACTTTCTCAGCCTTCTCCTTAAGCCCAGCTGATGCATAGTGTCTTGCAACTATAGACTTCGCACGAAGGTCGACTTCAACACCTTCGCTTTTCATCGTCTCCAAAATCTCTTCCATCCCACTAATGTCATTCGTCGCTCCTTTGGCGTCGATGAGGATCTTGTACGTGTAGAGAGTCGGCTTCAGGTTTTCCTTCTCCATCATCGATAACACATCGGCTATCTTCTTCTTGTCGACCCTCTTGTAGAGCATGAGCATCTGGTCACAAGCGTATGATGTCCTAGGGAACCCCAAGTCCTTCATTTTGTTGAACACGGCTTCTGCTTTCCTCACGTTGCTTGTTGATGCGTAGTTCGCCAGGAGGGTGCGGTACACCAGTTCCCCTCTGAAAGATTCAGGGATTCTTTCGACGTAAAGCTCTCCCTTGTACAGACCACGCACCTTGGCAATAAGATCAAGCCGAGAAGCGTAATCTCTCTCTTCCAATTCATATTGCTTATGTTCTTCAAGCCATTCTGCTAACTATAGTAACAAGAAGAGAAGGAATAACACTTAGCGAGCTTGAAGTCTAGAGACCAAAACAGAAAGATTAATATGTAGTACCTGCAGTGCTCTCCCATACATCCGACGCCTACGGAGCTGCAACATGGCATTTGCAATCTCTGTGCGGTTGATCTCCTTTCCCTCTTCAACCCATTTATCAAGCGCAGAGGCTACAGATAGACCTGAGACAGAGACAATGGCCTTAAACAGCTCAGACGATCTCTTGCTTCCCTGTGTTTTACCAGCCTCAGAGAGTAGTTCCAGTTCTGCTCCATCAATTTCAGCTTCATCACAGGACAACTCCTCCTCAGACTGAAGCCCATCTTCCTCCCCGGAGCTTCTAGCGCCGGCGTCAGAGGAAAGCGAGCGTCTTCCGGTAGAGTAGCTCCATGGGAGCTCGTAAGAGCTAGAGAAAGCTTCGTGTTTATCATGTATCAAAGCGTTTGATTCAACAGAACCGTTCCTTTCAACCAATGGTATCTCTAGCTTAGAGTAGTACACAGCATTGCAAGCTCCTAGTCGAAGACTCTGGCTTCTGAAAACATTAATACATAACATAAGCTACGTATACCACTCAGTGACGCATCTGAAGAACATTTTGAAGTTTGGAAACAAACCTTCTTACAACCTTGGAAAGAGCAAACATTTCTCCTCCTCGGGAGATATCACCGACACTGATCTGCTACTGGAAAGACAAAACACATAGACAAGACATAATCAGAAGAAGAACAAAAAAAAATTAGGTCGGATTTGAAGGAAATGATATGCATTTCACTGGCAAAGATCAGACCCAGTAAGAAAAATTAAAACTTTGAGAAGATTACAGAAAGTTCAAAACTAGGGTTTGCAGGGAGGATGAGAGATTTACAGAGTGTAACTGAAGAGCTAAGTGAACTGAGGACGAACTAGAGCAAATCGAAAAACTTGGAGAGCAGAGAGAGCTAAAAGAGTAAAAAGAGGGGTTTAGGGTTTTACAGTTTTGGGCCTGATCTCATATTGGGCTGTCTAGTGGATCCATCTAGTAACGAGGCCCAAATGTTTTTTGTCAATGGTCACTCTTTATTTTTTGTCAAAGTGAAACGGCCAATGGCTTGGTGGAGGAACATTTGAAACTCTTGCAACTCTAAAGGATGCCTTTGTGATGGAACGACTACGAAACATCACAGTTTAGTGAATGAACTTCACGTGTCACTTCTCTCTCGATACCGAAACCGAATGCTGTCAGAATATCATTAGTGGTAGGTGCTCCATCTGGCCTGGAGGTGCCATATGGTAATATCACATAGATAACGATGGATAAGCCACTCCAGCACATGAAAAGTTCAAATCCTATCTACTTCCGAAACCCACACGTGTAGACATTGTGAACTGCAAAGGTCTAAGGGAGTTAACATGGCTGATGTATGCTCCTTGCCTGACTAATGCATGTGGAAATGTCATTTCAGATAGAAGAGATAATATGTAGAGAGCAAGTGATGAAAGAATGATGGAGAATAAGTGTTCATATTTATTTATTGGAAAGAAGATAACAGGCCAAACTTGTAAGCCAAAAAAGAAAAAAACTGAAGGGATCGTTGTCTTCTACTGTTATCATAAAGCTAAATACGTAACGATGTTTCATTTAGCTTCTGCAGCTTTCTCACTGATACGTAGACTTTCAGCTTTACGCACAACCTCCTCCGCCACAAGCTTCACGTTACCACTCTGATCACTCTCCTTCTCCTCATGGTTCACTGAACCCACAACCTCCCATATTCTGACCGTCCCATCTTCTGAGCCTGACGTGTATGACTCCCCTCCTGGAGAATACCTCACGCAGTGCACTGGTCCGTGGTGGCCCTTGTTACACCCTGCCATTCACCGGATTAGCTTAAAAAGACTACACACAGATTCCAAATATAAAAATCATTATTTACTTCTGAAGAAACTTACCAATCTCCTCTCCAGTCTGGAAATCAAACCTATGGACCCACATGTCTTCTCCTCCAGCAATGAAAGTGTTCCCGAGTTTCGGTTCCAAGGAGGCTGATTCTACGTTGCAAGGCATCTCATAGCTCTTCAGCAATCCAAAACTAGGAGAGCAGGAGAAAAGCAGGAGAAAAGCTTTAGCATAAAGAGGACAAAGAAAAGGATAGAAAATCTGAAACTTACTTATTGGCGTCCCAAAACTTAACACTAGATCCATCAGCAGTAGTTATGTATCGCCCATCTTGGCTTACTTCAGCACTAGTGACTGGGAACTTCGTTTCTAATGTCTGAACAATCTTGTCACTTCTTATGTCCCATAACCTACAGAGGATATATGCCAAAAGGATGATGAGACCAGGAATATACTAAAGGGCTCCAGGAACGATGTGGTGACATACCTAATGTCACCGGTATCTGTGCAAGAGCTCAGGATAGTATTATCACTGTGAAGCCACTCGACGGTTCTGATTGAACCAGGAGAGTTTCCAACTTCTTTTGGAGGTGCGTCTGGCCGATTCATATCGAATATCCGAAGAATCTTCTCCATTCCACCGGTGAGCAAAAGGTGAGTGTCCTAGAAAGTAAAGAGTTGTGCATTAAGACCACAACAGAACCAAAAAAATGAACACCATCCATATCCCTTATATCAAACCACTTGGCAAGGGATTCGAATCAGTCTTACCTCTGAGAAGGCACACGCACGAACAATGTGCTTGTGTTCAAAGGAGTGCAACTCATCTCCAGTCAATGCATTCCATATTTTCCTGATATATATGTTATAACCACAAAGAAACAAAAGCCTTAATGCCATCAAACTCGCTTAACCATTTTCTCTGGAAGCTTTAAGCAAACAACACATCACTAGTGGCTATTAAACTTACAAAAAAAGACTAAATGGGAAAACAAAGAAGAACATACGCAGTGAAATCAGCAGAAGCAGAGGCAGCACGCATAGCATGTTTATCAAGGCTGCAACTCCAAACTGCTCCTTTATGTCCTTCAAAAGTCCCTATCCAATCACCTGTCTCCCCATTCCTCAACATTGGATTCGAATCTGAATAATCAATCACAAAAAGTCAGCCAATAGTTACAACAACAATCTCAAGGCAGCTCATAATCCATGAACAAGACAAAGATCATGGATATGTTCATAACCAAATCGATTGATCCTGAATCAAATCAGGATCGTACCTTTGCTGGCGCTGATGAGGAAGAACCCATCTGGAGTCACCGGACTGTAAGAAACGTCGACGACGGGACGAGAATGTCCGTGGCATACTAACGGAACCCCCATCTTTTTCCTTTCTCTCTATTTACTGATGAAACAAAAAAAATCAAAATCAATCAGACAATAATCGATTAGTTTTGTCCGATTCGGGACAGATCTTAAAGTAACATGATACCCGACAAAGAGTGCGCAGTGCTTAGATCGGTGAGAATGTATGAACCTGCTGCTCCCCTTGAAGAGGATCACACCTTTAATATTTTACTTCTTTTAATTGGAAAGACAAGTGAGAGAAGAAGGAATGATAAAAGGAAGGAACGACTTTTTGTTTTTTAATGGCCTTGATGCAGAGAGGAACTCGCGGAGACGATGATGGTCGTTCAAAGTTTAGAAAATCAGACACATGAAACCTTTTGTAATTTACAATTTAGGGCTTCTATTTAAGTAGTATTAGTGATATGGCCTCATAGTTTCAAAATAATTCCTTTAACAGCTCATACTTTAAATGATTGGCTAGTCGCTCCCCAGTTACGTGAGGATTGGTGAGTTTCGTGAGAACTGAACTTCGAGTTCAAACCAACCTCAGTGTTTGTATTTTTACGAAATGTGTTTTTTTTTTATAAATATGGTTTTGATGGGTTGACACAATGATTGATTAATATAAAATGATTTATACATTTGTATATGTGCAGTTTCATAAGCAACACACCGACGAAAACATACCTAATGATCTCATGGTACGGCGTTTAGAATCTTGAGTTCTTTTCATACATAGATTTTAACTATTTTTAAAATGATGTTGACCTGAGCATGTAATTATCTTAATTATTATGTTATTAGTCAAGTATTATAACTCTGGATAGCACTCAGTGATATTATATAGTTGGTTTAGTTATGACATGCATGTAGTTTTACAGCTTCGCTCAAATCTTTTATATGGGCTATAACCATGTAAAGCTTTACTTATTCAGTTATTTGTATAGAACTTATTTGAATGTGTTAGTGTCACTTGAAAGACATAAAGTCCGTAACAACTTGGTCATGTAGGACGGGTTCTCTCTCCTCTCACCCCTTCCTCCCCCCGACTCTCTTCTCCAAAGTTCACCACCATTTTGCTTGCTTTTTCCGGCGGCCGCTCCGCCGTTCGCGGTCGTCGGATCCCCTCCTTTCTCCTGTGTGTTTTCTTCTGTCTTTATCTTCTTTGTGCTCTCTTATCTCTGCGGCAGGGAGAGCTCTGCGTAAGCTCAGATCCAGAATTTCAAGTTTCAGATCTGTGGCCTCCGGTGGCGAGTTTAGGCGCGTGAGGACGGTGTCTGTCTTTCCTATGGTTGTGGCCTTCTGTCTCGTGCTTGGAGTTCCGGCGTTTTTGTTTTGCTTGGTGTGGGCTCTCGGGTGAGCAGTGGCGCGTTGACGCCGGTTGGGTCTTCTTCATGGCGGTTCTCTCGGTCTTTGGTCGGGGTGTCTGTCCGTGGTTGGCTCTGGCTAGGAGCTTTGTGGCAGGCTTCTTGTTTCTGTTCAGTCTCGGGTTATCGGTTGTCCTTCCGGTAACGGCGCGTGAGAGTCAGTCCGGAGCTATAGTCGGTAAGCTTGGTCTCTGGTCTCTCTAGTGGTCACGCGTTTGGTCAGAACTTTGTTTCTTGCTCTGTTCGATCTACGGATCTGGGGTGTTGCAGAAGTTTTTGCCTCCGTTTGTGTGCAGGTCCGATGTTGTGGCCCTCGGGTTACTCTCGCCTTTCCTAATAAAGATGTGGGGTTTGGCGATGGCGGTCGTCGTTTCTCCATCCTCTCGGGTTTTTGGTGATGATTTAGCTGTGGAGTTGTTTGGGTTAGCAGGAATTGGATAGGCTTTAGTTTGGCTCCGGCTTTCTAGCGTGCTTGGTGGTATTTCTTCGGAAGAGGTGTTTCTGGCCGGTCCCACTGCTCTATATGAGCCTTGGGTTCAACGGGTGTACACGGTCACGGGTTGGTGAGTTGGAGGCAGCAATCTTCAGCACCCTTCTCCGAACGACGGCATCGTCGGTTGTGAGATTCTCTTCGTGCTGCCGGTTAAGTATCTCTCGGGTTAGCTAGCGAGTTTGGGTTGTGATTCTTTGGGCTGTTTATGACGTTTGAGTTCTCCAGAAGCTGCAGGAGCCGTGTGTTTCAAGGTTTGAGGGCGCCTTTCTTTCCGGTAGCTCGTGGCGACTGGTAGCTCTCTCTGTTGTCGATTCGCTTTCTGGTCCTTCGCGCTAAAGTTGAAGTTTTGTTCATTGTCAGCTTCTTCTTTGCTTCATTAGTTTTTCGTTGCTTAGATCCCTTTTGTTTAGTTTATTCATGTTCTTCTGCTACTAGTTCGCTGTGTATCGTCTGTAAAAAATTGAAAAGTTGGTATAATAATTTAACATTTTACCAAAAAAAAAAAAAGAAAAAACTTGGTCATGTAGCCAGTATGTAAGTAACATCATTACAATGAAAGCTAAAACTCAATTTGCTCGTTTTGTATAATCTGGATTGAAGTACGAACTAAATACATATACTGACAATGGTAACTTCTTTTTTTTTTTAGAACTAACAATGGCAACTTGCACGGGCCAGGGCCATGTGCGTTGGAGATAAATAGCAGTGCGTTATTCTTCAAATATGTCAGGAGTGAGTTTTGGTACAACAAATGTAACTTTATTAAAATGTGTGTGCGTGTCCGTTTCTACCACATAAAAACATCTCTCCAGTCTTCACCCACTCCAACTACCTCAAATTATTTATATATCGGTCTCACAGACTTTGCCGTATGTGGTATGTAGCATATGCATCTTAGTTTTGTTTTCTAATCTATATAGAGATGTTGGAACACAGAGGAAATACTGTTTTTAAAATTTGATAACAATAATATAATTACTAAGGTTTGTTTTTTTACCCAGTAAAAAATTAGCAAGGTTGATACATGTTTTGATGTAATAACACGTATATGTTTTTTGATCTTTCAAATACTTATTTTCTGGCTTCGAATGGTGACGATCGTTCCGTCCCGCCATGCAGTTAACAGTAACAAAAATCTTTATATATACTATATATTTATACATTTTTATAACTGTTAAAACCGCACCGCAGTTGAACCGGTTGTTCCGCACCGCTCAAATCGCAGTCACCATTCAGAGCATCTGTTAGATTTGGATGCTATAAATAAAGAGGGAATTGGAGAAAACGATGAATTTAAGTTGGAATTTTTTTGAGAAAATTTATGTTGGAAAATGCGATAAGGTTGTTTGATTTTGGATAATATAGTAGTAGAAGAATACATTATGGGACCACTGATGTGACGATGAGAAGGAAAATTAACAATGTGCAACATTTGTATTTTGACTATAGCAATTTAATTGGAAGAATATCTATACTATACTAAAAGGGGGATATAAGCCATGGAGAGGGTGTCCACATAGGATAGAAAAATCAACCAATCAGAAAACCAGAAATTGCCATGTCATCTCATTTACTTTTCGTAAAAAATAAAAAAAACAATGCGAAGGTGAGAATCGAACCCGGGTTAGTATGATATATATATAGGACAGTTACCACTAAGCCATTGAAACATTCTTGGACACATATACAAGAACCACTAAGTATATAATCACAAACTCTTATGTACATTTACAATAATATAAATTCAACTTTCAAGACTCCGATACTTTGTTTTGTAAAAAAAAAATAAGTAAGTGACTAAGCTAATATATTCTTAGAAAGTGTGAGAACGTTGACAAATATGAAAAAGCATAGATTTTTGTTTTCGTGACAAAGTTAAGAATTTTGTAAAAGTAAGTTTAACATATAAATTTTCGTGACAAATATGAAAAAGCATAGGAAACAATTAAAATATACTTCTCTAATGTCTTAATAAAATATTATTTAAGGGTGTAATAATTAAATATATTAATTCAATAAATTTTGTAATTTATAGACAAAACAATAACACAACAAATTTTGAAACATTTGTTTAACCTATCGATTTTTTTCATGAGAATCCAACTAAACAAGATAAAAAAAATAATTAGATTTACAAATATTTAATTACCATTTTATTCAATTTTGATTAATTTCAAATTGTCATAATGTATCTTTTTGAAGTTACAAATATGAAAAAGCATAGATTTTTGTACAATTTGACAAAACAACTCAAAACATATTTTTCTAATGTCTTAATAAAATATTATTTAAGGATGCAATAATTAAATATATTAATTCAATAAATTTTATAATTTATAGACAAAAAAATACCACAAATTTTTTTAAAACATTTGTTTAACCAATCGATTTTTTTTTCATGAGAATCCAACTAAACAATTAGATTTACAAATATTTAATTACCATTTTATTCAATTTTGATTCATTTAAAATTATAATAATGTATCTTTTTGAAGTTACAAAAAAAATAATGTTCTTTCTTTATTAAACTAACATTATATATAGATTCTATATACACAAAATAAATATAATATAACAACATAAGCTTGCTTTCCCAGATTCATATGAAAACTTTTTAAGTTATCCACCAAAGCAAATTAATTAAATCAATGAAATTGTTAAAATACAGCAAATTAATATATAATTTTATTTTAAATTAAATTATTTAAAAAGTGTATTTTCGTTCAAACAAAATAATAAATAAGTAAAACTGATTTGATGGCAATTTTTATGATATATATATATATATATATATCAATTCTGTGAAAGAAATAGAAGTTTAATATGAAAAAAAATCTTAAATACAAAAACCTCTAAAAAGTAACAAAAAAACTAATAAATTAAACTATGATATCACTTAAAAGCTTCTTAGACCATATTAATAAAATATTTAAGTGATAATAAGACAAATTTGATTTTTTTTCCAGCAAAAGTTTATTATTAATTAGCATTAGTTATTTCAAGATGTTTAAGAAATGGTGGACAAAAAAATAGGATGGACATTAATGATATATGAACTACGATTAGTACTTTGTGAAGCAGACTTAGATAACATATCTGCATATCCATTTCCAGTCCTTTTTGATGCCTAAATTCAATTTCTTCAGAGTAGTTATTCCACAAGTAGATCATATGAGATATTGTTTTGATATGTAGATTTGTTTTTTCAATGTTAAGAAGATTGATAACTGTAAAAATGTCTCCTTCGAATATGATATGTCTATAACCGAGTCCCCAACATGAAACAAGTTTGTTTAAAAAGTAAATAATTTTATTTTTCTTATATTATATAATCAATATATATTATTTACTGATAATAAAAATATAGTTATTCTTCTATCACAAATATCTATGCAAATATGTGAATCAAGTACAACAATCAAACAACATAATGATTTTCATAAAGAAAATTTAAAAAGTATATTTATGTTATGTAGTCATATTTTATATTCTTTAAATAATGTAATACAATATTATACATTATTTTTTTAGAATTGAGAAATACATATATCAGTTAGACAAATTAAGCGATAATTAAACAAATTTGATTTTTATTTTGTGAGCAAAAAGTTTATTATTAATTAGCATTACTTATTTCAAGATGTTTAAGAAATGATGGACAAAAAAATAGGATGGACATAAATGATATATGAACTATAAATAGTTTTTTTTAAAGCTGACTTTGATAACACATATGCACATCCATTTCCAGTTTTTTTTGATGCATAAATTCAATTTCTTCAGAGCAGTTATTCCACAAAGAGATCGTATGAGATATTGTTTTGATATTCAGATTTGTTTCTTAATTGTTAAGAAGATTGATTAGTGTAAAAATGTTTCATTCGAATATGATATGTCTATAACCGAGTCCCCAACATGAGACAAGTTTGTTAAAAAGTAAATAATTTCATTTTTCTTATATTATATAATAAATATATATTATTTACTGATAATAAAAATATAGTTATTCATCTATCACAAATATCTATGCAAATACGTGAATTAAGTACAACAATCAAACAACATAATGATTTTCACAAAGAAAAAATAAAAAATATATTTATGTTATGTAGTCTTATTTTATATTCTTTAAATAATATAATATAATATTATACATTATTTTTTAGAATTGTGAAATACATATAATATCTTATCCGCGCGTAGCGCGGTTAAAAAATCTAGTATATGAAAACAAGATAAAGGAAACAAAATTGAAATAAATATTTTACTTCTAGAATTCTCTTGAGTAAACTAATACTCCTTTGTCAACAAAGGAATAAACAAATTTGTAGGAAAAATAGCTATAGTCAAAATACAAATGTTGCACATTGTTAATTTTCCTTCTCATTAAAATATTATTAAAATATAAATTAAAAATTATTCAACTAATCACAAAACATACTACAAAATATAATTGGTTACACAGTTTTTGATAAAGTTAAAAGATACCTTGAAATATGAAAACATAATCTATTTTGAAACATCAAAAACTCTATAAAACATCATCTATTTTGAAACGGATGTATTTTTCTTTTAGTCGACACGATCTCCTGGGGAAAGAACAGAAGGGAGTTAAAGCGTCACGATCACCAGTGTAAGAGTCCACCACTAAATCATTAACACATGTCAGTAGGCCCAACAAAAAATACATATAAGTGGGCCCTCTCTAGTTCTCAATTGCTACGTCTATAAATATTAGCAGAAAGACGTTGCCCTCTACCAAAAAACCCTATTAATCGCTAACATTGTTGTTACTTTCGGCTCCGGCTACGACTCAGCCTCGAACCTCTCAGTCTCTCACTTCCCTCTGATTCCACGGTAACAGACAACTTTTAGATGATAATATCAATGTCGAACCTACAGCAAAAATAGAATATCAAAACTAATGTTTTGTTCTCGTGTTTGGTTAAAAGAGGAGTAGAAGTAATTTAAGTTGAACAATGGATATTAGTTTTACTGAGTTGATTGAAACGTTGGAATTTCTTTTTATTTTTTTTTTGAAAAATTCGTTGAAATTTTTTAGAGAAGAGAGACTAATAAGTTATTTGTCAAAAAGAAGAAGAAATCATTATTTTTTGGCTAGTTATGTGCATCGTGCTGTTTCTTCAATTGGTATTAGGCACATTGCGTTTTCCCTGTTCTCACAAAAAGAAAATAAAATTGACATTTACTGATACAAAAACGAAAGCTATGAAATTCCTCTTTTGTTATTGGTTTGAAAAAGACTGAATTCACAATTTAGGGGGAAAATATAATATAAAAATTGATTTTATTAGAGTAAATGCAAGATTTTGAAGTTATTGGTTTATGTTACAAATTAGTATATAACTTCCCTTTGTAGTGCAGGTCATTAAAAGCACAGACCAGAGGCTAAGAATCAGAACAAAGCAACAAGTTCTGGAGTCTCTGAGTGATTCTCTGAAATATGGAGAAAGAGATAAGCTCAAAGAGGCCCTTTAGAGGGATCATAGCAGATCTCAAAGGAAGAGCCTTGTGTTACAAGCAAGACTGGATCACTGGTCTCCGCTCTGGTTTCGGGTACTTTGACCAAACTTTTCATCCCTTCAAACTTTTAGAATTAGAACAAAGTTGTGAATATTTTGTTGCTGTTTGAGAGTTTTACAGGATTTTAGCACCAACAACATACATATTTTTTGCATCTGCGCTTCCAGTTATAGCCTTCGGAGAGCAACTTAGCCGCGACACAGGTCTATTTCTTGCTATTTTCTCACTGGTTATGTTCACTTCTGTTTGTTGGAACAAAAGTCTTCAAGTTGCACACTTTTGTTCTGTTTTTTTTATGGAGTTTTAACCTTTTTTTTTTTTTTTGCATTCTATTGAGAAAAACCCTATTCAAAGTTGTTTTTTGGGTGGTAATTATAGATGGAGCGTTGAGCACAGTAGAAACATTAGCATCAACAGCGTTATGTGGAGTGATACACTCAATATTAGGAGGACAGCCACTGTTGATACTTGGAGTTGCAGAACCAACTGTCTTAATGTACGTTTACTTGTACAACTTCGCTAAAGGAAGACCAGAGTTAGGCAAAGAACTCTACTTAGCTTGGGTGGCTTGGTAAAAATTCTGAAAACTCTCTTTTTTTTTTGGTAAAGCTATATATGATTTTTTTTATTTGAATGGTTTTGTTTTTTGCTTAATTGAAGGGTTTGTGTATGGACGGCTATGTTACTGTTCTTAATGGCCACCCTCAACGCGGCTGACATCATTAACCGGTTTACGAGGGTTGCTGGTGAGCTGTTTGGTATGTTGATCTCCGTTCTGTTCATCCAACAAGCCATTAAGGTACAAAGACCAAAAAAAAAACTTAACCACCTTTGAATTGGTTAATTTTTAAGCCAAAGGTTACATGTATGTTTTGTAATGGAAATTGTTACAGGGTATGGTGGGGGAGTTTAGTATGCCAAAAGAGGGGGACTCAAAACTCGAGAAGTATAAGTTTGAGTGGCTATACACAAACGGACTTCTTGGACTCATTTTCACATTTGGCCTTCTCTACACTGCTTTGAAGAGCAGAAAAGCTAGGTCTTGGCGATATGGAACAGGATGGTACAGAAGCTTCATAGCGGACTATGGAGTTCCTTTGATGGTTGTGGTCTGGACAGCATTGTCTTTCACCACGCCATCACAACTCCCCTCTGGTGTACCTAGAAGACTCTTTAGTCCTCTTCCTTGGGACTCTGCTTCTTTGGAACACTGGACTGTCATCAAGGTCACAACACACACAAAAAAAAAACGATTAAATTCAAGATCTTGATCTCATCATAGGAACCTCTATAATTAAGACTTGGCTTTTGGTATGTAACAGGACATGGGGAAAGTCTCTCCAGAATACATTTTCGCGGCGTTTATACCAGCACTGATGATTGCAGGACTCTACTTCTTTGATCACAGTGTTGCTTCACAGCTTGCGCAGCAGAAGGAGTTCAATCTCAAGAACCCTTCTGCTTATCACTATGACATTCTCTTGTTAGGCTTCATGGTAACTTTCTGTGCAAGCTAACCTTGACAACATCAAATCTCTAGTTAAAATCTCAAAAAATGTGTGTATGTGTGTGTTTCCTAGACGTTGATCTGTGGATTGCTTGGTCTGCCTCCATCCAATGGAGTCCTCCCCCAATCTCCTATGCATACCAAGAGCCTCGCTGTTCTCAAACGACAGGTTTGGTTATTACTAGTAAATTCAACACTCAGTATTATGACCAAGCTGGTCCTAATGAACCTTTTTGGATTCTGTTCAGTTGATTCGGAGGAAGATGGTGAAGACAGCCAAAGAAAGCATCAGGAAGAGAGCAACATCTTCCGAAGTATACGAGAATATGCAAGAAGTCTTCATAGAAATGGACAAAAGCCCAATTGTAAGTAGTACACTTCTGATTCACTCTCATTGACTTAAGAATAATAATAGTTTATCTAATTACAGGCGCAGACAAACAGAACAGTGATACTTGAGCTGCAAGATCTAAAAGAAGCGGTGATGAAGAGCAACGAGGACGAAGGAGAGAGAGACGAGGAGAGTGGTTTCGACCCAGAGAAGCACTTGGACGCTTACTTGCCTGTACGAGTCAACGAGCAGAGAGTGAGCAACCTTTTACAGTCACTACTAGTAGCAGGTGCAGTGTTGGCTATGCCGGCCATCAAGCTCATGCCGACTTCAGTTCTATGGGGATACTTCGCTTACATGGCCATCGACAGCCTCCCTGGAAACCAATTCTTTGAGCGTATGATGCTTCTCTTCGTCCTACCAAGCCGGAGATTCAAGTATATGCACTCTCAAAACACCCTTTCTTGTTATTCAAGCAAAGACATGTGACTGATGATCATGTGATTATTTTACAGGGTCTTGGAGGGAGCACACGCGTCGTTCGTGGAGAAGGTTCCATACAAGTCAATGGCTGCGTTCACAATCTTGCAGATAGTCTACTTTGGGATTTGTTACGGAGTCACGTGGATTCCTGTGGCGGGAATAATGTTTCCGGTTCCTTTCTTTCTATTGATAGCCATCAGACAGTACATTCTCCCTAAGCTGTTTAACCCGTCTCATCTCCGAGAACTCGACGCGGCCGAGTACGAGGAGATCCCCGGCACTCCTAGGGACCCGCTTGAATTGTCTTTCCGGGTATATATATATACCTCTTGTCTTAGTCATGTATGACGTTTATTAATATCTAAGTTTGTGGAACTAATGCATGAGTTAACTAACAACCTTGGTGATCTAGGCAACTGATACAACGAAAGGCGTCCCAGAGAATGATGCTGAGATTTTAGACGAGTTGACGACGAGAAGAGGAGAGCTTAAAGTCCGTACGCTTAGTCTTAATGAAGACAAAGGCAACCAGGTTTATTTCTTTTATAGATCCATCCTTGACTTGAATTTTAACATTTCATGACACTTATGTTACGTTGTTGAAAACCTCATGCAGATTTATCCCAAGGAAAAAGTGCAAGCAGAGGATGAAACACGAGTACTACGAGACAGTCAGTGATGTAATAACCAAAAAACAATGAATATACCATTTTTCCAGTTATTTGACCACATAGTATTTGTTTGTAGATCAAAAACATAGATGAACATGTATAAATAACGTTCTCCTTGTCTTCTACAGTGCGAATTATTCTAAGTAGGGATTATTGGTTTTTGTATTTTAATGAATTTGAAAATCCGAACTAAATCTAGTGTTATTGGTTCTGTGATTTTAAAATTTGTATTAAAATCATGTGTTATTGGTTTAATGATTCATAAATTCTATATTAAATCAAGTGTTATTCAATCGTACGGATTTACTAATATATTTGATTTTATAATAAATTTGAATAAATTTGTTTAGATTTTTTTAGTTAAAAATACAAAGACTCAAATCCGAGGGAAACCTCCGGATTTGCATATTTTAATTAGATTTATAAATACTATTTGAATTTCTAAATCAATCAAAATATATAAACCAACAATTTCATAAAATGTACGAATTCACTTCCAAACAAACGCATGTTTCAGCTTCTTCATCCTTGAACGTATGAACACTGATTCTGTAATAGATATAAACAATGTAGATGAGTTATCTAGCACCAAGGATCCGTGGCGCAATGGTAGCGCGTCTGACTCCAGATCAGAAGGTTGCGTGTTCGATTCACGTCGGGTTCAAATCCCCGAAACTTGGTCCTTCCCTTTTTTAATTCTTTTTCTTTTTCTTTTGTACCGGTAATTAAACCAGTATAAATTAGAAAATAATCGAGAAGAAGGGTTCTGCGTCCGAGAGATAGATCGAAACACTCGCACCTTAAACCCTAACGTCGCCGCCGGCATTTCCATCCTTCCTCTCTCCAGACTTCGTCACCGATCCTCAAGCCATGAATTACCGATTCCAAAACCTTCTCGGCGCCCCCTACAGAGGCGGAAACGCCGTCGTCACCCAAAACACCCAGCTCATCTCCCCCGTCGGCAACCGCGTCTCCGTCACCGACCTCACCAAGCACCACACCGTCACCCTCGAGCTCAGCACCTCCACCAACATATGCCGCCTCGCCGCCTCCCCCGACGGCACTTTCCTGATGGCCGTCGACGAGAACAACCGGTGCCTCTTCATCAACGTCCCTCGCCGCGCGGTGCTCCACAGGATGACCTTCAAGGGGAAAGTCGGCGCCTTGAAGTTCAGCCCCGACGGTAAGTTCATCGCCGTGGGGGTGGGTAAGCTGGTGGAGATTTGGGAGTCGCCTGGGTTCAGCCGAGCGGCGTTCGCCTTTCAGAGGGTGAGGACTTTCGCTAGCTCGGATGATAAAGTTGTCTCCTTGGAGTGGAGCTTGGACTCTGAGTATTTGCTTGTCGGGACTAAGGATTTGGCTGCGAGGCTGTTTTGCGTTAGGAAGCTGAAGGGTGTGTTGAATAAGCCTTATTTGTTTCTGGGGCATAGAGATTCTGTTGTGGGTTGCTTCTTTGGTGTTGATAAGATGACTAATAAGGTTAATAGGGCGTTCACCGTTGCTAGGGATGGTTACATGTTTAGTTGGGGGTACAGTGGGAATGATGTTGAGGCAGAAGAGCCATTGTCTCCTGATACTCCAGAGAGGGCTGATGAAAGTGACATTGATATCAAAAAACGGAAGGAGTATGAAGGTAGAGGTCGTGAGGATGAGGATGAAGAGTATATGCATAGGGGGAAATGGGTTTTGTTGAGGAAGAATGGGTTTAATCAGGGATCAGCAAAGGTTACAGCTTGTGACTATCACCAGGGGCTTGACATGGTTGTTGTGGGGTTCTCAAATGGTGTATTCGGGCTTTATCAGATGCCGGATTTCATCTGTATCCATCTCTTGTCTATCTCTAGGGAGAAGCTAACAACGGCTGTCTTTAATCAGCGTGGTAATTGGCTGACCTTTGGTTGCGCGAGACTTGGGCAGCTGTTAGTCTGGGAGTGGCGGTCTGAAAGCTATATACTGAAGCAGCAAGGACACTATTTCGATGTGAACTGTGTCACTTACTCATCTGATTCACAGTTCTTGGCTACTGGTGCTGATGATAACAAAGTCAAGGTATTAGAAATCTCAAATTCATTGTATTGTTCTTTAACTTGATTCTCTTCTACTTCTGAAGATGACAATCCTCTTTTTATGTTGCATTTTACAGGTGTGGAACGTTGCATCAGGATCATGTTTCATCACCTTCACAGAGCACACTAATGCAGTTACCGCTCTTCATTTTATGGCTGACAACCACTCCCTCTTAAGTGCATCTCTGGACGGCACTGTTCGTGCTTGGGATTTTAGAAGATACAAGAACTACAAAACGTATACAACTCCTACGCCCCGGCAGTTTGTTTCTTTAACAGCAGACCCCACTGGTGACGTCGTCTGTGCTGGTACACTAGATTCGTTTGAGGTAATTCAACTTATGCATTTGCTGCTTCCAGTCACATAGTCACAAATTCTAAAATCGCAGTCCATTTTGGTAAGGTGACTCACTTTTTTCACTTGGTCTGTGTGTAGATTTTTGTATGGTCCAAGAAGACTGGGCAAATAAAGGATATTCTAAATGGGCATGAGGCTCCCGTTCATGGGTTAATGTTTTCTCCCTTAACGGTAAAATAAATTCATTCTGGTCCAAATATTTTTTGTTTTTTGGCTCAAAACAATTATGTGAAAACTAGCTACTGACGTAGAACTTTTTGGAAGTTATGTACACTTCTTGCTTACGTTTGTTATAACGTTCATGGCTTATCTTTCGCTGCAGCAAATTCTAGCTTCATCTTCATGGGACAATACGGTTCGGTTGTGGGACGTGTTTGCAAGCAAAGGCACAGTGGAGACGTTTCAACACAACCACGATGTTCTCACAGTTACTTTCCGTCCTGATGGCAAGCAGCTAGCCTCGTGTACGCTAGATGGGCAGATCCATTTCTGGGACACCGTCGATGGTGTGTTGATGTACACCATAGAAGGGCGGAGAGATATTGCTGGAGGTCGCAACATGACTGACCGTCGGTCTGCAGCTAATTCAAGTTCTGGAAAGTGCTTTACAACACTGTGCTATTCCGCTGATGGGAGCTATATTCTAGCCGCAGGAAACAGCAGATATATTTGCATGTATGACATCTCGGATCAGGTTAGCTAATCTACTTCTCTTGGCCTCAAATGTTTAAGCTCGTGCTTTGCTTATCAAACGTCTGCAATATTAAATTTCAGGTTCTGTTGCGTCGTTTTCAAATATCCCATAATCTCTCATATGATGGGGTTCTTGACTTCCTGAACTCCAAGAAGATGACAGAAGCAGGACCAATGGATCTAATCGAAGATGACAACAGCGATGAAGAAGATGGCATTGACAAACAGTCTCGTGGGAATTTGGGTTATGATCTGCCTGGATCCAAGCCTAACCGCGGCAGGCCCATTATCCGGACCAAAAGCCTCAGCATTGCCCCAACTGGGAGGAGCTTTGCAGCTGCAACAACGGAAGGAGTTCTCATCTTTTCAGTCGACGAATCCTTCATCTTTGATCCAACTGATCTTGACATAGATGTGACACCAGAGGTGAGCCTTTTGTAAAATCGATTTTACCGTGTTAGGTTTGTTATATGCATTAGCTCTACAAGTGGGTGGTGTTTTTTTAGTTCTTATTATTGGTTTTTAAGAGGCGAAGTTAATGTGTTGTGTGTGTAGGCGGTTGAGGATGCGCTAAAGAAGGATGAAGTGGTCAGAGCACTTGCTTTGAGTATGCGTTTGAACGAAGACAGCTTCATAAAGAAATGTATCTTTGCTGTAGCCCCTGCTGACATAAAAGAGGTTGCAATCTCTGTCCCTCAGAAATACTTAGAAAGGCTTATGGAAGCTTTGGTGGATCTGCTTGAGAACTGTCCTCATCTGGAGTTCTTACTTCACTGGTGTCAGGTATGCTCGCTTTCCTTTTCTTCCGCTGCCCAAACTGCTCATAGCTGATCAAACGTCTGTGTGTTTCTTTTTTTGTTCAGGAGATATGCAAGGCACACGGAAGCTCTATTCAGAGAAACTACAGAAACCTACTACCTTCACTGAAGTCACTGCAGAAGGCAATCACCAGAGCACACCAGGATCTGGCAGATATGTGTTCTTCCAACGAGTACACGCTTCGCTACTTGTGTTCTGTACCAAACAATCATTGAGATTATGTTTTATTTTGCGACCTCATCAGAGGCATCTGTAACTTGAAATTTTCTTCTTCCTGTTGGGGAAAACATTTTTGATATATGAGTTTCGATTGCAATTACAAAATGTAACTGAAAATTTTGTCCCTTTTGGTGGAAACATTTTTGATCTATGAGTTGTAACAAAATGGAGCCTCACTACTTTATCAAACTACCGTAACGCAAACTGCAACACATAACACAAGTGTGAAAAAATGTGAATATCTTTTTTTTTATTTAGATAGATTCTATTGAATAGTTGACTAACATAAACATTAATACAAACAAAAAGTAAAAAAACTTAGTTTTGTCCATTTTTTCTCCTTTTTACCCTTTGTATTTCTGAAAACTAATGAAATAAATAATTTTGAGAATCAAAAAAATTATTAAAAATATAAACAATTAATAAAACATCCATATACACAAGCTGGTAATTTTGTTTTGTTCAAAAACTTGGTAAATAAGATTTTTAAGATACGTTCTACTAAAAGTAGAATGCGTCTTCAACATAAAATAGTATAGTAGAAAACAATTTCTAAAATAAACACGTTCATCTACTTCTTTTAGAACGTCCATTTTACTATTTACTAAATTTCTAAAAAAGATGAATGTGCATTCTACTAATCGTAAAGGTATCCACTTTCCTTCCGAATGCATCTTCTACGTTTATAAAGTATTCTAAATTTTAGGGAATGTGTTTTGTACAATGTACTCTTACGTCTACTCAAAGTAGAAAATGTATTCAAAATTTTTATCATTCTTCTAAACTTTTAGAAGTCGCCTTCTACGGATAAGAATACCTGATTTTTTGCGAAAATTAATGAAATTTCAGTTAAGGAAATATTATAAAAATCTCCTAAAAATATTCTAACTTCCTAAAACGTGTTATGGTCGATTTTACTTGAAAAAATTAAAGAAAAAATGATTCTCCCTTCTCTTCTTCATCAATCTATGGTTTTCCCATAGTTTTTCTTTTGATTCTTCTCACAAACTCTTGTTCTCTATGATGCATATCTATACCGTTTTTTTTTTTTTTCAATTGCCTTTCAATTTTTTTTTCATTTTTTCCATTAACTTCTTTTTTAAATTCAAATTAACTTTTAAATTGTGTTTAATTAGATTAAATATAGGGATAGTTTTGGGATTATGAGAAAAATTATACTATTGAGACAACTTCATGTTGGTTTTATACCAAGGGGACAACAACCTTGTTTTTTTGTTCTCTTTTAGCAATTTTCCCAAAAACTTATGCCTAGAACAAGAGCTGATGTGACTATAACACCTAAACACTGAGAATACATTTTGGATAAAAGAATCAAGAGACATCAAAACTTAAGTATGAAAAAATGTGATTTTTTTTTTATTTAGACAAATTCTATTGAAGACTTGACTAAACATAAACATTAATACAAACAAAAAGTAAAAAACTTATGCCTAGAACAAGAGCTGATGTCACTATAAAACCTAAACACTGAGAATACATTTTGGATAAAAGAATCAAGAGACATCAAAACTTTGATCGGCACTACGAGAAATCTTCTTCACGGAGTCCACCTAGGATACATGGCTCCATGGAAGTCAAGTTGGGACATGTAAGCCGGGTAACTGGGGGCACTTGCTTGTCCCCTCACACCAACGAAAACATCGTGCATGAAAGCATCAAGGTTGAGATCAATCATGGGATGATGATGATGGTGTGGAACCTGGTAGTGATGTTCAGCCAACAATCTCTGCTCCGCTTCCCATCTCTGACGAGCGTTGATCATCTCAATGAACTCCGCTCTTTCCACTTCCTCCCACATGTGGAGATGCTCCCAAGGTTCCATCTTCGGAGGTGTGAAACCCGGATGCGCAGCTTTCAAGTGAGTCTTCAGCTGAGAGTAAGTCCCAGAGAACTCGCACTTGTCCATAGAACAGCACCTCGGTTTTGCATTCATGAACCTCCGTGCGCTAGTTGACTTCATCGTCCCGTCAACCTCTCCTCTGCAGTACGGACAGCTCAGAGTCTTGCCACTGCTGCAGCGGCTTGCGTTCTTCTTGTTCCTGCGGTACTGCTTGAAGCAGTTGGAGTGACGCGCGCTTGTGTCACACATGTACGCGCGGCAGCCTTTGGAGAAGGAAGAGCACTGCAAGAGGACGGCATTGTGCGGCGGCTCCATGCAGATCACACACCTCACATCCTCCCATTCACTCACGTTCTCTGGCTCGAGAGGTGACTCGGCTTCCTTTTGTTTCTTGCTCCGACAAGAGCGAAGCGGGTAGGGAGACACCCTGTTCTTGTTGCTTGAATCCGGCAAAACCTGTCTTTCCTTCAGCATCTTGCACACTGAAAGCAACACAAAAAAAAGGAGTTAATTCGAATCCAGAGGACCAAATATCAAAAGGCTAAAGACTCAATAATGCATCAAACAGGACAAGGAATAGCTCAAATGTGTAGTTGAACACGAGCTTAGTCTCCTACTGAACGTTACATTAACCACATATGATAAATGATTCAAACTCAAATCAATCGGTCAATAAAATTTGAAACTATTCACTTATCATAAACAGTGTTAAATGACTTCTTGATCCTCTAAAAGACGGATAAACATTCGATTCTGAAAAAAGATTTCTAAGCAGAAAACAGATCAATTCAATTTCGATGGAAATTTTTGCCCAAGAAATAAAAATAAATAAAACAAATAAGCAGAGCGTGAAATTGAATGCTCGGATCACAACCACCACAAACAGCTAAACGACAGAACATCATCGGATCAAAGAGATTCACCGACGAGTTAATCATCAATCGCCCAAAGAAAGAAATAAAAAAGGTATAAAAGAATAAAATAATACCTCGCCGGAGAAACGAAAGAGAGAAAAGGAGAGAGAGAGAGGGAGGGGGTCGTAAAGAAGTTACGTATGAAACGGTGAAGATGAAAAGATTATTGGATACGCGTGCGTGAATATGAGATTGCCGGTGAGGCTCTCTTGCCTTTTTATAGGCGTCGAGACGTCTTTTCAGACATGACGAAACTGCCCTGCTGTGTTCTGTTCGTGTAAGTCCACCCTCTCTACTTTCCTTGCCATTTTTAACACATTTGTCTTTTTGACTTTCTTTTTCCCGTTGCTTTTCTTTTTTAAACGGCTTATAAAGTTTTTCTTTCAATACGTGTCCTCCTTACCAAAATCAAATTAATTTTCATATAAATCATTAGTAGCTATTATGGTACTTCTTTTTCATTCAAATCTACTAGGAATCATATATCTTTAGACTTATATGAAAATGGTTTGTTTTTATACGGTCAAACATAACATATAACCAGTCATATTCTCTTTCTATACATTTCTATAAAATAGAAACAAACATAGTATGTAAAAGTTTTGTGGTTATCTACTCTCAGATCTATTGTTTTCATTTGTTGGGATCCAGTTTTATAGGTAGCTTTATATGTCTATATATGTTTTTTTTAAAACATAACAACAAATCATATAAGATCATAACATTAACTTTTGGATTTTATATTTACTATTTTAAAATATTCAGAATATTTGCTTGGTCCTCTTTCCAAAACTATGATTTTTTGTTCTCTGCATCTTTTAAAAAATATACTTTTTATATGTTCTATCGGCTAATTCGGTTAGTTTTAAAATGAATATATTTAATATTACATAGATCAAAAACATATCATTCTATCTGATCCAAATTTGAAATATCTTTCAATTACTATAAGGGATGGATCAATCGTGTGTTACGGTCCAAATTTCATAACTCATGCTATGTTTAAAATATTTTTTCTGGTCCTCTTTCCAAAACTATGCTTTGTTATCTATGTATCCTTTTAAAAATATACTTTTATAGGTTCTATTGGTTAATTCAGTTAGTTTCAAAAGGAATGTGTTTAATGTTAAATAGATCAAAAACGCATCATTTTGTCTGATCCAAATTTGAAATATATTCCAATTACTATAAAGGGTGGACCGATCGTGTGTTACGGTCCAAATTTCATAACATATGGTATGTTTAAAATATTTGTTTGGTCCTCTTTCCAAAACTATGCTTCTCTCTGTATCCTTTTAAAAATATATTTTTATAGGTTATATCGGCTAATTCGGTTGGTTTCAAAAGGAATGTGTTTAATGTTACATAGATCAAAAACGTATCATTATATCTGATCCAAATTTAAAATATCTTCCAATTACTATAAGGGGTGGACCAATCGTGTGTTACGGTCCAAATTTCATAACATATGCTATGTTTAAAATATTTTTCTGGTGCTCTTTCCAAAACTATGCTTCGTTGTCTCTGTATCCTTTTAAAAATATATTTTATAGGTTCTATCGGCCTCTTAAAAATATATTTTATAGGTTCTATCGGCTAATTCGGTTAGTTTCAAAAAGAATGTGTTTAATGTTACGTAGATCAAAAACATATCATTTTGGCTGATCCCAATTTGAAATATCTTCTAATTATTACATGGGTGGACCGACCGTGTGTTACGGTCCAAATTTCATACATATGATATGTCTAAAATATTTGTTTGGTCCTCTTTCCAAAACTATGTTTCTTTATTCTCTGCGTCCTTTTAAAAATGTACTTTTTATATGTTCTATCGGCTAATTTGATTAGTTTTAAAAGGAATGTATCTAATGTTACGTAGATCAAACATGTATCATTATGTCTGATCCAAATTTGAAATATCTTCCAATTAATATAGGTGGTGGACCGATCGTGTATTACAGTTCAAATTTCATACATATGCTATGTTAAAATATTTGTTTGGTCTTCTTTCCAAAACTATGCTTCTTTGTTCTCTGCATCTTTTTTCTAAATATACTTTTTTATATGTTCTATCAGCTAATTCGGTTAGTTTCAAAAGGAATATATTTAATGTTACATAGATCAAAAACGTATTATGTCTAATCCAAATTTGAAATATCTTCCAATTAATATAAGGGGTAGACCGATCGTGTTTTACGGTCCAAATTTCATACAATGCTATGTTTAAAATATTTGTTTGGTCTTCTTTCCAAAACTATGCTTTTTTTGTTTTCTGCATATTTTCTTAAATATACTTTATATATGTTTTATCGGCTAATTGAGTTAGTTTCAAAAGGAATGTATTTAATGTTACATAAATCAAAAACGTATTCTGTCTAATCCAAAATTGAAATATCTTCCAATTAATATAGGGGGTTGACCGATCATGTGTTACAGTCCAAATTTCATACATTTGCTATATTTAAAAATACTTGTTTGGTTCTCTTCCAAAACTATGTGTGTTTGTTCTCTTCATCCTTTTAAGAATATACTTTTTATATGTTGTATCGGCTAATTCGGTTAGTTTCAAAAAGAATATATTTAATGTTACATAGATCAAAAACGTATTCTATCTAATCCAAATTTGCAATATCTTCCAATTTATATAGGGGTGGACCAATCGTGTGTTACAGTCCAAATTTCATACATATGCTATGTTTAAAATATTTGTTTGGTCATCTTTCCAAAACTATGTTTTTTTTGTTCTCTGCATACTTTTTAAATATACTTTATATATGTTTTATCGACTAATTCGGTTAGTTTCAAAAGGAATGTATTTAATGTTACATAGATCAAAAACGTATCATTATGTCTAATCCAAATTTGAAATATCTTTCAATTAATATAGAGGGTGAACCAATAGTGTGTTACGGTCAAAATTTCATACATATGCTATGTTTAAAACATTTGTTTGGTCCTCTTTCCAAAACTATGTTTCTTTTGTTCTCTGCATACTTTTTTAAATATATTTTATATATGTTGTATCAAAAGGAGTGTATTTAATGTTACATAGATCAAAAACGTATCATTATGTCTAATCTAAATTTGAAATATCTTTCAATTAATATAGAGGGTGGACCGATAGTGTGTTACGGTCAAAATTCCATACATATGCTATGTTAAAAATATTTGTATGGTCCTCTTTCCAAAACTATGCTTCTTTGTTCTCTACATCCTTTTTTAAATATATTTTTTATATGTTCTATCGACTAATTCAGTTAGTTTCAAAAGGAATGTATTTAATTTTACATAGATCAAAAACGTATTCTATCTAATCCAAATTTGAAATATCTTCCAATTAATATAGGGGGTTGTCTGATCGTGTGTTACGGTCTAAATTTCATACATATGATATCTTTAAAATATTTGTCTGGTCATCTTTCCAAAACTATGCTTCTTTGTTCTCTGCATTTTTCCAAGAATATTTTTTTTTTATTCTATCGACTAATTCGATTAGTTTCAAAAAGAATATATTTAATATTACATAGATCAAAAACGTATCATTTTGTCTAATTCAAGTTTGAAATATCTTCCGATTAATATAGAGAGTGGACATATCGTGTGTTACGGTCTAAATTTCATAATACATATGCTTTGTTTACATGTATTTTTTTTTTGGTGTATGTATAATTGTATATACATACATATAAACTTTACATTCTAAGGTAGAAAATTATTTTACATACGTGCAAATAGATGTCTAGGAGAAACGTACAAACTACATACCATTACGCAGGTGTAAGGAATTAGCCTGCGTTAAAATCAAAACCGACAGGCTTCCAACTATTTTTAGAAATACTTTCATTCAAAATTTTCTTAGGGAGAAGGAGAATAGGTATTGAGAAAAACGTGACAATACCATTTGCTTGTTATAAAATTAAGCGGAAAAATAAAGCACCCCTATTATATACAAAAAACATAGTTGGGAACAGATTGCACAATAATCTCAGCCCAACTATTCAGTCATGTCGGCCCAATAGAGAAAAAAAAAAGAACACGTCAACCTCCACCTAATCTAACCCGACCCGTAGCTTTTAACTCTGTAGTCGTGGAGGCTAAACCCTAAACCCGCGCCGTCTCTCTCTCTCTTTCCGCTTCTCACGCTCACCGCCGACTATGGCCAAGGAGAAACTGAAGCCTCTTCCCACCTCTGACGGAGGTTTGCTTCACTCTCCGATTGCTCAATTTCACCTCTCGCATGGCGTAACCCCCTTTCCTTTTTTCTGTGAATTCAACAGGTGAAATCGCCGAGACTACTCCTAGAGAGAAGAAGAAGCATAAGAAGAAGAGCAGGAAGCGAGCTGAACCCGATCCCGATGTGCCTTCGACAAGAGAGCCGCGTGATTCCGGTAACAAAGTTTTGAGTATAAAGCTAGAGATTTTGATTGGCTCAAATCCTGATTTATATATGAATGTTAGGTGTTGATGAAGATAGAGATGGAGGGGTAGTAGAGGATGCTGATAACGAGCCAACGATGGGTGATAAGTTTGAGAGTCTTCACTTATTAGAGGGAGAGAAGCAGAGTAGTAAGGATTCTGCAGCGGTCGATGATAAGCCTCCTACCGCAGCCTCTGTGAACGTTCTTCTGAGACAAGCATTGCATGCTGATGATCGGTCTCTTCTACTTGATTGCTTGTACAACCGAGATGAACAGGTTCGGCAGATAGTGTTCTGTCTGTTCCGTTTACCTCTTCTTATTGCTTGTTTCATTGTTCCAATTATGTGTGTTAACAGGTGATTGCTAACTCGGTTGCTAAGTTGAATTCAGCAGAAGTACTCAAGCTTCTTAATTCCCTTCTACCAATACTACAATCTAGGTAAGAGTTTTGATCTGTTTATGTGTGTTGTTGAAGCTGATTTTGAAGTTTTGATTTTTATTTTTTTTTATTGCAGGGGTGCGGTTTTAGCTTGTGCGGTTCCGTGGATAAAAAGTCTGTTACTTACTCATTCCAGTGGGATTATGTCCCAAGAGTCATCTGTGCTCGCTTTGAACTCCATGTATCAGGTTAGGAACTGCTTACTAGTTAGATAGAAAGTATGAGTGATTAATATTCTATTTGATTCTTTTTGTTTGTGCAGCTCATTGAATCACGGGTATCAACCCTTCACACTGCCGTTGAAGTTTCAAGCAGCTTAGACTTGGTATGTATTTTTATTCCCCTGGAACGTAAAAGAATTTGATTTCATTGTGTGGCCTAGGGGTAGCATTAGATTTGGTGTTTGATTCCATTGATCGCTTCGGGAATTAAATAACGCGATAAAAGTTCTGACCTCGCTTTGCATCCATAAAGTTGATTAGGACTGTGTGTATGTTACTGATTCGTCATTGATTGTGTTAATGGTAGCTTGTGGACGATTTGGATGATGAAGAAGAAGATGAAGGTCCCCTTATCTATGAGGACAAGGACACTGATGATGAAGAGGGACAAGGACCAGATGAAGCAATGGAAACAGATGAAGATGCAGACGAATCAGAGGATGAAGCAGCTGATGGTGTCAATGAGTTTGAAGATTTTGACGACATGAGCGATTGAGGAAAGACTCCTGAAAACCGAAAAAGTTTTGATTTGCGGTGAGGCTGTTTGGTTGTTAGATTCTTAAGAGTGGGTCTAAAAGGTGCAGTCTCACGTCAAAAAGTCTCCGTATGAATTCTCTAATACGTAATGGTTGTTGTATTGACTTGACTTTGTTTTGAGAAAGAGTTTTATTTTTTCATATAAGTAAAAAAAAGAAATTGACGTGAATACGGAAGGTAAATGTAAATACGGGTGAAAAAGTCAAAATCATGGTTGAGAAAACGATGGATCATAAAAGCGAAAAGCCTTCCTTGAAAAATGGAACACCAAGAAAAATTGTTTATAAAGACAGATGACATTGTTTGACAAGAAAAGTAAGAAATGGCGAGCAGACAGGATGAGGAGTTCAGTGTGAGGGCCGGCCAAATCGTGGGCCAAGCACATGTGAGTGATCTTGTTCAATTTCCCCACTACTTCTGACTTTTTGCGATCATATTAATATGTATGACAAAAAAAGATATTATGTAACGTGGAGAAATCTGGTGTTTAATATCAGGTGAAGAGGGCTGAGTGCAAAGCAGACAACACCAACTCTTCTCAAGCATCAAGCTTTCTTCAGGAGGTTAACTAACACATCAACTCTACATGTGTGTTTTGCATTTTCTTTCTTTGTCTTTGTTAAAGAAATAAGAATGTTGATTAACCAGAAAGGAGAGAAAGTGAAGAGCATGGCACATGACGCATCAGAGGCAGTGAAGAACACACTGGGGATGAACACTGACAACAAAAACAACAACAACAATAACAATGAATATAAGAACAAGAACCCTTTGGACAATAAGAATCCTAACAACACAACTTGTCCAAGCATGCCTGGTCATCCTCCTGCAGATATTTAACTTCTCCACAAAATTTATCTTTTCCTTTATAATTTCCACTAATAATTGTCTGTAAAATAAAGCATATTACACAATGCATTCAATGCCAACACATGTTCAAACTTATTTGGCTTTAGACATGTTCACACTTGTGTTGACCCAACAAATAAAAAGACTTTGGTTTTTGTTTTGGTAATGATATGATCTTTCTAACACCGGTCCACACACCCACAAAGTTCAACTATGTATACAATACACAAACTTCAACTAATTCATTCCTTAAGATCATCATAGACTCTCTGCCCATTTGATGGCAGACCTTGCAAGTGCATCCATTGGATCAACACACTTCTTTAGCAGAGGATCATCCCCTGGCAAGAGGTCCCTCATCTCATCTGACCCTAGCAACACCACATTCACCGCCTGAACCAACAGCACCTGCAATGCTATCCTCAAAAGGTTCCTTGCTCCTTCCATGTCATCTCTCTTCATTGCTTCTATAGCTGGGATCACCGTGTGATCCATTGTCGCCTTGTCTGGAAGCACCGCCTCAAATCCCTGCTTACAAAACAAGTATCAGACAAAAAAAAATGATAAGAGCTAATGGACACAACATGAACACTCACATTGTTCTGTAGTCTCTCCTGGTAGAACCCTGCGGATAACGTGGCGCTTGACGCCATCACACCTACACGCAGAGGATTCCCAGCTTCAAGAGGCTTCATCTTGGCCTCTTCAAGCTCTTTGACAATGCAGTCACCCATGTGAAGCATAGGAACTGAACTCCCTTCACAGACCTCATCATACCATGTATGCGCAATATGACAAGGCATTAAGATTAGTTTAGCTCCACACCTCTCAAGAGATCTCCTCTTGTTCCTTAGATTCTCCACAATCTGGTTTTCATCCGCTGGAGTGCGCTTTACTCTATGGTAGAGAGAAGGGTAAGAGTTCTCCTCGTATAAGAGAAGCTCCTTGTTGAGCTTAGGATCCGAGCATAGCACAAAGGGTAAGGAGCTCTTACCACCTTTTGAGCTCCAGTCCTCGAGTTTCCTAACGAAGTTTAGAGTGGAATCAGTTGAAATGCCTCCGATAATTCCCACCGTATTGGCCTGCCTGAGCATAGAATCTGCATGGAGATTGTTCAAACTGCCTCTTGAATCAAAACCCTTTATGGACTTGGGAAGATTGTTGTTGTTTTCGTCCATATGCAAGAGGGTTGAAGACGGTGGCGTGGCGAGAACACGACTCAGTCTTGTCTTGCATGATATCCTCTTAGAGAACCATACCTGAGCTAAACCATGAGATGGGTTTGTGAATATCTGAAGAGACATCACCAAGCTTCTGTCTGAATATCTGAAAGTGTAACTAAGATTCTAGAATCTATAACATCCACTCACTTTCTGCTCCTCATTAAGACAGAAGTAAACCTCTAGATGAATCAAGAAACTTTATATATAGAAGATTCTTTCGGAAAAGAAATATATGTAACTCATTGAGCAGGACGAGTGATTGATTGCCTTTATGGTGTTAGATGGTAGAAACAAAAAGGAAAGAGTACTAAAAGCAACAGGTGGGGGCATCATAACAACGGTCTCAAATGAATCTAATGCTTGTCCATCTCTATCATCTGATGAGAAACGGACCAATAGTAAGTCGCATCAAGTTGAGTGATAAAAAATCACCTCAAAATGTAAGGCGATGGAATCAAGGAGAAGGTGGTGGTCTGTCTCTGTCTGGTTCTTTTTTCGGTTTCTTGAGATATTTATATATAAATATATTTCCTAGCACAACTTGTGGGTTGTCTTTGTTAGGTGGATTCCTTTGTCTTCTTGTTTTCTACTGATTCCTCACATGGTACGTCACATTCTTCTTGTCGGTTACTGATTTCTCCAGAGAGACGTGTCGTGTGTTTGTAAGAGATGTACTGCAACATGGAGGGGATGGATGATCTTCTCAAGTTTCTTTGCTCACTTGTACAAAAGAGGGAGAGCTTTTTACTGAAGGAGAAATTTTTTAGAGCAGCAATAACATATTCAATAGGAACCAAACTTTCATGCGAGACACATACAGATTTGATTTTAACATGTAAAATGCGATATACATACAATTATTGAAGTTCTATTTGTAGAAAAAGATATAGAATGAAAACAAAAAGAATTGATGAATATTGCAGTACAACAGAAAATTATCTAAAACTTCTATTTTGTCCCACATCGGTTACTTGACTTGTAATTGTTGTGTTTATATAAGTCCTTAAACCAATGATTGTACGTCGAGCTCAGTAACGAGTGCTTGTAACCCATGTGGGGATGATAAGTTTGTAGAACACTGGCTCGGCCAACAGGTCGGATTTGATGTGGCACTGTTCTGGGCTGCCCGTTCCAAGCTGAGAGTGGTCTGTGTGTGCTGAGCGAAAGCTTCGCGCGGACGGTTCCTAAAGTGGAGGGCAATGCGTGAGGCTGGTTTCACAGAGCAGCGATCACCTCCCTCTCTCAGCAGTGGATGGATAACGGCTCAACGCCACTCATATCCATCATGGCCTGCTGGCTCGTACCCAGCTGAACTACCATCTTTTTTGTAGACATCAACACCAGTAGACATTTTGTTCATGCAAGAAGAAGGAGGCACCAGAATTGTGTTCATTAGCTTAACTTTCATTCCATGTCACTGAAGCAAAACTCATTTCCTCCACAGTCCATTTGACTATCGCTTTTAGTTTTGCTCATCTCCTCACCTTTCTTCTTCAACCTGGCTCAACACCAGACTTAACTCGCTCCTTGCTGATGTGGTTTCAATACAGAGTAGACGTTTGGATGGCCAAATGAGAAAGCCTTATTAGCAGGAGAGTATACGATGATTGCAACCTCTACACCGTACAAACTGCACAGCTCGCTGGATTTCTTAAAGAGACCAGCTCTGCGTTTCGAGAAAGTGACTTGCCTGTGGCTCTCCTTCTCTATCTTAGCAATCTGAATCCTTTGCCTTCCGACGCTTCCTTGCTTCTTTGAGGAAACCGATTTTAGTTAGTTTTTTTTTGGAGCAAAAAAGAAAAAGAATAAAAACTAACTAAAAACAGTAAGATACATGACATGAGAGGGTGGATGAGTTGCTTGAATAAAACTATATAGTATACGACGAAGAACTTGACTTCGTTACAAATTGGCAACCGAGTTATTTTGACCCACTTTTACCCCTCCCTATTATAATTTTTTTCTTTTTCATTTCAGATTTGAAACGAGAGATTTGGTATCTAATGCCATCCTCACCCACTCACCCAATATATTTGGTTACCCAATGAAGAGTAAGATTTTGTTTTAGATTAAATAAATCGTCGCCTAAAAGTCAATTCTCGTGTTCGTTTCCACTTTCTAAGCTATTATTATCTAAACCATACCATTTGTTTTAGTACTAATAAATAATAAAAATACGCAGTTTGAGTTTTTGAAATATAGAAAAAGAAAAGCCAACAGACAAGTTTTCTGTGGATCTGCATATTAACTAAAGAGGATTATGTGTTGATACAAGTTGTAACGAAAAAAAATTCAAATTGGATACATCACCACCAATGAATCATCATCAAAATAATAAATAGTAATAATAATAGTGGACCGAGCTCATTTAAAAAAGTGAGAACAGAAATAAAAGTCTGGAACACAATGATTGATTAATCACTTATAATCCTAATCACTTTCTTTCTTTCTTTCTTTTTACTCGTCTTTTAGCTCAAAAGAAGCGAAGATTTCAAGGCAGAGAGAGAGAGAAAGAAAAACAGAGATCCATGGAAGGTCTTCAAAGATCAACCATCTCCTTCCGCCGTCAGGGATCTTCCGGCATAGTCTGGGACGACCGTGTCATCGCCGAGCTTAACAAACAGGCCAACGAGCAGAAAGAAGAAAGTCAACGCGACGAACAGCCTAAGCCGATGTCTGAAACCTCAGAGCAACCGAAACCGATCGCCGGCGACGAGAAAGACAAGCTCAGGCCGATCAAAACCGGTGTTCCAACAATCGAGAGGAGTCGATCCAACGGCGGAGGAGCCGCACGACATCACAGAACTACCGGAAGAGTGTCTCCTGCGGTGGAGCCGCCGTCTCCGAGGTTGTCGACGTGCGGTTGCTGCTCTGCGTTTGGGAAGAAACCGCCGGGGAAGAAGAATAATAATCCGAGGAAAAGGCCACCGAAGCGCAGATCGAGGTAGGCATGCAAAATTATAAAGAGATAAATAGTAATACTGTCTTTGATCTTCTTCTTTTTTTTTTTTTTGTATTTCTCTGTGTGGCTCTCTGATACAATCTTTAACTCTCTTCTGGATTTCCTCCGGTTAAGCTATATAGATTGTGATACTTATGATTTTTTCTGGGTGATTTGTAAATTAGCTATCGAGATATAATTTCTGTATAAATCAAACCGACTTTCCGACATGGGTTCCACAATCTCTGTCCGAATTTTAGATTGAAGTGTGTTCCAGAGAAAAATAAAAATAAACTTTCCGACATGGGTTTGTCCGTTGATTGCAAAACGGACGGCTGTGATTAGATCTTTCCTTTTTATTTATTGATTAATTAACTTAAATTTAAGCTCTAGTTCTATTTTTGCTTGATCTGAGGTGCCACTTCACCGCCGCGTTTCACGCCTTCTCCGCCGTGTCTCTTCCAGATCGAGCGAGATGACACATTTCCAACTATGAAATAGCTGTCTTAATTTGTGATATGATCTTATCTTAAATTAATATTACTTTCGTGAATGAATACAAAAATCTTGAATCCGAAACAACTTTTTAAGATATTAAGCTCACATGTTTAAGAATCGAAAATTACATTAACAAACTTCTGTCTAAGCATCTGTCTGTATGGTCTCATTGAGGCCCGAGTTTAGGACAGCCTTCTGCGAGAGGCAAGTCCAAGTTGTCGACTATCCTAAAAGTGCGTGGTATCATCTTATCCACATAAAGATTACCATCCAAATGATCGCACTCGTGTTGCAGAATCCTCGCTTGCCAACCTGAAGCATTCACTTCGATTCGTTTCCCTTGACGATCGTAGCCTGTGACTTCCACTTCGAGGTATCTCTCCACCGCACCTCTGAATCCATCCACACTCAGACATCCTTCAAAGAAGAGAGCTTTCTTGTTGCTAACCCCCTTAAGCTCCGGATTCACCATCACCTAACAAGCCAAAAAAAATTAAAAAAACTTTTGTCTAAATTTTAACAAAATTCACAAGTATTTATTATGTTTTTACCAAGAGATCAAAAGGACGTCTTTCTTGAGCAAGAACCTCCTCCTTTGGTGCGTAACTTATATACTCTATTGTATCTTCCAAAACAATAATCTGAATCACCAAAAAAACATATTCAATCAAAAGAAGAGGATACTAGAAAAATGACGGTTAAGTCTGCGTTTGTTCCCACATGAATCTGCGTTAGATTCATGTTCCCACTTTTCATGTGTTTGCGGTAACATGATGTGGTGATTTATGAATGCAATGTTGTTAAAAAAAATACTAGAAAAAAAACAATACCCTAACTTACTCTTAAAGGGATACCAATCTGAGGAGCGGCGAGGCCAACGCCAGGAGCCAATCTCATAACTTTGACCATATCATCAATTATCTTCTGAATACGCTCCGACCCGATTTCATCCGGGTCAACCTCTCGGGCCTTCTCGTGCAGAACCGGATCTCCGGCTGCTACGATATCAGGTAAATTCGTTGGCTTTTTCTTCTTGTCACCCAGACCCAACAGCCAACCAGCATTTGTCTTCACAGAGGAGGAAGAAGAAGAGAACTTATACAGACTACGGTTCAGCAAGTGGGAGGAGGAACCGGGTGTTGAAACGGGGAAACGGATTGAGCGACGTGTCACGGCGGCGGAAACCGGGAGAAGACGGAGTGAGACTCTGAAAAGGGTTTCCATGGTCGTCGCTTGGGGTCGGTCACTGAGGGAGTCCCAGTCCCTTATCGGGTGGGCTATTTGGGCCTGCTATACTCATTCGGCCCATTATGTTACCAGCCCAATGTGATTTGTCATTTTCTCTCCAAAACGTGGCATCTCGATCTAACGCCTCTCATTGCCACTCGAGCTCTCTCTCCTCCTCTCGTTCCACTCCAAGGTTAGTCATTTTCTTCGTTACTTATTCTCTTTACTACGATTGTTCCAAGTGTTTTTCTACAATTATTCTCCAATTTTTTTTGTATTGGATCTGCATAGATTTAGCTTTTGACGTTTAGATGACCAATACTCACTGTTTGTTTATCTTCTTTGATTATTATACTTTGGTTAAAAGTATGATTTTTTTTTGTATCTTATAAAAAACATTCTCTCAACTGCTGCATCCGTCTAATATGTGTAAGATTTTTTATGACATTTTGTAATCTTTTTGCATGAAGAATCCGTCAACACATTGTGATCCAAGCCACAAAAGTCCTTTCTCTGACCACAGAACAAAGCAAAGGAAGCTGTCTTTTCTGGTGGTTATCTGCAATAAAAAAAGATATGCCTGGGGTTCGTGGACCGTCGGAATACTCACAAGAACCATCTCGTGACCCTTGTCTCAAAGTCAACGCAAAGGCAAGCACTTCTTTCTTCTTTGCTTTTGCTGTATTAATTCAGTTTTGGGGGTGATGTGATGTGATGGCAGGAGCCTTTCAATGCTGAGCCACCTCGCTCCGCCTTAGTTTCATCTTACGTCACTCCCGTCCATCTTTTCTACAAGCGAAACCATGGCCCCATTCCCATTGTTCATCACATCGAAAAGTCCTCTTCCTCTTTCATCTTTCATCTTACATCTTCTAGTTTCTTTTTCAGCCTTTTGTCTGATTCTGGATTCTTTGTTTCCACTTACCAGCTACTCTGTGGCCGTCACCGGATTGATCGATAACCCAACAAAGCTATCCATCAAAGATATCAGGTCCCTGCCCAAGTACAACGTCACTGCTACTTTACAGGTGGTCTCTATTATTTATTCCATCCCTTCCAATATCTCAGGCCTTTTTCTCAGTTCTTGTATGTGTTGAAACAACGCAGTGTGCTGGTAACAGAAGAACTGCCATGAGCAAAGTTAGGAATGTTAGAGGGGTTGGATGGGATGTTTCTGCCATTGGCAACGGTTCTTTTTTTTTCTTTCTGACTGTCTTTTTTTTATAATATAATAATAGTGCAAAGACTGTGACTTTCAGCTGTCTGGGGCGGGGCCAAACTGGCTGATGTTCTTGAGCTTTTGTGGATCCCAAAGCTCACTAGCTCCACCGTTTTAGGTGGCAGGCATGTTGAGTTTGTCAGTGTTGATCGCTGCAAGGTATATATATATACTACTTTCCTTTCATCTTTTAGTTATGCATTTGGTTGATTCGTTCTGTGTTTCTAATATAGGAGGAGAATGGTGGGCCTTATAAGGCGTCAATCCCTCTTAGCCAAGCCACTAATCCTGACGCCGACGTTCTCCTCGCTTATGAGATGAATGGAGAGGTATTGATATCTCTTTCTCTTTTGCCAACTCAGCAAGCAAAAAGTCTGTTTCATTTTTATTCAATTCACTTGTTTGACGTGTCATCATTGCTTGTTTGTTGATAAATGTTTGTCCTTGTTTGAAGATTCTGAACAGGGATCATGGGTTTCCGTTGAGGGTGGTTGTCCCCGGTGTGATTGGTGCACGTTCGGTCAAATGGCTTGATTCCATCAATGTACTCGCTGAAGAATGCCAGGTCTATCTCAGCTTTACTTTACCCTTTTTTTTAGCAATCAGAAACTGCTCTAACAATGTTGTGTTGAAAGGGATTTTTCATGCAAAAAGATTACAAAATGTTCCCACCTTCTGTCAATTGGGACAATATCAACTGGTCCTCAAGGAGACCGCAAATGGATTTCCCTGTTCAGGTAGATAAATATTTAACCCTCTTTCTGACAGTTGTATGAGTTGAGGATCTTCCAGTTTCTTTGCCATGTTTGTAGTTCATTTGATGATGGATTCTAACTGATCATTCTTTTTTTGTTTTGTAATGGTGAACAGAGTGCAATCTGCTCTTTGGAGGACGTGCAAATGGTGAAGCCTGGAAAGGTGAGAACTTTCGAGCTGAAAGTCATTTCCTTTCCCAATCTGTTCTGACAAATGCAGAAGCTGATTCAGTCTAATATTGGTTTTTTTTGCAGGTAAGCATCAAAGGATATGCGGTTTCTGGAGGTGGGCGGGGGATCGAGCGAGTGGATATATCCATGGACGGAGGCAAAAGCTGGGTGGAAGCTTCTAGAACACAGAAACCAGGAAAGCATTACATCTCTGAACACAGCTCCAGCGACAAATGGGCGTGGGTGCTGTTTGAAGCCACCGTTGATGTCTCCCAGAGTACCGAGGTCATCGCCAAAGCGGTAAAAAGCCTCTCCAACATTTATTCTCAGATAGTAAGTGGATTTATTGACATTAATGTTGTATAACAATTATGGGAATGTGCAGGTGGATTCGGCGGCTAATGTTCAGCCGGAAAATGTGGAGTCAGTGTGGAACCTAAGAGGGGTGCTCAACACATCGTGGCATCGTGTCTTGCTTCGTTTAGGCCACTCTAACTTGTAGATCAAGTTACCACCGCTTTGTATCCTTCTCCTTTTACCTCCTTTTCGGTTTCGAAAACCAATACTGTTTTTAAAAAGAAAAATATATATGTATAAACCTGTGATTACTCTTAGCTCTTGGTCGTCGTCTTGTGCGTTGTTTTTATAACTATCCACATCTTGTAGTTTAGAGTTTTAATATTTCTTATCCTAAGTGTCTCTTACTTTATTTTACATTAGTGATGCTATACGGAGCAATCCACCACAGTTCCATAACATAGTTAGAAAATGACATCTTAAACTATAGTGATTCAAGTATTTAACTATTAATGTGCTTAAATATTGGATTAATGTTTGGTGATGGCCGATAACAGTTTTAGAGTAAAAATGTGGACATACAACCATGTGCGTTGGCTTTGAGCCATAGTTTATTAAATCTGGTATAGGTTTGTAT
Organism: Brassica napus; assembly: GCF_020379485.1. Classification (NCBI taxonomy): domain Eukaryota; kingdom Viridiplantae; phylum Streptophyta; class Magnoliopsida; order Brassicales; family Brassicaceae; genus Brassica; species Brassica napus. The sequence continues at coordinate 6,158,418 of NC_063439.1, read as the reverse complement.
ATGATTCAATTAATCTGCCTAAAATTTGTTAGTTGGGTTTGGAGTTAGGTTAGATGCAAACTTAAGCCACATGATCTCTTCCTTGATCTTCTTGGTAAAAGAAACCAGCAAAAGCAGGGAGGGTTACCGGAGGGGAGACAATAGGAATAGATGACGGCGAGTTAAGGAAGCTAACCTCCGATGCTTAAGCCGTAGTTCTTGACGTGTAAGCAATATTATGTGCGAAAATTGTCAAAACTTTGTTGGTCAAAATTATATTTAGCTTTTTGGAATCTTGCTTCCTTGTTTCTCCGAATTGACAACGTCAAATTCAATAGTTAGGCAACATCTTTTAGATTTTGTACAAGCAGAATCATTTATTTGATGCTCTCTTAGTAATAAAAAGGATTAGTGCATGCCAATGTATATATATATATATATATATATATATATATATATATATATATTTTATAGATATAAATTAGTATCCGCTTTTTAAAAATAAAAGGATTAGTGCATGCCAATGTATATATATTTCTTCAATGTAGGATATGTGGTATCGCTTTAGAAAAAGAAAAAAAAATTAGTCTCTGTTTTTCATATTCATAGCTGTCATGAAGAAACGCTAATCAACTTGAAAAAACCAAAGAAAGCAAAAACGATTGAGTCAAAGACATGTTTAGAGTTTGTATATTATTATGGGAATGAATAATTTTATAATTCTTTAGATCCATATTTATAACATTTTCAGTCTAATTTTTTTTTAAACATACTTATCATAGAAAAAAATCCTAAAAACCATACAATACTCTTTAGATGTTAATTTTGATAGGAAATTTATATTACTTGCGCCTACAAGGCTATGTCTGCCCCAACGAACCTTTTGCTGATACACATAGATCTAAGACATCTTCAGAATTAACAACAGCATAACTATATTTTTTGCAGAGAATACATTTCACTAGAATTAGAAAATGATAAGTAAAGTAAAGGCGGTGGTTTCAGGATGGTTCCTCTTGCCTCTTAAGTCGCGTACATAACTTGAGATTCAAGATTCCTTTTTATTCCTTCAACATTCAAATATGGTTTCTGTAGAGAGAAGACTTATCGTTTCCTTCAAATCTTATTTATTTTATAAAATAAAGTGTTATCAAATTTCACCTATAAATACATATATAGGTTAGGAGCATCCTAAATATCAAACAATTTACCTTCTCTCCAAAACCCATCAAATCAGGAAATACAAGCCTTCTAACATGTCAACCATGAAGAACAACAACAACAAGAAAAATATGAAGATGAGTTCGGGACAAGAGAGTGGTAATGGTACTACTACTAACATCGTTGTTACAGAGACAAAGAATAAAAAGGTGGAGAGGAAGGAATCGATGGACGTGGACCAGTGCGCGGAAGCTTTCATCGCAAATTTCAGAAAGCAGCTTCTTCTCCAGCGTCTTGAATCCATCGACAACATGCTCTCTCGGGGCCTTTAAACCTATTTATGAATGCACACTTGTTTGTATGTATTACTACTCATGTATTATTTATTTATTTGGTTGACTCTGAAAGGCCTAGTATGCAGTATTTGAGAGAGAATAATTGTCATTTTAGGTTACACTCCACTTTCATGGGATTTCTATTTAAAACTAGTTGATAATGAATTATATGTTTATTTATTTTACTTGTTTGTTGTGAATTCTGATGTATAACACCATCGTACTAAAGCAAAAACAAGAGAGCATTCAAATTGAGACAAATATCTTCTTGTATATAACTTTTCTTTTTATATTTGTGAAAACTCAATACAGCCCTAGAAACCCTCTGGATTAAACCTTTAAATGGAATGCTGCTACAATTAGTTAAACTGTATACACTTTATTTTTCTTAGATGTATTGTGCCCAGGCTTGTGTATATTTTAGGAGAACCTTTCTGAATCAACTATGATTTAAAATCAATTAGAACAAAAAAAAAATATTTAGAACGAATATTGGTTCTAAGATTTTCAAGGGATTCATTCATAAGAGAAACTATAATTTATTTTTTATCATTGTTTTGAAAAGAACATTAAATATTTTGAGGATTTCAAGAATCATTAATAGGTTAATTCAAGCTAGATATACAAGACGGCACAAAAAAACGTTGTAGGACTTCGTAGGAACCAACAACAAAAAAAACAAAATATATGTAAGCATTATTGCATTAATTCTTGGTTATATCATACAGTAAAAAGAGCAAGAAGAATGATCATTTCCTCGAGTGGAATCACATTCACTGATTCACGTCGGTCACTTATTCATTACACTCCAAAACAAGCACACCAATACATACAAACACAAACACAAACACAATGACAACAAAAACAGAGATTGTTAAGGTTGGACCACTTGGTGGATCTGAGTCTGCGGTTGTGGCTGCACCATCTGATGAAGTTTAACTCTGGAGCAGGACCGAGCCATTCCTCCTATGAGGGGGACAACGGGGAGACTATCACAGTTGCATATCTCAATCATGAAGCCATCTGGATCGTGGAAGAAAAGCTGATCCACTTGGATCCCTCCTTCTTCAACTATCGCCCTCACATACTCTATCTCCATTTCCTCAAGCTTCTTCTCCACTGCTGACATACTCTCGCACTGCATTTCCACAATCAGTAAGTCTTCTTCTTTACACCAAATGTTTGCAACAATTACCATATTATATGCCCAAAACAGAGCAACAACTATAAATAGTTATGAAATTGGTGTGTTATGCAATAAATAAATATATATAGACAAATTTCTGAAGGGAAAATCCTGATCTTAAGGGGAATAGAGAGCTTCTACGCATGCACCTAAATTATGTTTAATTGCTTAAAATATACAAAGGTAGAAACAAAAAGTCAAAAACTAACCTGGAAAGAGATATGGTTGTCTTTGGGATTGATCTCGGTTTTCTTGGGAAGTTTCTCTGGTTCTGAGGAACGCAAGAGATGTATTCCAATTCCATGTCCAAACAACCTAAAACACAAAACGTTTTTTTAAATTCATTTTATAGTTTCTGTAAACTCTTTCAAATTTTATATACAAAGATAATCAAGAGAGGGGGTACCAAGCGCCTTCAAAATTTAAAGACTCAGGTCTTCGAATAGGGAAGAACCCTAACACCGTTTGGTAAAAAACCATGGATTCTTCAATGGATCGGCACAAGAGAGAGACATGGTTCAGTGACGTGAGATGGAGAGGGTTTCCTGCGTTCTCCTTCATTTTTTTCTCGAGAAAAAACTCCTAAATAACAATGGCGTCGACGTCGTATAGTCGAGGTTGATTAGATGAGACGATTGCAGAATGTTATAATTGTAGTTGTGGGGGATATATATAGATGTGTAGAAGGAAGGTAAATTAATATTGGATAACTACGCAACTTATCTAATGATCAAAATACATTGGCCATGATGATGTATTTATAGAAGGACTCTAAGCAAATTGCAAATTATGGATTTTTAAGAAAAAAATCAACCTTCACACTTAAACGTGTCACACTTAGGCATATATACCATCGTATTTTATAGGCTTTGGATTTACTAGAAACTTAACAAGATTAACAATAATAAAGTATAAATGAATATAATCCAACTAATAATCAAAATTAAGAATGTGATCGATGAGCAACAAACAACAACTACGCAATATATAATTGAGAACCGATGTGATTGGTAAACATGGAAAGTGAAAAATATGTGAGAATAGGGCGGTTGCATACATAAAATGTTGTGATCCTGGCACTGTCAGGATGAGTTCGACACGTAAGAACTCAACCAAGCTGACTCGGACTATCACAACTTCTAGATTTTTTCCTTCAACTTAAACAAAAACAAAAACAAATCCATGTCTTTAATAAGATAAGAGATTATACTGAACACGTCAGCAATTACCAAAGTAACCAAACATAAGTCTTTTGTTGTTTTATGTTGCCGTGTTATCTTTTGTTTGCGATATTCTGGCTATAGATGGAGTAAAAAGAAACCTACCTTCGGTGAAACTATTTTTACTTTTCCTTTTGACATGATAAAAAGATATTTTTTTGGTCGTCTATAAGTTAGTAACTTTTTGTTTTTGAGCAGATATAACTTAGAAACTTTTTTTTTTTTTGCTAAAATGTAAATATCATATAATGAAAAAGAAGATTTTACAAAGAAGATCTTAAGTTTGATCCATGATGGCAAAAAGAGAGAAAAAACAAAATGGATCATAGAAGGTACAAACTACAAGGTAGAACCTTATCTCAGCCACATCGCCATAAGCGGATGAAAATGTTTACTAGCTCTCCTAGCAGAAATTATGTTTCTCATGTCTTTATCAATGCCAAAGAAGACTGATTCCGGTGGGATCGAAGTCTGGTTATGCATTAGGTTGTTCCTCTGCTTCCAAAGATGGAATATAGTGGTTTGAGTGGCCAACTTCCGCAGCAAAGTGAGCCTCTTGGACGGTGATGCTCTGATCCAAGACAGCAGCTCAGACCAGTTGGTGAGCAGTGTTGCAGACGATTGGCACCTGCGGAGTACCTCCTTCCATACTTGAGTGGTATAATCGCAGGTTAGCATAAGGTGGTCTCTGGTTTCATCTGATCTGGAACAGAAGGCGCATGCTGCAGATACGGGCATTCCCCAACCGGCGAGTCTTGCTCTGGTTGGAAGTCTGTCGTAGTTCGTCACCCACATCGTGAAGCTGTGTTTTGGGAGAGCTCCTTTGAACCAAACCACGTCGATCCAGTCCTTTTTCGCTTCTCTTGGCCTTAGTACCTCCCACGTAGTGGACGACCTGAAAATAGACAAAGAAGAATCACCAGCAACCCATTCAAATACATCATCCTTCTCATGGGATAAAGGAAGCGTAATGGTAGTTAAGTAAGTATGAAGGTCCACTTCCTGCTGTGATCTTGGATGCGGTAATGACCATGAAGTTCCTGAGATTGCGTCAGCCACCTTAGCGTTCTCCCTGATTCTCAATACGCGAGGCCCAGCCGGTCCCATTATCGTGGATAGCTGACCCAGGGGGGTCCAGACATCGTACCAGAAACTCGTGGAAAGTCCATTCCCTAGAGTCGTTTTACAGAACTGAACCGCCAGGGGGCGGAGATCTAGTAGCTTTCTCCACGCCCAAGAGTCGGTCGCTGAGGCCTCAATTAGCCAAAAAGATTTATCCGCTAAATGGGTGTACCAGTGCCAGTCGACCCACAGCGACGGAGACTTAGACAGCAGTAACCAAATGAATTTGAGACAAAGCACTCTGTTCCAGACAGTGAAACTCCGCAAACCCAGACCTCCTTCCTCTTTAGGAAGGCAAACCGTGGACCATGCCACTTTAGCTATGCCTCTTTTTTCAATGTTACCTGACCATAAGAATCTAGAACATAGAGACTCGATGTCCTTAATGCAGCCTTTAGGCAGAATGAAGGCTGAGACCCAAAAATTAATAGTACCGAAGATAACAGTCTTGAGCAGCTGCAACCTCCCGGCGAAGGAGAGAAGCTTTGTGGCCCAAGACTGGAGGCGGTTGGTGATCTTGGTCATCAAAGGGGAGTACTCAGAGATCTTCAGTTTACGACTCATCAAAGGCAGCCCTAGATACCTTATTGGAAATTTACCAGAAGAGAATCCATAGCTAGCAATGGCGGTGGATTCGCTTTGGTCAACTCCCGAAGTGAAGAGCTCAGTCTTGGTCGTGTTCATGTGCAAACCTGACCAAGAGGCAAAGTCATCGAGGCACTCCGCAATACCGTGAAGACTGTTACTAGTTCCATCGAAAAAAACCATTACGTCGTCCGCAAACATGAGATGGGAAATCTTTAAGTGAGCTGTTCCGGGATGATAACCAATGTTACCAGCCTCATAGCGCGACAGGAGCAAACGAGACAGACATTCCATGGCAAGCACAAAGAGATAAGGGGAAAGCGGGTCACCTTGTCTGATCCCTTTGGTGCTTTTGAAAAAACCCCCCGAGGCTCCGTTAACCGAGACTGAGAATGACGCAGTAGATAAGCATTCGGAGATCAGCCTGATATAAGACTCAGGAACGGCCAAGGCTCGGAGAGAAGCTAAGATAAAGTCCCACCTAACACAATCAAAGGCTTTCCTCAAGTCTACTTTCAACATACCACGAGGAGAGAGGGCCTGAGTATTATAACCTTTCACAAGATCCGTGGCAAGTAGCACATTCTCCGCTAGGAGACGCCCTGGCAGAAAAGCAGATTGGGACTTAGACACCATCAGAGGGAGGATCTCCTTAAGCCTCGATGCCAACAACTTAGAAATAACCTTATAAACCGTGTTTAGGCAAGAGATGGGTCTAAAGTCAGTTGCAAGGGACGCATTTGGCTTCTTCGGAATAAGGACCAGGTTGGCTGCGTTTCATTGCTTCAGGAGGCAACCAGACTTGAAGAACTCCAAGATAGCTTCAGTAACCTCCGGACCAATAATAGACCAAGTGGCTGTGAAGAATTCCGTGGAGTAACCATCTGGTCCACCAGTTTTATTCAATGGCAGGGAGAAGAAAGCATTCTTTATGTCCTCAGCTGTGAAGGTTTTTTCGAACCCAACGACCTGCTCCGCTGAGCATTTGAAGTCAAAGAGCAAATCCAAGTCACTTTGAAGGAACATTGGTTGGGAAACCGGGCTCCCAAGCAGGTCCTGAAAGTACTTCACACACACCTCCTGAATACCAATCTGAGAATCAACCCTTTCCCCTGAGTCGGAGATGAGGAAGTGGATATGATTCGCAGCTTGCCTGGAAGCCGCGTACCTGTGGAAGAGTCTTGTGTTACCATCGCCGAAGGAGCACCAATTTATGCGCGATCTCTGAAAAAAGAAAGTGGCCTCAGCAACTGATAGCTCTTCCCAATCCTGCACAGCTTGAAGCTCATGCGTAGCGTTGAGGACAGAAGGCGATGACAGCATGACGGTTTGAGCCTGAACCATCTTCTCGTGAGCGTGAGCAGTCTTTTTCTCGATACCAGAGTAATTCTGCCTGCTTAATTCTCTAATCACATTCTTCAGTAACTTGAGCTTCTTTGAAACTCTAAACATAGCAGAGCCCGTGATGTTAAAGGAGAACCAACTAGTGAAGACGGAGGCAAGGAAGTCCTGATTCTTGATGAGGAAGTTGTAGAACTTAAAGGGCTTCTTCATTCTATCCTTTGCAGGGTCCAAGATGATTTTGATAACCGCATGATCTGAAAATTCTGGACTTCCAAAGAAAGCAACAGAAGCCGGGAACGTGTAGTACCATTCATCATTTACCAAAGCCCTATCAAGCTTTTTCGCCAGTGGAGAGAGTTTGCGCTTGTTCCACCAGGTGAAAGTAGTACCTCTGTAGTTAAGGTCATCAAGGCTTGCATCAAGAAGACACTGATTAAAGTCCCTGATATTTTTATCCATATTCAATGTGGGCAGCTTAGAGTGCTCGACTGGATCTCTGATCTGGTTGAAATCACCTAACACCAGCCACGGTTTCGAATCCAAATTGTGCGAGACAGCCAGCGCAGAAATCTCAGACCATAGCACAGACCTATCAGCAGCATCATTAGCCGCGTAGACAACAGAGACGAACGTACTGATCCGAGTAGCAGGCCAGGTCACCTCAACGGTGACCATCTGAAGCGACTTGGAGATGGTAGAAACAATCAGAAAAGGATGCCAAACTAGCCAGATTTTACCTAAAGGGGAGAAACCGTAATTGTCTTCAGAAAACCAACCGGGAAAAATATCTGAAACAAACTTATTTTTCTTGAGAGGCTTGACGTGAGTCTCAAGAATTCCGCCAAAAAGAGGTGAGTTTTTCCTGCACCATTTACGTAATCCGCTGCGGTGATTCAACTTATTGAGCCCGCGTACATTCCAACAAAAAATGTCTGTCGACATTAAAACTAATTGATTTTGGGGCCCTTGCCCCTGTTACCTTTCAAGCCTGAGAACTTTTTTGTATTTCGCATAACTTAGAAACTTACACATGCACATCATGTTTGAATTTAAAATATAACACGACAGTACGTACGTAACACTATTACTAACTAATTTGTTTTTGTCGTTGTGTTATTTTCGGTAGATAAAAACTTTTTTTTTAAATGACACGAGTATGACAGTTAACTATACGAGTTGGAGAGAAGAAAACACACACATGTATTACAACACTGTAAGGAAAATAAAGGCGGCTCTTTTCCTTAACGGAAGGCTTTCTCAAACAGATCAAAGTCACAGTTAAAAATCAGAATCTCTAGCTTGAGGTTCGATAGGCCAATCTTCTCCTCCACACTGATGCAGTTATAGCTCTCCTCACAAATTGCTAGCTACGCTTCTTCTACTCATCTACACTACACTTTGTGATGATTCAAGTTTGTTTCCATAATATGTAGGCCACTTGGCCACTGAGTAAAAACTCTGTAACCCTTTTTTTTCTCTTGCATTTTAATAGAAAATCTTTTTACGAAAAAAGAAAAGATAGGCGGCTTACAATCACTTTGGATTTTAGCCTGATTGTTTCGTTTTACCTAATCTCGCATGATCAAATGATATCATTTTATAGTTTCATGCCCCCATAAACCCACCATTTAAATAGACTTAGGGGGTGTTAGTGGGGATGAGATTTATAATGAGTCTTAAAATTTCTAAGTCTAGTGTTATTGGTTTATAGATTCTCATATTCTCATTGAAATCTATTGTTATTGGTTTGATGATTCTATAACTCTATACAAAATCATTTGTTATTCAAAAAGTTTAGATTTTAATGATTCTACAAATCTATTAAAGTAAGTGTTATTGGGAGTTGAATTCTTATCCTTTTAACTCACAAATTAAGATTTTGAGAATACTACATGTTTACCTTGAATTCTTAGAATCATTACATTACTTTATTTTCATAGATTTTCACAATATACAAAATTCTCTACATCTCTTTCCAAATTTAACAAATCTCTCAACTTTTAAAATCAACAAACTCTATAGAAATCTAAGTCCCACTAACACCCCCTTAATTATTATGTTTTCAGTGAGTGTAGAATTTATTTTTTTTGGTAAAAGTGAGTGTAGATTTGTCACTCACTTTAAACCCGTTACACATTTACTATTACTTTCCATCTGGCCAGCCTTTTCTTTTGTCGGAGGGCCGATAAAATTTGATATGGAATCCAACTCAAGATTAGTAAAGCTTTTTTAACATTTTCTTTCGTTTTCAAAGTTGATTAAAATAGGTTTGCTTAATTACATAGTCGAAACAACTAGTGACAAATAATAAGCATACCGCATTCATAATTAAATATATGCTTAACAAGCAAATGGTAGAGACAATTAAAATGACTAGGCTTAAACTTTTATGTCCTTTTGTAAAATGGAAACACAAAAGAGTAAAATACCTACAAACGATCAAAGATAACAAACTGTAAGAAAAACTTTCACTTTGCAGAAGTTTCCACATCCAATGGCCAATACACATTTTTTAAAAAGCAAGCAAACATATGTCTGAGATACAGACAAGATTGATACGTTCTTTTCTTTTCTACGGTAGCAGGAAAGTCTCTGAAGTGGACGTTGAGTTGCCTATATTGACTGTGAAGTAGAAAACAAAACCGTTTCTCTTCTATAGGTAACTAAAATCAAAATGCTTTTGGTTTGTCCTGAAGAATGGTAAAACAACATGCTCTAATTGATTGATCAAAGCGTATGCAGTTTGAGTACTGATCCTTACAGCTCATCTAGTAGGCGACAACGACTGTTCATATACTTTACGTTTACCACTTTTGCTCTCCAGCTAAGATTACAACTAAACATAGATCATATTTAACTCGGGGAGGCTTTTAGATGGAAACATAATAATCTAAACAAATGTATTCTAATCATTCAGATTAGATCGTGTTCAGAGACCAACCAAGATCCACTATGCTACTTCTTTATGTTAACACAATTGTTTTGGCGCCTGGCTTGTGGAAGAGTCAGTCACATGCGAGATTAGTCAAAACCAGCTCCTTCAAGGAGTTTTCACACACAGTTACAACCGGATACAATAACCATCACCACACTGAATCCCTTCATGTCTGATCGAAGAACAGCAGTGGTTAACAGTATAATATTTTGATAGAGAGAAGTGATTCAACAACTGACACTCAATTGATAGTGTGGGAGAAAAACACACATTGTAAGGTGTGATTGGTTGAACTTGGAGTAAATCAAAACTCAGAAGGAGGTTTCAATCTAATGAGACGCTTGATCCTGTCTTTGTCGGTGTTCTCCAGAAGTCCGTTCCAAACGATCTCATCAAGACACAAACAAATCCTTCCGTATTTGTCCAAAAACACTCGCTCTGTAGGAGGTTTCCCGCATATGTCTTTCACAGCCCCTGTTATGATAAAGATGGCTTCTGCCACTGCAAGAAGATTCAACAAACTCTGAATGAACCACTTATCAACTGAGCTACAAAAATAAAGAGAGAAAGAAAGAGGCTTACAAGCAAGTTCGTCGTACTCGTCTTTACCAACGAGGAAGATGCTAACATCCCCTAACATGGTATACACGATATAAACCGACCTGCAACACAAACACAAACTCTCTTCTATTACATCCAAAGCCACCAAAATCCCACAGGAAGAGTAGAAGTAGTTTGATGTTTACTTGTGGCACGCAACGAGAAGCTCCTCGTTCTTAACACCTTTGAGATTCTCAGCTCCCAACTTAACCAAGAAAGATCGCCAGGTGAGACGTTCCTCAGCTGGCACTCCATTGAACCTGCCAGATTATAATATCTTTATTGATTAATTAAATCGAACAAGTCACAACAAGCAGTTATAAAGGGAAATTTTAACCTAATTTCGATAAAGCTTCAAACTTTAGCTCAATTCAAAATTAAAGAAACAAAGCAGAGACATGAATGAAGCTAATCGTAAACCTTAATCAAGAGAATCAAACAACTTTTCAGATCCATTAACGAGATCAAGAGCTAGGGCAATGCTCGAGTTTGATCTTTAGTGAGCTAACCAAACAAGTTTGCGATCAAAAGGAATTGGATTCAGAAGAAACTAACAGAAGAAAAATACGGATCTGGGTTGCGAACCTTTCGATCAAAACGTTCCCAACGGAATTAGCGAACAAGACGGCAAGGATCATGCTTTCTTCCTCTGCGATTCCTTCTTACGCTTTCTTCCTCTCTTCTCTTCTCTGTGTTGTTCCTTTGGGCATTGTAAATTGAATTCGCTTAGGGGCCTTGTCGTAATTTCTCGTCGTGAATATTTGAACCCTCTGTTTCACAACAAGTCTTTCATATGGATTCACTTTTTTGACAAAGTCCTCCTCCAGAGTCCAGCCTTTATTATTTGTTGAGCCCAACGTAAATCCTTGTGTACTGGAACAACCCTACTCTGTGATATGTTAACCAGTTTTTCTTTGTTAATTTTTTTTTTGTAAAGATGGTATATGTATAATTAAGTAGAAACACTGAAATATTAAGTGGATGTATAGGTATAGTAGATGCACTTGATAGTTAAGTTAGAGTGGGGGAAGAGAAGATGTTGATAGTTGAAGAAAGAGGGAAGGTCAATATCAATGGAGAGTTAAAGGAAATGTGTCACTGTTCCAAGTCTATCAAGAGAAAGTAGAGACCACCCTTTTTCTTTCTTGTTACCTTCATTATTTCATTTTCCTCTCTCTTTTCACACTCCTTGTTACCAATTTCTTTGTAGACAATTTTAAATTAACTCTCGTCACAAAATATAAAAAAAAGAAAGTTTATTTACATGAAATGAGTGGTTAAGTGCAAGTTTAAAGTGAAGAGAGGACAAGTCATAAAGACGAGCACAAACAAACAAGTACCAACAAGCTACTGATGAAGTGAAAGTTGGTGCTCTTCTTTAACCTAATTCGTTATCCCTTCACCTCCACTTGTACTTTTTGAAAGTTAAGGAATCCTAACTTTAAAAGTCTTCACTTGAAAATATCTCTCATTATTAACACCTCCAGTTCTTTTTTTATGTGATGTACTGAATACTGACTACTGATGATGGTAGAGTTAATTGATATGTGTTCATTTAACAAAAAAATCATAATTAACTCGTCGCCATATTTTTTATTAAATATTTTGTTTTCCCGTTTGTGTTATAGCACTTTTGGAAATTTATCACGTCACTATGTATATACTTCTAAGTTTGCAAATGATGAAATATCGTACAATAATTTTGGTGGACAAAAGACAGATACCACTTGATGATTTGAAAGGTTTAAGGATTCAATCATATATCTTTTGATCCAAAACGTCACAATAAGACGTCGATATATTTTCTATAAGAAAATGAGATAATATGAGCTGATGTTGGTGCACGATTTGTATATATCTATTTTATTAAAACAAACCAGAAATGAAAGATGCGTCCATGATCAATCAAAACTTGGTTTTATACTTCTATTTAATGCTTATTCCTCTCTCGGTTAGGCAACGAACGTTTTGTTATTTATGGATTCTAGAGTACTCAGATTTTTGTTTGTGTAAGCATCTTTTTAATAGCTCGTGGTATAATCCATATCTTCTCTATACAATATACTTGATGCAGTTTAGAAAGTTACCATCACTCACTTTTGAATCCATGATTTCATTAGAAGGTCTGGTGATCTTGACACATACATTCATACCATAATAAAGTTTCAATAATGTTCATGTGAACTCTAGGCTGCGAAATAAATAAAATCTAAAATTTGATATATTAATGGATTCCCATTAATATTTGATTTTTCTTCACTATTGTTACGTCTCATCATGCGTGCAAATTAGATTTGAAATATTACTACTAAATTGAAGAAAATTCTGAATGCATGTGCTTTGTGGGGATACATGATACATATTACATTACAAACCTAATTTAACCAACTATTTAATTTCCATGTATTGTTAGGCCTTTAAATCAACGAAGGAATCATTAGTCAACGTAGTTGATTTCACATGACACTTTTAATTAGAAAGCGTACTGTCTGCTTTAATCAGGAGACAAATTGGCCCCCAGATTAGGGATGTTGCTATAAATTCATGTCCTCTTGTAATAAACTTATTATGTACAATGTAACGTTATCTTTTTTTTTAAAGTCTAAAATATGAATGCAATTATAAGACTAACATACAACACAAATAAGAAAAAGGTCACTTCTGGATTGTAGTTACAAATACTAACACTTTATTGGACACAAAATGAAATATAAAACAAAATATAACTATTACATATATATAAATATAAACATGATATATAGCATATATGGGTATAATTAATAATTATGGCTGTAAATCAGCAATAAAAATAGCTATATATAAGCAAATAATATTTAGTTTGTATTGAGAAGCTCCTCTATCATCTGCAAAGCAACTTTCTCTTCCTCGTCCATTACTCCTTCTTCTCCTCCTCCTCCTCCACCGCCGCCAACCTCAGTGGCTGGACCAACATCTTCTTGTGAAGCATTTTTCGTAGGCTCCTGGGAGGAGCTAGCGGGACCTAGCTCGACCGTCATGACCCAACTGGAATCAGACTTGGAACCGGCACGTTTCTGCCAGACTCCAATGTGGGAGCTGGCTGTGTCAAGACGCAGGCAGGTGAGGGAAGGCGAAGGAGACTTGCAGCATTTCCTCAGTTTTGCGCTGAGGATGGTAGAGAGTGATGAAGATGATGAAGAAGATGATGAAATATCGGTTTTGCCCTCCGATGTGTCTCCTGTGTTGTTGTTGTTGTTGTTGTTGAGGGGGAAGTTGGTCTTGGCGTTACGGCCGCTCATTAAAACGGCAGCCTCGTCGTAGGCTCTTGCTGCCTCCTCTGCCGTCTCAAACGTCCCAAGCCAAATTCTCCGTTTCCTTTGATCATGCATGTTATACAATATAGTCCGTATAAGCAATAAAATATTAAAATGGGGTTTATGTGTTAGCTAAAGAGATGAAAGCAAATGAGTAAAACGATCATGTATATATATGTTAGCGTGTGTGTGTTTGGTTGTGTACTGAATGCATCAGAAAGGGGGAATAAATGAACAACATAGAAAAAAAGGAAAGAAAGAAGAAAGGTACAAGAGAGGATGACGAATCTCAGCGACCCAAGAACCCCAATGGCGTTGCCTGACACCTCTGAACTTCTTCGTCTGTACCATTTCTTACTTACTTACTCTGAGTTCTTTGTCAGAGAGAGAACATGAATTTTTTATGACGAGTAGTATATGTAAGATGGATGTTTGGTAAATAGTAATGTTGTATATTTATATACACAGGTTAAATTTTGGTAGATGAAAGGTTTGTACTTGTTCTTACCCTTATTACATTTGTGACGTCCTCGCTAGCTAGTCTATTATAGAGAGAGAATTTAGTTGGAGTTGTTGGTATAGAGTGATTGCTAATGTTAAGGATATATGGTTTTTTTTTTTTTCGTCAATGTTTTTAATATTGATGAAGAAGGGCCAAGCCCAAATACATGGCTGAAGCCCATAAGAAACTACTAATCCGAAAGTGAACAATAAAAGCCTACAGGCCAACCAAGAACAATTAATGGGCCTACGACCCAAACCCGAACCACGAGAAAACCCGACGACTTCGACTGGTACACTCGTCGAGGAAACCGGATACGTGTAGTGATCAGAGTCGTCAGAGCGACACGTATCGCTTCCGTCTCTACTCGACCGTCACCGCTTGGATACAAAGGATATATGGTTATAAGTGTAAAACTATTTAAATTTCGAAGGTAAGATCGTATTATATGTAGGAAAGGCACAAGTTGTACAAGTGTCACATGGCCGTGTACATTGTTTTTTAGCAGACCTACGAACGTACATCCCAATCAATTGTCCACATCATATAGCTAGCTACGTACGTACTACGCCTCCCTCATGTTTAATTTGATGCTTACTTATATTTGTATTTTTTTTTTTGTCAACCACTTATATTTGTATATTACTTCGTACGTACGTCTAAGCCTTTTGTGTTCACTAGTACTTGCAAAGTATTATGATTAAGGCCGAGTGGGAATTAAGAACCAAACATGTTTCATTTATATACGTCGTAAGCTGGTTAACAACCAACCATCGTCCAAAACTATCATTATCAACCTGATCAACCAACCATCGTCCATTGGTATGCTTTTCTTATTCTTATTCTCAGAAATAAGATTGAGCTATAAACCTTAGTTGGGTCGTAACTGTGAGTACACTTAAAGTTGTAATATTTTAGAAGATTAGTCAACCGTGAAAGATTGCCACATACAGCAATCACGAAATAGGCGCTGGGAAAAGTGTTGTTCACTCTCGATCAAATATAAGTAACACATGAGATATACATCATAAGACACAAACACACACATATCTAGAGGAAGAAAAGTTAATTTCTCTAGAATATAATCATATATTAGTCAACACAAGTTAAAAGTAAAAGAAAGGACAAAAATTAAAGAAAGGGTGGCCCATATGCAATTAGTAGAAGGTTTTGTCAAAAATGTTTAGTTGGTTGCAGTACACACTGCCTAAGCCCTAACTGTCGGCTTGGGTCCAAATTAAGGCTGTTTATGTGTCAATTTCATATATATATATATCTCGTTTAATATTTGAGCAAACATATTTAACCTAATGTATGCTTGTATTTAAACATAATAATATGGTATATACTATTTGTTTCATTGGTGCTAATTTGATGATTGCTTGTCATCGTATATATAGGGTCCCCGCTTCCATGCCATATAGTCTCTTCATTAATTACCGTATTTGGATCTTGCATGTGATTTCTTTTCCAATTATCTAATATATTATTGTTTTGAGATATTTATTTTTATTGTCGACTTCTGTAGCGACTTATAGAGTGATACTCATACTGTAGTTAATATAATTTGGATCTGTTAGTAAAGTAAAATCATGAATTCTGCAGCTGAAATTCTCGGAAGTATGACCCATCTTCAACTTCAACTGGAGTATTATATATAAAGCACATCATTGTTATATTTCATCTGGATAATGTACTATGGTTAGAAAAATGAAGTGAATTTTTACCCAAAAAAAAATGAAATGAATTTTTACCAAAAAAAATATAAATTGAATTTTGAACACAAACTTATTTATCTTTTGAAACACGAAATACACGTGATGGAAACAAATAATTTTCAAGAGGCTAATGGTGGTGGTTTCTTGTTGGAGAAAAGATGCCAAACTGCGAATTTTACGGGTATATGAATCTCCCTTTTTGGAGTTTTACTTGCATCAACACGTGTTCTCATGTCCTCTTACGTTTTTTGTTGTTGTTGTTGTTTTATCGTTTTCAACTGAACGAAAACAGCGTGAACAAACTGGCCCGATTTAAGTAAAATGGGCTTAAGTTGGGCTATACTGATCAACACAATACTAAAAGAAGAATAAGGTGAGTGGAGAAGCTGTCCACGTCGTTTAATTAAATCGACCAATAAAAAACTTCTATTTTGCCACATCAGACAAGCCTCACAGTGTGGGCTTCATCCTATAAGTTTTGCGTATGGGCTACATCGAATTTTTAATCTGCTCAATGAGACCCAAATCACAAAATAAACCTGTCGAAGGATGACGATTCTCTACGCCTCTACCACTTCGTCTTCTCCAGTTGAAGAGCAAAGAAACTGAATAGTAATTGAGCCACTTCTACACAATCAATACTTTCGTTTCAATCAATCAATACCTTCTTAATGATTTCGTTTCATCTCTCTGTTTTCCTCCTTCTTTATATACTGATCTTCTTTCCTTCCTCAAATCTCCAAACAAGCGCAACAGCTGATGACGATGAAACTGGAGTTGAGATTGCCATGAGGGTGGTTAGATTCGCCAAGGGCTTGAGCGCTGTGACGATGTTGAGTTTAGTCCCGAAGGTACATATTCTTCTTCTATTATTTTTTGAATGATTTGATTTTATCGCTGTTAATCAAAGTTTTGGTGTTCATATCAGCTTCGTAAGGTATGGATTTTGAAATGTGTAATAAATTTGAAGCTTCTGGTACGGTTTAAGGTGTGATGGTCTACTTTCTGCAGCAGAAGAACGTCAATTTTTTTTCCTTCCTTTGAACACTCTAATTATAGTTTGACCATTCTAATTATAGCATTTTCACTTTGTTAGATCTTCAGGTTGATTAAGGATTAGGTTCAATACATTGTTTTATTGAGAATAAGATTTACGTAATTTTCAGGTATAGAGTATGTTCAAGCTCTGTTTTCTCGCAGCTCTACTATTTCATTGTTTATTCTGCTTAAATGCATACGCAACAACTGAGATCATGTGTATATGTTATGTTCGTAGGTATTCTCTTTAGGGAAAAAATTGCAAGTAGAGATGATGAAGCTTTTGCATCTGTTCATAACTTCATCAAAACCAGTGATGGATATTCTACTGATAACGACAGTTGGATTTTATATCACTCTTGATGGAGTCAATCTTCTTGGTCATGGTGCTCACAAATATTTGAACAACGTTGGTTATTACTTAAAACACTCTTTTTGTTAATAAATCTAATATACCACTCAACTTTAGTTTAGTTTTTTCTGTAAAGACAAATGAGGTCTGGTCTACTTAGAGATCCTGATAATTGCCACAAATATGGAATGGGTTATGTCTCACTCTGCAGGGCCGTAAGTGTTCTTCTCACTTCTTCAAAAATCACTGTTCTTCTCACTTCTAGAAGACAATGATTTGTGACACACTTCTTGAGAAAGACCAGGTTTTGTAGTATGAATGATCTTAAAAACTCAAATCTTCAAATTTTGGTTTTTGCAGTTAACCAACGTTTGTGATCTGTGATAACTTCAGTTCGACATGAAAAGAGGGCCATGAAGAGTCTTCTCTGCTTATGCCGGAGAAGCCACAAAGTCTTAAGAAAAGAAAACAACTATGTACTCATGCTTGGTACTATCGTAAACTCTAGAAACACATTTCGTGGTGTGTTTGGATTCTTAGAAATCTCTATTTTTTTTTAATTTGGAATATTTTCAGGTGTGATCTGATTCTATGGAGAGGAGAAGGAGTATAACTTTCTTATACTCCAGGAGAGTCACGGTTTTCAGATCACAGACCCGTTTCTGCAATGTTTGCAGTAGAAATTGATATGAAGAGTCTGAAAAAAGATAGATTCAGGAAAGGTTATTCTTGTGCAGCCACTCCACAAAGCATAGTTTTAACTAAGATTATTACAGTTCTTTTTTAGACCAAAAAAAAGTTTTTTTCTTTCTTCATTGTATAGCTATATGAATATTTTTCTTGCATCAGCCATCATGATATATATATATATATATTTTTTTTAATGGTATCAGATGAGATTAGTTTACATATAGAGTTATAATCTTATGCGGCTGCTACATATTGAACTCTCCCATCGACACACAACCTTCCATTGAATCCAACTATGACAGCTGCAAAGTTCCATCGATTCTTCCAAAGAAGAAGAAGAAGATGACGATGAGGTCTCATCACTTGATCAATAACTATTCATCCTTATATTAATGAGGAATGACCGTATACTATGAATGTGTAACAGGTTAGGAGGTGGAGAAAGTAAAAAAAATGTGATTCTACTATCACATAAAGTCAACTTAACTTAAGACAACAATTCTAAATGATATAAATTGGAGTAAAGAAGAGAGAGAAAATAAAAGATATGAAAGGGGAAAAAATAAAAAATAAAATTAGAAGTAAAGTTTTTCTTTGTTTTAACTAGAGATAATATTATGCTACAGTTATTAAGCATTAAACATCCATCTTAAAATGTAAAATATATAATATAAGTAAATACACAATTTAAAAAAATGGAAAAGTACATTAAAATTTAAATATCTATTTTAAAATATAAAATATAGATATTACGTAAATAAAAAAATATAAGAAATGGAAATAAACATTTTAAAAAATAGAAAAAGTACATTAAGATTTAAACATCTATCTTAAAATGTACATCTATCTTAAAATTGTAGTAAATTATATAAAAATGGAAATACCACATTAAACAAAAAAATGTATAGTTTTACATCAAGAAAGTCCCTATAAAACTCATTATTCCATCAACATCAACCTCACACTATCAAAGAAAACTTCAAAGCACTCGAGCAAAACAATGGTTCCACCATCAACTCTTGCCGTCCCAAAAACCTTTAACGACCTTGAAGGAGATTTTTTTATAACAACGAACTTTTTGTTAGGTAGATTCATTGTTGGGAAACCCGTAACTTCCAAAATCCAAACTTATTCATGGAATTGAATTGCTTTTCATAGACTCAAAAGTATTCTTACAAATTTAAATTAATCTAATCCATGATTTTATTGTTAATATTCATACAAACTCTTTCATGATCAAGCCATTGCAATTAATAACCATTTAAGCGTTTATCCCGAAACACTTCCATCCTCGCCGAATCAGGTATTGGTTCATGTTGGTTTAGTATTGTTTTTGGTTTATTAACCGGTTTAGGATGGTCCTATTGTAAATATAGTTTAAGTTAGTTTAGCATATATTATGCTTAAAATAACTTAAATTAAATAATAGTAATATTATGCTTAAAATATAATTTTAGAGAGTTTTCAAATATAGTTTACAAAACATTATAGGTGCTGAATTTAATTTATTAAATTCGTTTATTACTTAAAAATAAGTTTTTTTAAAAAACATACTAAGTTATAAATATCAATGATGGATTGGTGAGTATAACATGAAGACAAAAATATAAATATTTGATTTTCAAGATAAAAAATTCAGCTTTTATTCAGTTACTCAATATATAATATCTTAAATTATTATTTTTTAAATATACATAATTTATATATATAGATTAATCTTCCAAACTTAAACTATTATATTATATATGAATAATTTTTTTAAATAAAAATAATTTATGATTTAGAAAAAAAAATAAAAACAACAAATAGTTATTTTCAAATAATGGATGTAATTTACATTATACTATCATTTAACAAGTATTAGATACGTTTTGTTATATCATTATTTTCTATTTCCAGAAAACAATATATTGTTAAACATCAATATCATCTAGGTTAAGTATACGAACATCACAAATTCAAACATCACAAAAAATATTTACATAAACATTATAATACAATAATTTAATCAAAAAATACAATTCAAAAAAACAATATTTAAAAGAATAGTTATATACTTAATATTTGAAAATCAAAGATATTTTTGCTAAAATTGTACTTACCTGGCCAAGGAGATCGACCATCTTTTTACGGATCGATCGATTGTTGGGCATGTGGTCGATCCGAAAATACTCTGCAGTTATATCTAAAACATTTATTCCAACACTCAACATATAGTTTTGCTAAATATGATAACTAGATAGCCAGCAAAATTACAAAAAAATATTTAAATAGTAAAAAATATGTTAATTTAACGTGTTAAAATTTAAAAATAAATTTTAATTATGGCATGCATCTTAACATTTATATAAATATATATCATAACCTAAATATAAATAATTTAACAACTTAAATTAGAAAAAAAATAAAAATCCCGGGCGTAGCCCGGGTTAATCCCTAGTATCCATAATATCTATATACATCACCCGATATAGAAGTGGCACGCTGAAGTCTTTTAAACGGACCAACCGTTTCCCATATTCTGTTATTCAACCGATCAACGGTCTCTCATTCCTCGAACTTTTCAGGTTTTGTTGTTGTCTGATCTCTTTTTTTACTTTGAATATTTCTCCATAAATTATATTGCTTTCCCTTTCCTCCTTCTCCACAACTGCATTGTCCCATAGGTCGAACACAAAGCCACGAAGAGTTAATCACCTCCAACGCTAGACTCTTTTCTTTGCTCCAGTTTGAGAGAATGAGTGGTCAAAGGAGAAATGTAGTAGGTTCCAAACGACCAAGGGAAGTCTTCCTAACATCATCATCTCTGTCTTTTTCTTCACTGTCTTCCTCTTGTGCATCATCTGAAGACGATGCGATAGAGATAAGCGTGAAAACATCCCGAACATCTTATGAGGACCATAAAGGAAAAAATATGAAAGGTTATTCTCCAGGTTCTGAAATATCGTGTGTGCAGCAACCTTCTCCATCTTCCCCCTCGCGGTTACGACCAGTTCGGTTGATGGACGAATGCTTAGGGACGCATTACGACCCCGAGAGGATCCCAGCATCGGTATTTGCCAAGACTGGGGATGCGAACTTGACAAATGACTCGTTGTTTAGTCTGAGAATGTCCACCTGTCAAGCTTTTCGTCAAAGCGATGTAGAACCTGAAGAAGTTTTGATGTCGGGTGATTTCTTAGCATACTCTCCGTCTCCACTAGTCAAAACAGAGGAAGCAGAAGAAGAGAAGAGATCTCAAGGGAAAGAGACAAAGAGTGCAGTGACTAAGACTCATCAAGAGAAGTCCACATCATCATCAACGCTTCCAGCTGTCTCATGGAGTAATACTAATTACCCCAGCAGTTTTTATCAATTATATCACGCGCCGCAGACGAAGTCTCAATCTTGTCCCCTCCATGTCGGTGAGAAAAAGAGCAAGAAGAGAAAGGAGACAAGAAAGAGGAAGGAGAAGATCATATGGTCTTGGTTCTCTTCAGGGTTTTTAAAGAGTAACTTGCATTGCTGCGGCAGAAACAGAGAACTAAAAGCTATAGTTATGTGACTTTTTGCATTCTTCCTCTCGTATCAGTCTCTTGATAAGCCATCATACAGTGCGTGTTGACATCTAAACAAACTTATAAGTCCCTAATGTTTTCTTACAGAAAAGATTATCCACTTTTTTTTTTTTGCTAAACTGTAAATATCATATTAATGATTTTAAAACTTACAAAAAGTCTTAGATTTGTTACACCCCAACAAAAGTTAGAAAAAAAAAACAAGGTGGAATAAGGAGATACATTTAAAAACACGTAAATCAACCAATTTGACAAAAGGTTTCTGAATTGTTTCTTCTGTCTTCTTGCTGCAATTGTGTTTCATTATATGATCCATTTAAAAACACCTAAATCAACCACTTTTATTATATGCTCCACTTTAATTCACTAACTAGATTTTAACTCGCACGTCCGTGCGGATATTTTTTTAATTTTATAAATGTATTTGAAATTATTACAAACGTTTTAAATATATAATTTTTATTTTAGTGTTATATACTGTATAATTCTATAATATTATTATTTATATTTCTTATTCGGTATTATTAATATATAGTGATTTGTTTAATACATTGTACTTTGTTATTAATTTTTTTACTACTAATATATTTTCATGTTAGGTACAATAAAATAACAATATGAAATAATTAAATAGATAACTTCTTTCAAAATACGTTTTTTAATTTATACATTTTCCAATAATACATATTTAAATTTATTTATATTATAGAAAAGAAATATGTTTAAGATAATTTATATTTATATGTTGTGTATAAAAAATAATAATTTTAACATCTATCATTTTAGTATTTTATTGAATTTAGAAGTAAAAAACTTCTTTGTTTAAATAATATAGGTCTATTGTTTTAATAAATTTATGTATAGTAGCATCTATCATATAATTTTCATAACTTTTATTGATATAGATATTTTTTGGATGTTATTATATTAACTTTTCTTGCTTTTTTAGTTAAGATTTCAAAAAATATTATATTACTTTAACTTTTTACAGCATACATAATTTTTTTGTGGTGTATTTCAAAAAGTTATTTATTATTATATATGATTTCATCTTTTCAAAAATTTGAAATATTATCATTTTGAGTGAGAATATTTATTTTCAAAATTTTATATTTTGTCAATAAAACTTTGGAAAATTAGACAACTATTTTGTGGGAATTTCATGTGTACCACTTTCGTGGTACCATTATTCATTTTCCCACCATTAAAAGGACATTTTCAAAAATATTTTCTTCATTAAGTGACAAAAGACTTTTATATCATTGTTATATATATATAATAAATTATTATTTAAATAAAAAACAATTTATGTTTTTGAATTATAATTTTACAAATTCGAACTTTTTTATAAATTTGTTTTTGATTTTTTTTTTCAAAATTTCTTTTTTGAAAATCAAAAATTATGTTTGAAACTATTTTTTAAAATTTTTAATATTTTTAAGTATCTATTTATATATTTATTAGAATCCTAAATTTCACATTCCAAAATTTTTACCATACCACTTAATTCTAAACCCTAAATCTAGATTAGTTAACCTTAGTGATATAAATGTGTTTTACCCTTTATTAAAAATAAAAGTCATATTGGTTAGTGTAAACATAAAAATTGATACTATAAATGTGGTATTTTTGGTAATTTTTTAATTATTTTTGAGTTTGAAAGATTACATAAATTTTGATTTTTTGTGTTACTACATTAATATATTATTTTATATTTGTTTTGGTAATATTTTCTAAATTTTTCTCAACGAATTTTATATAGTTAAAAAAGTATAAATTTATAGTTAAATGATTTTTTATTAATATTTTAAATTAACTACTAAAATTTCAAAATTTTATAATAACATGTATTTTAAATAGTATATTAACTAAAGGTTATTATATACGATTATATTTTTGTATATTAACATTTTAAACAATATATTATATAGTTATAGATATAAAAGTTTAACATATGTTAATAAATTTATTTTTGTATTAAAGATAATATAGTTTACGAAT
The DNA here is from genome assembly GCF_020379485.1 of Brassica napus. NCBI lineage: Eukaryota > Viridiplantae > Streptophyta > Magnoliopsida > Brassicales > Brassicaceae > Brassica > Brassica napus. Next base: position 6,134,800 of record NC_063439.1, on the reverse strand, counting down.
TTTAACTTAATTTAATGAAGAGTGATAAATTTTTTAAATGAAACAATTTAAATATTTTTTTAATTTACTTATTTAATATAATTTTGTCATATTTAATTCATATAATACTTCTATTTTATATAATACATATTATAATTATAGAATTTATAAAAAATAGTACAATTTTTTTTTGTTTTATAATAAAAATTTAGGTAATTTATAATATTGATTTACAATAATATTATAATTATTAATTATAAAATTAATTAATGTGTTATATTATAAAAATAGTTAAATTAAGATTGTTAGATTTTTTTCTAAATAGATATTGGTATAATAAAAAATCAAATTTATAGTTGATTTATTATTAATTTAAATAATCAAATATATCATATTAATTATTTTTTAAGTGATCATATACTAATTTATTAATAGTAGATAAAATAAGAATCTAAATTAATAGATTAGGTTGTGAACGGTAATGAGTGGGGTCGACCGGTCGAGTAATGGCATTGGAAGAAAATTGCACAACTATTTTGACTTTTATAATTATTAGATTCAGACCAAACACACACTATGTCCATATAATTACAAGACATACATAGATTCGTCAAATTATTATTGGGAATTCGGCCAAAAAAAACACGAACTTTACACGAATTGCCAAAATAAACATGTACTCGAGCCTGGCCAATAAAATCCTAAACTTTCGTTGACTTTTTTAGTTTATTAAGAAACTTACGATTGACTGACCAAAATAACAAACCGTTAACCGACAGTTAAAACTGTGTTAACCCACCGTTAAATACTACCGTTTAGTGAAACGACGTCGTTTCATTCAGTTCTTTTGTTTAAGACAAAATCTTAAAATTGTTGTTGGTTGGACTCGAACCCACGCACTCTTCAACTTAACAGAGGAGAGCTTTACCACTGGGCTAGTGAGACTTTTTGAAAGATTAGATACAAATTTCTTTTTATTGATCAAAAGACGTGGATGATTGAAATAAAACAAAACATAACCCTAATTTCTCATAAACTCAAAAAATTCTCTAAAAACTTTTGAAAAATCTTTAAATTTCTAAAAAATTGAAAAATATTATTTTTTGTAAATTTAATTTTGAAATTAAAAATAAACTTTTTCTTTCTTTAAAAAATCAAAAATCTTCAAAATTTTTCTTTTTAAAAAAAATCCAAATTTTTTAAAAAATCAAAGAAAATGCAAAAAATTAAGTTACAATTATCAGCTAAAAATTAAATTTTTTAAAAAGTTGAAAATTTTGGAAGATTATTTTTAATAGAAAAATAATTATTTTAGTTTCAAAATTAATTTTATAAAAAAAATATTTATTTTTTCAATTTTTAGTTTAATTTTAAAAAATGGAAAATTTTGGAAGATTTTTGTTTTTTTTTAAAGAAAAATAATTATTTTAATTTCAAAATTAATTTTATAAAAAAATTCTTTATTTTTCAATTTTTAATTTAATTTAAAAAAAATGAATTTTTTTGGAAATGTTTTGATTATTTAAAGAAAAAAAATATTTCTAAGTTCAATTTGTTTTTTACAAAATCTTTATTTTCAATATTTTGTAATTTTAAAGATCTTTTATGTTTTTAGAGAACTTTTTATATTTAGTGAGTACCAAATAAAGTTAAATGTGTTTGGAACTATATTGAAAACGCCTTTAGCCTAGTGGTTAAATACATTTTCATTTTACCCAAGCAACCCGAGTTCAAATCCAGGGTTCTACTTGTTTTTATTTTCAGATCATGTAAAACAAAAACGACGTCGTTTCAGTTAACGGAACAATAAATGACGTCAATTTTTTTCTGTTAAGTTTGCTAACGGTGTGCTAAATTGGCAAGTCAATAAAGACATTGTTAATAAATTTTAAAGTCAATAAAAAGTTTGGTATTTTTTTAGTCAGTCCAAAAGTTCAGGTTTATTTTGGTAATTCGTGCAAAGTTCGTGATTTTTTTGGTCGAATTTCCAATTATTATTACAAGATTTTTATTTTATTTTGGTAAATGACAAGAATAGCCTTAGTGCCAGAGAATCCGTATAACGGCTGGAGAGGGATGAATCATAACTTCTCCCATCTTTGACAAACGCAATAATTTTCAAAGCTAAAGGAAAAGGGAAAACGTAAAGGGGGGCAGAGGAAGGAGCCCTTCTTCTTCTTCTTCTTCTTCTTCTTCGTGAAGAAGCTGTTGCAGCCTCATAATAAAAGGAAACGACCTTTGTTTAAATCTTATCATCATCAGGTAAGTTAATTTTCTGATTCTGTAAATGCTGGATTTTGTAACTAATTAGATATATTCGTTGTTGATTCGTGTTATTTAAGAAGGATCATCAAAATTCTCGAGCTTCCAGATCTATCCGGAGCTAATCCTTGGTTTAATAAATCGTTTTTACTTTCAATCGATGGGGTGAGATTCTCCTTCCACTCTCTGTTTTGGCTATTTGATTGATTGCGGTTTGATGCTGTGTTGGGTTCATGATAGATAAAAACCCTTGTTAAGATTGTTTTGGCTTATTATTCAGACAAAAGTTTTGAAACTGAAAATAGAGGATGATGAGAAGTTGTGTGGGTTTTGTAACAGAGCAGTGGCTGCGTGGCTTGCTACAGAGAACCCAGATCAACTGAAACTCCTCTAAAGGATCCACCTTTTAACTCCATAGCTCAAACGGTTAAGAAACCGAGCGTCTCTGAAGATCTCTGGTCAACGAGCACGGTTGATATGGACAACATCACCTTCCCTTCTCAGGGAGGAAGCATATCATCATCAAACCAGACTTTTGATTCTCAATCTGTTGCCAGAAACTCAAATCCACCTCCTGAATTTGTAAACCAAGGTAACACTTTCCCCCCGCCTTTGGATTAGTGTCTAGTGTTTTGGAGAATGGTGTGTATATATATGAAGTGTGTGTTGCAGGGCTTCTTCTTTGGAATCAGACAAGGGAGCGTTGGGTGGGGAAGGAAAGAGCTAGTAATCGCAATCGTGGATCCAAGATAAAGTGAGTGGCGGCTTCATTAGTCTCTTCAAAAGCCAAGGCTGAATACGGTTTTTAACATTTTATATGTGATTAAACATTGCAGTTGGAACACGGCATCGTATGATAGCTTGCTGGGAAGCAACAAGCTATTTCCCCAACCTATTCCTCTCAGTGTAAGTTAATCAAACTCCTTTTGAGTAGTGGAAAATCCCTATCACTTTGATTAGACTAATGCTACTGATGAAAACAGGAAATGGTGGATTTTCTAGTGGAGGTTTGGGAACAAGATGGTCTATATGACTGATGAACAAGACGCACACATACAAATTGGTTCGGACATTTCCGATTTTTGTTTGGTTTGATTTCTGAATCCCTTGTTGTGAATTGAAAACTGGAGAATGTGGCTCATACGTTTTCACCTTTAAATGAAAAAAATATATATATTGTACCTTCTTTGAAGTCAAAAAAGTTGTAAAGACATGTCTCTTGCCACCATGTGATCATTAGTTAAAGATACAGTTTTTATTAATAAAATGTAACTGTAGATCGCTCATGTCATGCACAAATGGACCCTACGATGCTATGTGCCATGATTTGCTTGATATGGACGGGAATAAAACATGTTATTCAGGTAACTCTCTACTTCTTTTCACTCTGCGTTTGATGATATGGATGCAAAGTGAACATTAAGAGGTGAAACACACAAAAGCGATGAGATCATATATTACAAAACAGCAGCTCTAAGATTAAAAGGCAAGAAACACACAAGGCAAGATCATCTTATTACAAAAGCGCAGCTCTTATAGAGCGTATGATATCGGTCAAGGAGACAACCCCTTTAAGCAAACCCTGTTGGTCCACAACCCACACTCTGTGCACTCCTCTGGTGACCACTTTCTCTACTGCTTCCTCCATAGTCGCTTCTTCAGTACAACTCACAGTCTCCCTCTCATTCCCTGTAACCTTCTCCGTGAACTCCAGAGCAGAGAGCGGTAACCACGCCTGAAGCTCAGGCAAACGACATGCTTTTATATCCGTCGCGGAGAACGTACCAATCACCTTCCTATGCCTCCCCTGCAATCCCAAAACACACACAATGAAGAATACACTCTACATAATACATAATCAAGAATATATCCAAAAAAACGAAGAGCTTACATTGATAAGCTGAAGATGGTCCTCTTCAGCTACATCAGGGGCGTGAACGATGGGGACGGCGTTGAGCAAAGCAGCCTTCATAGACTTGATGGCATTGGAAACACTCGTACTCGCCGTCACGGCGTAAACGGACTCGTTAACAGCTCGGAGATCAGATATAGAGCGTGACAGAACATCCTTGAGGTCATCAAAGTGATGGTCTCTCAGGAACCGCAGGAGATCCATCTGAGTAAGCATCCTGTAAGCAGAGGAAGACTCAACCAACTCAACTCCTGAGATAGTGTTACTGCTCTCTATGCTGCTCTCAACTGGCACCAACGCTCGATGTATCCCTTTGCTAAACACCTCCATACACTCCAACAAGGTGGTGCTAGGGTTCAGCGTCCATAAGCTAAGTCCCTCGAGGCAGTGACCGATGATTGAAGACACCTGAGAACCCATCTTGCGGTCAAGATCGGTGGGATCGGAGAGTTTGTGTTCTCCGCCGGCGATGTGAGCAAGTATGTCGAGCATCGTGAGGATCCCTATGTAGTGTTTACGTACTGCTCCGGTTTGTTTATCAGACTCCATGATCATGGAGCCTCCGGCTCCGATCCAGTGTCCCGGAGGTGCGGCTACGGGGAGTGAGGAGATGGAGTTGGCTACTAGTGTGTTCATTGCGTGGGAGAGTGTTGCCGTGTAAGGAACCTCCACTAGCCTTCGGTTTCCGGCCGTTAGATCTTTGGCCGTGATGTTGATCAAGCGGCTGTGATCTTCTTTGCTCTTCTCTTGTTGCATTGTGAATAAGTGTCTGAAAGTGGCTTGGATGTAACGTGTTGGTTCTCGAACGTTTTTAAAAGTGTTGTTGATGTTTGGCTCGACTTTTGAAGTTAATGGATTAGGACAAGGACACCGAACGATGGCGACCGATGCTTACTCGTTTCATGCAACACCTGGCAATACAGCTGGTCTCGATGAGATATTTATTTATTTTCCGAGGACACCGAACGATTTGGGATTACTAGTTTCGCGCGGGGCCCAGGTTAGTTAGTGAGAATACTTGGGCCTTAGCGCCACGCGGCCCATTATAGTTAATTATTAAACTACCCCTTTCTCTCTCGTTTGTTTTCTGTTTTTTAAATTCAATCTCCAAGAGAGAGGGAAAGAAACGAGAACTGAAGAAGCTCGAAGATAACGAGAGAGCCATGGAAGTGGCGCGATTGTGAGTATCTTCTCTACGTCTTTCGTTTTTTTTTTTAATTCTCTGTATAAGCCAGCTTCAACGAGAGTGATTGTTCGAAACTTGGGTCGAATCGAGACTCTGTGATTTAGGGTTTTCTTTATTTCGTTTCGCATTGATTAGATGTCTATAGCTACGATGAAATCATCTCAGCGAGTACGGATGTGAATTGATCTCAAAATTGCTTCTTTATTGATCGATTTCATTAGGATCTTTGAATGTGATAGTTTTGTGCGCTTATTGATGTGTCTTCCTGCGATGTAGTGAAGAGAATGCATTTGAGGAAACCCAGATTGTGGAATCAGTTTCGTGGGATGATCTGGAGAGATACGCTGCTAGTAAAGCCGGTGGTTCTTCTGAAAGACACCAATCCTGGAGATCTCACCAGCACGACTCTTCTAGAAAAGGTTATCCGCATAAAGTTTCATTCTTTAACTAAGTTTTTGAGTTATTGTATTGTATTGTATTGTTAGTAGCTGATGTTACAAGCATAATTATCTTTAATTGCTTTAGATGAAGAATCACCTGGAGACTTGTATGAACTGTGGAGGCAAGAACAGAATATCATAGCTGCGAGACTAGACAAGGAGCTTAAATCAAGGTGGGAGCTTGATGAGCTGATTGAAGAGCAGCTGAGCAGATACCAGTCGCATTACTTCAAGACCATGGTTTCAACCTCCTTGAAGGACGTCTCTAACCTTCTAATGCCTACGTGGATATCGCCTCATGAGCTGGCTGCTGTGTCCTGGCTTGGAGACTGGCGTCCCACTTCCATTCTTGACCTTGTTCGTATACTGGCTGCTCAAAACCCCAACTTCTCTCTCTCTGAGGCGAGTGAACGTGTGCTCTCTCAGCTTACTCGTGAGATACGTATTGAGGAGGCTGTGATCGATGAGGAGTATGCGGAAATTCAGGCGACCTGTGTTCTCCACCTCCCGTTTTCGCCGCTCTGCAATGCTCAGTCGCGTGAAGAAGCTTTAGGTTCTGTGCAGGAGCTGTTTGGAAACATCAATAAAGTAATCTCAAAGGCACAACGACTCAGGTTTGCGTTTCTCTACATCACAAAGATAAGGAATGTTAGTGATGAATCAAAAGGAATGTTATTGTCTTATAGTCCGATTGACTCAAGTGTGAGTTTTGAATAGCAGATATGAGAGAGTATTAATTAAGCTATGTGTTGTGCAGGTATAAAGTGTTGGAACTGGTGATGAAGAAGCTGCTGAATCAAACAGATACAGCAGAGTTTGTGGTCGTATTTGCAGGGATTCAAGACGCCATACACCAGTTTGGAGAGCAGAAGAAGCTAAAAAAGCAGTACCCGACAGTTTCTTTTAAGGGATCAGGATCATCTAGTTGAGAGTATAACTAAAAGCTGCAATGTTGAATCTGCCAGCTGCTGATTACATTCGTGGAAACACTCATATAGTCCATGTACAACAGTATGAAACCTGAAACTAACCATGTTTTTCTATAGTCATTGGTATCAAGTACTTAACTAGTAAAAGTATAATGATGCCAAAAAAAGCTAGTAAAAGTATAAACAAAGTTACAAACAAGTTCCTATATCTAAAACAGGTTAGACCAAAACATGTGATTATTTTGTTTGTGTGTTTATTTGTTTGTTACGTAGAGTTTCATATCTAAAACAGGTTAGACCAAAACATGTGATTATTTTGAAGGCATATACTCCTATGACTAAAGCTCTTCACTTTATATCACCAAACACACACTCTAATCCGCGGTTTACTTGATTGGCCCAGTCAAGACTAATAGCATACTTAACGGTTTAAATCATGTGGCCCATTAGTCTTATCAGGCTTTTTTACGCGCATAAAATCCTCAACTTCTAACCTTCTCCGTCTCTCTTATAAATACTACTCAAAGCCCTGATTACTTTTTAATCTTCTTCGTTGAAATATAGACAAGGAAAGATGGTGTTGGCGGAGCTCGGAGGACGTATTACACACGCTATACATCAGATACGAAACGCCACAATCATCGATGAAAAGGCTCTGAATGAATGCTTGAACGAGATCACTCGTGCTCTTCTTCAGTCCGATGTTTCTTTTTCCCTTGTCAAGGAGATGCAGACCAACATTAAGAAGATCGTCAACCTCCAGGATCTAGCTGCCGGCCACAACAAGCACCGGATCATTGAGCAGGTTTTTTTTTTACGGTAGATTCTCTATTTCTATATTTTGAAATTTTATCGCTCTTGATTCTTGTCTTGTTTCTTTCTCTCAGGCTATCTTCGGTGAACTGTGTAAGATGCTGGATCCGGGAAAGCCTGCCTTTGCCCCCAAAAAGGCCAAACCTAGTGTAGTTATGTTTGTCGGATTACAAGGTGAGGTCTTTTTAAGATGATGTTCTAATGCGTAGATAGATTTGCATGCGTTTCTTACTATTAGTATATGTTTAGGTGCTGGAAAAACCACCACGTGTACAAAGTATGCTTATTATCATCAGAGGAAAGGCTACAAACCAGCTCTAGTCTGTGCGGATACTTTCAGGGCGGGTGCTTTTGACCAGCTGAAACAGAATGCTACTAAGGCTAAGATCCCCTTTTATGGAAGGTAAGTTTATGAGATCCTATTTGTGCTTTCTGGATTATAATGTGCTGATGCTGAGCTGTGATTCTTTGCAGCTACACTGAATCAGATCCTGTGAAAATTGCTGTTGAGGGAGTTGATAGGTTCGAGAAAGAAAACTGTGATCTTATTATTGTTGATACCAGTGGTCGCCATAAACAAGAAGCTTCTCTCTTTGAAGAGATGCGTCAAGTTGCTGAAGCAACGGTAATGCTCTTTTATCTCTTCAAGTCTATGTTTTTTTTTGGTTTATGATGGAAGCGCTGATCTTGTTTTTTTTTTTTTTTCACTTTGCAGAAACCCGATCTTGTTATATTTGTCATGGATAGCAGTATTGGTCAAGCCGCGTTTGATCAAGCTCAAGCATTTAAGCAAAGTGTTGCTGTGGGAGCTGTGATTATTACCAAGATGGATGGCCATGCCAAGGGTGGTGGTGCTCTTAGCGCGTAAGTATCCCTCCTATGTACTTCAAATGGTCGATTTTCATTGGACAAGTGAGTTTGATCTATATTGTTTATTTTTGTTAGTGTTGCAGCTACAAAAAGCCCTGTGATATTCATTGGAACAGGAGAGCATATGGATCAGTTTGAAGTCTTTGACGTAAAACCATTTGTCAACCGTCTCTTAGGTAACTTCCATGGCATTGATAGAGGATATGTAGCATTGTGAGGAGTAATCAAAGTCTCCACAAGGGTTGTTGACTCAAGAGTTTTGATAGTTATGTTTTATGTACAACAGGAATGGGTGATTTGTCTGGATTGGTAGATAAACTACAAGAGGTGGTACCTAAAGATCAACAGGCTGAGATTATGGAAAAGATTTCCAAGGGTAACTTTTCAATGAGAATGATGTACGACCAGTACCAGAGTGTCCTGAGCTCCGGGCCACTTAACCAGGTGAGAATTTCTTGTCAAATATTAGTCTGAGCTGTACTCATGGTAACACAAAGTGAGGTCTTTGGTGTGCAGTTGTACTCAATGCTGCCTGGAGTTAGTGCCCAAATGATGCCGGAAGGAGAAAGCGAGGCGAAGATAAAGCTATACATGACAGTGATGGATTCTATGACAAATGAAGGTGAGAGCAATTCTTATTTGGTGTGTTAATTGTAGTTTAGAGATAATAGTAGTTCTGAAGAAAAGAATGGTGATGTTGTGCAGAGCTGGATAGCTCAAACCTGAAGGCCTTTAACGAGTCAAGGATAATGCGGATAGCGAGAGGGTCAGGGAGGATTGTAAGAGAAGTGATGGAGATGTTGGAAGAGTACAGGAAGATGGCAAAGAGATTTAGCAACTTGAAACGATTCAAGATGCCAAAGAATGGAGATATGAGCTCAAACAAGAGCGCTCAACAGCTGATGAGCAAAGTCATGTCGCCTCAGATGCTGCAGCGGTTTGGTGGCATGAGTGGTCTGCAGAGCCTGATGAGGCAGATGGGAACAAACATATGATCAGACAAATAGTAGTTTATTCATATCTTCCACAGCCAAAGTATTAGACATTTTTCCCTTTTCTTCTTCTAGATTTTTTAAAAACTATATTTGCGAAGTGATTTTGCCACATGTTCTTACTACAATCATTTTTACACAAAAAAATGATGATATGGCTAACAAGATTGATGACAGCTTAATATGACATGGACAATCACATTTATTACTGACATATATATTTTTGGTAAACTTTATAAAATATGGCAATAGCTAATACATTATATTTAATGTTGATTTATATTTTTGTTAAACTTCTTAAAATATGGTAATAATTTATAAATTATCACTAAGATAAATATATTGAAATATACATTATAAATTTCGAAATACATTATTTAATTGTATTTTTATAATTATACAATTTTTATTATTAATATTTTCAAAATTTTCTACATCTTTTTAAAAAATTAATAAATTATTAATCATAATTTCATTAGTTTCTTTTAGATATCTACAAATTTTATAAATATTGTTTAGTTATAATTTTTAATCTATATGATTTTTAGTAATTTTATACAAGTTGATTTAATACATTTAACCAAAATAAATAGATAAATTTTTTATCTAAGATTCAAATTTTAAATATATTACATATATATTATTAAATGTAATTTAAAATAAACAAAGTTATTTTTTTCTTTATTTTATGCTTAAATAATCAACTTTATATTAAATATTAGTCAAAAATAATAAAATATATAATATTAATAAATTTCATTTTAAATATAATTTAACTTTTAAAAAATTTATCACTGCACATGATGCAGGAAAACACCTAGTAAACCATTAATTGCCAAAAAGTAACAAACCATTAGAAAATATAATTCAATAAATAAATGTTCAAATTAAACAACTAAAAAAGAAACCTGGTTGAGTATATCTATAAAAAAATTGAATGAGAAACTTTTCATAATTTTGTTCACAATTTAATTCTAAGATATTTGCTAAAATATGATGGATGATAATGATATTTCATAATTGAGTAGTGAATCTTTTTCTAATTTTTTTCTTTGATTTTTTTTTAACGCTGATTTATTATGGTATTATAATTATAAAAAATATTACATAAATGATTTGTCAATCGACAATACTATATGAGAATCTACATCTAACTGCATTACTTAAACCGTTTTATGAAAATCTACGTTTAACCAGATTTATTTGTACCATGTTGAAGATTTTTTGTAAACATTTCTTTCGTAGTCTGCATAATTATTTAATAAATCGCTTTTTCTGAGAACTGAAACATGGACCTCATATAATTCACATCTACAAGAAATTCCATAGCTTAAGATTCGAATCCTAATCTTTTAAAGCTTAACACCCAGGCTACATTTTTCCTTGATTAAGGTGTGTATCATACAGTTGACTTTTTCATCTTAATATGTTAAAAACTATGTTCGATATTATCATATACATTCTTTCTGTGGCAAATCAATTACTGCTTTACCAAAATTTTGAATTTCCTTTTATTTATTGCTTTCTTCTGTGATATAAGGCAATCAATGTACAAATAAATGGAAAGAAAGAAATAGAGGGTCCAGATTAAACCAAGGTCCGTAGATCTACGGCGGAAGAAAATTCAACGGATTGTAAATACTAAAAAAAAACTGCATCTTCCTTGATTTATATTAAGTGGGAAAACAAAAAAGGCCGACGGAGAGAAAAAAGCTCAAAACCCTAATCCGAGCCAACCTCCTCCAAAGCCCATTACACGCGTTTTATTCTTCCCGCCGTTGCTGCCTCTCCCTCCCTCTCTCTGCGCGTAAGTTTCTATCAGTTTCTCTCCTCTTCTATTGTGTAGTTGAATTGTGTATGTATCAAACTCATGATTGATCGGATTATGTTTCAGGATAATGGATCCAAATCCTCCAGAGGTCGTCTCATCAGATTCACAACAACCCGCCGCCAAGCGGAGGAAGAGGAAGTCTTTGGTGTGGGATCACTTCACCACCGAGGCCACTAACTCCGACACCACCAAAGCCTTGTGCAAGCACTGCAACAAGTCGTACGCTTACATAAACGGCGCCAAAGCTTCGGGGACTAGCCACCTTAAGCGTCACATTGAGCTCGGTATATGTTCCAAGTGTCCCAAGACCAGTCTCACCCCTCAAGCCAAGGAGGAGGATGAGACCACCACTTCTTCTTGTCCTCCTCCTCCTCCTCCTCCTCCCAAGAAAGGGTCTTATCTCCCTTTGGATCAGGATCACTGTAACCGTGAGATGGCCAAGATGATTATTATGCATGATTACCCTCTTTATATGGTGGAGCATTGTGGCTTCGCTGGGTTTTTAAAGGCGCTTCGTCCTCAGTATAGTATGGCGAGCTTTGATGCTATTCATGGGGGTTGTGTTAGCATGTTTTTGTATCAAAAGGAGAAGCTTTTGGAGTTTATTGGTGAGATTCCTGGGGGAGTTAATCTTACGGTAGATGTGTGGTCGTCGAGGCAGTCAGTGGGTTATGCCTTTGTGACTGGACACTTTGTTGATAAAGATTGGAACTTGAGTAGCCGTCTGTTAAATGTTGCTGTTGTGGCTTGTCCTGATTCGGATTTCGCGTTGAACCAGCCTGTTGCTAGTTGCTTATCTGATTGGAAACTGGAGGGGAAGATCTCTAGCGTCACTGTCAGCCAATCGTTGGTGAGCAAAACGTGCGTTGAGAGTCTCAGAGGCTTCTTGTCGTTCAGGAACCAGCATGTGTTGAACGGTCAGTTGTTGATGGGGAAATGCTACGCTCGTGTCATAAGCAGTATGGCGCAAGATGCGCTTGGAGATGAGCAGCTTCGAGCGACTATAAAGAAAGTTAGAGATAGTATCAAGTTTGTGAAGACAAATGACGATTGTGGAGATAAGTTTGATGAGCTGAAGAGATTGTTTCCAACCGATGTTCCGTATAAAGATCTTCTCTTTGACAACCAAACGAGATGGGACACGAGTTACAACATGCTGGTGGGGGCCTATGAGCATAGACAAGTGTTTTCTTGTTTGGAAACATGCTATCCTGAATACAAAACATCAATATCTCCTGAAGAGTGGAGAAAGGTTGAGAGCCTCTGCTCGTGCTTGAAGATTCTTTTCGAAGCGGGTAATGTCTTGACTAGGCCAAACCGTTTGACAGCAAACGAATTGTACGATGTGATGACCAAGCTTCAGCTGGAGCTGAGCCACGCAGCCATGGGTGACGACGTGGATGCCAGGAACACTGTGAACTCGTTGAGGGAGAAATTCGACTTGTACTGGAGAGGTTGCTTCCTGGTTTTGGCGGTTGCTGTGGTCATGGATCCTCGGTTCAAGATGAAGCACATTAAGGAGACGTTTACTAATGCGTATGGTGAAGATGCAGAAGACTGGATCAAGAGCGTCAGTGATGCTGTCCATGATCTGTTCCTAAACTACAGTGGACACAACCTGCTGGATGAGTATGTGGAAATAGAGGTGGCTGAAGAACCTGACTTCCAACAAGACATGCCTCAAGATGCCAGCACAGGGGATGTACAATCAGTAGATGAGACAAGTCCACAAGTAGAGCAAACCATAGAGTCACGTCCAATAGCAGAGGAAGAAGAGCACGCCTCAATTACAGTAGAGCAAACTACAGTGTGTAAGGTAGAGAAGCAGAATGTGGAAGGGGTATGTGAAGTAGTGAGTGAAGAGCACCAGCAACTTGGTGATGAATCTGAAGACCACACGTTGTTTATGGGTGACGAGCTTCTAGAGGAAGGGTCTACTCTCGTCACGATTGGAGACTTTGATATTGACATGTCAGATATGAAAACGGAGATGGATCAATACCTAGATGATACTTTGGTTCTGATGTCTGATTCCTTCGACGTTCTGGGCTGGTGGAAGCTCAACAGCATCAACTACCCTACACTCTCTAAGATAGCTGCTGATCTTCTCTCCGTCCCTTTAAGCACCGTCTCACCTGACTCCGTATTCGACACAGAAGTGAAGCAGATGGACAGTTATAAGGCTTCTCTTCCTCGTGTAACCTTGGAAGCTCTCTTGTGCACCAAGGACTGGCTCAAAAACCAAACACTGTGAAAAATCTTTGAGGTTGTAACTCCGTTTTACTATTTTTTTTTAGATTTGTTTTCAAATTAGTTATAACTGAAACCATCTTGTAAGTGGAAGCAAACTATATCAGTATTTACCTTTTGATTGCATTGATGTATTGGATTCTGATTCGGTCTCATGGGTGACTAGTTGTGGTGTTGACATACATCACTGTAGTTGTATTTAAGTTCCTACGTTGTTGTCACCTGTAAGCAGAGTGTAACGAGTGGAACTCGTGTATATTTAGTGTAGACACTAAGTAGGTGGTTTAATTAAAAAAAGCGAATTGACTTTTGAGTGGGCAACCACTACTAAAAAAGACCACTACAGAGAGCAGTGGATTCGAACCGTTGAGTACTGTAAGGAGAAGAAAAAGTGAAAACAAACAAAACGGATTCGGACAAGAACCACTCTGTCCCCACCACTCAATAGTGACACGTGCCTGAATCTGAACCATCATTTATAGTCTCGGTAGGATTGCATGGGACTTGGATTGGTGCCTTAATTAAAACTTTAATGTGAACATCAAAACTCACATGTGGCGTCGTTTAGTATAGAGATAGAGAGATATAGTTGGCGTTAGCGAGAAGGAGAGGCCAGTATTAGTCACATATCTCCAAAAACCAAAGCAACCCTTATCCTCCTCTTTTAAATATCCTCTCTTCACCCTCTCTTACTCAAGGCTCTCTCTCTCTCTCTATCTCTCTCGGAATCTACGCTCCAAGGTTTGGAGCTGTGTATATGATTCAACTTGTTATGAGTTTTCTTCTTGTGTTGAAATCTAATGTTATGTTTTGTGTGTTCCATGAAGGATCAAAATGGCACCGAGGTCAAGCAAGGGCAAGCCAAACAGAGGGAAAGGAGAGAAAAAGAAGAGAGAAGACAAAGTGTTGGTTCCAAGTCTGGTTGATATCACAGTCACGACTCCTTACGAAACACAAGTGATACTCAAAGGAGTCTCTACTGACAAGATCATTGATGTGAAAAGGCTTTTAGCATCTCATGTTGACACTTGCCATCTCACCAACTACTCTCTCTCGCATCAAGTAAAGATCATCAGTTTCCACCAAACACTAAAACGTGATAGAGATTATTAACTTGGTTTTGTGGTGAATGATTGTGTTGCAGGTGAAAGGGCGTAGATTGAGTGATAACATCCAAGTGGTTACCCTCAAGCCTTGTGTCCTCCGTATGATTCCAGGTGAGTGGTTAATACTATACAGTATACACTAGTTTCCTTTCCTACCACCACATATTATTATACTAGTACTAGATAGTGTCACTGAGATACATGTATGGGCACTAATCATTGTTTAATATCTTTTTGTAATTGGTTGGTAGACGATAACTCATTATTTTACTCTTTATTTTCTTATATCTCCGCCCTTAGAGTTTTGTATTATTTACAAAATTATGCCACAGAGGACTACGTGGAGGAAAGTCAAGCTTTGACTCAGGTGCGGAGAGTCCTAGACATCGTAGCGTGCACCACCAGGTTCTCCTCCGCCTCCAAATCTTCTTCCAACAAACTGGTCGCCGTCGGAAATGGCAATCCGGCGCCGGAGGGACTGGACATGGTCGCTATCCATCCGACGCCCAAGCTCTCTCAATTTTACGAGTTTTTCTCCGTTCCCAACGTCTCTCCTCCGATTCTTCGTAAGTTTTGTATTGCTGATTGCTCTCTGCAAAGTTAGTTATCGCAGTTACGTTCTCTGACTGAGTCGTTGCAGAGTTGAAGAAAGTGGATGGTGAGGAAGCTGGAGAGAGGCGTGATGGTGACTATTTTGAACTTAAGGTGCGATTATCACCTGATGATGTTGATTTGAAGAGACGCTTTGTTGTCTAAAACCTTGATAGTTATAACTGATAATGATGTAAGTTGTTTTCGTTTCAGGTCAAGATATGCAATGGGAAGGTTATACATGTGGTTGCATCTGTTAAAGGGTTCTTTGCCGTTGGGAAGCAGCTCTCTCATACCCATTCCATTGTTGATTTGCTTCAGAATGTTAGCAATGCTTTTGCCAAGGTCGTTTTTTGTTTGACTCTTTGTTTTGGTTTTATTCATGTGACACAAAGGGATTAACTTTTAGTGTGTTTGGAAATGATGCAGGCATATGAGTCACTGATGAAAGCTTTCACTGACCGGAATAAGGTGAAGTTGATGTTTCAACCTGCTACTAATGGATTTTCTTCAAGCCCAATAATATTAAGTCTTCTCTCGTTTTTTCAGTTTGGCAACCTTCCGTATGGGTTACGAACAAACACGTGGCTTGTACCCTCTTCTGATTCTCTATCAACCTTCTCCCCTTTACCAACAGAGGATGAAAACTGGGGAGGGAACGGTGGGGGCCAGGGGAGGAATGGTGAACATGATCTTCGTCCCTGGGCGGCTGAGTTTTCTGTGTTAGCTACGCTTCCTTGCAAGACTGAGGAGGAGAGGGTTATTCGTGATAAGAAGGCTTTTCTGCTTCATAACCTGTTTGTTGATGCCTCTGTTCGAAGAGCTGTTAGAGCCATTTCCGACGTGATTGGTACTAATCAACGCACAAGTGGAGCTAGTGACTTCCCTGCAGGCTCCATCCTTCTTGAAGATCGGGTTGGAGATTTGTCTATTATTGTAAAACGTGATGTAGCCGGCCTTGACCCGAATCCTAAAGGTGCATTTCAAAATGAAGCATTTCCTTTGTCCTCCAAGGAACTTAGTGAAAGGAATCTGCTAAAGGGGATAACAGCTGATGAGAGTGTCATTGTTCACGTAAGTTATTTCTCATCCTTTTCTAAGCTATCTAAATGCATATGGTATAGGACTTTACTATCTATTTTTTTTACACCCATTTTTTGAGCTCCATTGCCATATTTAAAGTAATTATGTTATCAAAGACCTTTAGTGAAAATTATGGTTTCTATGTTCTTGCATTTGCCACCAACAGTATGTTTCTGTCAATCAGCATTTTGCTTTGATGTTAAGTGTGACTATTTGTGCACTACAAGATTTCATTATCATATCATGCAACAGTTTTATTAGATGACGGATCAGAGTGGAATTGTAACCATTCACAATAGATATACTTTTCATGTATCTCATTCTAGAGATTGTATTAATGAAGAATTTTTTTTCCAGGATATTCGGGCTTTAAGCACAGTTATTGTAAGGCAATGTGGATATACAGCGGTGGTAAATGTGAAGGGCGAAACTAAGAAGGGAATGGCTGATTTACGTGATATTGTGATCGATGACTTACCGGATGGAGGAGCTAATGCTCTTAACCTTAACAGGTATGTGCACCCAAGTAGATTTCTAAGTTTATACATATTTTATCACATTGTGCATGTTCGAATACCATTTTCTATCTCGTTGTTGGCCTCTCTTCTTCCATCACTTGTTGAGTATTAATTTTCCAATTAATTTATCTGTAACATCGCCGTGTTGTGTAAACTAGGAATAGATAGTTAAATAATAGGTTTTCTTACATTTCCATCCATTGTAAAAAAACAATTAAAATATGTCAGCATCTAACTCCTTGTTGTTTTCCACCTTTGTTGATAACTTTATTGCAGCTTAAGGGTTCAGCTTCACAGGTCCCATAGTGTCGGAAAATCTGGAGGGAACCAGCCTCCACAGTTTGATTTGGATGATTTAGAGTCTTTTAGATGTTTGGTACATGAACTAGTTAAAAACAACCTAACGAAGTTAGAAGAAGAAAGGGAATCTTCCGAAAGGTCCATCAGATGGGAGCTCGGTTCTTGCTGGGTTCAGCATCTACAAAAGAAAGAAACAGTAACGGAAGACGTTTGTGGGAAGCCTGCAATGAATGGTGAGACTGACCTTTCAGTCAAAGGTTTGGGGAAACAATTTAAAGTTCTAAAGATCAAAAATAAGAAATCAGAAAATACAAGTACCGTGAAGGAAATAGAAGAAAATATCAGTCTACGCGAGTTAGATGGGGAGGCTGAACTGAAGGAACTGGTTTCTGAAGAAGCTTTCTCTCGCCTACAAGAAAGTGGAACTGGTCTCCATTTAAAGGTACCTTTCTTTGCGCTTTTTAACCAGGAGAGAGCATAAGTTCATTATGAAATCTATTTTCTGCCTTCTCTGTTTTGTTTATGTATGCGTACTGTATTTTTATTATCATATTGGAGACTGTGGTGCTTACTCAGTTGTTGTTGTGATACAGTCAAAAGAAGAGCTTACCAAGATGGTATATGGATACTATGATGAAATTGCTTTGCCAAGGCTGGTATGTGTTAAAGCTAGATAACGAATATTAATATCTGAAATTATCTATAACCAAATGCTATATTAAGGAATCTTTGTTATGGTTTATTAGGTAGCAGATTTTGGGTCCCTGGAGCTTTCTCCAGTTGATGGCCGCACAATGACAGACTTCATGCATATTAGAGGACTCCAAATGCGTTCTCTAGGACATGTGGTAAGAATCATTTACCTCGTCAATAGTGCCTTTCCTGTTGCCAAGTTATTCGATCTAAAAGGGAATTTGTTGAGCTTAGAATTAGTGATGGTAGAAAGTTGATAATGAGTATTCACTATTCCTATAAATCAGGCTAAACTTGCTGAGGACCTTCCTCACATACAGTCCCTCTGTATTCATGAGATGATTACGAGAACTTTCAAGCATCTTCTTAGGGCGGTTATTGCATCTATCAATAAGATGGCAGAGCTACCTGGGGCTATAGCTGCGTCATTAAATTTCATACTTGGCCTCCATGGATTGGAAGGGAGTGATGGAATCTCCAGTGAAGAGTCTAGTCTCAGATTACAGTGGCTACAGAAATTTCTCTCCACTAGATTTGGTTGGATACAGAAAGATGAGTTCAAGCATTTGAATAAAGTTTCCATTCTCCGAGGACTTTGCCAGAAGGTAATGTACCTCAGTGTTAATGTATTTGCTGCTTCAATAAGAATTATAGTTCTCTACTCATGCTTTTACAGGTTGGATTAGAACTAATTCCAAGAGACTATGACTTCGATTCTCCAAATCCCTTTAAGAGCTCTGATGTTTTTGGCTTGATACCTGTGTGCAAGGTTGGTTTCTTTCTCCCCACGATCCAATATTAGCTTGACTAAAAGCGAGGAAATCAAACTCTTTTTTTTTTATCTACGGCTGGCTGAATCTTGGTCCGTCAAATATGGTTCAAACGCTAGACACTAATCTTTAAGATATATGTTCGATTGAACAGCATGTGCTATGCGTTTCATCTGACGGAAGGACACTCTTGGAGTCATCAAAACTTGCTCTTGACAAAGGAAAACTAGATGATGCTGTCAACCATGGAACAAAGGTACCAATTCATTTGGAAGCAACGATATTTTCATGTTATAACCATCTGAATTGTTATCCAAAAGATGTTGACTTCTTGCATTTTCTAGGCGTTAGCCAAGATGATTGCTGTCTGTGGACCTTATCATAAAAATACTGCTTGTGCGTACAGCCTTCTAGCCGTTGTACTGTACCACACTGGTGATTTTAATCAGGTATCATCAGTTCTCACCTTCTTCCTAATAGCACCTCTGATTATCAGTTCAAGCAGCAGATAGAGAGTTTTTGTCGAGCTTGATGTTTTGTTCTAGCCACTGTTATATAACCTTTTCCATTTTAAACAAAAGAGAAAACCAATGAGAGGCATTGTTAACTCTGATGTTTTTTTTTTCCTCTCTTGATCAGGCAACTATATATCAGCAGAAGGCTCTGGATATAAATGAGAAAGAACTTGCTCTCGACCATCCCGACACTATGAAAAGCTATGGGGATCTTTCTGTATTTTATTATCGCCTTCAGCACATTGAGTTGGCACTGAAGTAAGTGGTGCATGATGATCTCTTGTAGTTAATATAGTCACTACTGATCGAACACTACTTTGCTTTTCCATCACCTCGTCTTATGATCCAACCTTTCCTCTGATTGGCTCTTTTTAAATGTTATCTGCCATCTTTCTAACCCTTTTTTTTTATCTGTCATCTGTTTATAGATATGTGAACCGTGCTTTGTTTCTTCTTCATTTCACTTGTGGGCTATCTCACCCGAATACTGCTGCCACATATATTAATGTGGCTATGATGGAAGAAGGAGTAGGGAACGTTCATCTAGCTCTAAGATACTTACATGAAGCTCTAAAGTGCAATAAAAGATTGCTAGGAGCTGACCATATTCAGGTTCGTTTCTTATCTATCTTGCCCCTGTTTGCCCACATTCTCAAACTAACCATTTCTTTCATGTTTACTTTTCCAGACAGCAGCAAGCTATCATGCAATAGCTGTGGCTCTCTCTCTCATGGAAGCATATTCATTGAGTGTGCATCATGAACAGACTACACTTCAGATACTTACAAAAAAACTTGGATCAGATGACCTTCGTACACAGGTGACAAACAAATTATTTCCTATGTTTCTGTTACAAATTTTTTTTTCTCACATTTGAGGATTAGGAATCATGCAATCTCAGCTGGATATTATAATTTTTACTAGCGAAGTAAAAAAGTGAATGGTTTTGAACTCAAATTTCTTTTGGTCTCTTCATAGGATGCTGCTGCGTGGCTTGAATATTTTGAATCAAGAGCCATAGAGCAGCAGGAAGCAGCTCGAAATGGAATCCCAAAGCCTGATGCTTCCATTGCGAGCAAAGGCCACCTTAGGTACAAAAATGGAAACTCCCAGAACACATAAAAGGATATGGTAATTAATTTCATTGGCACCAAAGTCCAACTTTTCTTGCAGTGTAGAAGATCTGATGGACTATATAAGTTCTGATCCAGATACTAAAGGAAGTGTTGTTCACAGAAAACAGCGGCGTCTCAATGTAATTCCTGAACTTTTGTGATCCTTGTTTTTCTCAGGTCACTCATTCTGAAATTTGATGATCAAAACAACAACCAGATTATAAAACCCTTTAATTGTTTAGAACTTTGCTTGAAGAGCTTGAATTCAAACTATGCTGCTTGTCTAATTACCATTCCCACGCTAGAAGTTAATGGAAAAAACATATTGAAACGAAAAGAACGAGATGGATTTCATGTCAAAGGTGTGTGACATTACTTCTATTTCGACAGGTATTCCCGGTCAATGATAATGTTGCATCATCTGATGATGCAACCCACAGCGTTGCTTCACAGCATGGCATGGCTACATTGAACGACTTGGTAGAAACAAATGCCACCGAGAGTAGTAGGAACGAAGTAAATGATCCTAATGCAGTTGTTGATGAGGTCCACATAGAGACGGATGAAACTGTAGTACACAGGCCAAGTGTAGACAACCAAACTGTGGACGAGTCAGCTTTAGATGGGGGCTGGCAAGAGGCTTACTCAAAGGGGAGATCCGGAAATGGTGCTGGAAAGAAATTTAGACAAAGGCAGCCTTATCAGAGAATGTCGCTTAATAGAAATTTCAATGGGAGACAGGATGTTCATCAACAGTATATAGCTTCTCCCTTGCAGAAAGCGAGTCCGAGACCCTCACTCTCTAAGCCATCATCTCTTAGGGCTCTGAAGAATGGGGAGATAGATGTCAGTACAAAAACAATTAAGCCACAAATAAAGTCTCCTGGTTATGCTGCGGCGACCAGTAGTACTTTGGCTTCAAAGTCACTCTCATACAAAGAGGTTGCTTTGGCACAACCAGGTACAGTTCTGAAGCCGATGTTAGAAAAATTAGAACTGAATTTGGAAAGAACTGAAACTCAGATATACAGGGTTTCAAGTTCATCAACTGGAGAAGAAAGCAAGTCTGATGCTGTAATGTCGGATTTGCCAACGGAAGGCACAGAGCTCCCCTGTGAAAAAGAAGAGTCAAAAGAAAGTGTTGAGTCAGTAGAAAATTTAACGTCAGAGTCTGAAGGGGATCTAGGGTCCTGTCGTGAGCAAAAGGCTTCGGATATCAGCAGGAGAAAGCTGTCGGCCGCCGCAGAGCCTTACAGTCCTGGAGGTTTCTTGGTTACTGATCCGCAAAGTCTGGTTGCAGAATCTGTTTCCGGAACTGGACTTCTTTCACCACCATATTACGGTGCTAATTACTCCAATGGAATTGGGATGCCAAAAACCATGAATCCGGATGCGCCAGAGTTTGTTCCGAGGAGATCCGTGATGAATAGCTCTCAACATGCAGGTGGAGATGCAAGTGTGTCCGTTGACTCCAGCAGTAGCCTAGAGGCTGAGAAAAACGTTGCGTTGAAGAAGGAAGAGCTGGCGAGGCAGATACTACTTAGCTTCATGGTAAATTCATCCCAGACGGAGGTTGTAGCATCTACGAAGAAGGAAAACAAGCCTAAAGATGACTTGGCAGATAACTCTGCAAAGGATAATACAGTAACAGAGATAGTTGACAGAAGAGACGAGAACAGTGCAGTGAAGGAAAGTGAGACGGATGGAGGTGAAGGGTTTGTGATTGTTGCGAAGAAGAGGAGGAAGAAGCGACTTACCAACGATGCAGCTGGGATTTACCATCAACCGTCGTCCGTTTGTGCATGATCTGATAAGTGGATTTGATCAAGCTAACAAAATAAAGCTTCTTGTAAAGCAGAGTATACTCATCTCATTTGGTCTATTGGACTTCTTTTCGGGTTTGGGTGGTTCTGTTCTTATGTATGATACACGTTAGACCTGTTGGTGCTGCAAAACTTTCGTACATTTTCCCTTTGTCTTATTTCGGAGTTCGTAGAATCATTTTATACATCCGCTTATGAGTGATTAATCTGGCTTATTTACAGACCAGACAAGCAAGCCATCCAGGCCCGAACAGTGTGAGGCAGACTTGGGTCACCAACACAGGCGATAAAAGATAACAGTCCCAACGTTTCAGTAAAGCTACCCAGTTTTACGCAATGGAGAAAAGAGGAAATTGCAATAACGATTGCTAAAATGTAGCTGGCATTCATTCACACACGTCTCAACCATTAACCATTTCTTGTTCGTAACATAGTCTGTTGTTCTACGGAAAAGTAAACACATCACCAAACCAGAAGAAAGTCATCAACCTTATATAAGAAACAGAAATGATTACATAGGAAATAAATAGAAAGAAGAAACACCAAACAGGCTGGCCAAGGCTTGAGACAACGACTTCCCTGAAAATAGCGTCAAATAGTAGTGATTACTAAACAAGCAGATGATCGAAGTTACGAAATAACACATGCATAACATACCCATATCACTTCATTTCTATTTGCTAGCGGCAGTCTTAGTAGTATTGTCTTTTATTCTAACACTCCATTATAAAATTGCAGCAACCACAGCATTCGTTCCCCGCTAGTCTATTTCAATCCCCCGTAATTAAAATATAGCTTTGAATCAGTTACCTAAGAAATGCAGGAACAACTGCGGCCAAAGTGAGAAGTAAAGAAGCTTGGAGAAGCGCGAGGGCCCTGCGCAAAGGAGTCCCTAACACATCTTCTTAGTATTACACAAATGTAATCACTTGCTAAAGCTCATCTCCGAGTACCTGCATAAACACCAACGACAACTCAAGTAACTGCTCTTGTTTTTGATCAGATCAAATTCCACATAACATATTCTACATGAATCCTACAAAAATATTCGACCATATGTATTTTAGTGCAGTGAGCCACTTAGAGCGAGTCTAATCTGTAGACATAATGCATAGTGGGCCATAATAAATGGTTCAATATTAATTGGTGATGGATTTCAAAGAGTAGGTCTAACTTCAAAAACTCACCTACGAGGTTGCTTGCTTGGGTTGTTGTTCTGCCGTTTTGAAACCCCACTCTCTGTAACCTCTGCATAGAAGGAAAATAGCTTAACTTAAACAGACTCATCCCAACACTCAATCTTCATATTAGCCGATGAATATCTCCTTAATTGGCTATTTCGTGACTAACAGACAACTACTTTTGAAGACAGTACCTGTTGAAATAATATTCATCACATATATTTTTCTGTACTACTTTATCTATCACATAAGCTCTCATTATTCAATTATTTCCTTTACGCAAGAAAAAGTCCAATGTCTTTGTTACTTCCAAATAAAAAGCCAATAAATGCAAATTCATCCCCTTATAACCCAGTATAGCAAGATGACTAACCAGGACTCTCCATGGGATTCTCCAGATCGGTAAGGTTATTCGTGCTATTCTCTTTGCTGCAAAATTAGTAAGTCAATTCCGTAAGCCAAAAATGCGTGCTTTGAAATATAAATATGGGATATAACATGTGCCAAGCATATGCGATAGGTTTATATAAGAGAAACAATTAAAATTTACAAACATCACTTGATTTTATGTTATTTAAATCTCTACACAATCCACATGGTTTTTGCACTAAAGATATCTAAAACAAGTAACAACAATGCAGATTACTCTTTAAACCTGGAGGATCCTGCAGAGGAAGGTAACCCTGGCTTGTGTGCTTGGTAAGAACCATCAATAGCAGCATATGGCGGACTGTATGAAGCTCCTAAAGCTCCTGGACCAGTCAAAACTGGCATCCTGCCAATCAGACACAAAAATCTCAACAGCAAGCAGGAGAAAGAACAAATCAGGAACTAAATACATATAGATGGAGCACACAGGGCATACGAACAGCATAGTATTCAAAATCAAAGCAAGCATACAAATAAAATTACGTCTTTGTAGGTTCAGTTTTTTCCAGCATGCAGACTAGAACAATGGTGATCAAATGGGACTTTATACAAACCACGAAAATCACTGGCAATTCAACTAACATTGTGCACAACATCTAATTGTTTGAAATACTAACAACCAAGAACTTCTGAAAACTAGCATCCAAAAAGTTCAACTAGAAGAAGAAGGAATAAGCATACCAAGTCATCTCCGGGTTTCCAACACCATTTTCAGGCTGGTAATATCCTGGAAAAGCCATTCCAAAAGTTGGAACCCCACCATGTTGACCACCGAATTGCATAACTGCATTTGCAATTAATCATGATAGACAATAATTTAAAAACCAGCCAGACCCCGGAAAAATCTAAGTACGCAGATACAAGAATCTGACAAATACTTTTCATGGACAAGACAATCAAGCCAAGTGGTTCAGCATCAGCAACTTTCAATTTTAAAATATTATCTGTTTCATTCTTAAGAAATTCTTTTCAAATAGTCCATCGCAGAGAGAAAAGTGTCTTCCAAAAAAACTTACCAGGCAGAAAAGCTGGGAAATTAGAATTGTCACCAGACGGCAGACTTTCTGCACGCCCCATCACATGAGATCCACTATACATCAAAGAGCCGCTTCCACTAGGTTGGAGAGTCCCTTTACCCTTACCAAATGACGCACCTGTTTCCGACGCAGATTCTATTTCACCAGGAGGATAACGATTTTTTGATGAGCTAGTGTTTTGGGTAGAGGATCTAGTATAGCTTTGGCCAGTGCCTTTTGAATCTCCATTGAGTTGCATGTTGTCACCTCGACTATGAGATTGGTGGTAAAACACGTTCCCAGCAGCAGGAGCACCTCTACCTTGACTCGTGGACTGAACATTCCGGGCAGTATTAACAGGAAGATAAACGGATTTTGTATTCCTGTACTTCTTCCCAGAGGAAGTGGCATTTTCATTCGTGTGGAGTTTTTCCATTCCAACTTGTATACCATGTGCCAAATTACTCGAGGACACTGAAGGATAAAAAGGAGGAGAAGCAGAACTAAGACTTGAAGCAACTACATTCTTTTTGGTATGGGAATATTCATTCCCAGTTTTAGCAGGTGCAGATGGTGAACGCTGTGAATCGTGATGTGTCCCTTTCTCATGCCAATGTTGTGAACCTCGAGAATTTCTTAACCTACAGATCCAGTACACACACAAGTACATCGTATTAGAGAAAAAAATATTTACTCGGCTATAGAAAACAAAAAGTAAGAACTCACTGTTTTTTCTGCATGGAATGTGCTTGATTGCCTTTGCTAAGGGGAGTCTCATCTTTCCTGGGCTCTCCCTCTCGTGTGGCAGCTTTAGGAACAAAAATTTGCTGCCCATTGCTGGATGATGCACTAGAGCTTCTCCCTCTAGTGTATCCACGCCCTTGTCCCCTACCTCGACCGCGACCTCTGTGTCTGCCTCTTGAAGCCTTCTGCTGAATTTACACAGACAACCAGTCAATTATACACTTAATATACACTTTTTGCAAAGAGAGAGAGAGAGCTAAAAATTTTCAAATAAACAGAGAGAGAGAAGTTATACATCATAATGTTGTTCCTGAGTAGTATTCATCTCTTCATACTTGTCATGTCCCCATTTTCTTTCATCTCCAGATCCCCACGGTTTCCTTCCACCCCGCCCTCGCCTATGTAAGCCAAAAACAAACTTATATCATTCTGACATCACCGTGAATCAACAGACAAAAGGTTGACAAAAAGAGCTAATGAATATTCAAATTTATTTTTATCTGTTCCCAATGGCATCAACTAGGCCAGATCTAACATAGCAACCCCAAAAGCTTCATACTTCATGAATTTGCATGATAATACGTTGCTTTACGAGGGTAAAAACTCCACCTTTCAGTCTATTGTATCTCTAATAAGAACAATTGCAATTGAGAAGATTGTGGAAAAGAGTGTACCTGCTTCGCCCAGCAGAGAGTTCCTGGAACCTGTCATCGTGCATATAAAAAGCTCCACCTGTAGGAACCGCAGCCGATTGCTTCTCCTTCTCTTCCTCTCCATCTACATGACCCGCCGCATCTTCCGCTGGCTTACTCTTACTCCTCTTGTCATCATCCAAATACTCATCGCCTTCCTCCTCCTCCTCATCGTAACTCTCCTCTCCATCTTCACTCTTACTTTCGTCATTATCATACTTCACAGCACCAACATGTTCATCAGATTGCTCGGAATCTGAATCGACCTCAGCTCTACGATTCTTAACCCCTTCACCACCGTCATCGTCCTCTTCGTCGTCACTAGCTTCTCTCCTCCTCGCCGCCAAGGAGCGCTTCAGCTCCTCGGGATCACTCTCGTACTCCGGTTCTCCTGCATCAGCTTGCGCCATAACTCTCTCTCTCTCTAGAAACCTGAAAAGGAGAGAGGAATCGTGAATCTAAACCCTAGATGAAGAAACCTCGTCGAGTAATTGAAGAATCGAAGGGATGAAGAAAACCTAAACCCTAGTTTACCTGCAGAGAGGCGTTTCGTTTCTTCTGCGATTTATCGAATGGAGTGGAAGAGACTTTGACTTTTTTTTATATAAATAGATTTAACAGTGGAAGCGAAGTCTTATCCAAATTAAAATATAAATTCGATTTTTTTGTTAATTTCTCACATTAAAAAAAAAAATTATAATACGGCGTCGTTTCAGGATTGTATTGTTAATTAATTAAGATCCTTTTCTCAAATTGCATCAAGGCTTCAGAAGCTGAATCTTATGAGAAATCACTTTGATATCTCGTAAGGTAACTCTTGAATCCATCTGACAATCAGAGAGTGTGTTGAAGGAGCATTGGTATTAATCTTACATCGCCAAGGGATGGTCCCTCATGTCTTAAAAGATCTCATTGACTCTGAAGCCACATTCAGACATGAAGTAACCTCCTATTTACAATGCTATTTGGTATATATTGAGCTAGTAAGAAAATTAAATAAGAGAGAATTTGCTAATTAGCTTGAAACCAAGCCAAAATTGGCAAAATACCTCACGCGCCTTTAAACTCCATACCACTGTACGATTTTGTCTCTTTCATACCGATTTTACCCTTTTACTCATGACACGTTAGATGGTAGTATCTGACAAGATATGGATTCAGATCTTGTAGGTTTCTATTCACCAGTAGGTAGGTTGATTGTAAACCACACCATTTTTTTTTCTTTATTAATTTTGTAAGCATCTCACTCTTACGTGTCTCTCAAATCATCTTCTTCAATCTTCACAACATTTCCATTAGTGGTTTTTCCCTGTTAAAAGTTTGTTGCAATGTTTTAAAAAGAAAATCATTTGCATTCTCGTGATCAGATGAAAAGAATAAAATTCGAGACTCAATTCCTTGTACATGTAACATAAATTTATTGTTGGGAGTTGTCTTAAAAAGAATAACTTTATTGTTGGGGTTGTCGTAACGTTAGTTTCACTAAACTCCATTCCTTGTACCTGTAACATAAATTTTAGCACGTTAATAACAACAAAAACGTATAACAAATTTTGTAGTGTAATCAATTGTATGGATCTTTTTGGGAATGATTGTTTGTACAAGGGTGGATCGCAGCTAAAAAGTGTGTGCTGGCGATGGTAACCTAGATTCATCTCAGCCACAGTCTCATCTTAGCGGTGACATATTTGAGTGAGTTCACAGAAGTAAAAAGTAATGGTTTATAAATGATACAATTATACATAGCGGTTTTAACTGTTTGTTAGCAGGTATGTATATATCTAGAAGAGTATCTATAAAGAGATATTCTAATATATATGTTATACAACAATGTTACTGAATAACAACTAACATAACATGTAACAGCTAATGGAAGTCTATTTTAGCAGGTAACAAACTATGTATCAGCTAACAACAACTATTTTGTAACTCTTTCAACCATTTAACAGTTAGCAGAAATCTTTTTATTTAACAAGTAACCAATTATGTATCAGTAAATGGAACCTAATTTACCATCGAACAAGACATAAATCAAACAAGACATAAACTAATTCAATGATTAACAAACAAAAAGGTAATGTTTTTAAGTTAGGAAAGCAAGTACAAATTAACATAGCAATGATGGAAAAATGTTATCGCCTAAGTTATTTTCTTATTAACATAGCACTGATGGAAAAATGTTATCGCCTAAGTTATTTTCTTAACATATATCATACACGTAAGTAAGTTATTATGGTCTATTATTATTATCAGTTAACACCAATTCAAAAAGATATCAACACTGAAGACAATACGAAATACTAGTAACGGAGATATTAATCAGTGAATAATCTAATTTTGATCGAAAAGCTATGTTTTTACTTTCCGAAGACGGTTGCGCAAATGTGAAGAATAAGATAAATAAAACTAGTGCGGTGAAGGCGATCATGATGCAATTAGCTAGGGTTCATGTTGCTAGAGGTGGTGTTGGTGGTGAAGGAAGTGAAGGAGGTGGTGATGGAATCGCCGTTGGAAGCGTATTGCCTTGCCGTCTACGGCGTTTACCATCACTTCGTGTCTACCGACATCCATCTCCGTGTATAACATATTCTTCTTATCTTCTTCTTTGTTTCTTCTTTTTTCTCTCATTTGTTTTCTCTCTGGTCTTCTTTTTCACTCTTATATCTCTCATATTTTTCTGTTTACTCTTTTTCTCTTTCTTCAATATGCCGAGTGCTTGAGATAAAATCGTATCACATGTAATCTTTCTCCAGAATTTGGTGGGGTCCAATTAATAGGGGTAAAATGGTATTAATTGAAACTGTACAGTACTTAAAACACGGATTGGGTAGTTTCCTAATATTGATCTTGGAAGTGTATATCTACCCTAATTACTCATTAAATAATCATGAGAGTACTCTGTAGTTATTGTTTAATAGAACACAAGCTGAAACTTCATGTTTTCCTAAGGATTTTTTTCTAAAAGCAAGTATCAATCATCCTTAACACATTCCATTTAAGTTTCAATCATCTCAAACAATAAAGCAAACTAGCAAACAAACCAGAATAATAAAAAAGGTTTTTATATCTTCTTGATCTGGGAGAAGGTTCCTGACTCAGAGAAGTAAGTGCTCTGAGTCCCACTACCTAATTTCACAGCTCCAGGATTGCACAGCTCTATTCCCTGCACAGGTGTGAAAGCAAGTCTTGATGTCATGAAACCAGAAGTGGTTGCAGTAGTAACACCACTTGTATACTGTCTTTCTTTAAGCTTCTTCTCCAGCTTAGCACCAAGTTTCAGCTTGCTGGGAACACTGGAAACTCTCAGCCTCTTGCTCCCACCTTGCCCAAGCATCCCATACCCTACACCTAACCCATCCCCAAGCGAGCTCTCTTCAGATGCAACACCAAACGCCACCCTGTTGGAAAGCTTCCTCATCTCCGTCACCGCATACCTTTCCTTCATCTTTCTTAACCGCCGACCACCTCTCTTCTTCTTAGCAGTCATATCTGGAACAGGAAGAGGCTTAGGCTGCCTTGCAACACCAGGCTCTTGCAACTTGTCAATCTTCTTCTGAATCTCTTCCCTCAGAGCTTTACCATTAGTCCCCAACGGGTCTCCCCTACAAGCGTCAACCCTAGCTGCCAGAGTAGACTTTCCAGCCAAGAGTTTGATAGCTTGCTTCCTAAATCCAGGAGGAGTGTTTCGAAAAATCTCAGTCTGCTCCAGGTAACCCACACGAGACTGTGTTGTTACAGCAGAGAATCCATCAAGATTCTTCCTCTTCTGACCAAGAACTTGAACGTTACAAGAAGGCATCTTAGCAAGCCCTGACAAGCCTCCAGCAGTCGCCATGAGCTTAGCTGCAACAGCACTCCCCACAACGGCTGAGAGATTCGGTGCTATACATCCCATCTTGGTTTCAACGAAGGCAAGAATCTTCTTCAGCGCGGAATCAAGCTCAAAAGCTCGATCACACGCCTCTAACGTCTTTTGCAAGACATCTTCTGGGAGAGGCTTCCCTTTAGTGGTCGAAGCAAAGAGTAAAACAGATAAGGGAGTACTTTTTGCCGAGAGACCTTTGAGAGTAACTAGGGTTAAGTCCTTCTCGTCCCCGATCTGTTTCACGACGCTAGCGTACTCGATTGCGTGATGCACAAGCGACTCCAGCTCTGGAAACCTAGGTCTGTATTTGGAACGGATAAAGCCGTGGACGGTGACGATCTCGTTCTCGATATCTACTGTGAGCTTGTTGCAGTCCACGATTAGTTTGTATAGAGGATCGTCTTCTGACAAAGCTCCACACGAATCCTTGCCGAGAGCGTCTTCCACCTTGTTCATTACGTCAGCGTATCTTTGAGTTCTCAGTAGCTTAGAGACGGTGTCGAGGTCATCGTCAGACTTTAGGGTTTCCAAGTCTGACATGTCCATGGAGATATCTTCTCCATAGTTTGGGACGTTGTCTTCGAATCCTGATTCTTCATAGTCGGATAACTCGTCGATCTCTGCGAGGAAAGAATCTTCAAGTTCTGCCATATCTTAATAGTAAAGAGATATCAAAGGGCTTACCAAACGCACGCTTCTAAAAGAATCTCCTCTTCTATAGCTCTTCTTGTTCGTTAATGAATTGTGTGTGTGGGTGTTGATCAGGTTCTTCTTTTATAGCCGTCTTTGTGATTTCCTTTTTCTTTTGTGTTTCCTTTTTGCTTGACCGACAAGTCATTGGTTAGGTCTTTGATAAATAAACGTTTAGTCGGTGAGGTGGCCCAAATGTTTAATGGGCTTTATATTCTCTCTGAGCCCATTAAATGGGTTGCGTTGTTACTACGAACACAATATATATAACAGCAAGTGGTTAGAGATTCTATCTAAGACACAAGTCCGTCGTCTGAAACTTTACTTTCTTCCGCAAATTCTCAGACAAGCAGCATCAAACCCTAGCTCCAGAAACTAGTCATGTCGTCCAAGCAAGGTAAAATCAATTTTAGATTTCATGATTTAAGGTTCTTCTTTTATGTTGTGTTGATTCGTTTGCGAGAAGAAGGAATAAAAGAGCATACTTTGCGATCTGCTAATAATTTTTCTTTGAAAAACAGGAGGAAAGGCTAAACCTTTGAAGCAGCCAAAAGCTGATAAGAAGGAATACGACGAGGTGAACCCTCTTTTCACACCTTTTTAATGTGATTGAAACGCTTTCTGGATCTTGTTTTGATTTGTGTAAAACTAACTTGAATTCTTAAAGTTAAAAGTCACACAATGATACATAAGCATCTCTCTTGCAAGTATAAAGTGTTTTTTAGACATTATTTTTACACTCTCTGACTTCTTGAATGTTGATTCGTGATTACTGCAGCACGATATGGCCAACCTTCAGAAGAAGAAAGACGAGGAAAAGGTGAGTTCTCACTTTGATACTCTCGTTTGTTGTTCATATTAGTTGTTTTTTTTTGGTTTGCATATAGTTAGGTTTATTTTTTTTGCTCCTCTTTTCAACCGAAGATTGTAGTCTACACTAAGAAGCCACTACTTTAGAGAGATTATGCAGTAGTGCCACTTTGTTCAGTATGGTCACGTTGTCAATCTGAACAATGACACTATATACCTAGTGGCCTTTCAACAAGATGGGGTCATATCACTAACTGTTTGTTAGTTTAGATAATCCATTACCTCTCTTTTTTTTTAATTATGGAAATGATATTGATTAGGGTACTATTGTTAAAACGTAAATGTTTGCCTCATTATTGAGAGCCTGACCAATTGTTTTTTTCTTTCTAAAATTAAAACAGGCACTTAAAGAACTAAGAGCCAAGGCATCGCAGAAGGGATCCTTTGGAGGCTCTGGACTTAAGAAGAGCGGCAAGAAATGATTCCGTTCTTATCCATGTAGCCTGTCGTTGACAGTGCATATTTATCTACTTGAAAAAACAAAATAATCGTGTGCTGTGTAAGAGAGTGACTTTGCTTCTCCCATACATATATGTTTACTCTCACCACTTCTTCTTGAAATTGGAAAATGGTTACTATCCTAATATCAAATGCTGTTTGCTTGTCATCAATGAAGACTCTATAAGATGAGATAACTTAAGACTATAAGGTACTACAGAGGTAGTAACCGAGGGTGACATGTGATTTTACCAAAGAAGTAACGAGTGAAATATATGTACTGCGTAATAGGATAAACAACCTTTCTTAAGTAGTGCATGCTCTAAACGAGAGCGAAGCTGATCAAGAGGGGTTTTAGAGTCTGAAAGATCCTGCTTTCCTTCTTGAACCGTTGATGCTCGAAGAGGTGCGTGGATCAGAGAACTCGTAGTACATGTCTGTGAAAAAGTTGTCAACAATGTCTAGATAGACAGGGCTCCTAATGTTTGAATAGCATCGAAGCGCTTCTCTTACATCCAATGCATGCTCCACGTCTCTGAGATCAACCATGTTGAGATCTTTCATCTTTTGCGCCAGCATGTCACCTCTTCTCCTCGCCTCCTCGAATGGCCTTGCAACCTTTTCTTTCGGTTTCTTCTTATGTTGGCTTTTGTTGATGAGTCTCTCATCTCTGGTATCTGCAACAACCTTGCTCTCACAGGATAGAACGCTGTATGTTTCTTCAGTTTGGGAATCTTGTGGACATGGGTGGCTAAGACTGCATGAGAAGGGGCTCAAGAGTGGAGTGTTGTTGTTAGGGAAGTTGTGGTGTTTACCAAAGCAGACAGTGGACTTGATGCTCCCAAGGCTCTTCCTTAAGAAACGACCAACTCTCTGAATTGATTTCGCTGAGGGTTTCATCATTGTAGCTATTTTTGTCTCTCCTGCTGTTCCTTTATTGAGACGATAACCATATTTATGCAACTCAAGACGAAACCTAACATTCATTCAGTGGCATGTTAGAAGAAGGGAGCTGATATGATATGTCAAAGTCAGACTTAAAGAAGGTGTCATGTGGATGAGTGTCAAGGACACTTTTATAGGTAAGAAATCGTCATCACATTGATAAGCAGTGTTCACAATGGTCCCCAACTTATCGTTGTTGCCACCACTGCTCATCAATCATCATACATGTCAGCTGCACAGGCTTAAATAATTAGAACCAAGCCCTTAATGGGTAAGCCCATGTTTTGAGAGAAGAAAGTGTTGTGCCAATTGGCTTTGAAACTACTACTACGTTTTCTTGAAATGCTTTGATGGTATATATGATTCATTCATTGAAATGCTTTCGTGATCTCTTCACTGTATAAACATATTTAGCAATACTCAACTTAAGATTGGGAGGAGTTGCAACGCACAATCTAAGGATCAGGTTGGTGGTGTGTATTGACCAAAGAGATGTTTTTCTTCTTGCAACTGTTTGAAAGACTGCTCCATTTCCGGAAACGCCGAGGTTAGCAACAGCTCCACAAGGTCATATGCCAACAGTTTTAGACATACTGATGACTGAAACAACAATAGTTAAACAAAATCAAACCCAATTCTTGAGCTCAAGTCTCACAACCTAAAGACAATACTGGAATGTTTTTACCTGAAGGAAAAAGTAGAGATCTTCCGCACATTGTTCATACTCCTTTTGACCCACAAGGCTCACAATAGTCGCTGGAGCTTTTTCTGTGTTCAGGGTTGATTCAAACATTTTATGTGTTAATCCAACAAAGCTTAGATATCACTGATGCAAAAAAGCATTAGGTGACAGGAAGATCATTTACCGATCATCAATTCACGAACGAACTTGGCCCGTCTCTCTGCTTCTTGTTGCTGTTCCTCGTCAGAACTGCTGGATTGTTGCTGCCTTTTTGGATGTTTTGTGATGAATATCCCATCCGGCCATAGTATCTGAGAGGTAATAACCAAGTATTAGTTTTCAAATCTTAACATGGGTTGAAATATCATAGAGGTGTCACTGTTAGGCAATACTTTTTCCATTGCTCACTGTGACTTCCGATGATACCTCACGGTTCAATAGGAAGAGGTTCTCTCACCTGTTCAACCCGTTGAATTCCAGAAGCAACTACAGTTCCCCGCCGCAAAATACGGATTTTCTCTAGTACCCAATCGTCTAATGCATCGCCCATCCCCAGTTGAAGTATCTGTTTGGCAACCCAAAAAGCTTTCCTCCTTGTAATGTGCAAAGATAGATGATCAAAATCACTTAATTTTGTTAACTTAAAAAGAAAAAAATAGTATGGCCCTTGGTTATAAATTGATGTACCTGATCCACCCACCCTCCTGGAGTTGAAAGACAACATCTACCAAGTCTAGAAGGGGTAATGTTAGCTTTGGAGGAACCCACTGCAAGAAATACAGTGTTACAACAAGCACAGCAAGATACAAATACAAGCACTGGCCTCATGGTTTCCCACAATGCAAAAGACAGAATCATCAGAAACAAAACTCTAATGGCTTATGCTACGCGTAGATGTTAACATATACCTCTGTGGGCAGGCCGGTAAAGGCCACTGCATCAGCATGTTGAATACCCTTTTTTAGCCCGCCGTTCTCTTTGTTATTTCTCACATCTGAATCAGACGTCTTGGTATGATCATTTCCAGGAGCTTTCACTTTTGACTTCAGATCATCCACCATAACGTTATTCTTAATATGTTGACCCGATTTCCCATTCTCTGAACTCAGATTTTCTCTCGAAAGAAGAGGACCCGGCGTCACGTTAGCCAAATTTGTAGATACTGCAGAGGTCTTACGGACATGTTTAACTGAAACGATTTTGCTAGTGACAATAAATAACAGAAAACTAGTAGATATCAAAATCCCATTGTGTTGTGAATTACCCACCCGTCAGCGTCTCAATGATCGAGAAGGAGCTTGAGAACGCATAAGTCTGCACAGCAGCAACATTGTACACATTCAAAATCTGTTAGCACTAGTGATCTTTGAGTCAACAGAAGAGAATTTACCTGGGAATCCACACTGAGGAAGTCCCGAACTTCAATTGATCCTGAAATTCTGGGTAGCTGCAGTAGCTTCTGAGCATAGTAGAGAAACGGTAATTCGTAGATTAGGAAAAACTGGGAAATCACTTCAACGCAAATCTTTTCAATTACATGTTGGTTAACGTGAAAGAATAGGCAGCATGCGAAACAAAACTATGTACAAAGCTTCACGCATTAGAAATATCAGCACTACAATATACATAAGCACATAACTTCAGTACATCAAAGCATGCCATACTCTACTTCAGACTAATTTACAGAGTCCTAGCCCACGGTGATGTTTTATGCACGTAAACTTGAGCAATAGCTTTTCAAAAATCCAGAAGTAACTACCAAAACATGAAAACACAAAAGCCAATTCACAGTCGATATACTCATCAAAATAAAAATTCAGTAGAAAACAAAACACAACCTTAGACAAAAGCACCATGAATAAAGCATCAACAGAGACTAAAAACAAGTGACAAGCCGTTTGACCTTGAGATAGTCATCAAGGAGTAGGCATCGCTCTTGGATAACAGGTATGTCCACTCCTGTTGATAGGAAATGCTTTGGCGGTAAATGAAGATTGTACTCGGGAAACACTTTAAGCCGCCGGTGAAGCTCCTCAAAATGTCGAAATCTGAAAATTCACATAAGTAAATATTATTTAAAAAAAAAAACAATGCGCTATCATCAGATCCGTAACAGTAATATTATATCACCTTCTTTTGATAGACCAGCTATGATTACTTTCATCTGTGACAGCGACTGAATACACAGCAAACATCTTAGAACTACTCTTCACAATATTGGCACCCAAAACCTGCGAGAAGAACCTAAATTTATCCATCCATCATATGATTCGTCATTGTCTACAGCTTTATCGGTGTTTGGATGACAAATAGATATTTTACTCACCTCACATCTCAATTTGTCAAAGGAATCAACCAACAAAGAACTTTTAAGGGCATTGGGAAGGTCACTTCCCGCCACTGAAATGTATGATGCAGACGAGGTTGCAGATGTTCCACTGCATGATCTAGCCAAAGAATCATTTTCAGAATCATCGCTATCATCATTGCCAATGTGTCCAGAACGTCTGGATCTCTTCCGGCTAGATTGATGTCTGGGTGCTTGCTCGTAATATTCATCCCCTTTACTGTGTTTACCGAAACGACGACCAGAATTTTCAAGTGGATGGTGTATCCGTGAGACAACAGGATTTCTGTTCGTTCGACCATCCCAGACTCGAGTCCCAGGACTGTTTAGACCTGTTACCGTTTCCTCATCCTCAGATGTATAAGAATGACTACTCTTTGTTTGGCCCTCGTCCTCTTCAGCAGAGGAATAATCTGATAAGTAACTTTCTCTATTTACTACATTATGCTGACTGGTTCCTCTTGCGTTTGCAGTGCCTTCACTCAAGTTTTTAGGCCGTGCATCATCAGCATCGTTGCACGATTCCTTGCTAGACCATCTGGGCGGCACCCGCTCAACAACATTCTCACCTTCCTTCTTTTCATAATTTCTTCCCTTTGCCCACACGCTTTCAAGATGCTCGGGAGAAAGGGTCTCAGTTTTCCTTTGTGACATCTTGTCTAATACATCACCCCATCCCTCTCCTTCTCGATGTTCTTGAAGATCTTTAATATCATCAACCACTTTGGAAGGTAAGGGTAAGGAGTTCCAAGATCGGGAAGACCGAGTGTCCATTGAAAGCAATGGATCTTTGGCCAAATCTGTTACATGCTGTTTATCTGTAGCCTTTTTCCCTTTCTGCTGTTCATTTTTCAATTGCACAAGCTCAACACCTGTGACAGAGGGGTCCAGATATCTAGCAAAAGGATCATGAGAAACTTCCGAGAGATCTTCAGATTGAGAAGTCTCTTTGGCAGCACTAGAACCGTCAGTAGTCTTTATCCTTGATATCACAGCAGCTTCAATCCTCTCATTTATAAACCTGGAAAATAATTTGAGGACCACTGAAGGTGAAATTAACAGGAACAAAACGTGGTCTAAAGAGGTAATAGCTTACCGAGGATTGACTAAATTTAGGACTGGTCGCATCACACAGCAAGCAAGAAGCTCCCTCACGGTATAATGGAAAAAAGCACAGTGTAGATCTTCTGGCCTAAACGTTAGCGTTATGAGTCTTTCCACTATATGCTGAAGAACCTGAAAAATAGAGACCAGAATATAACAACAAACAACAAAAAAAACTTTAACATAACAGGTCGTTGCAACTAAAACTACATTAAACCTTATGCTCGGATTCAGGAGAGAACAATGCAGGGTGCAATTTATCATCAGCGGCCATCACACGTCTTAGTTCTGAGTCACGGTCTTCAAAACTGAGACTTCTCCTTTGTTTCCTCTCAATCTTTCCTTGACATTCACGGAAAATCTCCACACGACGACATATAATATCAATCAGATCCCTGAACCAATCATAAAGTTTAGTTCTTTCGTTCCTTGGAGAGGCAATCATAACCAGTAAAACATACCTCGTCAACAGATCAATGAGATTTACGTTTCTAAACCGCCGTGAAAGCTCACCGAGAACACCGTTAATAACAAAAACCAGTTCCTCAGGACCTTGCTTATCCGCTGTTATCCGAGAGTACCAGAGATCAAGCACCCATTCAGAAATGAGGTGACGAGTGAAGCTATCTATAGCATCCTCAACGACCTGAGAGTTCACTTTGCTTCTCCAGTCAGAGCGTGGAGCGGCTTTAAGGAGTTCAGGAGGTTTGTTCAGAGATAAAGAAGGTTTGCTATTATTGTAAGCTGCAGACTTTCTTTTCATTTCGACATCGAGTGAGAAGTAGCGAAGGAGGATGATTAAACACGCAGCAGCAGGGAGGTTCACCAAAACAGATGAGCTTGTCACTGTGTCAAAAACAAACGTGAATATTCAAATTAATTAGAGGGAGACACGTCAGCAAGTGAGAAAGTATGAAACTTACGGGAGAGGAGGTAGGAGAGTCCGACGACGCATACCACGAGGATTACGATCCGCTTCTTGGCTTCCTCTACCAGGTCCCGAACTGTCGCCGCCTGCTTCTGTGTGCTCATAGCTGAATCAAACCCCCCCCTATTCCCCTAGGGCGGAAACTAAAGTCTCATTCGAAGGAATACGAGCTGATTTGGGATCGAAGCCTGAGGGAATCGATAGAATCGGCGGAAATGGATTCTCTCTCCCGGTGACGCTTGTTGATTACGGAGGCTTCCTCTCCGGCGAGCGTTCCCGGGAAGATGTTAAAAGATCTTTTATTAATTAATTATCTCCTCCTCTTCGTGGTTTGCAGTTTCATTAATCTTTTACACTTGGGGGGTGATTGGTAGTTGCTGTAGGTGCTGTCCACAGCTCTATTTATTTCCACAGCACCAAATTCAGAGCAATCAAGCTTTAAATTCTTTTTTGAAACTACAGCTCTTAAAATATCCTACAGCTGTACAAGTGCTCTGCAGAGCCAAATATCCAAAGCAATTTTTTAGTGCTTCAATAAAATTCTACAGCAATAAAATCTAAAGCCACAGCAAAAAGTCTACAGATTTTTTTCTACAGCAAAATATTTAAAGCTACAGCCATTACCAATCGGACCCTTGGCAACCAACTCCATGTGATCTCTCGCAAAGCGTCGAACCCTGGTTCGTCGCCAGAACCCCTTGGCTCTTTCTTTAAACTTAATCCAACAACATAATGACGTAAATACCCTTGGCTATTTCGTTAACTTGATCCAACTATTAAGTATAATGACATAAATACCCTTGGCTATTTCGCTAACTTGTTCCAACAATTAAGTATAATGACGTAAATACCCTTGTCACCGCCTTCCCCCTCGAAAATATTAAAATATCGAAATTAGGGTTCATGATTAACAGAAGAGAGCTCTGATTCTGAATCTATGGAGGCTGCGAAAGAGAGAGTCGGCTTGCTTGACAAGATCCTTCCTCCGGCGTTGGCAGACGCCGGCCTAGAAGATTGTGCTCTGCCGCCTGATTCTATACATGAAGCGTTTCGCAAAGCCGCAGACGCCGTGAAATCTCGCGCGGCGTCGCTTTTCGAGTGCGACGAGGAAGAAGGCGGTTGCGTAGCGGATCCGCGTCCGGGAACGGAGACGAAGCCCGTTCTAGGAGGTTCTGATACGATCGTCGTAGGCGGGGAAAATGGAGGGGATGCTGGGCCGTGTCTAGTCGAAAAGGGCAATGAGAAGTTGGAAGATGCGGTGGTGGTGGCGGGGGAAGGAGGAGAAGGGAAGAGCTGCGGTGATGGTTTGAGAGATCTAGACGTTGAAGGTATTGAGAGCAGCGGGGAGGAGAGGGATCAGAGTGAAGAAGACGAGGAAGAGGAGAGGAAGCCGATTTTGGTTGAAGGATTTGTCTGAAGAGTGTTCCACGAGTTGTGTATATAAATAAAGTATTAGACTTTTTAGCAGCTTTGCCTCTAAAAGTCTGAGCTTTGTCTTTCATTTGCAGTGGTGTCAAAGCTTTTGTATCGCATGTTAAAACATGAAACTTGGATGAAATACGATCTCTTTTGACTTACTTTTCCTGCTTCTATCCCATGAACTATTGATTCGTTTTGCTATTTTGTCTCAAACTAATGGATAGTGATAGCAGGAATGCAGGGAGATAACGGCGCTGACTGCTGATCATAGCAGGCATGTATGTCTCTTCTCTATCTGTTCTTTGGAGGATCAAGTCCCATATTGAATTTTATAGTGTTATAGTTTGTGTGCTTGTGCCTGTTTCAAACATGTCTTGTGGAGAAGAAACTCTTATTAGCTCTCGGTCTGTCAAAGGCATTTAGAAACACATATTAGACATGTGTGTTGTTGGGAAATTCTGTGTATAGAAATAGATTAATTGCCTTCCCTCTGTTGTTGAGTTTGCTCAGTCTTGGCATAAAAGCAAAGATGGAAGTTATGATATGCCTGAATGAATGTGCGGTCTTCACAAGTAATGACCAGACGACTACTTACATCGCTAAAAGATTTAGAAAGACGGCCAAAATATCAGGCACCATTGGGTCTCTGGCGTCAGTATGTTCAAAGAGAGAGATGATAGCATTTTGCTAGTGTTAGGGTACACCTGAGTGAGTTAAAGCTTCTCTAGCCTCCATCCACCCATGGCTCCACACCCCAAGTACACAAGATGAGTGATGATGAAGAAGAAGAGTAACACTTTAACACACCACAAAGGAACATTTCTGTTTAGAGAAACGAGTTATCAGTGTGGTGCGTTTGTGTTCAGTCTCACTTTCTCCTATCGTAGAATGCGTACTTGCTTGAATTGTTGTTTTGCATATGTTCCTTCTTGACTCAGTTGTATGTTTAGGTTCATTGCTCCATGTTTGTTGTCTTCTAATTAATGCAACTATAGGGCCCAATTTTAATATGGACGGAAGGGCCCTACCCTTGTTTATATGCTCTCGGGCCATAACTCTCACACGCGAAGGTCGTCTCTACAACACACGTTGCAGTTTGAAGTTTCAACGCTCCTTCACACGCCCTTCTCGATCAACCGGTATCTCTTCCTTGTTGCTCGGAGATTCGAAAGGTTTCATTTTTCAGCTCCAGGTTGATCATCTGAGCTGAGGGCTGACTAAGGCGGGTTTTCAAATCTCTCTCGCTTCCTTCATCATTCACTTTTAGTTCGTTACATTATGTGATTTTGATATGTTGTGTCCACAACATGTTCGACGAAATGCGTGAGTGAAAACTTACGATATTGGATACCATGAAATTTGTCCAGGGCAATGGAGAAAAGAGACGAGGATCTGAAGAAGGCTCAGATGCTGGACGCTCGAGCCAGAAACATCAGCCACAACGTTCGCTGCACTGAGTGTGGGAGTCAGTCCATTGAAGACTCACAGGCAGATGTTGCTATTCTCCTTAGACAGGTGAGTGTGTGTTTCTCTTCAAAACTTTCCAAAGAGATATTAGTTTTGATGTCTGCCCCTTCTAATACACCAGAGTTTTGCAGCTGATACGCGATGAGATTGGAGCTGGAAAAACCGACAAAGAGATCTACAGTAAGCTGGAGGATGAGTTTGGAGAGACTGTTCTTTATGCTCCCAAATTTGATATGCAGACAGCTGCATTGTGGCTAACTCCGGTCAGTTTCAGCGGTCAATTAACACTTAAAGACTCCTTACAGAGACGTTTAGTTTTATGGAGTTTTGGTGTTTTTTGTTATGACAGGTTCTGATAGCTGGAGGTACTGCTGCAGGGTTGGTTTACAGTAAGCACAGGCAAAGGACTAATGTGCACATCATGGCGTTGGATCTTATTAGAGGTGTTTCATTGACTCCAAAAGAGAGAGTCACCATTCTCGATCTTCTTATTCCGCCTCCCCCTCCTCCTCAGGGAGTGGCTTCCCGGCTGAGGAGATGGCTGAATCTCCGTTAGTTCCTCCTTAGCTCTGTTGTGCTTGAGTCAGATATTATCGTCTTAGCCAAATAAAACACTATGTGGAAGGAATGAGTACCACACAATTGCCCACAAGAATGATAGACTTAGATATTGAACTAAAGTTCATCTTGTAGTCTCAATTTCTAAGTTTTTGTATGTACGCAGATCGCAAAATATTCCCTGTATTTGTATCTCTTTCTTCAGAGGTTACGAATAAAACAAACCTTGGCTCTCTCCATTCTACTGAAAATTGTAAGTGGCAAGAGAAAACTTGAAGTGAGGTTTTAGAAACTGAGCCCCTGTGATCTCATATAAGAAACGGACTTTACTGCTTAAGCATTTAGGTTTGGTTACATTGTCTAAAGCCCTTTTGCACTTTATAGGTCTTAATTCCACATTATTCACACCAAAGAAACTAACACTTAGTTGCTTGGCACCTTGGGCAACCCTTGGTTCAATATATACAATCTAGTTTACCGAGTATCATGAATCTGATTCTAAAGATCACTTCATGACCAAACAAATTCACTCTTCAGAATCAGGACGACGGCAAATACTTTCAAGTCCCAGCGGTTCCTGTTCATACAGTCAAAACTCAACTTCGTGAATTATACTTCCCACACCTCCCAAACATAAAGGTCGAGATCAAGCTGTTTACCTCTGTACCGTCAAACTCGTAGCGAACAACAAACACGCAGTTACAACTCCTGTGATCATGAACCCCTCTCTTGATATTCACAACATGAGCATCACAGTACAGTGCTTCATCCTCCCTATCCTGCTCATTAACCACCCCCCCATGTCTCCATTATTATTTTTAATTCCTTTTGTTTCTAAAGCTTCCATTCAATTAGATTAAAAGTTAAGTTTACCTGAAAACACAGAAGCAGATCTCCAACCTTCACTCTCCCACACTCTGATGGTTCTACAGGAATAGACCGCTCACGCACTGACGTTTGCACGTTCACCCACTCATCGTGTTGGTTGTCGAACCCAGAAAACCGGACACGCACTTCCTGTTGCAGACATTACTCTCAGTTGCAAACAAATCAGCCATTCAGCAAAAGAGAACGAGCCCTTACCAGTTCACCAGTGCGAAGATATCTATAAGTCATGAACGATGCCACGTCATACCTGAAAGACCAGGTTGCTCACATATATATAAACACAAAAGTATATTACATGCTTGACATTAGGCTTGTGACAAAAGTGCTTAGCCAAACGTTCAGACTGATCATATGCTTCGGTAGTGGCATTGCTTGTTAAGTTAACAATCAACAGGTAATATAATACATTCCATGTTTCTTTACTATGGCCAGTTTTAACAAAAGTCTTGTGCTAAAGAATTGCGCCCAAACGTATGTATGTGATATTCAATACAAGTAAAAGCGCTTACCACGCGTCATCCCTAGCAGATTTAGCCTCAAAAGCGAGATCAGATACATCAGAGGCCTTACCTGTGTACCCAAAAATAAAAATGTTTAAGAGACTAAGGAAGAAGGATAGGCGTTTAATGAAAAAGAATGCACACAAGAAAAGGAAACTAGCCTTTCACTCTTTGACCATAGGTAACAGTTTCAGGACTTCCAGCATCTCTGACACCACCGGGATTTGATAAGTCAACAATCAGCAAAGGGGAAGATGGCGCAGTCTTGAATTTTGGTTGGTTCTGCTTCTCTAAACTCCCCTGAAACCAACCCTGTACCTGAAAAAAAAAAAACATCATCTCAAACGAAACAAAGGTTACTTCTCCCTGAGCAACATTGCGTTGTAAGAAGGATATAATAAAGAAACGCACTTGTTTCCATGTTATTGATGATTTTCCCTTCCGGTTCACTGAGCAACTTTTGATTCCGACCAAAATTAAATCATGGAACAGACATAAACAGTTAAGACAACATATATACAAATAAAATCTAATTACATAATAAAAGAGGAGTTGCATGATCTCAAAATAAAAATACCTAAAAGAGGAGGCAACAGTTTGACAAAAGTCTTTGAGGAGAGACTGATCACCGAGCTCCTTGAACAGAGTCTCCATGTCTACAATCTTCGCAGATTAAGAAGAGCAATACTAAGGTTCACTACATCGCATGAAATCTCTAAAATCTATGAAGACGGAAAGAAAACAAATATACCTCGGCCAATGTGAAATCGGTGAAATAGTGGGAGGAATCTTCGGGAGCATCCATTATCGAAGAACAAGTTGATGTGCTACTCTGTTAGTAGTGTTTAGAATCAGTGTGTTAATTGATATTTTGACTATAAGAGAGATGAGATGAGATGAGATGGGCCACAAATGAATACTAATCTTCTATATGGGCTTTCTCCTTTCTATATTAGACCCGACCAGGTATGTTATTATAGTATCGTATTTGGGTAGAGTTTGGAATTATTTCATCTTACAGGAGTTTTAAATGATTTTTATTGAATTATATAAAACACACAAGAATTTTATCTAGAATTTTCAAATTTAGATTTTATATCTTTAACTACGAAATCCACCAAAATCTCTGTAAAATGGTTCTTTAGAATATTTTAAAAATAATAATAATATGTTTTAAAACTAAAATTAAAATAACATAACATTTAGGACCAGTCATGGGAAAAATCTAAATGAAACATTAGTCTTACACTTATAAAAATTTTGAAAAAAACTTAGATGTAAATTTCTGAAAAAAAATTAAAAACCCCTAAATTTGTAAAAAAAAAAATTTAGTTAAAATATTTAATAAATTGCTTCTAGCCTTCATCTAAATCTGGACTGCAGGTCTTGGTCACATTTATGAAATTATATTTAAATAGCAGATGATTTGTCTACATTTTGTCCTCGGATTATTTAAAGAGTGAATTAGCCCATAATACCATAAAAAGCCATT
This sequence comes from Brassica napus, assembly GCF_020379485.1. Taxonomy (NCBI): domain Eukaryota; kingdom Viridiplantae; phylum Streptophyta; class Magnoliopsida; order Brassicales; family Brassicaceae; genus Brassica; species Brassica napus. Next base: position 6,090,567 of record NC_063439.1, on the reverse strand, counting down.
AATTAAGTTCATATTTAACCTTTAATCTTTCGGACATTAGATGATTAGTTTTTTAATTAAAATCACTAATGTTAGTATCTAAGCCAATAGCAATAAAGGTTTCGGATGAAATTCCACAAAAGCAGATATAATTGTCTTTCAACATGGGAGACAAATGGTGTGGAAACTCTTCCTTGAGGAATCTTCCTCTTTTAAAACGAGTAATCAAATACTACGATTTAATCAAATATCATATTTTCATCCACGAATGATGTTTCTGCGTTTCCTTCACGACAATGGCTAAAACAAATGTAACTTGTTTTGAACATCATGAAAATTCAGGTCAACACAGCAATATATTCTGCACAAAGAAATAAAAATTAACAGATTAAAAAATAATAATAACAGATGACGCCTCAACTATTTCACATGTTGAACCATAATACTTACATAACAGTAGCACAACTATACTACAAACATTCAAAACCAGAAAACTCAAATCAGTTATTCTATGGATAGTTAGAATACTATCTTAAGATTCGAACTTTTATTTCAGTTCAATAGCACGGGGTCATAGTTTCATAGATATTTAGTGGTATATGATAATTCTCATGAAAAAATAGTTTGTCGACCATTTATATTTATACAAAAAAAGCACTACCTACAGAGGCTATAATTATTTCTCAAAATAAAGGAACTCAAGTCTATACAGTTGAACATTAACGGTTCTTTCTAGAGATTTTTTTGCTGACTTTTCTAAAATCTATAGTTGAACATAACGTGTCTTTCTAGTTTTTTTTTACTGGCATTTCTAAATTCCATAATATCAAAAGTCTCTCAGATTGAAAAAAGGTTTTTGGCCAAAACAAAATTGAAAAAAGTATCTCAAATTATAAAGACTTGATAGATGGGAAAAGTAGTTGACAGAGAAGAGTTTCTAGTTGTATTAGACAATTAGTTTCCAAGGAAACTGAACGTGTGCCGTTAATACGATTAATCAAATATCATACTTTATTTAATAACAGCTAATCCTCACTTCGGCCTCTTCATTTATCTCCCCGACAATAATGGGAGGCCCGTGATTTCTCCCATGCAAGATTCGTTTATTTATGTATCGTATCAACATTTTTGGAAAAATAACACATAATCGTCCTTCTAGAAAGGTGAACAATATAAAAAGAAAAATCTTTCTTATAGAAATAAAACATAATAGTTCGTTGGTTAAATAAACGTGCTCTAAAATATTTTAAATGTAGTTGACAAAGATGGCAAAGAGCTTGAGCGGCGATCTGACCGAGGTACAAAACAGTTCATAGCTGTCATTCTCGTGGTACAGTTCTGTTACGGTTCTGCATTGTAATTAGTTCCTTCACTCTCGTCTTATCATTCCCACTATCAATCATGTTTCTAGTGCGTTTATATAATTCATGAATCTTTAAAAGTAAAGCCACCTTTCTATAATAGTTTACAAGAGAAGGTGAGGCAAAGACAAAAACAAATAAAGCCAAAAAAAATTAGCAACCAGGCTTGACCACCAACTACATCATTTGGCACCGGAGTCATCACAGACGTATCATATCAGATATTTTAAGTGTGTATGATTGATTAATTTTAAGCAGCCTTTACCGCTCCCACATGGATCATATTCTGTTAAAAATAGAGGTTCCATACTTCCATTATCACATAAATTACTAAAATAATAATAACTTTAATGGTTCAATCTATTGCAGATATTTTATTTTATTTATTTTGTTTAAAATAAAGTGTTGAAAAGCAGCGTATGAAGAACCAAAGGTAGACAACATTGACTTGTCAAAGTCTTTACTCTTCTTCCTATTTCAATTTAGCAGACTTGGACAAAGTCTTTGCTGCTTTTTCCTCGAAGGATAGTAAATGACCATTGGCCGTGTTGCTTTATGCTATTTAATATCTGAATTTGCTGTAGGAGGAACCAACCATCTTCTTCTTCTTTTTTCTCATCTCTTTCTCTTACACTCACAACCATAAGCCGTAGTGTGAGAAAAAAGAAGAGGAAGAAACATCAAACAATCAAGAACCAGAGAGATGGATTACGATCCAGCTCATGCTATGAGCAGAGGAGGTAGCATGCGGCAAAGCATAAGCCGTAGCGTGAGCAGAGCAAGCAGAAACCTCGAGGACATATTCTCACCGAGCGCAAGAAGAACCAAGTCAGTCAACGAAGACGAAGAAGCTCTCAAATGGGCAGCCATCGAGAAACTCCCTACATACAGCCGTCTCCGGACAAGTCTCATGCCCGCGCTAGGGGAAGACGACATCTACGGTAACCAGATCCTCAACAAAGAAGTCGACGTCACCAAGCTCGACGGCGAGGAACGTGCGAGGTTCATCGACGTAGTCTTCAAAGTCGCGGAGCAAGACAACGAAAGGATCTTGACCAAGCTCAGGAACAGGATCGACAGAGTTGGGATAACGCTTCCGACGGTGGAAGTGAGGTACGACCATTTGACTGTGAAAGCTGACTGTTACACGGGTGATAGGTCTCTTCCTTCGCTTACTAACACGGTGAGGAACATGGGAGAGTCTCTTCTTGGTTTGGTCGGGATCCATCTTGCAAAGAAAGCGCAGCTTACGATACTTAAAGATGTTTCTGGGATCGTTAAACCTTCGAGGATGACGCTTTTGTTGGGTCCTCCCTCTTCGGGGAAGACAACCCTTTTGTTGGCTCTTGCTGGGAAGCTAGACAAGTCTCTTGACATCTCAGGGGAAGTAACTTACAATGGTCACCGCCTCAACGAGTTTGTTCCCATCAAAACATCTGCTTACATTAGCCAGAACGATCTTCATGTCGGTATCATGACCGTTAAGGAGACTCTTGATTTCTCTGCTAGGTGCCAAGGCGTTGGTACCCGTTATGGTATAACTCATTCAACTATTTTATTTTATTTTTTAATTATTTTGTCAAGATAACAACTTTTTTGTGTGACAAGTTATGTAGTCTAATGGTTACTTGTATTACAAGTGATGTAGTCTAATGGTATCTATCTACTATGGCAGATCTATTAAACGAGCTGGCGAGGAGAGAAAAGGATGCTGGGATTTTTCCAGAAGCTGATGTTGACTTGTTCATGAAGGCATCTGCTGCTCAAGGCGTCAAGAGTAGTCTCATCACTGACTACACTCTCAAGGTTAGCCCCTTTCAACCTTAAACACTTTTTAAAGCGTGTAAACTCATCTAGATTGTTGGATTGGTTCTTATAGTTATTAAACATAGCAGATGAATCTTCTAGTATATTGGTTTTGTTATAATACTAATGAAGGTTCTTACCAAATGTTTGATGAAACAGATTCTAGGGCTTGACATATGCAAGGACACTATAGTAGGAGATGACATGATGAGAGGTATCTCAGGAGGTCAGAAGAAGCGTGTGACAACCGGTGAGATGATCGTTGGGCCAACTAAAACGCTGTTCATGGATGAGATATCCACAGGGCTTGACAGCTCCACAACTTTTCAAATCGTGAAATGCCTGCAACAGATCGTTCACCTCACGGAAGCCACCGTGACCATATCTCTTTTGCAGCCGGCTCCTGAGACGTTTGATTTATTCGATGACATAATCTTGTTGTCGGAAGGACAGATTGTGTACCAGGGACCTAGAGACCACATTGTTGAGTTCTTTGAGAGCTTTGGCTTCAAGTGTCCTGAAAGAAAAGGAACTGCTGATTTCTTGCAAGAGGTAAAATACACATCATTTTAAAAAATAATATGAATAATATATTTATAACTAAAATAATTAAAATATTGTAATATTTTATATATTCTTATAAAAATATATTATTTTAAAACTTTTTTTTATAATTAGCGAATTACCAATACCCGAAATTTAAATTTGGTCAATCCGCACCAACTCTGCTTAAAATAAGCTTAATCCGCACCCGACCCGCAGCGGATCAAATGGAATGGGACCGCATATAATGACTCATATTCCCAGCACTAATATCAATGACACTTTACTTGTGGACAGGTTACCTCTAAGAAAGATCAAGAGCAGTATTGGGTGGATCAAACCAAACCTTACAGATACATTACAGTGCCAGAATTCGCCAGCAAATTCAAGACGTTCCATGTTGGTACCAAGCTCTCCAACGACCTATCAGTACCGTTCGATAAATCAAAAGGCCACAAAGCAGCTCTAGTGTTTGACAAGTACTCAGTGAAGAAATCAGAGCTTCTCAAAACCTGTTGGGACAAGGAGTGGATGCTCATGAAGCGAAACTCCTTCTTCTACGTCTTCAAAACAGTCCAAATCATCATAATCGCTGCGATCTTGTCTACTGTCTTCCTCAGAACAGAGCTGAACACAAGGAACGTGGCTGACGGGAACATGTACATGGGTGCATTGCTGTTCGGTTTGATTGTCAACATGTTCAACGGTCTTGCTGAGATGGCTATGACGATACAGAGACTTCCCGTGTTCTACAAGCAAAGAGATCTTTTGTTTCATCCACCTTGGGCATACACGCTTCCTACTTTCTTGTTAGGAATCCCAATCTCCATCTTTGAGACAACTGCTTGGATGGGGGTGACGTATTACTCAGTAGGATTAGCACCAGAGGCTGAACGGTTCTTCAAACAGTTCCTCATCATATTTCTGATCCAACAAATGGCTGCTGGGATATTCAGGTTCATTGCATCTATCTGTAGAACCATGACCATAGCTAACACAGGTGGTATGCTCGCTCTACTAGTCGTGTTCTTGACCGGAGGTTTCCTTCTTCCTCGCCGTGAGATCCCGGTTTGGTGGAGGTGGGCTTTTTGGGCTTCTCCCCTTTCATACGGTTTCAATGCCATCAGCGTCAATGAATTGTTTGCTCCTAGATGGATGAACAAATTGGTAACTCTTCCATTACTATTTTTTTTCATAATCATAACAAAGTAAACATTGCAAAAACCCTCATGTTGTTGTTGTATACATGCAGTCTTCCGACAACACGACGAGGTTAGGGACAACGTTGCTTAACATGTGGGATGTGTTTGATGATGAGAACTGGTATTGGATAGGCATTGGAGGCTTGTTTGGTTTTGCTGTCCTCTTCAACGGTCTTTTCACACTTGCACTTTCTTATTTAGACCGTAAGTTTCCTTTTCTAGTGTTACTACTCCCACCAGCTCATAAAAAAATACTAACTATATATATCATTACAACAGCACTTGGGAAGCCACAAGCTATACTCCCAAAAGAAGAAGATGAATCCAAGAGTAAGTACTCATCTGTTTATACAAAAACATATCTATAAAAAAATGAAAGTTAATACTAATGTATATATTGAAAACAGATGAGATTCCAATGGAGAATGTGAGCACCAAGAAAGGAATGGTTCTTCCTTTCACTCCACTAGCTCTGTCCTTTGACGATGTTAAATACTTTGTTGACATGCCTGCGGTAATCTTTTGAAACACTAGTTTTAATTTATTTATTTATTTACGATAAGTGGAAAGAAACTCATTGAGAGTTTTGATGATGCAGGAAATGAGAGACCAAGGAGTTCAAGAAACCAGGCTGCAACTACTAAAAGGAGTAACAAGCACGTTTAGACCAGGAGTGTTGACCGCGTTGATGGGTGTGAGCGGTGCGGGGAAGACAACCTTGATGGATGTTTTGGCCGGGAGGAAAACAGGAGGATACATAGAAGGAGACATAAGAGTGTCTGGTTTCCCAAAGAAACAAGAGACATTCGCTAGAATATCTGGTTACTGTGAACAAACAGACATTCATTCACCACAAGTTACCGTAAGAGAATCACTTATCTTCTCTGCTTTCCTTCGTCTTGCTAAAGAAGTAAGCAAAGAGGAGAAAATGATGTTTGTGGATCAAGTGATGGAGCTTGTGGAGTTGGTGGACTTAAAAGACGCCATTGTGGGTTTACCTGGAGTCACAGGACTTTCCACTGAGCAGAGAAAGAGGTTAACGATCGCCGTTGAGCTTGTGGCCAACCCTTCAATCATCTTCATGGACGAGCCTACTTCAGGTTTGGATGCTAGAGCAGCTGCCATTGTGATGAGAGCCGTGAGGAACACTGTGGACACAGGGAGAACTGTGGTCTGCACTATCCACCAACCTAGCATTGATATTTTCGAGGCGTTTGATGAGTTACTACTAATGAAGAGAGGAGGACAAGTGATCTACTCTGGTCCTTTAGGCAGAAACTCTCACAAGATTGTTGAGTACTTTGAAGCCATTCCCGGAGTGCCAAAGATTCCTGAAAAATACAATCCAGCCACGTGGATGCTTGAAGCTAGCTCCCTTGCCGCCGAGTTAAAGCTTGGAGTTGACTTTGCTGAACTCTACAAGTCTTCTTCCTTATGCCAGTGAGTAAACATAACATAACAATTTTTTTAATTTTATTTTTAATACCAGGAGGTTCGGGCCGAAACCCCGTAACTAACAATATTCTATATATGTTACATCCAAACTTACTAACATATGAAAACTATTGTCACAGGCGAAACAAGCAGCTGGTACAAGAACTAAGCGTACCACCACAAGGAGCATCTGATCTCTACTTTGCTACACAGTTTTCACAGGACACATGGGGACAATACAAATCATGTCTATGGAAGCAGTGGTGGACTTACTGGAGATCACCTGACTACAACGTTGTCCGGTTCATCTTCACCTTAGCAACAGCTCTTATGATCGGTTCTGTCTTTTGGCAAATAGGAGGTAAGAGATCAAACGTCCAAGACCTGACCATGGTGTTAGGAGCAATCTATTCAGCGGTTATATTCGTTGGAGTGAACAACTGCTCAACGGTGCAACCAATGGTGGCAGTGGAACGTACAGTGTTTTACAGAGAAAAGGCAGCTGGAATGTACTCAGCTATACCATATGCTATCTCCCAAGTGACTTGTGAGCTACCTTATGTCTTCATCCAGACCACTTACTACTCACTTATCGTCTACGCAATGGTTGGATTCGAGTGGAAAGCTTCCAAGTTCTTCTGGTTCCTATTCATCAACTACACTTCTTTCCTCTACTGGACTTACTACGGCATGATGACTGTCTCCCTCACACCTAACCACCAAGTTGCATCCATCTTTGCATCAGCCTTTTATGGTATCTTTAACCTCTTCTCTGGCTTCTTCATACCAAGACCTAAGATTCCCAAGTGGTGGATCTGGTATTATTGGATCTGCCCTGTTGCTTGGACCATATACGGTTTGATCACCTCTCAGTATGGTGATGTTGATACTCCCATCGCTTTCCCTGGGGGTCCTCCTAATCTCACTGTGAAACAGTACCTTAAAGACCAGTATGGTTTTGAGTCAGACTTCATGGGACCTGTTGCGGCTGTCCTTGTTATCTTCCCTGTCTTCTTTGCCTTTGTCTTCGCCTTCTGCATTAGGACTCTCAACTTCCAGACTAGATAAACCCCCTGCTCTGTGTTTATTTTTGGTGTTAAATATTTGTTGCAATAAAACTCTTTATTCCCTTCTTTTATTATTTGTGATAATATAAGTATATCAGTATATGTTAACTACCATATGAGTTGTTCTCTAGTTTTATCATCTATATTACTAAAATTGAAATATTTTTTTGGTATCGTTTTGAAACATGGATAACAGTATAAATGAGAATTGTTTGAAAACATGGATAGCAATATAAATGATAACTAGAGATTGATCTGCATCTGCGCGGATATTGGTTCTTACATTTTTATACATTGATATTTGTTTTTCATAGTTAGTATTATATATTTTAAATGTGTAGTAATATAACTAATTGTATTCAAATGGCCTGGACCGAATCAGATAATACGATTATTTTTGGTACAAATATCTGAACCCGTTTTAGATACATTTGTTATTTAGGTATTTTTAGGTTCCTATATATCACAACCGAATTCATCCAGAAAGACCCAACTCAATACCCACACATAAATTTATAATATTCAAGCGAAGCTTAATTTCAAAAAAAAAAACGATACTTGAAAGGAACAACCCGTACCTAAATGGATAGTCAATGTTCATGCATATCTGATTTTATAAACTAAAAAAAATGACTATTTCTATGTGTTTGGCTAAATTAAGTGAAATAGAAAAGTTTTTTTTTAATAAGTAAAATAGTTATATGGAGTAAAAAATTAAGTGACAATAAATGTAATACATTTTTATTATTTTGATTTAAGTTATTATTTTATTTACAAAAACATGACTTTGAATTATGTTTTTGGCTACGTATTTTTCCACCGATCGAAACAAAAAAAAATTAGTAAAACAAACTCAACCGAACGTTTAACAATATGTAAAACCCAGTTATTTACATTTTTGATTTTATAATTGGCACAAAATTAAAACTAATAAATAAAAATATGTACTTATTATTATTATGGTAATATATTTAATGATGTGATGTATTGTTACAATAAATAATTAATGAAATTGTTAAACTGAGTGAAATATGAAAAAATAATTAATGTAATTATATTAATGAAATTAATAAAAGAATACTATACTTGTTTTATACTGCTATCTCTTTTTCCAACCAATCAATACTATTAAAACTGAAGGGCTTTTTTTGAAGTCACCTAAGAGTTTTAAAGTATTTACAATATACTGCCACTAACTTTATTTAAACATATGCTTTTAATTAAAATCAGTATTTTCGAAATTCTTTTTATTTAAACAGAAACACCTACATTACAGCTACGTAATTTTTTTATTTTAAAAGTAACATAATGTCTTCCTAATGAAACATAACGTATCATTAAATAACAAAGTAACATCTACATTTTAAACAAACTTCAATTGCATCAACACTAATTTTCCTTTTTTATAGATTAGATGTACCATCTCTTTGTATATTGAGAATGATGTTCCAGCAACACCAAGCTTGAACGTTTATTGGATTCTGCAAACTTCAAAATAAAAACAGTACATATCTGTTAATATCATTGTTTTTACCAGTCGTCACTTCCAAACAGAAGTTTTGCTTACAAACGATTGCACCATAAATCCTATATGTTGCATTATTCAAATATAGTTGACCAAATTATTTAAATCCCAAACTTTCCCACATCAAATACCAAAAATATAATCCACTAAATCAAAACCTTAAAACTTGGCAAATAAACTTGATTGCCGGAAGAGCCTACCTAACAATATCGAATATACTAAATCGTTTGTACCACCAATCTTTTAAGAAAAGGATCTAAATTTTCGGAGGTTCCTTAGATAACAATAAAGAATATACCAAAGCATAACTACCAGGTTAAATTTTTTATTTTCATATCTTCAAAATATAAATAACAACCAATCATAACAAGATTAATGATTTTAATAAACTCATGCCTTATATACTTTAACAGTATTGATTTGGAATATCTTAAACCCACGGCCTTTTTTTCCTATATATACAGCATATTAACCTCGGATCAATCACGCAGATTTCAAAACAATTCTCATATAATGTCTTCTAAGAAAAAACTGGTCTGCAAACCAAAGTCATACACATCTGCAAACCATTCAAAGCCGAATTTGGTGAGACTTTAGAGATCATATTGGCAGACAAAAAGGTAATACTGCTATAATTTAAATTTTTCAAGAGTAATGATTAGTTTTACTTAAATCGTGAATAATGTGTTATTCTTTAAAATTTCTTCGAGCGTATCAAAGTTCATGCTACTTGTAGAAATAACAATTTGAAATCTTTGGGGGATCAATGCATTGTTGGCGAATGCAAGACTATTGAAAACTTCCAAGTTAGTGAACTTGGAAAAGAGTTACGACCAAAATGAGAGCTAATAATTACCTGATAATAAGAGGAACCTTTGTTTGGTATAGATTGTAACCATTTTCATTTACTCCTGAAACAAACCAGAGAATTAAGGTTCATGGAACAATAATCAAACTATATTGAAAATAAATGAGAGCTATGTACTGAATAACAAATGATATATCAATTAGAAATTTTAAGATTGGAGATCTTTTTACCGTTTCTGGTTATCATAATCTAATAAACTAAACAATAATAGTTCATGACAGAGATCTTAAATGTAGATATCAATATTCAATACAATCATAGGAACATTAAAATAAACGGACAAAAATACAGTGAGTAAAAACAAACAAATCATGAAGTTCACATAACGCTTTGAGAGGGTTCCTTTTAATCAACAAATAAAAGGTAATTGCTATTGATACCAACATTATTATATTGTAATTTAGTAAAGATTCAAACATCCAATTATCAAACACTAATATATTCAATCTCGAAACTTTGATTAAATAATAAATCAACTAAAGTACAAAAGCTTGTGTCCTCAAGTATGTATACGAAAGCTTGTGTCCTCAAGTATGTATTGATACAAATTTTCAAACCATTCAGTAAAATCAAACATAGATCATAACGCAACATTTGAATATGAACGGATATTATATTATAGCATACAACTTTAGAAATGTGAGAAAAATTGAAGACTTATCTTTAGAACAAGAAGTTGAAGGTATTGAGTAAGAAATTTTCTCCCGATCATTGATCCACAAGCATTTAACGGCATAACTCATCGGGTGACATGAAACATATTCTGAAAATAGTAAAAACTTCAGATTTTGATTTTTTTATTGTTTAAGTAGACTGTCTGAACAAACTTATTTGAAAGTAAATTGACCTGAAGAGATCGATCTTTCTGTATCCTTTAGCTCCAGATATTTTTTTTTTGTCTTGAGATATGACTTTTCTGATCTTCTGAAGTTAGGTGAAAAATGTTCATATAAATCAGAATGAATTATATATTTATAGAACATGAAAAATTGAACTAAATTATAACTAAACCAAAACCGAATCAATGTACCAAATATCAAAAACTAATCACGTCAAATAATTTGAGCCAAATCTATACATAATCGAATGGTTTTTATATCTTTTTAGTCTAAAAAAATTATGACAAAAAAAAATCATGCGCTTTGATTTATATATTTGTAGAACATGAAAAATTAGACTAAATTAGAACTAAACCAAGAACGGAATCAATGTACCAAATATCAAAAACTAATCAGGTCAAATAATTTGAGCCAAATCTATACATAATCAAACAGTTTTATCTCTTTAACCTAAGAACTTAAAACAACAACCGAAGTAGAACCGAAAAGAAAAATCCCGCGCTTTTAAAGCGCGGGTCAAAATCTAGTTCTCAATTATATTGCTATCCATGTTTTCAAACAATTTCAAAATATACTTTATTTTTAATAATACATATTGTTTGGAAACATGGATAGTGTATGATACTTCTTTGTTGAGGATTTGATTACCGTATTGCCAAAAATAAACATTCATAATACCATTTTTTTATGTTTACACTTATCACTTTTACCTTCACTTTTAAAGAGGAAAAAAAAAACATTTGAGTATAGCCACGTGTCATCACCAGAATAATTTTCAGAATCTTAAAAAAAATAGGTTGGTTCATCTAAATATGTATTATACATTTAAATTAACTAATCGGTTAGTAATGCATAAAAATATTCTCATTTGTTCCTTAAATAAAAGCTACAGAATTACCTAATATGATTAACATATATATAACAATTAATAATTTTCAATAATAAATATTTGGTAATAATTTTTGCATCATCCATCCTTTTTGTTTAATTTATATTATTACAAAAAAGAAACCATCAAATTAAATATATAATAAAAATATATAGATTTTTTTCTTATATGTTATATTTTGAATTTTCTAAACGACTATAAATTACTAAAACTATTAAAAATATTACAATGAAATTTTTGTGAACAATTATTTTACATTTTTGTTATAAAAAGATACAAATGATCATAAAATTATATGAATATGAAGTGTCATTTAATATATATTCAGATTAAATATATATATATATATATATATATATATATATATATATATATATATATTTAATATCGTTTAAATTAAACTATATGCCATATAATATATATATATATATATACGTTAATAAATACGTTAATTGTGTTTCAAAAAAAAAAAATATATAAATACGTTAATAAATTTACATTGAAAAGGTATTGAGACCTGAATATTTTAATTTTTAAATTTTAATTGAATATTTTTAAATGATTAAAAATTACTACAACTATTAAAAATTTCACAATGAAAAAAATATACAAATGTTAATAAAAATCATATGAGTAGAAACTAGGAAACTTCAATTAAATATTCATATTATGATATACTCTATACTTATGTCAATATCATTAAAATCATATGAGTTAAGACCCCTAAAATAGCTTGGAGTAGAGTGGTGTGGTTCTCGCAAGAAGTTCCTCGGTTTTCCTTTTTATCACTTGGTTAGCCATTAAAAACAGATTGTCCACAGGGGACCGAATGAGGCAATGGGGTGTGGTGCAGGGTTGTGTGTTTTGTGGAGAATGAGATGAAACGAGAGACCCCCTCTTCTTCGTATATCCATACTCCTATACAGTCTGGGAAGGTCTTGCAAACCGATTAATGGGAAGAGGAATCAATCCAGATTGGCATTGGACTATCAATCGTTTGCAGCGGCTGGGGGAGAAGAGAATGGACATAATTCTTTCAAAGATGTTACTGCAGAGTGTGATTTACCATCTGTGGAGAGAACGTAACGCGAGACGACATCACCAAACATGGACATCCATTGATCAACTGAGAAGAGTCATTGACAAAGCCGTTAGGAACAGAATGGTCTCTTTACGGTACAAGATCATAAATATGGAGGTCTCCTACAGAGATGGTTTGAGATTACCACATAGATCAGATATTTTTTTTTCTTTTTATACCATAGAGTAGAAAGTTTATAATCTAGAGGCTGGGTTTGTATATAACATTCTTTAACAGATCAATAAATTTTAAATTTCATCAAAAAAAATTAATTATATACCATATAAAATAAATAAAATGATTGTTTTTATTTATTTACTTTGATTATGTGTTTCTTCCGCTTTAATTATATACATAATATTTACTCGCTTCTCAATTATTCAATATATTCATTATTTCATAATACGTAAATATACACAAAATAAATAAAAATACGTAAAAATAGTTTGTTTACATAATGTTTTTTCCGCGCAATGCGCGAATCTTAATGTAGTTCATTATAATACACAAATTAATAATCTTAATATACTAGAGAACAACCTTATGGGGTAAATCGTAATTATCATATACTTTTTTTTTGACAGCAATTAACATATACTTATATTATCGAAAATTCAGTATATATCACAAATAATAAAAGAAGAAAGAGTTTTATTGCAACAAGACAGTGGATAATAAAAGAGAGCATGGTTTTATCTAGTCTGGAAATTGAGAGTCTTGATGCAGAAGGCGAAGACAAAGGCAAAGAAGACAGGGAAGATAACAAGGACAGCTGCAACAGGTCCCATGAAGTCTGACTCAAAACCATATTGGTCTTTAAGGTATTGCTTAACAGTGAGGTTAGGAGGACCACCAGGGAAAGCAATGGGAGTCTCAACGTCACCATACTGAGAGGTGATCAAACCGTATATGGTCCAAGCGACAGGGCAGATCCAGTAATACCATATCCACCACTTGGGGATTTTAGGTCTGGGGATAAAGAAGCCAGAGAAGAGGTTAAAGATACCATAAAAGGCTGATGCAAAGATGGAAGCAACTTGTTGGTTAGGTGTGAGGGAGACAGTCATCATGCCATAGTAAGTCCAGTAGAGGAAAGAAGTGTAGTTGATGAAGAGGAACCACAAGAACTTTGAAGCTTTCCACTCGAATCCAACCATTGCGTAGACGATAAGTGAATAGTATGTGGTCTGGATGAAGACATAAGGCAGCTCACAAGTCACTTGGGAGATAGCATAGGGTATAGCTGAGTACATTCCAGCAGCTTTTTCTCTGTAAAACACTGTACGTTCCACTGCCACCAATGGTTGCACCGTGGAGCAGTTGTTCACTCCAATGAATATAACTGCTGAATAGATTGCTCCTAACACCATCGTCAGGTCTTGGACGTTTGATCTCTTACCTCCGATTTGCCAGAAGACAGAACCGATCATAAGAGCTGTTGCTAAGGTGAAGATGAACCGGACAACGTTGTAGTCAGGTGATCTCCAGTAAGTCCACCACTGCTTCCATAGACATGATTTATATTGTCCCCATGTGTTCTGTGAAAACTGTGTGGCAAAGTAGAGATCAGATGCTCCTTGTGGAGGCACGCTGAGTTCTTGTACCAGTTGCTTGTTTCTCCTGTGACAATAGTTCTCATATGTTAGTAAGTTTGGATGTAACACATAGAAAAAGCAAAATTTCTAAAAAAGACTTAAAAATGTTTTTATGACCAAAAGAATAAATAAGGAAGACAATAACTATAAACATATAAATAAATAAATATTAAAATAACTTTATATATATATATATATATAAATATTAAAATAGCTATTTTGTGATAAAAAGTTTTTTATTGCTATTCTAAAGTATTTCTCTATAGAATATTGTTGTTATGTTTACTCACTGGCATAGAGAAGAAGACTTGTAGAGCTCAGCAAAGTCAACTCCAAGCTTCAACTCGGCAGCAAGGGAGCTAGCTTCAAGCATCCAAGTGGCTGGATTGTATTTTTCAGGAATCTTTGGCACTCCGGGAATGGCTTCAAAGTACTCAACAATCTTGTGAGAGTTTCTGCCTAAAGGACCAGAGTAGATCACTTGTCCTCCTCTCTTCATTAGTAGTAACTCATCAAACGCCTCGAAAATATCAATGCTAGGTTGGTGAATGGTGCAGACCACTGTTCTCCCTGTGTCCACTGTGTTCCTCACAGCTCTCATCACAATGGCAGCTGCTCTAGCGTCCAATCCTGAAGTAGGCTCGTCCATGAAGATTATTGAAGGGTTGGCCACAAGCTCAACAGCGATTGTTAATCTTTTTCTCTGTTCAGTGGAAAGTCCTGTGACACCTGGTATACCCACAATGGCGTCTCTTAAGTCCACCAACTCAACCAGTTCCATCACTTGATCCACAAACATCATTTTCTCCTCTTTGCTTACTTCTTTAGCAAGGCGAAGGAAAGCAGAGAAGATAAGTGATTCTCTTACAGTAATTTGTGGAGAATGAATATCTGTTTGTTCACAGTAACCAGAGATTCTAGCGAAAGTCTCTTGTTTCTTGGGGAAACCAGACACTCTTATGTCTCCTTCTATGTATCCTCCTGTTTTTCTCCCGGCTAAAACGTCCATCAAGGTTGTCTTCCCCGCACCACTCACACCCATCAATGCGGTCAGCACTCCTGGCCTGAACGTGCTTGTTACTCCTTTTAGTAGTTGCAGTCTTGTTTCTTGAACTCCTTGGTCTCTCATTTCCTGCATCATCAAAGTTTCCTATGAGTATGTTTTTCACTTATAGTAAAAAAATAAGAATCAAACTAGTGTTTAAAAAGATTACCGCAGGCATGTCAACAAAGTATTTAACATCGTCAAAGGACAGAGCTAGTGGAGTGAAAGGAAGAACCATTCCTTTCTTGGTGCTCACATTCTCCATTGGAATCTCATCTGTTTTGCAATATATACATTAGCATTAACTTCCTTTTTTTATTTTTCTCATATAAGTTATTGTATAAACAAAGTAATACTTACTCTTGGATTCGTCTTCTTCTTTTGGGAGTATAGCTTGTGGCTTCCCAAGTGCTGTTGTAATGATATATATATATATATAGTTAGTATCTTTATGAGCTTGTGCTGGAAGTAATACTAAAAAAGGAAACTTACGGTCTAGATAAGAAAGTGCAAGTGTGAAAAGACCGTTGAAGAGGACAGCAAAACCAAACAGACCTCCAATGCCTATCCAATACCAGTTCTTGTCATCAAATACACCCCACATGTTAAGCATCGCTGTCCCTAACCTCGTCGTGTTGTCTGAAGACTGCATGTATACAAACAACATGAGGGCTTTGCAGTCTTTTTAACTTTAGTATATGATTTTAAAAGATAGTTACCATTTTATTCATCCATCTAGGAGCAAACAGTTCATTGACGCTTATGGCATTGAAACCGTATGAAAGTGGAGAAGCCCAAAAAGCCCACCTCCACCAAACCGGGATCTCACGGCGAGGAAGAAGGAACCCTCCGGTTAAGAACACGACTAGTAGCGCTAGCATACCACCTGTGTTAGCTATGGTCATGGTTCTACAGATAGATGCAATGAATCTGAATATCCCAGCAGCCATTTGTTGGACTAGAAATATGATGAGGAACTGTTTGAAGAACCGTTCTGCCTCTGGTGCAAGTCCTATGGAGTAATACGTCACAACCATCCAAGCAGTTGTCTCAAAGATGGAGATTGGGATCCCTAGCAAGAAAGTAGGAAGCGTGTATGCCCAAGGTGGATGAAACAAAAGATCTCTTTGCTTGTAGAACACGGGAAGTCTCTGTATCGTCATAGCCATCTCCGCAAGACCGTTGAACATGTTCATAATCAAACCGAACAGAAGTGCACCCATGTACATGTTCGCGTCAGCCTCGTTCCTTGTGTTCATCTCTGTTCTGAGGAAAACACTAGACAAGATCGCAGCGATTATGATGATTGAAACTGTCTTGAAGACATAGAAGAAGGAGTTTCGCTTCATGAGCATCCACTCCTTGTCCCAACAGGTTTTGAGAAGCTCAGACTTCTTCACTGAGTACTTGTCAAACACTAGAGCTGCTTTGTGGCCTTTGGATTTGTCAAACGGTACTGATAGCTCGTTGGAGAGTTTGTTACCAACATGGAACGTCTTGAATTTTCTGGCGAATTCCGGCACTGTAATGTATCTGTAAGGTTTGGTCTGATCCACCCAGTACTGCTCTTGATCTTTCTTAGAGGTAACCTGTCCGACACGTCAAGTGTTGTTGGTATTATGCTGGGAATATGAGTCATTTATATGCGGGAATCGGCTAATCAATAAATTTAAAAAATGTTTTCAAAATGACATATATTCGTAAAAATATTACGAATATTTAAATTATTTAAAGGACAATCTATTAAATAGTTTTTCAAAAAAATTTGTCGCAAAAGAACATTTAAAGAAAAAATGATCAAAAAGTGTCATTAAAGATGCAAAATATATTTCTACATATTGCTTTATAGATTTATAAATAATAAAAAATTATGTAATTTCAAATTCTAACTTTTTTATAAAAAGAATTTGATTTTTTTCAAATTTTATTTTTGAAATTCCAAAATGCCTAAATTTTTGTTTTTAAAATTTTAATATTTATTTAAATTTTCAAATTTTAAACCTCATCCTTTTAACTCATAACCCAAAGTATATGGTTAATTAATCTTAGGGGTATAAAGATATGTTTACCCTTCAACAAAACATCTTTTAGTCAATTTTTTTATGAGTTATTTTTGTGAAAATAAAATAAATAAAAAACTACCAAGATTTTCTTATTTCAATTTTAAATATATAATTTATATTATTTTCAGAATTAATTAATATATTAAAAGCTATTGCAGGTTATCCGCAAAGTTTGGTGGGCGGATACGGGTACAAAAAAAAATTTCTTAGCTGGTCAGTCAGAATTTTGAATAACAAACTATTTGATCCGTGGGTTAGCGCCTTAGTGGGTCAAGCGGGGCGAGATTTTCGCTGCTCCAATTGGTATGAGTACGAATCTAGCTAGAGAAATGTGTATTTTACCTCTTGTAAGAAATCAGCAGTTCCTTTTCTTTCAGGACACTTGAACCCAAAGCTCTCAAAGAACTCGACAATGTGGTCTCTAGGTCCCTGGTACACAGTCTGTCCTTCAGACAATAAGATTATATCATCGAATAAATCAAACGTCTCAGGAGCAGGCTGCAGAAGAGAAATGACCACGGTGGCTTCAGTAAGGTGAACGATCTGTTGCAAGCATTTCACGATTTGAAAAGTTGTGGAGCTGTCAAGCCCTGTGGATATCTCATCCATGAACAGCGTCTTAGTTGGTCCGACGATCATCTCACCGGTTGTCACACGCTTCTTCTGACCTCCTGAGATACCTCTCATCATGTCATCTCCTACTATAGTGTCCTTGCATATGTCAAGCCCTAGAATCTGTTTCATCAAACATTTATTTTTAAGAACCTTCATAAGTACTTCTTAACATTTATACCAAAAAAAAAAAAAAACCTTCATAAGTATCATAACATAAGCGACATACTATATGATCATAAGAACCATAATCTATATGAATTTTGAAATAGGTTCTAATGTTGAAAGGGGCTAACCTTGAGAGTGTAGTCAGTGATGAGACTACTCTTGACGCCTTGAGCAGCAGATGCCTTCATGAACAAGTCAACATCAGCTTCTGGAAAAATCCCAGCATCCTTTTCTCTCCTCGCCAGCTCGTTTAATAGATCTGCCATAGTAGATAGATACCGTTAGACTACATAACTTGTCATACAAGAAACCATTAGACTACATAACTTGTCACACAAAAAAGTTGTTATCTTGACAAAATAATTAAAAAATAAAATAAAATAGTTGAATGAGTTATACCATAACGGGTACCAACGCCTTGGCACCTAGCTGAGAAATCAAGAGTCTCCTTAACGGTCATGATACCGACATGAAGATCGTTCTGGCTAATGTAAGCAGAGGTTTTGATAGGAACAAACTCGTTGAGGCGGTAACCATTGTAAGTCACTTCCCCTGAGATGTCAAGAGACTTGTCGAGTTTCCCAGCAAGAGCCAACAAAAGCGTTGTCTTCCCCGAAGAGGGAGGACCCAACAAAAGCGTCATCCTCGAAGGTTTAACAATCCCAGAAACATCTTTTAGAATCGTAAGCTGCGCTTTTTTAGCAAGATGGATTCCGACCAAGCCAAGAAGAGACTCTCCCATGTTCCTCACCGTGTTGGTAAGCGAAGGAAGAGACCTATCACCCGTGTAACAGTCAGCTTTCACAGTCAAATGATCGTACCTCACTTCCACCGTGGGAAGCGTTATCCCAACTCTATCGATCCTGTTCCTAAGCTTTGTTAAGATACGCTCGTTGTCCTGTTCCGCGACTTTGAAGACCATGTCGATGAACTTGGCACGTTCTTCGCCGTCGAGCTTGGTGACGTCGACTTCTTTGTTGAGGATCTGGTTACCGTAGATGTCGTCTTCCCCTAGCGCGGGCATGAGACTTGTCCGGAGACGGCTGTATGTAGGGAGTTTCTCGATGGCTGCCCATTTGAGAGCTTCTTCGTCTTCGTTGACTGACTTGGTTCGTCTTGAGCTCGGTGAGAATATGTCTTCGAGGTTTCTGCTTGCTCTGCTTACGCTACGGCTTATGCTTCGCCGCATACTGCCTCCTCTGCTCATGGCATGAGCTGGATCGTAATCCATCTTGGATGAACCTCTATGTTCTTGATTCTTAGATGTTTCTTCTTTTTTTCTTTTTAGACTATAGTCTGGTTGTGACTGTAATAGAAAGAGATGAGAAAAATAGAAGAAGAAGAAGACCGCTGGTTCCTCCTACAACAATTCGAATGTTAAATAGCAACGAAACAGAGGAGTAAAGACTTTGTCAGGTCAACTTTGAACACTTTCTTCATAACGATAGAAAAAATAAATAAAATATTCCCATAAAATATCTGCAACTGGTTGAGCCATTTTAAAAGTTTGTGATTATTTTAGTAAGTTATGTTATAATGGAACCCTTTTTAACAGAGTATAATCCATGTGGGAGCGATAAAGGCTGCTTAAAAATCAATCATACACACTTAATAAACTTAAAAATCAATCATACACACTAAATATTTGATATGATACGTCTGTAGCTGGTGGTCTAGCCAGGTTGGTAAATTTTTTTTGGGATTATTTGTTTTGTCTTTGCCTCACCTTCTCTTGTAACCAATCATAGAAAGGTGGCTTTATTACTTAACGATTCATGATTATAGAAACGCACTAGGAAAGTGTTTCAAAAAAAAAAAAAAAAAAAAAAAAAGAAACGCACTAGGAACATGATTGATAGTGGTAGTGATAAGGATGAGAGTCGTTACGAATGTACTAATTACAGTGCAGAACCCGAACAAAACTGTACCCACGAGAATGACAGCTATGAACTGTCAACTGTGTACAAAACCTTTAAAATAAATTGACAGATATGATGTCCCTCTGTCACATCGCCGCTTAGGCTCTTTGCCATCTTTTCAACAACACTTAAAATATTTTTGAGCACGTTTATTTAACCAACGAACGATTTTTTTTTTTTTTTTAATGTTGAGACGATATCTTTATAAACGAATCTTGCATGGGAGAAATCACGTGGCCTCCCTTGATTGTCGGGGGAGAAAAGGAAGAGGCCGAAGTGAGGACTAGCTGTGATTAAATTAAAATATGATAATTAGATTAGTCGTATTATTAGATATCATATTAAAGGTGTTTTCTTGGACACTAACTATCTAACACCGGAAATTCTGTTGAAGGTCTGTTTTACATTTCAAAATTAGAATCTCTCGGAAACTCGAGAAAACGTGTTTCTAAAACTCGCGGAATTAGATATCATATATATGTTTCTAAAACGTTTCAAAAGAAAAAAAAATCACGTTTCCACGTTTCAATCGTTTCGTTTCCGCGTATCTGTTTCTATTTCCATGCAATCTAGCTATCTAATACAAAACGACGGTGATAATTAACATTATTTTGTTTAGATTTTTAAATTCATTATAATACACAAACCAATAATTCCACCTGTTTTTGTTTTAAAAAATAAATAAAACTAGAGAACAACTTATGTGCTAATTAACATATACTGATAATACTTATATTATCACAATTTTCAGTATATCACAAATAATAAACTTCATATTAGGCTTCATATACACCGTTTAGCTAAATGCCACTTGCACTATTCATTTTTTTTTTCTGGCTAATACCCCTATATCTACTAATGCTATACAATACAATACCCCTATATCTACTATTTTTAAACTAGTTAAAATATAATTTGACCCAAAAAACTAGTTATTAAAATATAATAAACGAATAAAACCCCTTTTCCTGAAGTTTATGGTAAATGGACTCGGACCGCCAAAGAAAACTACGGCCCAACGGTACTGAATCGTTCTAAAGCCCATATAAAAAAATATTCGTCTCTTCTGAGAAAGTTGCAAGGGTTTTCGAGTGAACTTCTTTGCAGCTGCGACAATGGGAGACACCGCCTTGGAGAAAACCGCCGAAGAGCTACGGCACGAGATCGATGAGCTTCGCCGTCAGCAGCGCGAGGTACAATCATCTCCACCTCAATCTCATTCTCAGTTTAAATCTCCATTCCAATTCTCTTTTTTTTTGACGGCGATTCTATATCGTAATCAGATTACGGAGAGGCTTCGCGATCCTCGTGGAATCCGACGAGGAGGACTCTCAGGCGCTGGTCCTCGCAACCAACCCCGTAGAGGCTTTCTTCGACCTGTAATTTCACTTTCCTTTCTCCTTAATATAGTTCTCTTCTTTGAGATTGTGTTAATAGGTTTATTTGATTTTGAAGGCGGAGAGGAATGATGTAGAGGATGAGCCTCCTGCTAAACGGAGATTGTCTTCCGCCGTTGTTAAGGTATCTGAAGGAGGACTCTCTTGTTAAGAAAGTAATGTATTGTTATTAATAGATCGTTAAGAAGTGTTTTTTTTTAACTATTAGGAGACTCAGGTCGAAGGTGAAGATGTTAGTAAGGTTGATGATGGCAACGAAACTCATGTTTCGGCTGGTGAAAATGGGAACTCTGATCTAAGGGACAGGAAGCTAGATGGCCATCGTCGTGGAAGTTGGTCTCAGAGGGATGCAGAACATAGAGGGGTCAAGAAGGTAATCAATACCCACGTACAGTTCTTGCAAAGATCGTCTCTTTAGTTTTTTGCATAGTGAGAGTTTACTCAATAGTCTTTGTCGCTATGCTCTTTATCAGGGTTTTGAAGCTATGGAATTGCCTGAGCCTGCACCAAGGAATCTACCTAAGAATGAGGATCCTAAACTGGTTAATAGGAACAGAAGAATGCTGGGGAATCTTCTAGGGACTTTGGAGGTATTTTTTTCATTACATGGACATTGCTCTTATGCTCATGTTCTTTAGTCCCTCATGGTTTAGCTTGTTCCATGGCAGATATGTCGTTCTTTTATTCAAAATTTTCGTAGTCTCACTTGTTTACATTCCTTTTTATTCTGCAGAGGTTCAGAAAAGAAGATAAACAGCTTTCTGGAACAGATGCCTATGCTCGAAGGTCCGCTGCGCTACAAAAGGTAAGCACAGACTCATGTTCTCATTGCTTGTTTCACGTACTTAAAACCCAGATACGAGATATTTTACTAAGCTATTGCTGTGTATTGAGGGGAACTGTCACTTTATTGTACTTGGATGTGATAGTCTCCATCTACTTAAAACCCAGATACGAGATATTTTTCTAAGTTATTGCTGTTTAGTGAGGGGAACTGTCACTTTATTGTACTTGGATGTGATAGTCTTCATCTTCTAGCCAATACAGGATTGGCCTCTAGTTTAGTTACATGAGTGGCATTTGTAAAGGAGCTTAAATCTATCTCGATATGATTTATTTTTGGAATTGGATCTTCTTGGCCTTTTATTTGGAGATAATATTATTGTTGCTAAGATGTTAGGTATAAGTTATCATTATATGTCCAGTTAGGTGTGAGGTTATATCTAAACTTCTTTCATAGTTCTACAATGCATTAACCGTGTATACCTCCTACTCGTATAGGCTGAGCAAAAGGCTCGTGAAGAAAGTGAGCGACTGAGGCTGCAAGAGCGTGAGACTCTGACTGAAAAGAGGAGAAGAGATCTTGTAAGCACCCAGCTATTCGTACTTTCTATTCCAAATGGCATTCTTGTGTATAGCGTTCTGATATACAATTTAACTTGTCAATCAGACGCTTCGAGCCCGTGTTGCTGCTAAGGCAGAACAAAAAGAGTTGGAACTGCTATTCCTTAGGTGGTGTGAGCAGAAGAAGAAACTTGGCAATTTTATAAGGTGAGCTGCTGTTTTTATTTCCACTCTACCCCTACTTCCTCTGCATGATGAATCCTAATGATGTGTATTATCTGCAGGTTATTTTTAATTTCGGTCCAAAGTGTGCATATTCACAACAATTTAATAGAAACAAAGATAAGTTTCCATTCACGTGCATAAAGATGTTGATGGCCAAGGCCATAGGTAGAAATTGCTAGATGATATAGAGGTATTTTGTTAACATCCTTTTCATTTGATTGCATATGGACGGCTGTTTCAGGACTAAAGCAGAGCCACATATATACTATGCACCAACGAGGCCTTTGGAAGAAGATACAACTGAGGCGGAGCAACGCAAAGAGCAGGTAAAGTGTAGTTTTTGTGAATGTAATGTTTTGACATGCATGCTATATGATATTGAAATGTAATTGGTGAGGTGTGGGCGCAGGCATTCTTAGAATGGAAGGCGGCAAAGAGACAAGACGTGAGTAAGTATCAAAAGGAGATAGAAGAGAAATATCTGAGTAATGTGGAGAAAGAGCTGGAAAAGTGGGAAAACGCAAGGAAGGCGAGGAAAGCAAACAACGGGGATATGAATTTGCAGGAAACCATGGATAAGGAGTTAGAGACGCATATAATGGAGCACGGTCCAAAGAAAAGAAAGATACCTGGAGGTGGTGGAGGAGGAGATGAAGATGAAGAAGATGAAGTAGAGGATATCAATGGTGGGGAGGATGAAATGACAATGGATGATGTACTGGAAGAGGGAGATGGAAACGACAAAGAAGTGGCAACAGATACTGCGGAAGCAGAAGCAGTGGAAGGCGACATTGAACAGTAGATTGTCAAAGGTCTTAGTGTGTGTTGTTCTTTGATGTTCGTGTTATAGGACACCTGGAGTTTACGAGTTAGAAGAAGACTATGCTGGACTATGGTATTGTAAAAGGGATTTTGCCTTTGTGCTGTGATTTAATTTATATATCAACTAGTTTTGGCCTTAACTTTGCATACTTAAAAAAGCTATTATTACTTATGAAACTCCAATCTTTACGCTCAAGAACGAGTAATGTGTTTACAAAATCAAAGATTACAAATTTCTCAAGAAAGGACTTGTTTACGGCTAAATCTCCACTTGCAAAGATTACGACACGTGTCCTCAGAAGTGGTTACTCCTCCAATCTAACGGTCCTCCTTCATCGCCTACGATCATGCCTTCTCTCCACGGCGACGGTGAAACTTCTTCAACCCTCGGCGTCTCTGCTGGTGTACGACCAAGAAAGGAGGCGTAAGGCTGTGGCGCCGGCGAGAATCTCGAATCCACAACATACGGTGACTCCGCCGGCGAATCGACCACGGGAGGCAAATCAACGGAAAGTTCCGAAGACGAAGGAGTCGTGAGCGAAAGAAGACCGTCGATACCGTGTACGGCGAGATGCTGACCGTAGAACAAACCAGGGAGGAGAATGCGAACGCCGTCGAGATAAACGGACTCGTTCGACGAAGAAGACTTACTGAGTAGGAGGTGGTGAGAGGGAAGCAGCGTCGGGAGAGAGGTGGCGTTGGGGAGTGATCGGAGATCGGAGAACGGGAGGCGGACGGGTACGGAGTGGAGGCGGAGGGTGGAAACGTAGAAGGAGAAAGAACGAGTCATGTCGAGATCGAAAAGCGTGGAGTCGGTGGGGGCGAAGAGTGTGAGGGTTTCGGCGGAGAGTAAATCGAAGAGGAGATCGGAGGTTACGATGGCGTTGGCGAAGAGAGCTCGGCCTCTGACGCGGAGCACCGTGATGGCTCTTTCCAGTTCTTCCAGAGGAACTCCGGCGGAAGGATGAGGGAAACAGAGGATGAGAGCAACGAGAAAGATGGCGAAGGAGAATGAGATAGTCGCCATTGTTGATCACTTGCGAGGTTGAAGAGAGCGAGAAGATGGAAGAAGGAAGAAGAAAGCGGTTATGAGTTTGTTATATAGGGAAGAGAAGGGACCGTTATGGCGGTTATGAGTTTGTTGTTTAGTTTCCCGCGCTTATGCGATTTGATTATTCAGCTATTTGTTTCTTGTAAATATATCTACTTACAAGCTGATGAAAGAACACCATCTGATTCCACTAAAAGATATGATGTTGATGAAAGAAATGACCTCACAAGTACACTCGTAATGAACTATTGCTACAAAAATAACTCGTTATTTTGCAGCAACCAAAGTAACATACAATTTGACTGCTACCAAAATGGTAAAACTTGAGGAAAACATGGTCCCTATAATCTTTAGACGCTCTTGGGGCCGGCGGCTTAACCTTTAGGCTAAAGCCATTCTCTTCCTTGCTTCAAAGGCCTAGAGTTCAAAAAAGTTATCCAATGAAAGTCTATTTCACAGTAAAAACAAGTCATGAAGAAGGAGAGATGAGAAAAGGAAATGGACCTGGTGTTCCCAGTTTGTGCAGCCAGTGACAAGAGCTAGCAAAAAAGTTTGTAGAACGGCACCAGCTTGTATTCCAACCCAAAGGCCAACACCTTTCAGATGAACCCAGAAGGCTAAAGTTGCTGCAAAGGGTATCCCACATAGATAGAAAGCTCCTAAATTGATGTAAGCCCCTATATGTTGCCATCCACATCCCCTTGCAATACCTGCTAGCCATTTTAAACCAGGGTTAGTAGTGGCAGAGAAGAGTATAACTTTGGGATGACTGGATTAAGAAGGACAACAACATGAACAACATGAAGACATGGACCTATGTTGTGAGGATCCAGAAGCAAATTATAAGAGATGGATTAGTATATAACATGTAAAAGACACTTCACTTTGGAGATTAAGTAAAACAATAGAGGAATAGGACCTGAGAGAACACCCTGTGAACCGTCTAGTATGATAGAGATAGAGACCAACGGAGCCATCTTTGCAACATAGTCAACAGTTTCCTTGTCACTGCTGAAAACATATCCGAAAACATTCCTTCCTACCAACAGAGACATACTCACTATCAATGATTCCACAACTGCAAGAGACATTGCCGCGTAGACCACAATATGTGCTGCCCTTGAGTTTCCAGCACCTAATTCGTTTGAGATTCTTGTGCTGCACATGCAAAATAATCCACTTATGAAAATGAAAACATATGAATCAAGTATGCTTCAGCTCTCTTAGGTAAGGACTATAGCTCTAACCTTGCAGCAGCCGCGATGGCAAGTGGTATTGAATAGATTGTCGCAATTGTTTGGAGACTGCACATGATTGTTAATAGGTTTGTTATTCAAGAATGTGACAAGAAAATGAAATGTAGATGCAATGGGGGAGTGTTACCAAACAGAGAGCACAGAAGTCTCCAGTTCAGGGTTGGGTAAGAGTCCAGAGAACAATATTATGAGTTCATATGACCACCACTCTAGGCTGCAACACATGAAAATAGTTTATTACCATATTGAGAAGTTGAAAGGCACAGAGAAAAGTGATTAATTATACCAAACCATAGCAGCAGAAGGAAGAGCATATCTAAAGAACTCTCCAACGCCACTGAACATCTCCATAGTAAGAGGCGCACGCGTCTCAAAACAAGAAGAGGAGAAGTACATGATAGACCCAAGAAGAATAGCATAGAGCCAGTTCGACAAACCCATAGCCAAGGCTCCACCTAGGAAACCAAGCCCTGACTTGTAAACCAAAAGCCAGCAGAGAGGTACGTGGAGACAGAACACAAAAGAAGAGGTGATCAAGAGGGGTCTGATCATGCTCTGGTTTTGAAAGTAGCGAGTGAGGGGCTGGAGAACGGCGTAAGAGAAGAGCCCAGGGATGAGCCAGACGGCATACCTGCCGGCTTCGTGCGCAATAGCGTTGTCTTGGCCAAGGAAAACAAGAAGCTTCTCCATGTTGAACCATATGATAGAGATAGGGAAACATACTAGTGTGAGACAGAACATAGCTGTGTATGTCTGAACGCCTAGTTTACGGTAGAGTTTAGCTCCGTAAGCTTGACCGCTCAGAGTATCTAAGGCACATGACAATCCTATCTAGTAGTAGCATCAGAGGCAAACAAATAATAACAATCAAGGTTCTTGATTACTAAATATAACAAAGATAAAGTGAATATATTCAAATTTAGAGGTGTAAGCAAGCATATACGATGAAGCTGAAGCCAGTGACGTTGCAGAAGGAAGAAGCTAAGGAGGCGCTGGCGAGTGCGAGGTTTCCGAGGTGACCAACCATCACCATAGAGATGATCTGCAAGGAGAACTGAGCGATGACGACAGCAGCCATAGGAGCAGCGAAGGAGATGAGACGTTTGAGTTCTTCGGTGAATGATCCGTCTCGCAGATCTCTCCATGTCACTACCTGAACTCTGTCTACCGATAGTAGCAAGACATCCTTGGCGCTGCTCTCTGCGTCCACCATCTAGCCGGAGAGAAAGAGAGAGAGAGAGAGAGAAAATTGTGTTTTAAAAATGTTTAAACTGAGTTATATGTGGTGAAAGTGTCAAACAAGGCGGTGTTGATGATGTTATTGTTGTGTGCTTGCCTGCATGTCTCCGTTCAACTAATATTTTTTTTCCAAAACCAAGTAAACAAATAATTTTATATGCGGCTTAAGTCTAAGATGAGATCCCAACGTCATTTAAACTCACAATTCTGTATTTTGCTGTTTGTTTGTCCATCGTCGTGGGTGGTTCACAATTTCATATTTTTCTACTATATATACTAAAATTTACATCACCTTTTAAGCTAAATTGCTCACGGGTGACAGGTTTTCGCGTCTATATATTGTAGTATATCCCAAAGAGTTTTGTTTTGACTTTTAGAGAAAATGACTTTTTACCAACGTTTCTTTGACATTTCCATTACTTTTCTCTGTACTAACCTTTGTCTGTTTGTAAATCACTGATTCACTGTAGTGTTGATCCCATTATTGTGTCATTCACAGTTCCATGATTTTGAGAATCTTCTTGAAAAGAATATAAACCGACGGTTGTTCCAGAAAATCAGTAAAGAGTTTGTGTACAAGTTTGGAAATGTAAACCAATTGCTGGTAAAAAATTTCTTGGAATCTTCTCGAAAAAGATATCAAACAAAAGTTTGCCATTCTTCAAAGAGTTGTTAGATTATTTGTTTGTTCTGGTTATCAAAGTGCCTGGGGGAACCTTTACAGAAAACAAGTGGCCGAGAAGAAGATATAGCAAACGATATCTCAACCGTCCACGTGGCGAAACATAAGACCTGCTGCAGATTTAAGTGTTAAAAAAAGAACCTCGTGGCGACTTTTTCTTCTTCGGCTAATTTTGACGGTCCAATAAGCCCAAAACACTCATCTCCACCATGCCCACTCTCTCTCTTTCGCGCTTCCTGTTACCCCTGCGCATTTTAGCAACTCCCTCTCTCCCATGTTTATCCTGCGCCGTCCCCACCTTACACGCCATCTACCCTTCTCCCGCAATAACCGCGTCTCCTCCGCCGCCGCAGTTCGTCACGACGCCACCCTCTGGACCCCAGCTCCTCTCTCTCTCGTCGAATCCGCGGCGGAATCGCTTTTCCACATCTCGATCGACATTTCCAACTCCCCGGATCTCGCAGCTTCCTACACGCGGCCCGGTCAGTATCTCCAGCTCCGCGTTCCCGATGTCGAGAGGCCTTCGTTTCTGGCGATCGCTTCTCCTCCTTCCTTCGCGGCTGCGAGCGGTGCGTTCGAGTTCTTGGTCAAGAGCATCGCTGGATCCACGGCGGAGATTCTCTGCGGGTTGAAGAGAGGGGAGACCGTGGAGCTTAGCTCCGTGATGGGTAATGGTTTCGACGTCGATCAGATCGATCCTCCCGAGGAATATTCCACAGTTTTGATTTTCGCCACTGGATCTGGAATTAGGTGAGAGGCTAAAGTTAGAATCTTTTACGTCTTAGCTGATGGCTCCATGATCTGAGTTTGGTCTAGCTTAAAGGTTTAAGTGCACAACGTTTTCAAAGTCTGTATCTTTCAATTTGGTTACTGATATTGCGAGCGTAGCTTATATGATGCTTAGTTCAATTAGCAACAAGGTCTAGTGATGGTGGTGATAGGGGACTTATAGCAACTGTCTTTTACTTGGAATGTGATCTCTCATGTTCTTCTTATCTCTCTGCAGTCCCATCCGCTCACTAATCGAGACAGGGTTTGGCGCTGATAGAAGATCTGATGTAAGACTCTATTACGGGGCTAGGAACCTGAAAAGAATGGCTTATCAGGTTTGGTTCATTCCCTCATTCGTCAGTGCATTGAATTGTTAAGATCTTTTGATGATAAGCGCAAGAGCCTTTCTATCTATCGCTCTGGATCTGATCTATAGAAGGATTTACATGTGCTTCTCGATTTGCAGGAAAAGTTTAAAGAGTGGGAATCATCAGGTGTCAAAGTTGTGCCGGTGTTGTCACAGCCAGATGATGGGTGGAGAGGGGAGACCGGATATGTACAGGTGAGATCAATCTAAATGCTTTAACTAAAAGTGGATCAAACTAATATATAGATCATGTATTGTATAGGCTGCTTTCGCAAGGGCCGCTAAACAGGTTTCAGATCCCTCGGCCACAGGAGTGGTGCTGTGCGGACAGAGACAAATGGCTGAGGTATGCACTGTCTTGTGTTGCTTGAAATCTAAAATGCTTATGTAGAAGATATTGTATCTATATCGTTGTTTGATTTGTGTCTATTTGCAGGAGATAACAGCAATGCTTGTAGCCGATGGAGTCTCAAATGACAAGATGCTCAAAAACTTTTGACAGATAGTAGATTATTCTTTGCTACCAAAGCCCCCCTCTAATTCATACACACACACATCTAGATTTTTGTAATCCCTTAAGATTAATGATATGTATTGTTTATCACGACAACATTATTATTTTTTTGAGAAAAAAAAATAAACACCACAACATCTAACACTACTAAAAGCTCGATATACTGAGCAGAGAGTTATGACACGTAGGACAGTTTATTCAGACCAATCAGAGAGCATCATTTTTATTGAAAGGCTATGTTTCAGACAGCCCATCTCTTGGCCCAAATATATTCCAAAGCAAGTGATCTCTGACGACTCCGCTTCACCTTCATCGTCTCCCATCGGGAAAGTCAATCATCTCTGCAAACAGTCAATCATCACCCGAAAAAGCTATGCCACCGCTGATTCTATTGGTCTTGAATCTTGATTGCTGAGTCCTCATCGCTATCACCAGAAGACGACCCTAGAAACTGTAAGCTATTTTTGTTTCCTATCTGGTCTGCTCATTTTTTTCCTGGACTATATTAGTTAATTGCATAAATAATACAATCAAGTAAGAATGGCATTGGCGATCCCACCTTACAGCTCAGAACAATCTGGTCAAATCAACTGATTCTGATTAACACTCTTCAAGACTTAAGTCTTTGTGTTTGTCTTCTTCGTATTTAGTTCACTTATGTGGTCTAATTTCCATATTTTCCATATTTTCTTTCTTTGAACGATTTTAGTTTTATTTTTACAGTTAACAGTGTCAAATCTTTGGAGAGCCATCCAGATCATCAACGTCATCTTCAAGAGCAAAAAAAAAAAAGAGTCTGCAAATCAGTTGATGAACATCCATTCGATTTATATATGTCTTTACTGGCTATCTAAATGAACCACCTCTGTTTCTGATTACAACTGGTGATCACAAGCTACTCTTTTTTTAAGACATTCTTTTTAGTTTTTGGTATAATCTTCCATCAGTCACGACTTTTAATAAGTAATGAGGTTTAATAAACTTTGAAGTAAAATTCAGAGCATGTGGGGTTGAGTTTCAGGTCTCGAAGCCTGCATCAGATGGAATTAATGTGGGTGTGCTCTGATTCTAAAATAGCTGTTGAGAAAAGGAAGAAAAATCTACCGAAGATGTAGAAATATTGCATCATTTTCATTATTGCGGAAAAGTTTCACCGGAGACGTAAACGTGGATTCATCATGTCTCGAGTTGATACCTTGAAGGATATTGGGGGGTTTGCTCTAGACGGTGATGGGGTTAGCTAATTCACTGTAGAACCTTGGATTTTGGCCACAAAATACCTCAGAATCAAAGTTACCTGAAAAAGTTAAACCCTTCCTCTTTTCTTTTTTTTTAATCTGGTTAAACTGTTTTGCTTCATAGGTGATGTTTGTGACAACACATTAAGGTGTTCCTGAAGATTTCTATGGAGCCAAAGTCACTGGATCAAGAAGGTAGCAACATTTTAAGCTATCACTAAAAAACTCTAAGATATGTTATGCCACTAATTTCTCATTACTGTACTGTAGCTTCCCTTGAGGCTAATCAGAAGAATCCTTGGGTTTTGTTAAAAAAGAAAAATTGTGTTTCCAGACAACTTGGCTCCAACCAGTTTAGAGGAATTATGTACGGTACCCAAGCTACTACATTGGTAAACTTCGAAGATTTGTAAGTTGGAAATGCAAGTTTTTTTTTCTGGATATACAAATCGAGAATGCTCATCTTTTATTAGAGTAAAGATTTATAAATTCGTAAATGTCCAGATGACAATGATACATTTTGTCAAAAGCTTTATGGACAACTCAACTGAAATCTTTTTGGTATGAAACTTCCCTGTTCAAACGACTACGTTAATTACATATTATTGAGTGAAGACAGAGAGAACAGATGGGCGAAGAGGAGAAACAGAAGATGGAAGAAAATTTTGGAAAAGTTGATGATGGTGCCCGCTTCATGTAAACGTACATGTGTGTTATACAGATTAGCAAGAGATCCGTTATGTATATTGTTTCAAATTGAGTACCAGACCATCTAATCAGTTGATATGTATTCAAATTTTGAATATATGTATAGACAAAGGCACATGGTGGCACTTCGGATTCCACTTGACAACATCGACAATGGTGCCCCCGCTACTGAGTCTACGTACACTTGCAAGTTCTGAGGATGGGCTGCCTGTATATCGTGTTTTGTGGGAGAAGCATCCGTCACGTTTTAGTCATACAGCCTTCTCTCCCTATGTTTTGTTTAGTGGAAAGCACATGGAAATTGATGTCTTGAACTTTCCTTATGCGTACAGATTCAGTAGTTATTTTTAATGTTTTTGGTATACCATCCCCTGTTTTCATTCGAGCTCCATCTATCTTCTTCTAACTGATCGGGCTATGGCTGTAGCGTGACTAGGTAACCCTGAACAAGGAAAATGCTAACATGGAAGAGGCTGAGAACGGAAACCCAGTTGTTGAGGGTCTAGCTTCTGAGAATGTGTGGGGAATTGTATAGAAATCTTAGGTAGAGACTCTTCAAAATCTTTGTTTGTATAATATTGTTATTTTGATCTTTTAATGTTTCTTCGGTTTGAGTTATATATTGGGATATGTTTCATGGTGACTGAACATGTTTTGGAGTGATTTAATTAGAACTTTAGCGAATCCCTCCCTCCTATTGATACATGGTGTATCTGTTCCAAGTGTGCAAGTGTTTCATATGCCAACTCAAATCTAAAGTTTAACAGAACTTTGACTAATTAGTCAATTGTATGTTCTAATGTACATATTTTAACTAATTAATAAAGCAAAAATAGTTATGTAACAAATTTATATATGTATTATATATCTATATTTGCATTTGTGATATAAATAATTAAAGTTGTTTATATTTAAAAAAAAAATAATGTTTCATTTTAGTTGTATTACTAAAAATAAAGAAAATTAACAGTAAGTATCTCTTTTTAAAATAACAAAAAAGTAGAAAAACTCGCAGAATTATTAAAGAGCTACATTTATTCTATCAGAAAATACCATCAGAAGAGAATACTAAACATTTTGTCAAAATTTTTGTAAGAACTTTAAAATAGTATATATAAAAATAAATAGGTGACTACTACCAATATATCTCAACTAATAAAATTTGAAATTTAATCTATAAGTTTATTTATATATAAAGTATTTGTATTATATATAAATAATTACATACATTTATAATAGATTACACAAGAATACAAAATAAACTAAAATAATGGCTAATCAATCTATATAAATATAAAGTTGAAGATGGGTTTTAACATTTTATGTTGATAAAAACTATTTAGAAGACAAATTTTATAAGATATGAAAAGTAAAAATTTAAAATACTCATAAAATAAGTAATTTAAAATTTATACTAAAATTATAAGATATATCAAAATAAAAAGCAACAAAAATATTAACTTCCATCTTCTCGAGCACGAGTACCTGAGAGAGAAGAAGAGATATGCAGCAACGACGTTGTTCAGTCGCTGCCTTAAGCATGGAAACAAAGGCAGGACAATTAGAGCCGGTATAGTAGCTGCATTGGTGAAAATGCTAAGTGTTGATGAAGCTTAGACAATACTGTTGGACTATATAAGTAACCTAGACATGAAAGCCGTGATAGTAAAAACTAATACTTTACTGGCATTTATAGATATTCTCCAGGTGGATTAAGCTACAATCTGAGAGAAGGCGCAGCCATTGCTTTCCCTGTATAAGAGAGACACTGAGAGGCTGGTCTCAGTAGGTAGATTCGGTTCAGTTGTGCCCACTGATGGATCTGTCCAACATTGGAAACAGAGGTAGACAAAAGGAAAGCTACATCTTCGTTAGAGCTTCTTCGTAAAGCATGCCAATAATTTCTGTTCAATTATTTTGTTCACTCGATTTGAAATTTTGGAGACCAATTCATTTGTGGAATCAAATCCGGAGTAGGTGAGCCGAAAGGTTTTCCAGAATCAAACTCTTTGGTTTACTGTCTCTTTATTTTGTTATATTTGTAATATAAGTGGGAAAATAACCAAACTCTTTTGTTTTCCATATTTATCAATTTCTGTTTTTGTTTTTCTTCGTGTGAATTGGTTACTCTTCTCAGCAAAGTTACTTGGAAGAAAAGCAACAGTTGTAAGCAGATGATTTAGCATACATTATTTGTTGAATTTTAAAATATTTATGTGGCTTCGTTAGGTAAATTAGGGATCACATGTACTTATAAACTTGCCCGATGCTCTAAAGAGTCAATATCTTTTCTGAAGGGATCAAAACTTGCAACATTACCTCATAAATTGTATTTCACATGATCGTCAAACCCCAAAAATGAGAGATTCAAAATGAGATTATTCGTTAGTTTTATTCATTGTTTAAAAGTTTCTTCAAGGCCGAAAGCGAAGTGAGTCATATTAGTCTTCTCATTGTTTTGTGGTTTTTGTTTATTGTGTTTACAAACGGTTCAAATCTGTCATATGATGCATGCATCATACATGGTTTGTTTTCATTAACAACTTCAACGACCCTTCAACCCCAAATAGTAGCTTGAGTAGCAAGAATTTGAAATTTCAAGATTAGTTTGGTCTGAAGAACCGAAGCATTTTGGAACAGA
The DNA here is from genome assembly GCF_020379485.1 of Brassica napus. Lineage (NCBI taxonomy): Eukaryota > Viridiplantae > Streptophyta > Magnoliopsida > Brassicales > Brassicaceae > Brassica > Brassica napus. The sequence goes on along the minus strand of NC_063439.1, from coordinate 6,056,316 downwards.
ACAATTTTTAGGTACAATAAATTCTGGGTATCCAAATGGTTTTGTTTTTCATAGTTAAGCAAATATGCACATTGCAAAAAAAAACAATAAATTTTAATTTTAAATAGTTTCAGATTCATAAATTATTTTTCTTTTAGTGCTGTAAAAATATACATGAATATATACTCAAAAAATAACATTTAAATTTATATTGTAGTTAAATTTTATGCAAAAAACCCGGGCGTAGCCCGGGAAAGGTTCTAGTTCTTCCTAATGACTTTTTGTTAAGGTGGAAAAGTATAATGTACTCCAGTTTCTACATCCATTAATTGTCTCATTAATACGGAAAAGATCAGTCCTCAACGCGCATTAGTCACATAATTAAACAGCATGCCGTTTCCATATAAAAGAGCAGGACTTCGTGCCGTCTCCAACACGATCAATCCTTAGTCAATAAGGAGTTAAGGATCAAAGAGAAGAGCGATTGATTCGAATCAATTATTCGCCATGGCTTCATCGGCGCTCTCTAATCTGATGCTCGCAATCCACGAGAAGAAGACGAACTCAGTCGATCTCTACCGTCCTCTCCGCAACTACATAACCTTCACCTACTCCGAGCGCGAAGCTCAGCTTCTTGAAGACGATCTCGAAACCCTCAATCAACTCCGCTCCGACGTAGAACGCGTCCCCGATCCGTCTCCCTCCGCCAGAAGAGACCTTCTCATCTCCTACTACAAAGCCCTATGCCTCGTGGAGACGCGGTTCCCAATCTCCCCCGAGAAGCACCACGTCAACGCCGTCTCCTTCCTATGGCACGACACCTTCAAGCAGAAGCAAAAGGCCACTCAGCAGAACATTCATCTGGAGAAAGCCGCCGTTCTCTTCAATCTCGCCGCTACTTACAGCCAGATCGGGCTCGGTCACGATCGCACCACCGTGGATGGGCGCCGTCAGGCTTCGCACGCGTTCATCGGTGCGGCGGGGGCGTTCGCGTACCTGAGGGATAACGAGTCCACTAAGGCGTCGATCGGGCAGAGCAGCACCACCGTGGATGTGTCGGTGGAGTGCGTGGGGATGTTGGAGAGGCTCATGTTGGCTCAGGCTCAGGAATGTGTGTTTGAGAATACCATTGCTAAAGGAAGCACTCCTGGTGTTTGTGCTAAAATTGCTAGACAGGTTAGTGTAAAACCATTATAATGTGTATATGATCTAGAATTTGATTCAGTATGAGCATATATGATTAGCTTGAATTTGCAATTCTTGGTTGCTTGAAATCAGGTTGGTATATACTACGAGGAAGCTTTGGCTGCGTTAACCGCTCCACCATTGAAGGATCATTTTGAGAAAGGCTGGATTTCTCATGTGCAGATGAAAGCAGCACTCTTTTATAGTGAAGCTTGTTATAGGTATGGAATGGAGTTGCACGAGAAAGAGGAAATTGCAGAAGAGATAGCTCGGCTGAGGAGCGGAAGCAGCCGTTTGGCAGAGGCGAAGAAGTCTTCGAGAGGAGCTCCTGCTCAGCTTATAGAAGCCATGAACAAACTAGAGGCGAGCATTAGTTGCAATTTGGATAGGGCTGTCAAGGAAAACGATAGAGTGTACCTTATGAGGGTTCCTTCTCCTGCTTCTTTGTCTCCGCTTCCGACTTTCTCAATGGTTAAGCCAATGAACATGACTGAGATATTGGATGCAAGCAAGGAGAAGATGTTTGCCATCCTTGTTCCGGATAGTAGTGCTAAAGCGCTCTCTAGATACACTGAGATGGTGGATGATGTGATTAGGACTCAGGCGGAGAGATTACAGCAAGCGAGCGAACTAACTCGGGTGAGGCTCAAAGAGATGGATCTTCCTGATTCTATTCTTGCTGTGGATGGTCACTCAACTCTTCCGGCTGATCTTAGAGAAGATGTAGAAGCTGTTCAGATCAGTGGTGGTCCAGCTAGCTTGGAAGCTGAACTCCAGCAACTTAGAGATTTGAAGAGGGTTAATCAGGAGTTGTTGGTGCACACCGAAGAGCTTTTGCAGAAAGAAGCAACTGAAGATACTCAATTTAGAAGCCAATTTGGGACTCGGTGGACTAGGCCTCAGTCTAGCACTCTGACAAAGAACTTGCAGGATAGGTTAAATCGTTTTGCAGCCAATTTGAAACAAGCTGGAGAAAGTGATGTGAAGATTGAGCGTTCTGTGAGAGAGAACTCCGCCCTCATGTCAATTCTTGATCGAAGGCCGGTATGTACTTCCTTGTTTTTTAATATTTTTTTGGTTAGGCTTAAAACTTGTCTCTTAGGGTTCTTCGTTTCGATTATCCTAGTACCTGAAATCTTTGGGTGCAGCCTATTCAAATCACACACTTAGACGTTATGGTTTTCTGTTTTGATTATCAGATAGAATCTGCCATCCCATCTCTAGCTAAGCCAATGATGTCTCTGGATGCAACGGAGGATGCCATCGTGGGAACTCTGAAGCAGAGTCTGGTATATCCTATTTCCTTTGGTGAAGCTGCGATTATATACTTAGGAAGGAATTTGGGCAGCTTTCACGAATCATTATTCTCACAATTTTGTTTCTTTTTGCACAGAGGCAACTGGAAAATCTTGGTGCTCAGCGGGCAGGTCTTGAAGACATGCTCAAAGAGATGAAAAGAAAGGTGAAATAATTTTCTATTGATTGGTCAATCATTATGTTTCTTGATATTGGAATGCAAAACTCATTAGACTTTTACTGGATACCTGTTTTAGGATGACATACTGCCAAAGCTGATGACGATTACAGGTTCATATGAAGATATGTTCAGGAAAGAGATATCAAAGTATGATCACATCTGTGAAGATATTTCTCAAAACATTGAAGTTCAAGAACAGTTGTTGAGGCAAATTCAGGTGTACCTTTTTTGACCACTCTTGTAGTAGCACTTTACTTTTCATCATGGTTTTTATCCTTTTTTGATAACCAATGAATGTAAGGTGATAGTAATCAATATCTAGTGATCATGTCTCATTGGTAGTAGAAACTGACTACTCATAATGGGTTTCTTTCCTTGGTTATAGGCTCAAAATGAAGAGTTCTCAACTGTTTTTAATCTTGAAGATTATAAAGGTGAGCTCGCAGCTACTGTCTTGCATGCACTCTATAAAAATGTTGAAGAAATATAATGGATCAAAGTAGTTTGTGTTATATCTTGGTTAATGCGTAATCTGTGATAAAACTGGTACATTCTGATTTTGAAGAAAATGACATTTTTATGCTCCTGTGTTCAGGTTCATTTGTTTTATGTGTTTCCCTGTTCATTTGCTCCCACTTATTTGTTTTATGTGTTTCCCTGTTCTTCAGCATCCAGAGAGAAGTGCTATAACCAGATTCAAGCGGCTATATCCAAGTATCGAGAGATCAAGGAAAATGTCAATGAGGGCTTGAAGTTCTATGTCACTCTCCAAGTGAGTTTCTTTTCTTTTTATAGTTCCAACCTCTGTATAAGCATGTCTTCACTCTACACTATGTCACTTGTCTGGGAGGGTCTTGAATTCTTATTTTTACACTACATTGAGGATACGATATTACTTTCCCTGCAATGTGAGACATTGTCTTTGTTGGTGTCAATAGGATGCAATCACGAATGTGAAGCAGCAATGCAGTGATTTTGTGATGACAAGGAGTATCCAGTGCCGAGAAATGATTGAGGATGTGCAACGACAGATGTCTGGTCTGAGTTTTCAGGATCGTAGAAACTCCGGTCCATACCCATCTGTACATCAGCCGACTGCTACAAGTTCGCCGCCTCCACAAGAAACTCATAATCCATCTCATCCTCACCCACAAGCACCATACTATAGACCGCCCGAGCAAGTGTCTAGACCTGGCTACTCTATGCCACCCTATGGTCCACCTCCCCCGTACCAGGCACCTCATGGCCAGGCGCCACAACCATACCCTCCTCAGGCCCCGCAACAGCAACAGCCTCCTTATCCATCATGGCAACAAGGCTCGTACTATGATCCCCAGGCACAGCAGCCTCGGCCTCCTTATAGCGCCCCGAACCCGTACCTACACCCGCCTCAGCCTCAGCCCCCTCACCAAGGCGGTGGATACTACAGGCATTGAGTTCTACCGTGGAACCAATAAACTGTTGTGTTATTGTTGTTATCTTTTTTTTGTTTTCTGTGAGTACTTCATGAATATCTATCCATCTCCTTTGCATGTTTCTTGAGTGAACATGAAGTCTTGTTTAATAATGACTCAAATTCTTTGAATATTCAAAATATAGACAATGTGATATCATTTGTGTAAACACATTATTATTACTAATCCATAAACAAAGTAAACCCTTATTATTGGTTGAAATTGGACAACATGCATCAGATGTAACGAAGGCGAGTGAGAAGGGTAAATATCATGATGGATTTGTGGGTTCGAGGATAGAGGAAGAAAGAGGACTGAGCAAGTTTGAGAGAGTAGCGGTCAAACAGCTCGTCAAGGATTTGGTGGCCAAAGTGGGTGCGAATGAGACGTTCCAGGACCGCTCTGAGGTACAGGACCCTCGATTCAAGGTCAGGCATGGTGTCGTGTGCCTCCACACCATCCAGTGTCCCCATCTTCTCGATTTTGAGCTCCCCGTTGCATCTGATGATCTCTTCCAGTTCCTTTGGAGTTGTGTAATAGATAGGCAGGTTGAAACTATCTACATCCTCCTCCTTGATTCGTCCCTGCGGTAAAGTGTTTTAGAGTCATTTTACTCGTTCATGTGGTTATTAAGAAAAACCAACAACCAAGTACCTCTCTAGCCATGTCCATGAGGCATGAGCCCACGAGATCGAACTCGGATCCCGTTGAAGCCTGAGAACAGAGAAAGCCATCTGGTACACCGGGCACAATCAATGCCATCAGCCCGTCTTCTGCGAGCTCCCGTGATCTTGCAACAAGGAAAGACGTGATATCCTTTTTGTACTGACAGGCGTAGGCTTGTGCAACCTCTTTTGATGCTCCCGTGTAGTGAATCCTGCCTCCGTTGTAAGCAGGAGAGGTTGTATCACTTAGTTCGGGTGGCACGTCGGAGAGCCAACAGAGAGCACAGGAGGAGTAGGCCAAGTTGAGAGATGCCTTGGGAAACAAGTTTCCATAAAAAGAGCCAGGGACACCTGTGAAACATTATTATGACCATTAAGTAGAGTTGTTACTTGAGCCGATTAAAACCAAAGTAAAGTAATGCACCTGCCAAGAAGTAGGGGCGTTGACTCTGAGGAGGGAGCAAAGCAAAGAGTGCATTAAAATCAGTGTGCGAGAGGTCGTTGAAGAAGACTTGAAACTCAGGGGTTTTATCATTAGCCATAGAGGAGCTGAACTTGTGGAGGAGAGCTTGAATGATGATGTCCACAGCAAGAAGGGTGTTGGGGCCAGAGGAACATCCAAAGTCAGCGATGGTGAATGTAGAGAATGTATGGTTGGTGAGGTCGAGACGCTTGTGGATCTCCTTCCTAAGGAGTGCTTCAGCAGCGTCAATGGCTCCCCTCTACACACAGTTGAACATGTTGGTATACTTAGAATAAATAAATAAAAGAAAAAAAAAAGGTGGTTGGGGAGTGGGGGTGATGTATATCTACTCTAAACCTGATAGGAGGAGTTGCGAGCATAGCTAGAAGGACCGTCTCCACCGTTCATGGCTGTGTGATGGTATTGTATGAGGGTGGGAGAAACTACATTGTAGTTGTAGCGTGAATGTGTGGAATTATAAGAAACAAAGACTTGTAGCCACGTGGAAAGACGATTAAGTCTAAACGCGGCGGCTCCCATGTGCTATACGTGTGAAAAAGGTCTATTTCAAAGAATTTTAGGACATGGTTAACCCCGGTCTTTTAAATAGAGTTATTAACTTATGATTTGATATTTTTTTTATTTTTATTTTTTTTTTACATTTTTTTGGCTAAAAGAAGGTTCTTAGAGCAAGTACAATAATAATCTTTAGTTGGAATTCTTAAAAAACAAATTATTATAAAATTATATGGGGCTCACGATTTTTAGATTTCTGTTGGTGCCCTTAAATTTCTTAGTTAAGGATCAATTTTGTGGAATCTCTTAACTATTTGCGGATCCCACTAACATGTGATGGTCCGCGATTGGTTATATATATATTTTTTAAAAAAAAATCTGAAAAAATAGTTAAAAAAAAATAGAAAAACACTTTTTCTAAGAATTTTAATGGGGATACACAGTTATGGATGTTCTTATATCTCTTATTTAAAAAACAATCCTTAGTTTTTCTTAGTTAAAATCTAAAAAAAAAACTAAGAACAATCTCTTAACCGAAGCTAATAACCTCAGTTAAGAGACTGAGGTTAATAAATTGATTAAGTTTTCATTAAAGCAATCAAATATTTAAAATATTATAGAAAATATTTTTATGCAAATGTTTCTATTTGATTATAAATTGTTGAATATCTTAATTTTAAAATTTTATAATAGAAAATATTATTTCAAGGTAACAACACAATATATAAAAGTTATGCTTGTAGCATTAGACATTAAATTAAAAATCTGATAACTATCGGAACCTGATACAATCATATGACACACCACTACCAAACTGAATTTAGTGTGTCGACTCACTAGATTCTAACAATTTTTACCTCTATCACAACCAGTATAAATAAAGTTTGGACATTCAAATAAGAATTATAATTCCAGTACATATATCACATGATCATATATGGAAGATCATTCCCAAGATGGGATGTCGACTCAACATATTTTTTATCATGTTATCTTTATTAGTCAATCTTTAACGCGAATCAAAACATCTAAATTGATTCTTATATACATATACTAGATTCTTTGATGACAAAAAAAAAGGTACATATACTAGATTCAGATTACTAATTTTATGATAATCATACTCAATATTAAACATGTTCAAAAGACACATAGTTATATTAGTATGTTATCCAACTTTAGATGCCCAATAATGTGAATAAATTGTAGTAACAAATTAGATTAAATCTATAGAATTAATAAATTCTCCGACAACTAATTTCAATAAATGCAAAATCTAGAATAAATTGCACAAATATTTTAAATTATTCCAAAATATACGGCAAATCAATTGGGAATAGTAGGCAAATGAGAATTGGTCAGAGTTGTTATTTAAAAACAACGTTCAAAGCCAAACAAACCCAGAATTAATAAGCCATTTAATACCAATTAAAAACATTATCAGTTTTAACAAGTAAGGCTTTTTATCTATTACTTATACTATTAACTAGGTGTTTTGCCCGCGAAGCGGGCTTAAACATTTTCATAAATTTTTGAAAAGTTTTTTTGTACATTATATTCATTACTAAAATAATTTTTTAAATAACTCAATATTATATTTTTAATTATATAATTAAAAAAAATTGTTTGATTAATATTAAATTATATAATTTATGTTTAACGTTTTACTAAAATAATTTTTCAGATAATAATACAATATATATATAGATATTGTTTTTTTTTTAGATTTTAGATAATTCATAAATTATCTATTTTTAAAATTATATTTTCAGATTTTGGATAATTCTTAATATTATTAATATTAATCAATTATCTAATCAAATCAATTAAAATTTCGAATTTATTTTCTAATTTATTTATACATTTTATTCATTAAGGGTATAAACGATATTAACCGCTCTAACTTTTAACGTGAGAGCTCGATTCTAAAAATTTACTTCGCAAATAATAATATAGATTAAATATAAGCATGCCATCTTTCAGAAAGTTTTTTTGACTCGTTCATAAAACAACTGACATCAATGGCAAAACAATGCTACACTTACGACACCACTAAACTAGTGGAGATTATTAAAAAAAAAATTGAACGAGCCGAAGCTTGATTGATTTTAATTAATAATAACCATAATCAAAACACATCTTGAAAACGTCAAAACAAAATTTTGGTTGATTCAGTATCCTCCTATATATTAATTGAGAAGTCACATGAATGATTTTTGAGGATGTGTTATTTATACAAAAAGTTTGAAATTTTTTTTTATAATTTGATTGGTTCAAAAGTTTTTAATTTTAATTTATATTTAAATAACTCTATAGATAACTAACGAAACTTATTGCCAAACAAGTAAGACTTCTAACCTAACTGCTCTTTCTTCTCTATCTCATTTTCATTGTTCATTCATTTTTCTTCTAAAATATTATTAGACCGAAACTAATTTTCAGATGTCTTGAAGTAAATCCACAGGATATAGTCATACTTGGCTGAGGTATTATTTGGCTTGACTTTTGTTTAAGTTCCTTTGTGATGGTACCAAGCATTAGAATCTCAAAAAAAAAAAAAAAAGAATTCATATAATATTATCTTCTGTTCAAGCAAGTCACCCGTTTTTAGTTGTGAAGAAAACCTGATCTTTTCTGTCAGATTTTTTAAAGTTTTGTCTTTATCACTGTGGAAGAGAGCAAAACTATTTTCGAATCTCTGAAAAGGGTGTGAGGCTTAACTGATATGTGTTGTATGTATAAAGTGGTGTATACACAAGGCTAATTAAGTGATGAAGTGATAGTTGAGATTTATATATTGGCATTTTGGCATTCATTATTAAAATTTATATGTAATATTTTTTTTTTATAGTTGAGAAATTTATGGTATATGAATTTATTTTTATTTTAAATAATATAAATGGGTTATACAAACCCAAAAAATATCTGAAACGAATCCCAAACTGATTTTTTTTATAAATATTTGAATGAGGTTTAAATCTTTAACTCCGAAAATCCGAATTTGTATAGAACGAACCGAACTCGAATTGATATCCGAACGCCCACTCCTACTTCACACAAAGGATGACTAACACTTTTGACCGTTAATATATATAAACACTATTTTGAAAGTTCATGCAATATTTTTGATTTTTTATCTAATTCAGTATGAAATATGCACTAGTATAACATTCATGAATAAAAAGGTACGACGCGTAAATTCATGTTGTATTTTCGAATTTATGTTTAGTTCAATATGAAATATACAAAGTTAAGGTAGAAAAAGAAACACTTAAAGTTCATGTTAGGCCATTTTCTCTGTTATACGTGGCCGAAGCCCACATTCCGAACCCGCTCAGCCTTAAAAACTACTGGGTTTGAGCTTAGTTTTATATGCCCAAAAAATTGGGTCTTTCAGGCTAAGTCCATTTGAGCTTGGGTATTTTAGGATTAAGCCCATTTGGGATAAGGCTGGTTCAAAAATCTAAAATTTTATATTTTATTTTAAATATTATTGTTTTTTCTTGTAATCGAAGTTGTTAATGCACTTTATTGTTTCATAATTACGAGTGTTACATTTTAAATTTTACAAATGTACATTCTTCTTTCATGTACAACATGCGTTTTTATTTCAAAATACAAAGTATAAAACGTTTAACTATGTTTATCATAAATTTTGTTCTCTTATATATTTAGTTATAATTGATATTTGATTATTTAAATTTTATTAAATTTGGTTTCTTTATAATATGTTTTAAATCATACGAAAAAATAAAACATTTGTGATAAAGAAAAAAAGTTTAAACTCATTTTATATATTTCTTTTCTTTTAAATGAAACTCTTTTTTTACGAAAATTTACATGTAGTAAAACGATGAAATTGATGATGACACTATTTTTCGAAAAACCCACAAAAGCCCTATAAAACCTGGGCCGGATTTAAATTCTAGGTCTAAAATACTTTTGAACTGGACCGTATTAGACTCAAATATTTACAGATTTAGCGGGTTTAGACCGGACCGAGCCAGCCCGAATTGACACCCCTAGTTATACGTCCCCATCAGAGTGTTTCTTTAGAAGCCCAAGAAGTTTCAAAGTTGAGGCTTACACTTTGGTGCGGTTTATCCTACCGGGGAGGTTAAAAACAGAGGCCTCCAAAATCTATCTTTATTGAAACTCCAATCCTGATCAATTTGTTGATTCCTCTCTAGAGAGACATCAAGACCAAGATAAAGACAGATTCTCGTTATTAGGCATGCAATTACTTTTAAAAAATCTGTAGCAAAAAAAATGTAATAACCGCAGACGGCGATAGAAACAAAAGCCATTTGGCATATTCAGGTTTGCAGTTATTCAACATCCACTGCGTTTTATACACCCTCTTAAAAATAACATGAAGCAAACTCAAGAAGATACTGTGTCCAGAATCGCGTTGTTTTCATTTCAGTTTCGCAAAAAGCTTGGGTGCAACCTGGAGATATAAAATCAAGTTTCATCTCAGTATTGTAACGTAGAAAGAAGGAGATGATGTGAACAGCAAAGGGAAAACCATAGCTACTACTTACACATTTGTCAATGCAATGCCAGTAGTCGAAGTACTGCCCAGTGCAATGCTTGTGGCCAGAGTCATCACCTTGGATTCTCTTTACACACGCCTGAGAACCACAAAAAAAAAACTGTATCAGTCAACAATGATCTTCACACACACACACACAATCATGATTCGTATATTGTTCAAAGGAACAATGTCATCAGCAGTTCACCTGATATTCGAGTAGTGGCTTCACACATTTTGGTTTGCAAGATTCCTCAAGGTACTTCTTTGGATCAACAACTTCCTCATCTGCCCTGAAATATTTAAAAAACGAAATAAACATCTTTTTATTAAAAATCAAACCCGTGTGATGGCATTACAAAACGAATCTGTCTTTTCCAGAGTCATTCTTACAAAATGAAACTCCGTTCATTTGATTATCAACGACAACACTACGTAGTAGTCACCTCAAATTTAAACAAGGATACATTATAATACACTACATCTCAATTAGCACCACCACAGACCATATAGCACAAATCTAAAAACGGAGATGATGATTCCAGTCAACAAATTCAGACAGCTACATGAGATCTATCTACTCAGCATGATGTATAGATTGGTAATCAACCTAAAAGGATGGTGTCGAAGCTTACATGGCGAGAAGTCAAATTTGAAGCTTGTAGAAACTGCAACACATATATGAGATTCTTGTCAGAGAAAAAAAAAAAGTAGAACCGATAGGTTTGTAAGGAGATAACATCAAAATCAAAACGGAAGTAAGATCTATTTAGCGAAATCTGACCTGTCCTGGAGAGGAGATCGAGACCTTAAGGAGACAACGAACCCTACAGATTTGTTTTGAGTTTTGAGTCAGTCTTCCTTTAGATGTCTCTAGATTCATTCCATTACGCTTTCCCACAGGTCTCTAATGGACGTTAGGCCCAAACTATTTACAATCTTAAAAGCCCAAAGCCCATTAAAACCCCGAAAATCTCCCAAGATTCCCTATAATGACGACATATTCTTATGGCTCCAGATTCATTTCATTAAATTTCTCGATAGGCCTCTGATAGACGTAAGCCCAAACAAATTACAATCTCAAAAGCCCAAAGCCCATTAAAACTCGAAAACCAGATTCTCCCAAGATTCCCTGTAAGGACGACATATTCGTTTTACATAAGACTTCGTCTGACATCTTTTTGGCTTTTAAGGAAGTTGTAATAGAATATGATGTTGGAAAAGTGATAAAAAGATGGTCAACATTGTCGGAGTCTAGATGCCAACTTAACATTTTTGCAAACCTAAGAAAGATCAAAACACATGTGACATGTTGGGGCGGCACGTCATACAATCTTTAATATTATTATCCACCCACCAATATCAAATTTGATTCCGTCTTTTTTCTTTTCATTTTCGTACAAGAAAGAAAGAAAACTAGTTATGTTGATTGTGATAACACAGAATAATAGGGGGAGATGATACTCGATTGCATTGATCGCAAGACAGCCTAGCCTGCTACTGTTTTGTAGTATCTAAATATGTAAATGTAACGAAGAATGTCGTTATGTCATTATGATATATAGCCATATAGGTATGTGTATTATCTATGTTGTGGTACCTATATTACATACCAAATCAAAAGAAGACAACAGCTTTGAATATCTTCAATGATAATAGCATTTAATGTCAATAAAATCAATGTGGAGATTGACATTTGACAGTAGAAGTAATAATAACGCTCGTTGGCGCTGACTTGGTTTAAATGCATCAAAACGTGCGTTAAATTTAAAAGACTGTGAATGATATTGATAACCAACATTGATGATATTAATGTTACTAACATGTTACACCATTCAAACCAAACATGTTTGCTAGTTTGAGTAGAAGAGAACAAAGATCAATGAAATGCAATTTTGATGCATGAAAGAATTGATTGGAAACAGCTCTGTAATGTAAATATCACACAACTATCCCTAAAAGAAAATTGCATTTACATTGTTCTCTCTTCTCCCCTATTTACAAAATAACCAAAAAAAAACCTACAATGGCATTTGACTGTCTCACCTCTGCTGCAACAATAATATATGAGCTTATTAGCGTCTCTTTCTCTCGAGTGTCTTCTGAATCTTCCATGTCCAACCCATCAAGAAGGCCACAAGCCCAAGTCCCACACTTCCCCATAGCGTCACTACCCACACTGGCATTTCCGCTGGGTACAATCCTGTTTTTGTGTCACAACACAAGCATGTAACCATAAGTAACATTAAAATGAATAAAGTAGAACATATGTAAGCAACACAACTTACCAGTTCCAAACTTGATGCAGATGAGAAGTTCTACTATGCATATCCCCAGTGACAGCCAACAGAATGATCCCACCTTTTTCACAGGTTTCCTGTCAATAACCAAAACAACTAGTTATATACAATGTTCAAGAAATTGCTAGGCGGTGGTTAATCGCTTTAACGAGATTATTGTTTAATCGGGCACCTAGGCCGATTTTTAGAACACTAGTTATATAAAAAGACTCTATATTTCAACTAACACCAAACCAATATCACAGTGGCTAATAGTTATACCTGTCTTGGAGGTATGAATTGTACTCCCGCGTTGTTGGAATCGCTATGAGCCACCACAAGATCAGCCTATAGAGAATCACTGGGTTTCGAGGAGGGATCCACAGGCTAAACTTGAGAAAGAATGTGTTCAGCTCCACTGTTAAGAAGATGATGCAAAGAGTGAGCACTTGAATAAAACGCCAAGGTCCTTGCAGTGGATGCCACTCGTCTTTGTCCCAATGAGCTGGTGTGAACTGCCCTAATGTCCTTTTAACCTGAGAAGAAAAGAAAAAAAATCAAGAACTCTCATGAAACGTACAACAGCTAGGAACCAACCATGTGTATGAACAAAACCTTACTTTGCCAATAATGTTAGGCTGGCGGCTAATGCCAACCCACTCGTATGTTTTACCATCAAAGTAGCGTACTGTATACATTCCAGCCCATATCCCTACCAACATTATAAAACAAATACAAAACGTTACTCAGCTCCTCTACATAACAATTTAGATGTAAGAGATATAGAATGGAAGGTGGGTTAAGGATCATACCAAACCAGTTGCATATCAGGATATCAAGAACAATACTGTCCCACCAGCACTCGTTGAAATTTGGTAACATGTGCCTAAAAGTAAGCTGGAGAACATAGAACATACACATTACTGGTGGTGACACAGGGGAAGCTATAAACCAGGAAACACATAAGGGAAGGAAGAGACAAAGACCAACCTCCAATAACTCAAAACCAATGGAAAGCACCCACAGAAGCGGCTGGTTCCTTATCAAAATTGCTTTTCCCCACCATCCAAAGATGTGGGCCAAGAAAAACTCGTCAAATATAGTGTCCTGGAAAAAATTGTAAACCAAAAGCATAATAAGCCTTTAGATTAATAATACAAAGGCTATGCCTATGATAAAGACAACTTTGTTCTTAAAAAATAAAAATAAAGGGGGAGAGAGTTGTAGAGAGAAGATACCATACATAAAGATTTTTAAACCTGTTTGTTGGGTGATCAGGCACATAAAGACGGCAATCAGCACCGTATGATCTCTCAGGAAGTTCTGCAAACATTAGCAAACTCAATAAGAATAAGTGGTGAATAAAACAGCAGTAAATATATATATTTACCTATTCCAAGGTCAGGGTGGAGAAACTTCATGAACTGCCTAGCATCATCACGTCTCTGGGAGGGATAATTATTTGTAACTATTAGAGTTTGCTAACTAAAAACAAGAAAACTAACATCACAAGTATAGGTAAAGGTATAAAGAAGTGAACCTGGAAGAGTAAAAAAGTAAGTGCAACTAAGTAAATAACGGCCATTCCATGGACTAAGCGCCAGAGTGCAGGGTGAGGCCTGATAAGAACCCTGCATAAAGGAAACAACTTTATTAAAGACAGGAGTAGTACAAGTAATCATCATTGCAAATAAACACAAAAAGTAAAGGAAGATTACGTTGAAGGTGCCTGAAGCAGAGAATAAGCAAGAAAGACAGCAATCATAGCCCACACTCCCCTATAGAGAAGACACATAGTAGTGTCAATAAATGGATTCAAATGAGGAAGAAAAAAAAACATAAAGTAAAGAGAAAGAGGAAACCTTTTGACAGAAGTGACAAGATCATCAGAAGTAGTGCTCTCAGGATCAAGAGCTCCACTAGCCCAACTAATTCATTTCAAAAAAAAAAAAAGCTTGAGGATCAGAAGAAATGAGACAGAGGAGGAGGAGAAGGAAGAAGTGAGAGACTCACATGAGGAAACAAGCGCCAATGAGGAGAAGGGAGATAGTGCGAGGCCTGTAAGCCCATGCAGTCCATGGATCAAGCTCAGCGTCAACATCACCACCATTACCATTCATTCTCCCAAAAGGTTCTCTCTTTCTTTCTTTCCTATTATACCCATTGGGCTCCATGGCTAATGAACCAGCTTCTGCAAAGTTATATTCAAAAAACCAAAACAGAGTGAGAGAGAGAGAGAGAGAGAGGAGAAAGACAGAGAATAGAGTGGATAGGGAGAGGAAGGTACAAGGTACAAAGCAGAGAGACAGATAAAAGGTTCTGTCTTTGCAGAGGTTATAAAAAAAAAAGCAGACGCAATAATAAGAAGATTTATGTAAAAAAATAAAAAAAAAGCGGATATACAAACAAAAAAAACGAAATGGGTCGGCGAGAAAATGAAAAAAGAGAGGAGATTTGGATACCTGAAGAGGAAGAACCCTAGAGAGGTTGATTGATTAATGGGATAAGAGAAGAAGAAGTAAGAATCGGAGTAGGAAGCTCGAAGATGATGATGATGAGGAGGAGGAATAAAAAGGAAGAGGAATGGTCAAAGTAGAGAGAGAGAGAGATACGCTTCTCTGCTTCATTCACGATCTGAAAACGACTCTGCTTTTCTTTCTTTCCCCCACGATTTCCTTCTTTTTATTTTTCCACAATTACCCCTTTACTTCTACTTCTTCATCGATTTATTGGAGTATATTATTATTACTAGATTATAGGGGTGTTCAATCCGGATATCGGTTCGGTTTCGGTTCGGTTTTTTTCGGTTTTCGGTATTTCGGTTAGTAAAATATAACTACCATTCTAAATCCATATTTACTTCGGTTCGGTTCGGTTTATATACTGTCGGTTTTCGGTTTCTTCGGTTTTATACCAAAAAAACATAATTATTTTGTTTGAGATCATATTATATGAATTTTAGAGTCATATTGTCAACACAGTCATTTATTAAAAATATATTACATGTTCAAATAAACGAACAAAAAAGTAAAAATGCTTCTACCATCAAATAAAATAATCAAATCTATAACTAAAATCAAAGCTTGAAATTTTGAAAATAAAAATATGAAACAAAACAGAAACATGAAAGAAAAATTTTTCCACTCTTCCATATTTAGTGTTCATTAAAGTCATGCTTTTTCAATTGAAAATTTTCCATTAATTATTGTCCATCAAATTTATAATCTTCATATTAATTTAGTGAAGACTAAAATAAATCAAAAAGATCAAAAAAATACTTAGAAAATAAGATGTCTGAATTGCGATGTATTAGTTATAGTTCAAGTGTTTTACAAATTAAGGTTTTTATTACTATAAAATTATGGTAATAGTTATTAACACAAATTTAACTTATGTAACAAATATATTTTCATGTATTGTTATAAAATAGATACATATTTACATGTTTCTACTTTTAATCGGTTTTGTTCGGTTTATTCGGTTTAATCGGTTATATACCAAACTATATCCAAATCCTACGGTTTTTATAAAATTATATCCATTCGGTTTATATGGTATATACCAAAACCAAACCATATTGTCTATTTCGGTTCGGTTCGGTTCGGTACGGTTCAGTTTTACCATATTGAACAGTCCTACTAGATTATAATCCGCGCAGAGCGCAGAAATTTTTAAAGTATTATATCTTTTAGTATGTAGACATAATGTCAGTTAAAATCATAGAAAGAAAAATATATATATGTAAGAAAGTACGGAATATAAGAATTTTAGTATATCAATATAAATTTATATGTGATTGACTTTAAAATTAAATTGTATATTTGTTTGCATGCGGGTAAATTTATGAGAAGCTCATTTTTATTTTGTCAAAACATTATTTCAAACATGATTTGAAGCTCATATTTGTTCACAATAAAAAGATTTCTGAGAAGATTAGATATGAACATTCGTAAACGTTATGATATGAACATTCGTACATGTTAAAATAACCAATTCAAGCAAATCATAAAGTTCCCTTATTTAAAAGAATCACTTCCAAATTTTCATTCAAATCATTCGAGTTTACATTCATATATTTTGTTACCTTATTTAAAAGAACCACTTCCAAATTTTCGAACAAATCATAAAGTTTT
Organism: Brassica napus; assembly: GCF_020379485.1. Classification (NCBI taxonomy): domain Eukaryota; kingdom Viridiplantae; phylum Streptophyta; class Magnoliopsida; order Brassicales; family Brassicaceae; genus Brassica; species Brassica napus. Next base: position 6,039,631 of record NC_063439.1, on the reverse strand, counting down.
TCTTTGGAAAGAGTTAATATGCTGCCTTAGTTAAATCCTTTTTTTTTTTGGAAATCCGAATGTAGTCAAGCGTAACAGACTGACCACGAACATAATCCGATCCTTTTTTCTGAAATCCAAAAATTTTATAGTATAATGTTATGACCAGTGGTATTTGTTTTGTAATTATTTTAGTTGATAAAAAGCTTTTTTTTAAAGGAGATGAGAGTGAATATGGTAATGACACCTAAAAAAATAACACTCATATAATAAACATATGAGGCTAAGGTTATTTTTTATCAATGTTTCTCGATTAAAAATAAAGGGATTATGTTGTTAGTATTTGTCTAATTTATCACAGACAAATGATACTATTTCAAACAATTTTTATTTCATGTCTTATTCACCATTTATTTCCCTTTTCACCTAATTCGTCTGGTTATACTACCTAATAAATATATACTTATATACGTCTTGTTGTCAGTGCGTCACTACCACCTTATAAATATTGTTTGTCAAAATAAAAATTATGAATAAATTTTTATAATTTAGAAGAAATAAATGTCAAAAATATCATTTTGAATTACGAACAAAAAAAATAAGCAAATTACATGTGCTTTAAACAGACCACCGTGATTGAGGTTTTGATCCGGCCGAAAAGAAAATTGAGTATTATATAATCTGAATATATGATATACAGTATGGGTCGTCGATGGGAAAGTATAACTTCAAACATTAATGGCTTTGCAATAACTAAAGCGATTGTTTCATTGCAACTAAATGAAACACATCAATTGTTAGTATATTCATTTTATTGTTTAAGTAATTGAGTTGACAGATATTCTCAAAAGTACAACGGAGAAGCAGAGAATAACAACCCTAATTAGTATATAATCATTTATTTTTTATTTTACTGAATGACCAAAAAAATACAAAAAGGAGGAAATGAAAGTCATTTAGTATTTGATATCGACATGTCTAGCTATGCATAAAAGCTATCACAATCAACTCTACCATACTTGTATAAAATGTAGAGAACTGAAATCCTAACTAATGCATCTACCTCTTGGTTTAGATCACATAACTGCGAGTAAAATTTTAAACACTGAGGAAATATCGAATAAGTTGAATTTGAATAGAAACAAATTAAACAGCTCACTCTTATAAGAAGAACATGCAGATGGAGACGCCACTTGTAGTCACTTGCCACAACATTACCCTTCTCTCTCTCTCTCTCTCTTTGTTTTTTTTAACCTTTTCACTAGTAATAATTAACAAATAATAAACAATGGGTTTTGAAAATAACAAAAAGAAGTTGATATTAGATGGAATCTTAGGAACGAAAGTGAAGATATATCTAGAGTAAAGGAATAGTACAAGAAGAAAAGCGTGTGTGTGAGAGAGATAATAATGATTAGGGTCAAAGTAAGTGATGGGATTAGATTAGAGGGATTAAGAATAATGATTTGATGATATTCGGAAATCATTGAGGTAGTAATGATTGGCAGAATAAAAAGCATTACAGCTCTAACTATATACTACTATTATCGCTACATAATATTACCAAATATTGATTGACAGCAATAATGGTGTGATAATGCTTTCGTCATAAGTGCATACCACCCTGTAAGAACTATGATTATGACGAAACTGTAACACGTAGAATTACTACACAAGCGAGTTAATCTCACGTAAATGGTAAAACGAGAGGGAGGTGTGGTCTACATCTAGAAATGATGTGAGGAAGGACAACCTCAAAATAGTCAGTCTCAAGTATAAGTGTTAGCACATGAAGACAAGCATCAAGAGTGGTCCATTCTTGTTTATGGTTCCGTCCGGACGACTTTAATTATAGTTTCTACTATATGCATATATGTCTGATCCACCCACATGCTCCTAATTGCTAAGACCACCAACCCCTAGAGTTTGGTCATTTTTGTTTGTTATTCTTTATGATAATTAATGACATACTTATTATGTTTTCGAAGTTTTCTGATCACTCAGTCCTCACTGGCCGGTCACACTTAGAAAATTTCCACTCGCAAATTCAGTGAATACAATATAGTGCGACGAGAAATGCGACAAACATATTCACATATAATATATATCGCATAACTATCTCCATTAATTGCTTGCAACGCCACCAATAACACAACATATCTTCTTCTTATAAATTGCTGCTTTCAGGTTTGAAGTTTGTCAATCGGTACATTGAAATGCTACATTAACCACCAATTAATATTGCCTCTTGTTAGATCCAACTATCACGTGATCCCTTTTTCTTTCCAATCTATTTGGTAAAGCTGCATTTTCTAGAACCTCACTCACTTTTATAAATCCTAAACAGAAACTAACAATTCATTTCGTAGAATAAAAAAAATTACCCAAACTTCACTAAAAAACCAAAAAATGTTCAACAAGAAAATGCATGTAGAAGAAGTAACCGTATATATCAATAAAGGAATATACCTACAAGTTACAAACATAGATAAGTATGGCTTTTGTGCATATTTGTTATGTCCATGGACACGGCAGTGGCAGAGGCCCATGCCAAGTTAAAACTTATAAACTTGTCTAAAATCAATTTGACCTAGTAACACCGTTAACAAGTTTATATGCGTATTTTGCAGTTTTTAGGATGACCATCCCAATCGTGAATAATTGAATAGTAATAATGTAACTAAGTTACTCGAGCTATTTAATAAGCAAACAACAAAAATTGAAAGATGATAAGAATGAGAAAATAACCCCTTTCAATGTTTCTAAACAAAGATAACTGACAACAAAATGGGCCATCAAGTACTGCAAAACAAAAGTAATTAAGCCCATACTGATGTAGACTAGGCCCAAGTTGGATCCATCTAATATTATTGGTGTGATTACTTCAGCTGGGAGTGCGACTTGCCTTTTTCAACAGCATTATTTGTTAAACTTGTATGGCTTCCGTTTGGCCACATCATATGCTTGAAATGAATGGCCTCTGCATTACCTGCCTCTTCTCCAACCAAGTATGAAAAAAAACAAGAGATGCTCGTTGTATTATTACTTTATTATTCAATGTTTTATCACCACACGATAACTGGAGTAGGTGATCACCACCAATAAATAAACCTTGCTAATTACGATATACAAGACAAAATATCCTTTCCGTCAATTGCTTTTAAGCCTTCCCTTTTTGGAATTTCTCTTTATTAGTATAATTTTGCCCCATATAGCATTTCGTTATCAGCTAGTAGCTACTATGCTTCAATGATACGGTCTTGTTAGTTGCCTAGTTAATGTGTTAATCAAATTTCTTAATCCCAACTTGTGCTATCTTTTATCAATCGGGGGATTCTCAACATGGTCTGAATGGCGAAAACTGAGACTTGTGTTTCTCCACTTTCTTTTCTTTATTATAAACCTAAATTTATAATTGTATGTTATATAGCGAAACCTGAATACTTAACATCGCCATTTGCCATTATTCTAAGTAATGATGTTAATTAATTATTCTTCAATCTTTTGCTTAAGTTTCCTTCATTATCATCATGTGTTTGCTTCGTTATCATCACGTATAAAATATCGAAGGTGGTTTGAGCCAACAAGTTAGCGAGGATCGTGCAAAATCTTTTTTTTTTCTTTCACTTCAGCAATTTGTTCTGAATAGAGAATAGTGGAGGAGGTTGAAATATGAAGAGGAAAAAATCATCTTCTACGACAGTGGTTTGTATGTATATAGTACATATCATAACACATGCATAAAAGTTTGGTATTTGTGGGTTTATACGTGTTTTAATTAGATAATAATAATCATCGGAGTGGTAAGAAAATGATAGATACAGCTGTAGTTACACAATGATATGAGAAATCTTGTTACAATCCTAATTATTAAATCTAACATAATCAAACGCTTTCCTACCATAGCTTATAATTGAATCATAAAGCATTTATTTTGGTGTTTGTTAGTAGAAACTTGAATAATCTTAAAAACAAGTTTGTAATATTACCGATTGACCCAGTTATCCATGAATTAAAAAAGGGGTAAATAGGTAAAACCCAAGAAAGCTATATATACTGGAAACGAGCTAAGCAAATGATACGAAGAAGAAAAGAAGATGGGGCTACAAGGTCAGCTCAGTGACGTCTCTTCCGATTCACTCCCTCTCATGCTCCTCTCTCTCCTCGCCGTATTCCTCAGCCGTCTCCGCTCTTTCCTCCTCCCTCCCTGCGATCCAGCTTCTAATCTCCCCCTCGTCGACGGCTCCATCATAGCCTCGGGACTCGCCAACATAATCGTCCTCGCCGATCAGCTGAGCCTGAACCGGCTCTCCTCGTACCGGAGCGCCGGCGAAGGCGGTTCAGACTGCGTCGTGTGCCTGTCGGAGCTGCATGAAGGAGAGGAGGTGAGGAAGCTGGAGTGTGGACACGTGTTCCACAAGCTGTGCTTAGAGGGATGGCTTCATCACCTCAATTTCACGTGTCCTTTATGTAGATCGGCTTTGGTCGCCGATGGTTGCGTTTCCCGAACGCAGCGGCGCGTTGGGAGGGATTTGATCTCGTGCTTCTCTCTCCATTGATTCAAGCGTGTGACCGGATCGGAAGATTTCGATCCAACGGTGGTGATTCACCCATCTTTAATTGTCCTTTATATATATGAATTACATATAAAAAAAAAAGAGGTAGGTAGATATCAGAGAACTAGGTGGCTGACCCATGCGCGCCCTTATTTCTCCTTTTTTTAGGTCTATCCCTTCCGAGGACGACCTTTGTGTGTTTTCAATACTGCCCATATGTAAATTTGTGAAGAATGATTAAACAATATCTCTAGTATTCATGTTTTATGTCGCATTTTTAAGTATTTTTGTTGTTCACCAACACGAAGCTAAAATAGTGTCAAGTGTGTTTTCAGTACGACATATAAGTTAATAGAAACAATACCTCTCTTTCAAATTCTATTACAGTGGCGAACAGATAATATTCTAATGGTGAAGAAGCGAAACCGCATCACCAACTCATAAAAGACTCATCATGGTCCGTCTTTCGTAAACTTGGATGTTGTTAAGGGCTCACCTACCCGTCTTTGTCCAAGTAGAAAAGTGTGAACTCGTCCCCCATTTTTTTTTTAACAAGTTGGCGGCCGCTATAATAGAATTTGAAAGGAGTGGAGAGAAGAGGGATTTCTTTGTTATTTCACTCTCAGTTTGCAATGTTTCAGCCCCCATTTTCGGTTTGTATACAAAAAGTTGAGAAAGTTGAACACGTCTTGGTGATCCAGTTGAATCTTTCTTTTCAGAAAAATGTGTGAACACAGTAATATGGGCTTTCGAATAGAGGGAATGGCCCAATAACATCATAGTTGGCCTATTTCTGGCTCCAATATATGCCTGTCAACACCTAGATTGATGACTCAAAAATCTAGAATTTTTTTAAAAAACAATGCAAAACTTTTTTTCTCCAAAACAGTGGTTTCATTTTTTCACCAGAAATTCAAGCATTATAAATAGTTCATCCCAATTCGAATTAAACACATGTGGCAGAAGTTATAGCATCAACCCTTTTATCACTGAGTTGGTAATTAAAAAAAGAAGCTAAGAGGGATTTCAAAGCTTTGAATGCAATTGGAAGCTTCGAATATGCTTTCGAAGAGAACGAACCTATATCTTCAGGAAAGTGTGGTTTATATGCTTCAAGTACTTGTAATCTTTAAAGTTATAGTGCTTCCACGCTAGGTTTAGGAAGCGAGTTTACGGGGTATAGATCTAGGGGAAGGATATCTGGTGTTATGTTGGATCAAAGAACTCTGTTTATCCTGTATCAATTAATAACCATCTTCCACATTTTTCTGTATAGCAGAGTTTGATTTTTTCAGCCAATCGTACAAGCTCAAAACGAAGCTAAAGTGTTGTTTTAGTTAGGTTAAACATAATCTTAATTTCTTAAGATTCAACTCATTACCCGTTTGATGTATATATTAATGCTGCTATACTCTTTTTATTTGCAACGTAAGCTTTGTTATTAAGTTATACCATTTCTACAAGAGGAGACTCTTCATAACATTAACACAACATAAATGTATTCGTAGGCTGAACACACACAGACACAAAGCTCACACACAAACACCATCATAGTAATAGATATAAGAATTGTTTTTTTTTTCAGGTTAAGGAAAAAATCGGACCAGTAACCTTCGATTCCCCAGCATCAAGCAATGCAATAATCTCGCTCTCCCTAGACTTACTTCTCTATGAAAGAGCGTAGATTATTGCAAAGCCCATCTTTCTCAATATGTTAATTCATATATATTACACCTTCCATCACTTTCCTTCGACCGTCGTCCTCTTCGTCTGTGGACACCATAGCTTATCTCTCAAAGAAAACAAAAAGCAGCAACTTAAAGAAGAAGAAGACTGATATAGTATGCAGTGTGCAAAAGGATGGAATGATGAGTGCGTCTTATATAAAGGGTCAAGGAGGCTATGTCCCTCCTCCTTTTACTGATATAAATAATTACAAAGAAAAGTAAATATGATTGTGATTAGCAATGATATACAAGTGATTGACACACAGTTTGGGGTGGGATTTGGAGATTAGAATGACGTTGAGGGGCAAAAGTTAAAACTATAATTCTTGGGGGAATGTAAAAGAATTCTAAATAACTTTGATCTCCGAGCCTATAGGGTATGTTTTCCCTAAAACCCTTTTTACAATATTAAGAAGCATGTAGCATGGTTATTCGACTTAATATTAGATAATGGGACTATAGGTTACTCTAGTTAAATACGTATCTGGAAGAAATGCATAGAAAGGCACGTAGATGGAGAGATGGTGGAATAGTCTTTGGCCTTGAGTGTTGTGCAGCTTCCTTCTTTTTCTCAGTCCTCACTATACCAAATGCTATATTTTTGTCTTTTTATTTCGTTCATACAGTTAATATAACGTTTGTATATTTATTTTCTCGTGTTTGTATTTACTAATTGGAGCATACGTGAATTCTACCACGACGGTGTTGAATATAATGTTTACTCATGTTTTATATTAAAAAAAAACGCAATTCCACATTTTCTATATTTATTTCAAAACATAATTAAAAAGGAAACAGTTCATTAGTCTACAAAATTAGTTTAACAGCATTTCAGGATTATTTATCAAAAACAAATTGTTTAGTTAAAGTATTTCTGGTTTGTTTATTACTTTGTTGTTACACTTCAAATGACATACTTGTCACTGCATACGTTTCTTTCTGATGTTATCTTATTTTTGTTATCAAGATAGGAGTAGTAATTTATATGCATTTTGCATATAAATACAAAAGAAGACGCGGAGAGCAATGAGTATAGATTTGGATGTTAGGTTATAAGCAGACAAATAAATGGGCCTTCCTCATTTGGTCATCCATGTCGCCGTACGTTCTCTTTATAGTGTACACACACATATGTATGTTTTTGTGTGCTGATTGTGTACTCATTCATCGCCCAATGCACATTTATCCATCTTCCAAATCCCAATCCATATTAATTCCACCGACTCGCAGAGCTTTAGTAGATTCACTAGTAATTAATCTCAGTCTATTCATTGTCTTCTAGGCTTTCTGATTGTAATCACATCTACACTATTTTTTTGCAAAGCAATCCAAATTCAAGAAAGTAGAAACAATACATAAGAGAAGACGTGCATGTGGTGGCAGTCAGAGGTGGGTCTCAATTTTATCGTGTCGTAAACTTTTTCTGAGTTTTGTCAAACATCTTTACACTTTAGTGACTAAATAGACAAAAAGGTAACACCTTTATATCTATTTACGTTGACCCTCCACTCTTACGTAATATTCCCATTTTACACCGTGAGTGGGACTACTCTCACACGGTCACACCTTCCTTCGATCTTGGCCGTCCACACTCCGCACTACTCAGATTAGACTGTATTACATCATGACAACGCCACTTTCTGCGTCATTCATTTATTTTTTTGTATGTTGAGCACCTTTTTGTTTTGGTTTGACATACTATTAACTTGTTACTTAAAGAAAATGATCGACATAATGATAAATGTGATATATGAGCATATTGCATATACTACCTTTTCCTAGTAGTAGGAGGCCCGTGTGTGTGTGGGAAGTGAAATGGCTTGCTTTAAGCCATGATCATAGTAGTAATACCACACTTTTGAGTTTTCAAAATGATAACAACAATCAGTCATAAATGGTCCATACGGCTACACTACACTACACACACATAAATAATACTCCATTAGAAGATGAAAAATATATTATTAGGATGAAAAAGAACACTTAACGCTTAATAATCTTTAAATTATTTACCGAGTGTCCTTGAATAATTATACAAAAATGGTGAAAGTACAGCTCTCAGCTGAACTCAATATTTCCAGGTTTCTAGTCCATATACAGCTAGCTCACGTAGTTGATTAGTCAATTATACAAATAGAATTAGTATTTTAATATAATAAGGCAGTATAAATTTTGCATAATTCAACAAAGGTAAAAGTAAAAGGAGGTGAAAAAGAGTGACCTTTAGGAGGAATCCAAGACATAGAGTGCAAACTTCATTGGACAAAGTCATCAAAAGCATAATAAAATGGCTCATATTTTATTATTTGCTCGTTAAAACAGCCATAAAATATACTCCTACCGAATAAAAGCAATCATTGGATACTCAAAGGGAGAAAAGAGTGTGAATTGAGAAAATAATGTTATCCTAAAATTAAGGAAAAGGCCAAACGGCAGTGGGTCAATTCCTAAGCGACGCATGGGCCTTGAACCCCACAAATATCCTTTCGCATTACCTTTTGACAAGAAGAAAACAACTCGCAATAGTAATAGCTAACAGGTCCCAAATGCCCATTGAACAAGAAAAGAGAACAAATTCATGTAAACTAGTTATCACATCATAAATCTTATCATAACATCCCTTATATATTAATTGAGGAACATTTGAAAAGATGTAACCTCAATTTTGTATTAATTAAAAAAGACCCCAATGCATAGGTGGCACTCAATTAGGTAGTCAATTACATTCAATTGAAAAATAAGTAGGTCCACATTCGATTTTTATATGTTGTTAGATACATAAGTTGGTCAAACTATATGATATAATGATATGATATGATATTTTCTTTCCTTAAATAAAACCTACGAAATTACCATAAATGACTAATATATATATGACAATTAATGAGTTTAATAATAAAGATTTGATAACAATGTATATCTCCTCCATCATTTTTTGTTTAATTTTATATTATTAAAATAAATTAAACAATCAAATTAGCTATAAAAATAAAATTTAGATTTTTTCGTATATGTTATATTTTGAATTTTTAAAAACGACAATAAATGACTAAAACTATTAAAATTATTATGTTAAAAATTAATGATCAATGGTTTAACATTTTTATTATAAGAAGATACACATGATTTTAAAACCATATGAGTAAAAAATATCATTTAATAATAAAATAAATATATATATATATATTAAACACTATATACCATAAGATTACATAAATATTTTAATATTAAAACTTTCAATGAATTTTCAAGAACATTTATAAATTATAAACTTATTAAAGATTTCAGATTGAAAATTTTGTTATCGATGATTTAAATATTTTGTTATAAAACGATATGAACGATCATAGAACCGTATGATTATAAATTCTTATTTAATAAATAACTATACAAAATATACTATTCCTAGAAAAATAGGTTGGTCCATCTTAACTTATATTACACTTTTTATTAAACTAACTATCGAATTGATAAATAACGTACCAAAAAATGTTTTGCACTTTCCTTAAATAAAAGCTACGATACCTAATATGATTAACGTATATGTGAAAATTAATTATAATGAATAATAAATATTTGATAACAATTTTTGTATCTTAGTTCTTTTTTTAATTATATATTATTAAAATATATTTAAAAATCACATTAAATATATAATAAAAACATTTATAATTTTTCTTATATGTTATATTTTGAATTTTTCAAAACGTCTATAAATTATTAGAAATTTGAAGATCCCCACTCTGAAAATTTTGTGATCAATAGATTATTTTTTTTGTCATAATAAGTTATAAATGATCATAAAATTGTATTAATATGAACTTTTATTTAATATTATAAGAAGATACACATTATTTTAAAACCATATGAGTAAAAAATATCATTTAATAGTAAAACATATATTTATATATATATATATATATATATATATTATACTATATACCATAAGATTACATAAATATTTTAATATTAAAACTTTCAATGAATTTTCAAAAATATTTATAAATTATAAACTTATTAAAGATTTCACATTGAAAATTTTGTTATCAATGATTTAAATATTCAGTTATAAAATGATATGAATGATCATAGAACTGTATGATTATAAATTCTCATTTAATAAATGACTATATAAAATATACTATTCTTAGAAAACTAGGTTGGTCCATCTTGACTTACATTATATTTTTTATTAAACTAACTATCGAATTGATAAATAATCTACCAAATTTTTTTTTTGCACTTTCCTTAATTAGAAACTACGAAATTACCTAATATGATTAACGTATATATGAAAATTAATTATTATGAATAATAAATATTTGATAACAATTTTGGTATCTTAGTTCTTTTTTTTTTAATTTTATATTATTGAAAGATATTAAAAAATCACATTAAATATATAACAAAAACATTTATATTTTTTCTTATATGTTATATTTAAATTTTTCAAAACGTCTATATATTATTAGAAATTTGAATATTCCCACTCTGAAAATTTTGTGATCAATAGATTATTTTTTGTTATAATAAGTTACAAATGATCATAAAATATAACGCATATGAATTTTTATTTAATAAATATTCAAACTAAATAATATATATATATATATATATATATATATAAACACTAATGATTTAAATCAACAAGATTGGCTGATCAATTTAGTCGTCCAGTTGAAATCTTTCAAAAGTATGTGAAAGACTAAAGTCAAAGTAAATATGGATTTAGAATAGTAGTAATATTTTACTAACCAAATATAAAAAAAAAACCGAACCGAACCGAAACCAACCCGATATCCGGATTGAACACCCGTAATCCAAATGAAGTCAAACTATTGTTTCATTCTCCAAAATATAATAAAAATAATAACTTAATCCCGCGCAAGGCGCGGATCTTATCCTAGTTATATGTTATCGACTGAATGTGTAGCCTAGTCGTTAATATTAGTTATACACTCATATCATCCAGTTTGAACTCTGTATTTGTTTTTGACCCGAAAATATATAAATATTGTGTTCTGTAAACCTCAAAGTTCTGGCTTTGGTCTTAAGATTCACAACTGTAAATTGTCAACAATAAACTGGAATAGTTCAGAATTTCAGATGGCTCTTAGCCACAAGGTCGGAGGTTCACACCCTCCTAGTTTTTTTTGTATCTCTAGTTTCTAGTTAGCTAATGGTCATTTAACTGGTGTGAAGTCTGTTCCTTTCTATTACTACGAGCCATATGGCCTTTAATTACAGCCCAGCCCAAAAATTAGAGAAAGCACGCACCAAAGACTGATAACGTCTACAAGACAGAGTTCAATTAACGTAGTTGTCATGCATTATGTTTTCTAACCACTACAGTTGCTAGTGAATATGGCAGACACTGTTAAGCTGTTCCCTGATCACTTATAAGTTACTTGGAGAACCAGACGGACCACATTATGCACACTAAGATTTAGTGGGAGGACGACTGGTATGTTGCATATATATCTAGGTCTCTCATGTTAGAACTTTGTTCACTGCCATGTTATGTTCGTGTTTGTTTTCTATCTCTGATAATCTCACCGAAGGCAGTGGAGCAAGTCTATCATTGCATAACTGAATTTCTTAGCCACCATGATTCTGCATAAGTGAAACTTTATGGGCTCTTCCCTTCCTGGCATGTAAACGTTGCTCTAAGGTGGTCTCCAGTTAGTACATAACATGTGTATCAGAAGCGCATGTTAATAAGGATGTCATTTCCGTTTAAGACATATACATTGACTATTTGGGAAAACTGAACATTAGCTTATGAGGAATTTTATTTTTTTGAAGTCATACACCTGTAAATTAGACATCTAATGAGATGGTGGAAGCTCATTTACCTTCCTTTGTTATGGCGACGAGCTATTTATTTGAAAAGTTATCTGTACAAGTATGGGTGTGTTCCCTTGTACCGCTTCTTTTGGAGGGCTTAAATTATCCACGAGAGAATTTTTATAGACATGGAAATATGGAATCATGTTTGTCTTGGAATTTACTAACCTCACAGTCCTACCTCTCAGTAAGGTGTGGGAGACATGATGCACTTAATGATACAACTGAGTTGTCTAGTATTTAACAACAGAGTTGTCTCTCTTGAAAGATAGTGTGTTTCTGCCATCATGTTAGACCATACTGACTTCTGATATTTTCTTTTTGAGTGATTCCAGTTTCCAGGTTTTGTGACTTGAGACATTGAGTTGGCGACACTCTGATATTATTGAGGCAGCTCACGAGATGGAGATTTGTCTGCTGTGATTAGTAGTACAATCCTGATGATTTCAGGTTTATTTGCTAATGCTAGCTGGCAAGAAATATTACAGCAACGTATGGGGTGACAAACACTGAACCTGTGATGACCTCCCCCATCCCTTGCACTTAGTGTCATCAGACAAACAACAAAAGGACCACAAAACTGACCCTTGCGTGATTGGTAATGGGTTCTTCTTTGTCTTTTGTCTCTGCCCTGCCTGCAATTATGTCTCTTAACTTTCAGCCTTAGCTGCGTGCTATAAATCCACATCATTCATCTCACCTTTTTATTCCATTTGTCATAGAAGATTCATATCCACCTTGTTTTTCCCGAAGTTTTTTTAAGTATCATCCATATAACTCTTAGACCATGGAATGTGGCAGCGTAATCGATTTAGGCCTAAGTCTTAGAACCATACAACATGAGCCTTACCACACATCAGGCCAAAGTGAGATTTTTTGTTATTATTTCCATTACCTCTCAGCTAACATATACTCCCTCCGTTTCGATTTAATTATAGTTGTTGAGTAACTTTTTTTTGTCAAAATAAGTACCATTTTATAATTTTGATACAAAATGTATTAATTATATTCTCCAATTTATATTTTCGTCTATTGAAATATGGTTAAATGTATAAGTAATGATGTTTTTATTTTGGAAATATGCAAAATTTAATGTTTTCTTAATCTGTGTGCATAAAACTAAAACGACAATTAAAATGAAACAAAAAGAATATATTTAGAGTTTTCTTTGGGCAAAATATACAAAACATGTTTCCTTGGTAGATTTTCTCAACTTTGAAACGATGTGTACTGTTTATTAACATGTATGACCATCCTCTCTCAAATCTATCTGGTTTCTATGATATGAAGCATAACAATAGTTCCCCCTAATGGTCAAGATTGTCTGCACTTCAACATTTTAGTGTCTTCTTCACTTCCACAGCAATCAACATTCCAGTTTCTTTTCTGTTCTTTTGTTTAATTTTGAATCAAAACGGTAGGTGTGGGAGGATATAGAGAAGTTACAGATGACTTGAAGTCCAACCGTGGCGAGTTTCTGCAGAAGAGGCACGAAACCAGAAATGGAAGATGTGGTAAAGAATGTGGGAGTAATGAAGGAGGGAGAAAGAAGTGGGTTATGTAAAGGTCACAATGGATGGGTTTGTGGTAGGTCGTAAGGTCTGTGTTCTTGATCATGGAGGGCATTCAACTCTTGCTCATCAACTAGAGGACATGTTTGGTAAGGTTTTGATGAGAAGCTTTAGTACTTTTTTAAGTATTTTCAGAATTTTCTACTCCTCATGGGACTCAAAGATAAGTTGTAATGTTCCTAATAGACTTATATGGGATTGATTATGATGTTGGTTGCATTCTGCAGGGATGCAGAGTGTAACGGGATTGAGGTTGTTCGAGAGAGAATCAGAGTTCTCTTTGGTGTACAAAGACAAAGAAGGCACTTGGAGGAATGCTGAGGATGTTTCATGGAAGTAAGCTCTCAAGACTCTCTCTATATACAAACAAACTTGTAATTTGTACTTAAGTACAGCGTTTAAATGAGTTGAGATTATTGTAAAATGGCAGGGAGTTGGTAGAAAACGTGGAGCGGCTGAGAATCACAAGAAGAAACGATTTTCTACTTTTCTTTTAAGCTCAAAAACTTTGACGATTCTCTCATCTGCACTCTTTGTTCTAATGTCCATATCAGCTCCTTTCTGGTTCTTGCTTTCTGAATCTTGTCTTGCCAACCAAAATAAAAGTTAATGTCGATCGAAGTATAAAGTATTATTGTTTAGCAAGTGTGACTGAAATCTGAATAGTTACCAGACATGGGAGCTTAACAATGGCACCAATGGAAATCTTTTACACTTACATTTTCATTCATACCAATTGGTTTCAAGTCTACGACGTTTATCTTACACGTATGAGTGACAGGAGACTAACTAACAAAACAGGGGTTGTTTAGGATGAATTTTTAAATTATATAACGTAGAACGTGATATCCATAATTTAATTCAAGACTTTCCAAATACAGAGATATGGTTTACGTACAAAATAAAAAATAATAAAGACAGTAATGCAATGCCTGCCTAATATTGGTTACAACAAGTCAGTGAGTCATCCATCCATATCCAATCCTCCCAAAACCCATCACAAAACACATTTTTATTATAACAAAGATATGTAAATGAAACGTTTTTTTTTTAAAAACAATCCAACCTAACCTAACAAAAAGGAAGATTAATTTGGTTATATCCAGAAAAGTCCACGCCAGCATCTAGTTGTAAAGCTTTGACCAATAAAAGTACAGATAAACATGATGATGTTGACAGAGTGCGGAGTCTGTGCATTGCCTGTACGCTGCGTCTCCACTCTATAAATAACAAACACAATCAAAGACATAACACACAATACAACGTAATAAAACATAAAAGCATACAAACAAGAACTAAAACAAAGACAAACACAAACACAGAAACACAGTTTCAACCAAAAAAAAAAAAAAAGACATAAACACAGATATTAATTAAACATGGTGGTTGCTAATGATAATGATCTCTCGACGTCCAAGATTCTCCCCAGAGTTCTCATCGTCTCTCGTCGAACTCTACGCAAGAACAAGTTCGTGGACTTTGTGGGAGAGTACCATCTCGACCTCATCGTCTCAAACGGCGCAGTTCCTGTCATTGTCCCACGTGTCAGCGGGATACATTCTATGCTCAAGAGCTTCGAGCCCATCCACGGCGTCCTCCTCTGCGAAGGAGAAGACGTAGACCCATCTCTCTACGCAGACGCAGAACAACAAGGACTCTCTCAGGAGGACATGGAGGAGATCAGGAGCTTGCACGCGAGTGACACGGCCATCGACATAGAGAAAGACAGCATCGAGCTGACTCTAGCCAAACTCTGCCTCGAAAGAAACATTCCTTTCTTAGGCATCTGTCGTGGCTCTCAGATCCTCAACGTGGCCGCCGGAGGAACTCTTTACCAAGACATTGACAAGGAGATAGGAACCACCACGAAGCATATAGACTACGACAACTACGATGACCACAGGCACGAGGCTAGAGTCGTGGAGGAGACCCCGTTGCACAAATGGTTCGACGAGATGGATCAGATAATGGTGAACTCGTATCATCACCAAGCTGTGAAGAGACTAGGGGAACGTTTTGTGCCGATGGCGTACGCTCCTGATGGTTTGATAGAAGGGTTCTACGATCCGAACGGGTACAATCCAGAGGAAGGTCGGTTCTTGGTGGGTCTCCAGTTTCATCCCGAGAGGATGAGGCTCTCGGGAGGCTCTGATGAGTTTGATTATCCGGGATGCGCTACTGCTTATCAGGAGTTTGTGAAAGCTGTTACCGCGTTTCAGAAGAAGCAACTTGAGGCAGCAGAGATTGTGATGGAGCTGAAGACGAAGAAGAAGAGGCTAGTCAAAAGCTTCTCCATGGCTGAGCTTCTAGAGGCATCAAACACGGCTCTAAGCAAGAAACAAGAGAACAGGCTGAAGCAGATGGGAGCGACGGTGAGGAACTCGTGTGTGTATATGAAAAGGAAAGAGGTGCAAGAGAGAGCAATGGACAAATTGTCTGCAGAGCGTTTATCTGACCTGCTCTCCTTCCACCGTATGAAGGCTCGTCTTTGCTCTGATGCCATCAAGAGGAAGCTGCTGGAAGTTGAACCCACTGAGACATAGTTAACTATTAGCTTTTATTGCAAAAACATGTTTTACATATAAAAGAAAATTAGTTTTCTGTATACATCAATCACCATTTGAGCAGGGTTCACAATAAAGTTTAATGATCAAAACCCAATACATGAACAAGTTCCCTATATGTATGTATGTATATATGAGTTTCCTCAGGACAGTAATTATAAAGAGTTCCTACATCTTTTGTCGTCATAATAATCCTATCATCATCGGCTGAAGAAGATGAAATCAGGATGGTTGACTTGATGCAACTTCAGCCAGTTGTCTGCGGCTTGGAAAAGGGAGTTCACGAGCTGGTGGTGCCCAGATCCTTTGATGCTTGTCCATACAGAACCTCTCAACTTGTATGAAGCAAGGCCAAACACAGGCAGGGTTGTCTTCTCAACACTCTCCATTGGCTGCACCTCACACATAGACTGTGTTGTAATGCCTGCACCTAAAAGAGCCAAAAGATAGACAGTAAATGAATATTTATCCCAGTGTTAATATGGCTAGCATACTTAAACGTTATTTACCTAAAACAATTGTTCGAAGAAGTGTTTCTAACCTTGAAAGGGAGTGTGAAGGGAATGATACGTCAAGAAACAAGCATCCAGATCCTTGACCATGGGTCCTGTGGGTATTTTGTAAATTGGGTACCTACATAGTATAGTAAGGGATTCTAAGAGACACGAGAGGGCACCATGGATTAAGTAAGTACAAAGAGGAATACCATGCCACAGAAAACCAGCTTGAAGGTAATAAATCACAGCTTCTCAGCGTCTTCAGCTCAGGAAATCTAGAGGCCAGATCAGACATCTGCAATGGTAACAATTAAATAAAGACAGACAGCTATTGATATTGCATTTTTCCCTTTGAGATTTGGAGAAGTTTCAAGACAGCAGTTGAACATCCCACATGAACTCATAACATTACTTTCATAGATAAATATTTGACGTCACTTCAAGTGTTTGCTTTTAAAAGTTAAACTTATCTGATTACAGCAAAGCCTTATAGTACCTAACTTCCGCGTAGCCGCATAAAAGAATTAATTTTAAACTA
The DNA here is from genome assembly GCF_020379485.1 of Brassica napus. Taxonomy (NCBI): domain Eukaryota; kingdom Viridiplantae; phylum Streptophyta; class Magnoliopsida; order Brassicales; family Brassicaceae; genus Brassica; species Brassica napus. Next base: position 6,022,352 of record NC_063439.1, on the reverse strand, counting down.
TGAGATTTTTAATGTTTTAGTCTAAAGCACACTTCACATGTTTTCCGAATCCTTATGGTTTCTAATAACTTGTTAACTTGATATTCAGTGTTAATATAGATGGACAAACCTTGTCGGCAAAGGGCTCACGGATGTAAGGAAGATCATGTTCAAGATACTCAAATACCAAACGACCATGAGAGCTTAAAGGCTCCCCATCATCACTGGACGAGTCTTCACGATGCTCCTTTCTTAACGAGAGCTGGTCCATACCACCAGAGAGTCCTCTCTCTGACTCACTGCTGCTTCCTTCACTGCTAGAATCCTTGAAATCGCTCTCGCTCTCCTCACCTGCCCCCCTTTAAAAAAAAACAAGACTCAAGCTTTAGACTGAAGCACAAGTTCAAGAAGCTTGCTCATCAGCAATAGATTTAGATCAAGCTTCTTTCTTTCTACCTCGCTTGATCAGTATAGATTTGGATGGCGGAGAGAGAAGGAACGTAGTATTGTATGACACGATCCTTGTAGTTGCTGTTATGCAAAGAGAGAGTAACTCCAGTGCCGTAAGCACTCCACTCAGCAAACGATTCCCACACATCTCCAAGAACAAAGTAAGGAGGAGTCTGCAACTCAACAACATCACTGCCTCTCTAAACAAAACGAAAAAGTTCTTGTCTTTATAAAAGGAAAAGGTATCGACTTTTGACCTTGGAGGTGGAGAGATAGTGAGCAGGCACAGATGGTGTGACCGACTCCAAAAACCGTTCTACATTACTTGTTGTCGATGCTTCCAACGCAGACCCTTTTTGACTGTGAATCGATCCGCCATTAGAGACGTCGTTCAGCTTAGTCAACTGAAACCCAGCTCCCAACATCTCAAAAGGGATTCAAAACGACGACGATGTAACACTCTTCCCCACTAGTCAGTCGTACAGATTGATTTAAATTGAGAGTTTTGAGGAGTTTTAAACACGATTCAAGCAAATGAGGAGAAAGAAAGATTTTTGATTTTACAAAAAGAAAAAAGAAAGTAGAGAGGGAGAGGAGAGAGTCAAATTAAAAGAAGAACACACCGCTATTTATTTTTATTGCATGATTCGACCATTGTAGTTATGATTAGTTACTTATTCACCCATATTTCTTTTTGAATCAGTAATACACCCCCCCCCAAGGCCTAAACCCACTGTAAGTGGGTATGTGAGAAAGAGTTTTTATTTTGTTTGGTTAGCAAACATTTTTCTATCATTTTCTAATTAAAATGAAATTATTTGAAGCTGTTCAAAATAAAAGTTACAATGTTGTAAATTTGAATTATAGGGTTATGTGTTATAATTTCAAAACAAAAAGGAAGAAGTGGAAATTTTGCATAATAGAAGGGAGTATATAACAAATTCACCGATGGCCTTAGTAATAAGCTATGTGGTGGGATCCTAGATATTGACGGACGGCAAGGGGCAAAAAACACATTTAGATTAATTGGACTTTTGAAATGCTATTTTAGCAGACTTGACAAAAAGAAAGACTGGCTCTCTAAATTATTCAATCTTTTTTTTAGTTAGTTCACGAAAATATACATAGACTGAAGGTGGATATAGATATATTTTTCTTCATCTTTGATTTAACCTTTTTCAAGCAATGGGTATTCTTCCATACATGCATAATACGAATGAAGAAGTGAGAACACAGTTTACTAAAGTGGTTTATCAGTTATTAATACTCACAAAAATCAGGGAATTTAAATATGTCGGACGAATGCCACTTCTCCTGATATCAGAAAATGAATTCATGCACGTGGACCTTGTAGTTACAATTTCATTTTTCTTTTATTTTATTGTTATTATTAGAGGTAGAGGATGTGCACATGATCGGCACATTTTAGTGTCATTTTTCTCTTCCCGTATGAACAAAAAAAAAATTGATAATGGAGGAAAGTGGCAATGATAATCACAATACTAAAAGTAGAATAAGCTCAAAGGAGAAGCTGTCCACGTCTGCAAAAAAAATCAACCAATCATAACAAGTTAATTTGCCATGTCATACGCTTCAGTCCAGAAACGGGTTTTTAATTTGGGCTGTGTTTGCATTTATTAAATAGCCCAATACAAGCCCATCTCACCTTAGATGTCTGAAGCGTAAAGTTTTGTTCTACCTCGACCATTTCACTCGCCGTTACCAAAACCAACTCTTCATCAAAATATTATGCTGTTTAATTCTTCTTTAATGGTTTCGTTCCACCTCCCCCTCTTTCTCCTTCTATACAAAGCACTCTATATCATCTTCATTCCAACCCTAATCGAAACTCTGTAGAAACAACTATCCACCGCCTTGAAATCACTAGAAAGTCTGCCTTCTCCACCGGAAAAACTCATGTAGATGTTTCTCTCTCCAATTGAAAATGACAGGCTCAGGGAGTGACGATTAGGACCATCTCCGAGAAGGAGGAGTGAAGAATCTATTCCTCCGTGAGGGCAGACAGTACGAGAAGCAATGTTAAAGGCGACAAAAAAAAGATTTTGATCCAACTTCTTTTGGTATGTCGTTTACTGTTTCATTTGATCAAATTTCAATTAAGTTTCAAGTTTTGTGTTAGATGTGTGATTTCGGGTTTTCAAACTATCTCCAAATAAGATGAAATCAACCCTTCTACACAAAAGTTAAGCGGCTACACTATGGTTTATAAAGTTTTCTGATTTTGGCATTGGCCTTTTTAATTATGTCGTCAGTTTACAAGTTGTCTACTATTTTTTATCTCTCAGTTTTCAAGATAGTTTATTTAGATGGATATGGACCTCCATCTAGACGTTTCCAACCAAACACGCGAGGAAAGGTGAGTGACGAAGAGCTTACTTACTTAGAGAAACATTTATCAAGCTTTACAATTTCATTTCATCCTTGATAAGTTGCATACCTATTTTCAGCTATATTCCTCACCACTTTGTGTTTCTTCTCTATAGTTAAGCTTCAGGAGAGTTGTGCATAAGCATCTTGAAGAATTCATGAGAGAGTGAGGTAAGTTGCTTAGACGAGTTCGTTTCACAAAAATCAAACAGTTCGGGAGTAGGTTTACAGATTGAGAAGAGATAAGATCATGAAATGGTTCTCATGATTTGTACAAGTTGCAATATTTGTGTTCAAATTTTCTGCCTTTTTCTTTCACCTATCTTTGTTCTCTTTACTTTGGTATTAACTCAGCTATGATTTCTTCTGCATTTGGCTTGAGGTTTTCTTCCTCCAGCTCCTAACATTCTTTTCCTTTTTTCTTAATCTGTAAAGGGAGGAACAATGGACGCTTAAGGTGTTTCACACCCGTCCCAAACCACTTGACTTCACAACGCACAGTCCCATTTTTTTGTACGATCAGTACAATCTGATTACTGGATGCTTAAGGTGTTTCAGAGGCTGCCGGTATATACTTTCACATAATACTTTTGTATTTTTTTTCTGAGCTATAAACCACACATGTCTCTAGAGAGTTACTTAGTCTTTAGAAATGCTAAAGTCTCGAAGGCAAACAGCTTACAAAGGGACCTATTCTTTTTTTTTTCCTTTCTTTCACAGGAGACCTTAAGTGAATAAGATGACATCTATCAAAGATATCAAATTTCTTGACATTAAAACGTAAGAAATGTCTCTGTTCTGACTACACAACAAACATGGAATCATTCTTTCGCATTGGTTCAGAATTTGATTGTTATAGTATTACTTATATGTTTTATTTTTTCACTCTTTTTTTACCAGGAGCATTTAGATCAGATAAGATCCAATGTTACATATGGAAGCTTAGAAATGTTTCCATGAGTTCGAGGTAATGATTTCACCTACATAGCTGCTAAAATTAAAATTTGTCTGCTTTCTAACCAAAGAGAGTATTAGTCCTATAATTTGATGTTGTTTAATTTATATGCCCCAGATACAATGGTCCTTGCAATTACAGTTTGAAAAACAGGGCAGTGCCTACAGATGATGTTTGAGAAACAACTAAAGTTACAAGAGACCAGGACCCCTTCCTCAATGTCATCACCAAAGCAATGCAATGGCACATTTGCCGCATCCAAATTTGGTTTCAAAACACAAACTGTGAACCAAACTGAATCTGCTTTGGTACAAAGAAAGCAAGTCCATTCAACTTTTTTTTTTTTTCAATTCGAGTACAATTAATGAAATATTTTATCTTGGAAAAATAAAGATACATATATATATATATAAGAGAATACAACAAAAGAGCCAATGCATTAGATGTGTGTATACTTATAAGTGATATAGATCTCAAAAGTTAAGAATGTGTTGTACAACAAAAGCTGAAGCTGTTGCTCTGCACGTCCTACTGGGCGGAGATTCTGATGATTCATCTCGAGTCATGCTTGGTGAAGAAAAGGGTTTCAATATTGATCTGTTTAGAGGTCAAAGAATAAACTCCGCCAAAGTTGCGCTAGCTATGCGGTTCAAGGATTTTGGACTGTGTTCAACGGTTATGGACTAAGAGATAGTAAATGGTCGCCATTCATGAAGGAATCTTGGGATAAGAACTTGGGAATATCAGCTGATCTGATTGTTGCTCAGGCTGTCCATCACTACATATTTCTGAAAATACTGACAGAAATGCCTCTCTGCTCAATAGAAGTTCTCTGGATGACAAAAATGTTGCTTATTCCTGTGTGAGATTGCTGTTTTTTTTTTTTTCTCTAATGCTACATGTTCATATTTGTATAGCAGCTATTTTCTTAATGTAACATTGAACGAATGATGCTGAGACTTGCTTGGTTACTTGCCATTAACATGTTGAAGATATCCCTTAACAAAATCACAAAAGAGAGAGAGATATGGGTTCCAATGGTGGGATACAAAGTAATGGATGCATATGAATAGCTTTTGGACCGGGTGGATATACAATCAACCAAATGAATGCATTATGGTGGATTACGGTTGCTACTGAGTACTGACACTAGAATCTTACAGCAACTACTCATGACATGAAAAGTATAAAACAAAGCAAACACAAACACATCAACCCAAAATATAGGAGTATAAAAGAAAAAACATGACTTCAAATATAACACATGCATATATTGTATCCTCTTTGCAGGATCAATGTCCACGAAAGAGATGTGGTAGCAAAGAAAAGAAACAAGAGAGATATTGTTGAGTTTGAAGACAACGAAATTATGCATGAGTGTACAAGAAATTTGATCTTTATCATACGGATTTCGGAGAAACTTAAAACAACGAATTTACCTTTCAATTCTGAAGAGACTTAACTGTTTTATAACCAAAAAATAATACATACATCCAAGAGCTTCTAACAACATCAGTTATCATGCCATCATTTTTAGCGGCATCAAGTCATATAGATTCTAAGTAAGAACTTGATTGTTAGTAAAAAAATTCAATAACTAAATTAAAAACAAAGGTTGATCATTTGTTCAACAATTTTTTTCATGAGAATCCATAATATATAAGATAAAATAATATTTGGATTTATATGTCCACAATATATATGCATATATATATATATATATATATTAGATACAAATATATTTGTCCAGAACCCGGGCGTAGCCCGGAAAAAGACCTAGTACCAGTATAAAGGGGGAATATCCGTATATGATAAATTGTTAATGTGTGAGATGGTGTTGACTTGTGGTTGGAAGCACTGTCGATTTTTCGAAGATTATGCTGACTCAGCCGTTACACAACAGCCAGCAAGTACATGTCCAACCAATTCATTAATCTTTTTAATGGGTTTTAAATATAATGGGCTTAAATAGTAATGGGCCTAGTAATCCCATTATGAAAGTAGTCGGAGAACAACAACTATCGATCGACGCCGGTCAAAGCTCAACGGAAGCGAGGGAAGCTCAGTTTCTCTTAGATCTTCTTCCCTCTGTAACGCTTCATCTCTCCTTCGTTAATCAAGTGAAACTTCCATACAAAGGAAAAAGTAAGATACTTTGAAGAAAAAAAAGTCTCGAGCTTTCGGATCAGGTTACCATACTCAACTGGATTTGATCATGTCTGTGTTGACACACCTGCTAATGTTCGTGGGTTTGGTGAGCCTTGAAGCTACGGCGTCGTTTTCCCCGGGATCGCGTTCGATTCTCCGAGACATCGGCAATGCCATCGCCGATGATCAGAAAGATAACGCCTTTGAATTGAACGCTACCAACTTTGATTCAGTCTTCCGAGACACCCCCGCCAAATACGCCGTTTTGGAGTTCTTCGCTCACTGGTGATCTTCTGTCTGAACAAAGTTTCCATTTTTATTTTTATTTTTAATTGGTTTCTACTGAATTAAAAATATTTGAGATTTATTCAGAAAGAACTAAACTTTAATATTCGAATGTATGAATTGTGAAAAGGCTTGGTTTGTGCCGTGACTGACATTGATCATTGTTCTGTCTGTGGCTAAATTGATGATGGATTCTTCAAGGTGTCCTGCATGTAGAAACTACAAGGTACAGACAATGCCCTCCCTCTCTTTTTGGTTATTCAATGTCTTTGTCTTATCAACTTGTGTTTGTATTCAAAATGCCGTTTTGGGAACTGTGTCAGCCGCATTATGAAAAAGTCGCAAGGCTCTTCAATGGACCAGACGCTGTACATCCTGGCCTCGTTTTAATGGCCCGTGTTGATTGCGCAGTAAAGGTACTTACTTGGGGATTGAATACTGAATCGTGGGCTGTGTAAATGCAATTTATTCTAATTGGTTTGGTTGTGATTTTCATGGCAGCGCAGATGAATGTGAAGCTCTGTGACAAGTTCTCCATTACTCATTATCCTGTGCTCTTTTGGGCCCCTCCCAGAAAGTTCGTTGGTGGCAGCTGGGGTCCTAAGCAAGATAAAAGTGAGATAATCCTAATGGATGATTGGCGCACTTCTGATCTTTTGCTGAGCTGGATTAACAAGCAGATAGGCAGGTAAACATGCATTGAAAGCTTTTAAATTTTTTACAGTGAAGTCATATCTACTGTGCTTTTAGTTCCAGCAAATCTATTTCTCTCTATGTTATAGTTGGCTAATCTGTTTTCTGTTAAATGTTGTGCAGTTCTTATGGCTTGGATGATCAAAAATTTGGAAACGATCATCTCCTGCCTAATATGTCTGACCATGAACAGGTCTCTTAGAATTTTGTTCTGCCCCCACTTTTGCTAATAATAGTATTCTAAGAAACTAAATAGAGCTGGTTTGTTGATTTATCAACAGATTTCTCAGGCTTTATATGACATTGAGGAAGCAACCGAAGAAGCTTTTGATATCATTTTGTCACATAAGGTAGACCAAGTCTTTTGGATTTTGTTGTATGCAAGTATAATCCCTTTCACCTTTGTTGAATGATGACCACAGGCAATCAAGTCATCTGAAACCAGCACTTCGTTTGTCAGGTTCCTGCAGCTTTTAGTGCCACATCATCCTTCAAGAAGGTAACAAAATATCCATCTTCTACGTTTTCTTGCTCACTCTTTTCTCTCATGCCTGATCAACTGTTACATCTTCCATAGATGTCGTAAAGGAAGTGCTGAAATACTCGTGAACTTTGATGATCTGTGTCCGTTAGGCGAATGCTCTTATGGCCATGATTCTGCAGTGAAAAACAATACCCTACGAAGCTTCCATATATGTGGAAAGGATCTTCCGCGTGGATATTACGTGAGTGAGCCTAACAACTTTTGCTTTTTTAATGTTTTCCCTTAAACGCAGAGATATCTAATTCTCCCATTTTATATTTGCATCGCCAGATGTTTTGCCGTGGCAGCAAGAACGAAACTAGAGGATTCAGGTAGTGTTTTGAAAACAGGATCTTTAGATTCAAGCAAGAGTAATTGAACTCTTTTAAAAATTGTTTGTCTGCAGCTGCGGATTATGGATCATGATGCATTCACTTTCCGTGAGGATCGAAGATGGAGAAAGCCAGTTTGCATTCACAGCCGTCTGTGATTTCATCAACAACTTCTTCATGTGTGATGAATGCCGCCAGCATTTTCACGACATGTGCTTAAGGTAAAGAAGAGAGAGAGGTCCTCCCAGTGTTGGCTCATTTAACAGCTCAATGTGTTTTTTCTTTTTCATTTTGACAGCGTGAAAACTCCGTTTAAGAAGTCACGTGACATCGTCTTGTGGCTGTGGAGCGCTCACAACAAGGTCAACGAGAGGCTCAAGAAAGACGAGGCCTCTCTCGGAACAGGAGACCCCAAGTTCCCGAAGATGATATGGCCGCCGAAGCAGCTTTGCCCGCCGTGTTACCTTTCGAGCACCGACTGGGATCACGATGAAGTCTACAAGTTCTTGAAGAAGTACTACGGAGAGAAACTGGTGTCCTCTCACAAGAAAAACGGTGACGGTGGGAGCAGCAAGGAGGAGGTGGTTGTTGCAGCAGCTGCAGAGGAAATGGCGGTTCCCACCAACGCTCTAGTTGTGCCGGTGGGAGCTGCGTTGGCCATAGCGCTTGCTAGCTGCGCGTTTGGGGCGCTTGCATGCTACTGGAGGACGCAGCAGAAGAACCGGAAGTACTATCACAATCCGCACTATCTAAAGAGATATAACAGTAACTTTATGGTTATGAACACGTTCAGTAACAATGAAAGCGAGAGGGAAAAGGAGAGATAATAATTTAACAGAGGAAAGTAGCTCATATGTTTTTGACAATGGAGAGGAATTAGCTGGAACTGAAGCTGAGCTTTGCTTTTTGTTGCAACTTACAGACAACAGATACAAAGACATTTGAGGTTGAGATGCCAAAGTCGCCTGCCTCAGTTCTCTTTTTCTCTTCTCTTACAGATTGTATAGATTCTTCTCTTCGATTTTGGAATTATATACATTTAGATTTTTTATATCTATATATTATATAAAATTCTGTTTTGGTGGCCACCATAGTCCAAACTCTAAACCAACATCATCAAAATTGTTTTTCCTTCTAAACCAACTCTTTGTTGATGATATTAACATTAAGCTTACCTTCACAATGGAAGCATGTCCAGAAACCCATGCTCCACAACCCCTGGAAGCCTCAGAGTGGCACCACTCACATCTACAATGTGAGATCACTACAAAACACACTGTGTGAAGATCAAAATAATTTCTCCATTTCCATGTCCATGAGGAAGACTTCTCTGACATCTTGTGGCCGGATTCGTCAAAAGATGTACTTCAAGTTTTCAAGATCGTATATGCATGCAAGACTATATATGTGTGGCTTTAACATTGACTTTTTATGGGCACAGGTTGATCAGCCTTGTAAAAAAAAAGCCAAAGTGAGGAGAGAAGCATCTATGAATGGATAGAGAGGAATACAAAGAATTTAACAAAGTCAAAATATGAAACAGAAATATTTGGTTGAAGTTGTTCGTTTGGAAACATATTCTAGAAGCTTATTTGAATTTAATGGATAATATAATATACAAAATCAATTGGTTACTCTCTTGAAACATTAGTCTCCGTATTGTCTATGATCTCTTATATATATCACTCTTTTGATCTTTCTCTTTTATATATCTACTACTCTGTTTCCCCAAACCATATCAAAAATAGGATTCTTGTTATCTTAGGTAACGATACAATAAACTATAAGAAAATATAAACACATATATTAACGCACTATACACGATCATCCTGCGTGAATGGCACTCATAAGCCAAAGAACAATGTCAAAGATGCGAAACGCAAAGAAAGCAGTGGAGACGGGAACGCTGACAAAGATGAGAAACAATGTTCCAAACGCCACGCTGGGACGAGAGTTCATGAGGAAAGTCTGGAGGATACAGAGAGCGTCACATATAGTAGCGTCGTAGCTGCAGTAGAAACGTTTCTCCCACTGCATCCAGTGGGAAGGAGGTTCGTAGTTTCGTTCAACCATCTTCATCTCATGGATCCGTTTCCTAAGAACCACCATGTTCTCGTCCACCACTCGTCCTCCTTGGTAGTAGTAGTCGCAACACACGGTGGTTTGTTTTCTCCTCTTAGTTATGGTGGCGATTCTGTGTGACGTCGTCAAAGGGTGGAACCTGAATGGTGACGATGAGATCAGTGTGCGTTCCATTTCTTTTTTTTTTTTGTTCTTGTTCTCAGGAGACAAGTTGACGGATTGGGTAACATTATTTATAAGGGAAGTTTTCGAATAATTTTGTTTTTGTTTTGATATAAAACGGACAAAGATTACTTTGGCTTTAAGAAATAAAAATGATTTTACGCGTTGCCTTATCGTAGTATTGATAGGACCACATTTCTCATGTTCCTGCCAGTTTCACTTATCGATTTCATCAGGTACACGTCTTTTACAAATCTGAGGACACGGTCGGACATTCAAGATTATAGTCACGTACACATCAAACACACATGAAGCTCCGAAGAAGAGAAAAGGATGATCGAAGTTAATTTGGAACTATATCGTTCTTCATTATTAATTGCATCAAGAACCAATAATTATATGACCATTGACCTCTAATTTGTTTATGTGATTTTTAACGTACGAAACGGTTGCCCCCTAATGATTAACATAATCATGGTCATATTTTATTGTAGCAGCAGCCAGCAGCCATTGAGTTAAGAAATAATAGAGAAGGGGATGAATCGTGCTTCTTGATGATCAATGTTCAAGAAATCACCATCCGGTTACCGTCAACTAATTATTGATTATTTTAGTGGTTTCATTTGATTATAATACTATTTTGATGAATAATTAGATATACAGAACAAGTAGACAAATTTGTAAATTTGTACTACCAGTGAGGTGATTGATTGGGGGTATAGCAAGTGTTTTAATTTTGGTTTGTATCTATGACGTAGGAATATCTTTCTTTTATTCATTGCTTATTTAATATTTACAACTACATTTTAGATTCATCTATATCAAAAAGTTATACGGACTAAATTCTACTTTCCTCATGTTTTCTGTTGTTTCTTTTGTTTGGTTCTTTGAAACCTTTGTACTCTCTTTGAGGCTTGCCTTGGTTTGAGTCATTTTGCTCAAACTTTGATTGAATGAATCCATCGTTAAAAAAAAAATTCCAATTTTTTTTTACATTTTAATCAATCAGTCATCCATGTTTAAACTTAATTTAACATTTTGAACAAAATTTAAATCGATCATAACTGATATAAAACGGTTTAAATTGATATTAAATAGTTTAAATCAATTCGGATTGTATAAATCATTTTTTTTTAAATTGTTTTAGTTAAGTGATGATTTGCCGATTTTTAGTTTGATGAGCGTATTGACTATTGAGTCAATGTCAATCAAACGATGGAAACGTAGTTTACAATGAACCCCAATGGGCTAGTTTACTCTAACTTCAAACTCAATTTAATGTAAGCCCAGCTTCAGCGAGTATCGTAAGCCCTAGCGCTGTCCTGCGATCGCATTATAAAATCTGCAAGTTTCACCGATGGAAACAGAGCCGTGTTTAGGTTCCAATCTTATCATAGAGGCATCGGTGTATGTTTTATTTTGTCGGAGTTGTCGGAACGATTAGACATAAGATTTCATTTTCTTCGTTGTTGTGATGTTTCTCTGCTGGAAAAAAATGAATCCGGGAATGAAGCGAAATAAACAATAAGGGGAGAGATTTGATCAATAGCTCTGAAATACTCGTAGGTTTTCTACGGGGTGCCCTTGCTTCTTCTTCCCTAAAACGATAAAATGGCTTCATAGTACGGGTTCTTATGTGCTTTCTTTGTGTTGAGTAGTTTCTACTCTCCACTTTGAATCTCTTATCACAATCCCGCCTCCAATCGCCATTACATGCTTTTGTTCTTATAATCAACTAGGGTCGGTGTCCAAGCTTCGCGCGGATTACATGTTTAATAAAAGTCCAGTTCAATTAAAATTGAGAGTTGTGAAGTTTCTGAAAGGATAAGTTATGTTTTGTTTATTTTATAATGCGAAGACGTTGACATAGTTTTTGAATAATAAATTGTTTTGAGGAATTCAATATTCGTAAGAGAAAATAGTATTTGAGTGTGCCTATTTAATTGACATAGGAAGTGGTAACGTAAATTTTTTAAAAGTTGGCTGGTGTCGTTTGCTATGAGGCTTAGGATATCAGTTTATTCCTCTTTTGTAAGCGTTATATGATACCAATATCGTTGTCAAGTAGAAGCGGGATCCAGATGTGGTTGTGAGTGATAGTTTTCCTGAAAAAGTCAAATATATGTAAGCATTTATTTTGACATAAACTTTATGTTTAGTTTATTACCTTCATGTAACCGTGGAATGATACTTGTGATGATTACAATTTGGTTTTTCCTGGTATATATGTGATTTAACTCCCTGAAATTCGACGCTTCCTTGTCCCATAAAGTTAGACGTACCAATTTTGATCTACAAATAATTATTGTATTATATTTTGTTTAGTTGTAAATCAATTATTATTTAATAAAAAGTTAGTACATGTCTAAACGCAATCCAATGATGATTTTTGAATATGTGTAGTAGTTATATAAATCACTTCCTTAGATGAAGCATATGCGGCCAACAACATCTGTAGGAATAATTTGGTTTTAGGGACAAAAATTTAGTATTTATTTGTATGTGAGAGAGCTATTGGTTTTTTTTGGGAGGAAGTTGGTTGCATTTGCTAAGCTGATCAACTGGTGGTAGCGTTGGAGCCGGAATATGTATGAAGGAATCGGTGAAATGTTTTCTTGAATCAGTGTAATAATTGTTGTCTCATTGATATTGATTATGTATGGTTGAACGGTAAGCCTGTACTGTTGGTTATTGGGAAGAAGATTAAAATATCTAATATGATAAATTTTCTCTTTCTCGAAGCGTTGGTAGATTGTGTCAGACGTAGAAACAGACACCATCCCTTCCATTATTTGTTCATGTTTAGTGGTTAAAAGCCATTATTTGAAATGTAGTTGGAATAATTGAAAGTAAGTATTTTTAAGACAAACCTGAATGTCAAGACAAATGAAAATTGTTCCTAGAAAGCATTTTTATTTTTGTGATTTGTGATGGGCCACATCCTAATGATCCTAACGATTATTGGATGCGGTTCGAGGGTGTCGTCCCAATTGTTTTGATCTTCTGCTGCATGTTCTACACAAATAAGAATGATAATTATTTTGTATTGCCCATCTTTTATTAATTTTATATTTTTTTGAAGTGAACATAGTTATGGTTTGTTTGTTTTTTTTAAATATTATTGACATGGTTATTTAAAAATTAAAGTAGGCTGGCCCATAATTATTTGAATGAGGTCGAACCATGAGTAATTGGAACTGGTAGTTGTAAATTTGTTGGGTGGGTTTGATAGTAGAATTTAGGCTTTTTTTTTAGAAATTTATAGTGACTGTGTATGAAATGAAGGGGTTGTGTTATCTTGGGCGGACAATTTTAAGATGAAAGGAAACTTAGCCGGTTCACACATTGTTAAAGAAAACAGAAGAAATAATAAATTATCTGAATAAATAGAAAATTCAAAAGAAAATAGTTTGACAGTTGAAATAAGTAATTGTCCGAAGGAAATAGTTTTACGAAGACGGCGATTTGGGTTAATGGGTTGGGCTGCGAGATTTTTCTTTACTTGGCTCACCGGCAAATCGTAGACAAACCGAAAATTTTGTAAGCGACATCGAAGTCCAAATCTTTTATTGCAATTTTAATTTGAAGCCCAGCCCGCTAGTGACATGGCAGTTTAATAGGTAGAGATTATTTTGCCTTTGTGGCACCTTTAGAAAAGCTAGGATTTAGCTCATTTTATATAGTAGGATGTCCGAAGGAAATAGTTTTACGAAGACGGCGATTTGGGTTAATGGGTTGGGCTGCGAGATTTTTCTTTACTTGGCTCACCGGCAAATCGTAGACAAACCGAAAATTTTGTAAGCGACATCGAAGTCCAAATCTTTTATTGCAATTTTAATTTGAAGCCCAGCCCGCTAGTGACATGGCAGTTTAATAGGTAGAGATTATTTTGCCCTTGTGGCACCTTTAGAAAAGCTAGGATTTAGCTCCTTTTATATAGTAGGATGTCCGAAGGAAATAGTTTTACGAAGACGGCGATTTGGGTTAATGGGTTGGGCTGCGAGATTTTTCTTTACTTGGCTCACCGGCAAATCGTAGACAAACCAAAAATTTTGTAAGCGACATCGAAATCCAAATCTTTTATTGCAATTTTAATTTGAAGCCCAGCCCGCTAGTGACATGACAGTTTAATAGGTAGAGATTATTTTGCCCTTGTGGCACCTTTAGAAAAGCTAGGATTTAGCTCTTTTTATATAGTAGGATTAAATTGAGTTTTCTTTAAACTTATTATTTTTCAACCACCGTTTGGTTTGTTAATTTTAAATCTCGATAAAATTTCATATATCAGGCCAATGATTGGCCCACGAAAGTAAATACTTTGAGAACATAATGATCAATTGCACGTACAATGAAAAATTACAAAACAACTAGAATCAGAATCTTATTCAGTGTTACACAACTCAACTAGTACGGTAGATATTTCACTCAATTTTCAGAATCAAATCTATTGGACTTGGACTCTAAAACATTTGACGTTAATGTCTGACGTCCATCCTCACCACCGAACAGACCTTTTCCCAGAACCCAAGCTTCAATCATATCCCTCGAGTTAACAGCTTTATCTGTCGGAACGAAATGCCCCGCTCCTGAAACCGCCACGTGTGACAAATTCCCCCACCTCTGTACGTAGCCCGCGACATCACCGTTACCGTCTTTCCACACTCTCCTTTCAGCCGTCAAAAACAACCCCAACCCCGACCAGTTCATAGTCTTCATCCACTCCTCAGTCGAAACGACGCCGTCTCTTAGATCCAACATACCTTGGTACAACAACACGTTGGTCCTCTCCACCGCGTACTCCACCATGAACTTCACGCTCTTCATCACGTCTCCTCGTAAAACCTCTTCCACTTCATCGCTGCATTCCTCAAAACGCATCGTTTCGCTAACTCCCAATACCCGTTTCGCCTCCCTCTGGTTCATGAGGTCCACCACTAGGTCCGTCCTGTACGGTATCATTCGCGCGGTGTTGTAGAGCGTCGCGAGTCCCGTCATGTTGCCTAGTAGCGTTAATAGTTGGAGTCTAGCATCTGCTGCTTCACGCCATTTCTGAGCCTTCACGAGAGATATTGATATCTCTTGAGCTATCTCCAGCGCTTCTCTCTGTTTTGCGTTGACCAGGCCCGAGTAATAGACGTTGACCGCATGGGTGCGGATTTGGGTTACCGGGTCGGTTAGCCCATTTCCTATGGCAAGGCCTTTTAGATTAACCTTCCCATTGGGCTTTTCTCTGAGGATATAGTAACCAATGGCCGGGACATACTTCCCGGCGTAGCTCTCGCCGGTTATGTAAACCGGTCGGTGTTCGAAACCTGGGTTCTGCTCGATGAACTCCACGAGAGCTGCGTATAGCTGCTCTGCCATCTGTCTCTGATTTGTTGGTATGTCTTGTTTTGAAGAGGCGATGCTGAATCCGACTCCGATGGGGTTATCCAAGAAAAGTAAGCCGAATAAGCGGTTCCAGGCGCCGGGGTTGGGTTCTAGCTCGGTGGCGCGTGAAACTACTCGCCAAGGGCCAAGCTCGTAGAAGTTGCCAATCATGGAAGAGCAGCCTGGCCCACCTTGGAGCCAAATGAGAAGTGGAGTGTCGGTGAGAGTTGTAGTTGGCTTTTGGGCTTCGTAGAAGGTATAGAACATGGAGGAGCCTGGGGCGGGTTTAACCGGGAGGTAACCGGATTTAGTGGGTAGAGCTTCATCGGGAAACAGTGGAGGCGGTAGAGACTCGACGGAGACGGCGAGGAGGAGAGTGGAGAGCAAGAGGAAGAGTGTAGGGACGTGCTTCATTATTGCCACTAGCTCGTGGTTTTACATAAAGATAGCTTTGTATTATTTGACTGCAATACTTACTTTTGTCGTTTTGTGTTTGTCTTGTAACGTGGCTACCAACATTTTTAGTATTATTTTATAGCAACACGTGGTTACTAACCTAAATTGCATAAACATGAATAAATTATTACTTTTTAACATTTTTATTTTGGGTATGCTTTTCATAGTAAAAAGTTAGTGACGCAATATAAAAACTTAAAAAGGCTTCGTTAGGCCCACAAAGAGGCTGGACAAATAAAAGGCTTTACTAATTGTGATTGTGCTACTTTTAAGAATGTGATCACAACGTGTTCGATATAATACCTGAGAGAATTTCCACAGGTTACTTGGATGTGAGTTGGATTTTTCGAGGGTTAGGATGATGATTTTGGATGTATGCAATGAGATTCTAAAGATCCAGAAGCTACGACGGGTCGTCTCTTACGCTGGGTTCTACAGCTTCACTGCCGCCCTTACATTCTTCTATACAAACAACACGTAATAAACTTCTTCAAAGCTGAACCTCGGATCTACATTTTCTTAATTTGGTTGTTCTTGCTTTTTAAATTGCGATTGTTTTGTAGGACAAGAGCTGGATTCTCAAGGGGCGATCAGTTCTATGCATCGTACCCTGCCGGTACCGAACTTCTGACCGACACAGCTAAGGTGAGTCCTCGTTTATTGACAGAGACATTTGACTTGTGTCTTTTCGAGTTGATTTGTTCTTAGTGATGGAAATTGATTTGCAATTGGTTTGGTGTTAAAGCTGTACAAAGCGGCGCTTGGGAACTGCTATGAATCTGAGGATTGGGGTCCTGTTGAGTTCCGTATAATGGCTAAGCATTTTGAACGCCAGGGAAAGTCTCCATACGTTTACCACTCTGTATGTTTCTTAAATCTCTCTATGGTCTTAACTTGACTTCTTGACTTAGTTTATATAGTGCGGATGATGTTGTGTTTTGACTTTCTTGTGTGCCATGTGTTAATAGAAATGGTTGTTTGAATACAAAACCAAGTAAGTGATGAGTTCGTTGTTTGTAAATGCAGCAATACATGGCTCACCTTCTTTCTCAAGGCCAGCTCGATGGAAGTGGCTAGAGGGAGGCGTTGATGGATTATAAAACAACTCCGGTTTTCTGCTGTGTACCTAATCTTGTTACTGCAAAGTCCAACTCTTTCCTCTTTGAGTCTCCCACCAAGAAAGATAAGAATATGTCTTGGTGTATTGAGCATGGCATATACGCGCACCAATGTAATAAACACACTGTAAGATCAGACCTTGATTTGTTGTACAAGGCAAAAGCAGGCAGACATTTTGATTGACTAAGAGTATACAATCCCCGACTGATTTTATATTTTCTTGTAGTAATTAGTACAAATCTAAGGGTTGTTTCTACTTATAAAATTATATACATAAGGAAAAAAGTTCATGTGCCAGCATTGAACTCCTGCCAACCAACTCCAACTCCATGATTAGCTCCCTTTACTAAGTATTCCCCTCCCCTAATGATATTTCATCTATATCATCTAATCTGTTTATTTGCAAATGTTTCTATACATGATTCTGTCTCGTTGCCATTGATGGATTTCATCTCAACCAGATAGTGTCTATAAATCCACATATAATTAGGAGTGGATTGAGCAAAAGGAGATGATAGTCAGAACTCAGGATTGAAACATAAATATCTTGAATCAGTGGGCATGATGGGCTTGCTGAGTCCGTTTTTATTTCATTCCATTACCAGTCGTTGCAGCAATGGAAAGAACTTGGCTAGCAAGAAATGATCTAGGCCCATAAACTAATTACAGGCCCAAGAAGGTGCAAATAAACCCTAAACCCTTGGCTCTTTTTCTCCCAACCTGCTATCTAGAACATTCCGTCTTCCGTCTGCTTAAAAGCCCTAGAATTCCTCAGACTCAGCCCCAGAGAGAAGAAATGATGAAGCGTCTGATCCCAACGTTCAACCGCATCCTGGTGCAGAGAGTCATCCAGCCTGCTAAAACTGAGAGTGGCATCCTCCTCCCTGAGAAAGCCTCCAAGGTAATAATACTAGCGTTTATTTCTTTTTACCGATCTGATCTTCTGATTTGATTTAGATTTCAAGAGATGTTATAAACGATGAGCTTCTCTTGATGATTTACAGCTGAACTCAGGCAGGGTGATAGCAGTGGGACCTGGATCAAGGGATAAGGACGGGAAATTGATTCCGGTCTCTGTCAAGGAAGGTGACACTGTTCTTCTTCCAGAGTACGGCGGCACTCAGGTCAAGCTCGGCGAGAAGGAGTAAGTTAAACCAGCTTTCTTCTTAAATTGACATTGCAGATTGCTTTATCAGATCATTAGTAAATGTGATAACTGTTAAAAGCATCCCTCATGTCTGGTAATTAGATATGAAAATATAGAGAATTTGTCTGTAACATCGTGAAGAATTTGGAAATTATGTTACTCGTATTGAGTAATTGAATGCCTGGTTAGTGGAAAATCTCGTGATCAGGAGAATAGAATGGCAATTACAGCTGCATATGTGCGAATTGAACTCAAAACTGTTGTTTTTTTGGGGATGGATGCAGGTACCATCTCTTCCGGGATGAGGACGTCTTGGGGACGTTGCACGAAGATTGAGAAGGCTAAGTAGAGCTGCAAGCGGCGGTCTTGTTTGTGTTTTATCTTATGGGAAGAGAAGAAACAAGTTATTTATAAGAGTTTAGTTTTATCTTTGAATGTGGTTGGACGTGTCATTGAAATTTTACCTTAAATGGACTATCTTAATCCCACCGAGTAGTTCCAGTTTTTCCAAAATGTCATCAGTCTTAAGAGAAGTTAACTTGACTGTTGCATCTTGTGATTCCAATCCTTTTGTTACTTTCTTCCGTGATCTGATGATGACTTGCTTGAATGTGCGTATTCTCTCGATCATATATTTTTTTGTCAACGAATTTCATTACTGGATTTATAACTAGAAATTTAGCTTATTTGACTGCTTGATTTGTTTCTATGGCTTTGACATCATTACATTTTGTCAATTGAATCAGGTCGAGTTTTAGAGTTTGCAAACTGGTGCCATCTGTGTTATTTCTCCTTTTCGAATTGCTTTCAAAAAGCAAAAGAATAGACAAAAGGGTTCTGGTTGGTCGTTTAGGTGTGTGTTATTATTATAGTATAGTCTTGTCTTAGCTGCAGTACGGCAAATAGTTTGTTTGTGTTAATTATCAAAATATCTTGGAAGCATATTAATGTGTACGTCTTTGTCCTGAGTGGTTTCTATATAATACAAATTACCATAAACCGAAACCAATGCATTCAATTAGAGTTTTCCATTGAAAAGGAAATGAAAAGAATCGTAGAAAGAAATTGTTCAAAAAAAAAAAAGAGAGAGAATCGTAGAACTTAAAAGTTAAAACACATATCAAAGTGCATGTGATCGAATCGACCACGCTTCCACCGCACGAGTGTACAATAAATATATATATATAAATACTTCTCCGTTAACGTCACAGTTTCTCCACCGCCGGGGATTAATTAACCCAATTGGCGTTTGCCACCTGCCACTGTCACAATGCAAGGATGTAATGATAACGACGCACGGCGTTGACGAAGGAGGAGGGAAAGCCATGATCTCCCAGGCGGAGAGAGATCCGTCGATTCAAATCCGGCTCCCGGGAAGCTCCCACTCTTCCCCTTCTTCGCCGCCGTCGCCTAGTCTCCCCCGGTCTAAATCGACCTCACAGGCGAATCAAACCTTCGTTCAACGAATCTCTTGGATCGTCTTATCGGTTATCCTCCGGCGTCATCGGAGAATTCTACTCTTCGCTCCTGTAATATACATCTCCTGTATGCTCTTTCACATGCGCACGGCGTCGTTTGACGCGGGTCCCACCATCCATCGCCGTCCCGCCCCCGGATCTGTCTACAGGAGCCCTCAGGTTTACGCTAAGCTCCGCGCCGTGATTGACGCCGATAATGCCACGGCTGATGCGGTGAGGTTTGCCTCTGTTTTTTTTTTTGATTAGCTGATGTCTTCTCTGTTGCCATATTATTGTTATATATATAAGGTACTTGTTGTTATTGATATGCTATATCCCTTCCTAACTTTAGATGCCATTGTATTCATTCTAGATATCAACGATTTGGAAACGTTCGTATAAAGGCGTGGAGTGGAAGCCATGCGTGAACAAGTCTAATGGAGGTATTACATTGCTTTCCTTGTTCTATGTTATAATAAGTTTCAGCATTGAGAAGCATTTCATGTTATGGAAGACCTATATCACTGATGAAGCTCTGCCCGAAGAACAGAACTATACTGTCCTAATGAAGTTTTCTTCTTCTTTTTTTTTTTTTTGCGCCTGCTGGGGACAATTGTAGTTTTGCCTGAATCAAATGGTTTTATATTCATTGAGGCAAATGGAGGGTTGAATCAGCAGCGGACTTCGGTAGGTTTGTCTATCTTTTCATGTTATCAGTCAATCTGATTTGTTTCACCCTAGCCTTCTTGCATGTGTCTAGCGACCTTGTCTAAGGTAAAGTTATTGACTTAACTATGTTTTGCTTAGATATGCAATGCGGTTGCTGTGGCAGGCTACCTTAATGCGACCCTTGTGATTCCCAACTTTCACTATCACAGCATATGGAAAGATCCGAGGTTTCTGATATCAGTTTTTCTTATCTTCTCTTGGTCTTCTAAATTCAACAAAGTTGTCCCTTTTTCAACTACTTTCTGACAGAGGGCTTTTCTTGCAGTAAATTTGGGGACATCTACGATGAAGAATACTTTATCAGTACCTTAGCAAATGATGTCCGGGTGGTCGATTCGGTTCCTGAGTACTTAATGGAGCGTTTTGACTATAACTTGACAAATGTCTATAACTTCAGAGTTAAAGCTTGGGCACCCACTAGCTATTACCGGGACTCAGTCCTGCCAAAGCTGCTTGAAGAAAAGTGAGTCACACTGTGTTCTTCACTTATTAATGTTGGTTACTACCATAAGTCGCCTTGTTTTTTTTTGTGTAATATAGCTTTGATTCTGGTTTAGGACACAGGTTCTTGAAGTATTTGTTGTCTTTTCATGGCACAGGGTTATAAGGATTTCCCCATTTGCAAATAGACTTTCGTTTGATGCTCCAAGAGCTATTCAGAAATTTAGATGTTTGGCGAATAATGTAGCTTTGCGATTTGCAAAACCAATACTCACCCAAGGAGAAACACTGGTGAAGAAAATGAAGAAGCTTAGTGCAAACAACACTGGGAAGTACGTTTCTGTGCATCTTCGTTTTGAAGAGGTTTGTTACCTGTAAAGGAGAAACGCTTCATTATATCAAGTCTGTATATACTGAAAACAGATCTGTGTCTGAGGTGAAAGACTTGATATATCATAAGAACATGTTTGCAGGATATGGTAGCCTTCTCTTGCTGTGTATTTGATGGTGGCAACCAAGAAAAACAAGACATGATTGCTGCGAGAGAACGGGGTTGGAAAGGGAAATTCACAAAACCGGGCCGCGTCATACGACCAGGAGCTAACAGGCTCAATGGCAAATGCCCTTTAACTCCTTTAGAGGTAAGCATAAACTATACGAGAATATCACTGTATTCTTTCATCCCTAGAAACTACTGTGGAATAATCCGTAGATACCCTTGTGAGGAATGATGTGAGTAGTAGAGTAGCTTGTTCCTATTGGTTTAGTTGTCTTCCTTGTAAACCTATCAGGTGGGTTTGATACTTAGAGGAATGGGCTTCAACAAAAGCACATATATATACCTGGCCTCTGGGCCGATATATGGTGGGAACAGAACTATGGCTCCACTACTCGAGATGTTCCCTAATCTTCAGACGAAGGAGATGCTTGCGTCTGAAGAAGAACTGGCTCCTTTTAAGGTAGGCTTCTGGTTTCCATGATCTTCCATTGTTTGCTCATCCACGTGATGATTCTTTTCAGACTTATTAAATTATGTGTCTGCGTTCAGAGTTTCTCCTCGAGAATGGCTGCACTAGATTACACAGTGTGTCTCCACAGTGAGGTGTTTGTGACGACACAAGGAGGGAACTTCCCTCATTTCCTCATGGGGCATCGGAGGTATTTGTTTGGAGGACATTCAAAGACGATTCGGCCAGACAAGCGAAAGTTAGCAGTACTCTTTGACAATCCCAAGTTGAGGTAATGATGCTTACCTCTTCAACCTATACACATGCCTTTTGGTTTTATAATATCTTGTTGATCCCTCAATGACTCTTTCTGATCTCACCTTGCAGCTGGAGAAGTTTTAAACATCAAATGTTAAACATGAGGTCTCATAGCGACTCCAAGGGGTTTGAGCTGAAACGATCAAGTGACTCCATTTACATATTCCCTTGCCCTGACTGTATGTGCCGCAGGAACAAAACTACAGCAACCACCTGATACATTGTTGGTAGAGATTCTGGAATCTAGTCCCATTGTTTAGTTGCATTGTATTGGTAATTCTTTCAATTCTTTGGACACATCCGCATAACAGAGCGATAGAGAGAGGAGGACTAGCCTGCAACTTCAGGGCCTTCTCAAGCATTGTCCACGGGTGTGGGATTTTTTGACACGTTGAAGTCGATGTATCTAGACTGAGGAACTGAGACTAGCTCCCACCAAGAACCACCCCGTGCGTTTTGTACATTTAGTGTCTAGTGTTGGGTTGCCCACAAATAAATGTAGGTTAGGGGAGAACAAAGCTTTTGTACATTGACCGGTTCCTTTTTGTTTTATCTATTATAGATTCTTCGAAGTAAGCTTTTGAATTGTGCTGGGGGATTATAATGAGATACTTAATGGGATTGAGCATTCTAGTTTGGATTCATTTCATGACGCTATGGGGATGAGAGAGTTTCAGGAAGTGGTGCAGTATTGTTCCATGATAGATATGACATATCAGGGACTTCGTTTTACTTGGTGCAATAAAAGGGATAATGGAGTCATTTGTAAAAAGCTGGATCGCACATTGATGAATGAGGTATGGTGGAGAAAATATCCTCAATCATATTGTGTTTTTGAAGCGGGAGGTTGTTCGGATCATCAAAGGTGTAGGATCATTATAAAGAGTGAAGTTATGAAGCCAAGGAAGCCTTTTAAATTTGTCAACGCATTGGTGGAGATGCCAGAGTTTCTTAAGGTGATTGAAGATTTTTGGGCTGAGACAGAGCCTCTGTTTAACTCGACTTCAGCTTTATTCAGGTTGTCGAAGAAGCTTAAGGCCTTGAAACCGAGTTTGAAGAGATTGAGTAAGGAGAAAGTGGGTGATATAGTAAAGAAGACAAGAGAAGCTTATAAGACGCTTTGTGATAATCAGACGAGGACGTTAGAAGATCCCTCTCAGAGCAATATTGAAGCTGAATCTGTCTCGTATAGGCGATGGATTTTTCTTTCCGCAATAGAGGAAAAAGTCATCAGCCAAAGAGCAAAGATTCACTGGCTGGATGTGGGTGATGGTAACAATAAAAGTTTCCATACTGCAGCTAAAGTAAGGGAAATCAGGAACTCCATAAGAGAAATCAAACGTTCGGATGGAACTATTGCAGCTACTCAAGAGGATATAAAACAGGAAGCAGTGGATCATTTTCAAAAGTTTCTAACTCATATTCCCTCGGAGTATAGTGGGACAAATATAGAAGATATGAAAGCTCTTCTCAGTTTTGAGTGTTCTGAGGATGATAGAAGAATGCTTATGAAGGAAGTCACAGCAGAGGAAGTGAAGAAGGTTTTATTTTCTATGGCTGCGGATAAATCTCCTGGTCCAGATGAGTTTACGAGTGAGTTCTTTAAGGCTTCGTGGTCAGTTATTGGAGGAGATTTTGTGGTCGCCATTCAGTCTTTCTTCGATAAGGGATTTCTGCCAAAGGGGATTAATTCAACCATTTTAACACTTATTCCCAAGAAGAATGATGCAATCCTCATGAAAGACTATCGTCCAATCTCATGCTGCAATGTGTTATATAAGGTCATCTCAAAGCTTCTAGCAAACAGGATGAAAAGCTTACTTCCTCTCTTCATATCTTTGAATCAATCTGCCTTCGTCAAAGACAGATTACTTATGGAGAACGTTCTGTTGGCATCGGAGCTTGTGAAAAGTTACCATAAAGAATCAGTGACAGAGAGATGTGCAGTCAAGATAGATGTTTCAAAAGCTTTTGACTCTGTGCAGTGGTCTTTCCTGCTAACCGTGTTGGAAGCTTTAAATTTTCCGGTGAAGTTCATTGTGTGGATTCGAAGAATCAAATGCTGAGATCGACCAAATGGGCACACAAAAATCTGGAAAAGGACACTTCTGTTTTTATTTTTTTAATGAATTAATAATAAATCGAAATTAAGCTGAAAATACTATAAAACCTAAAACTTTAACTTATTTACATATCCAACCAACCTACCCCACCCACTAACCCGACCCGCGTGCCCTTCCCGGATCCTTCCCCCTAAATCAAACTAAATCCCTAATTCCTCTTCCCCGACATAACCAACAGAAAAAAATTCACGATCTCTCCCCCTTCCCTCTATCTCATCTCACTAATCAAACTCTACCACAATCATCACGATCTCCCTCTATCTCATTTGTTTCTCTATTTCGTGTTACTCTTTGAAACACTATGGCTCCAAAGACTCGTTTCACCGAACAAACGAACAAAGAAGGTGCGCCGGAGAAGAAGAAGAAGAATGAGTCAGTGGTGGAGAAGAAGAAAGCTGCGGTGGAGAAGAAGAAAGCTGAGGCGGAAAAGAAGAAGAAAGACTCTGTGATAAAGAAAAAACAAGCAGCGGTGAAAAGGAGGAGAGAAGCCGTTAAAAAAAAAAGAGATGCAGAGAAAAAGAAGATTGAAACCGCAGAGAAGAAGAGGAAGCGAGACAGTGGTGTAGACGATGAGTCCTCGTCCAATCCAACCAAGCGGCCTCAGACCGCATCTTCACCAGAACATCAAGCCGATCCTGATCATTATCCGCCACTATCAACGGAGTTACCTTCGCAGGATGATAGAGAGGGTACGCCAAGCCCATCAGTTCCGATTGAGCCACAAAAATCACCTACTCAAACACCCAATGAGGCGGAGAATCCACTGCAAGCTCCAATAACTTCTACCAACAGAGAATCAGGCTCACCCGAGGCTGCCATTAACAATGACGGGCAAACGGTAAACAAATCAATTAAAATGGTTTTGGAATTTTTATGATAAAATTGGACTAACAAATAGGAACCGTGAGCAGATTGGATCTAACAACATAGATTCAAATTCACATGAGGCTGCTATTGGATCTGCTGCCATTGACAACGACGCTCCAAGAACGGTAAACAAGTCAACTTAAATGGTTCTAGAAATATTTATCATAGGGTCGAAAAAAAAAATAAGTAGTGATTATATAAGAAGTGTAACTAGTACAACTAAAAGAATGAAACTAGTTCAACTGGTAATAAAATGTTGTAAAACAGAATCAATGGAACTAGTATAACTAGTACAACCACACTTCTTATAACTAATATAACTGGTATAACTATGAAAAGTATAATTAGTCTAACTAATACAACCGAGTATTAAATTACTAGTACAACTAAAAGAGTGAAAATGGTGCAACTGGTAATAATATGTTGTAAACAAATTCAGGATAACTAGTAAATTTTTTTTTATAAGTAATATAACTGGTACAACTACGCTTCTTATACGTAGTCTGACTAGTATAACTAGAGAAGTATTTTGTATAACTGTTTAATGAGATGGTGTTGTTGTTGTATAACTAGGCTTGCTGGTAGAACTAGTAATATTATTTTTAATTTAATTAGTGTAACTGGTACAACTAAGTGTTTATGTGTTGTATAACTCAGTTATTTATTCTTTGTATTTTGTTTGTATTTTTCAGGTTGAGAGTGATGATATGACCGTAGAAGCTGACAGACCTGCTGGTTTTTTCTTCAATCCGAGCAACTATGGAAAGGGTTGCAAGCTCTCCTCAAGGTGCCATCAACACGATTTTCTGAACAAGACGATTGGTAAGTTGGATGCCTCAGAGAAGAGTTGGTTTCAGGAACATCCTCAGTTCAAGCATATATTCCACATGGATTGTACCTCAACAAGAAAAGTGATGGGATTGTGGATGTTGCTACTTCGTACTATGCATACAGAGAAGGGTCGACAAGCTTGGTTTGGGGTAAACGGTGTTCCAATTAGATACTCTATCAGGGAACATAGCCTCCTCTCTGGTTTATACTGCCACTCATATCCAGAAAACTATCAGAGCATAGGGAGACTGAAGTTTGCGAGAAAGTATTTTAAAGTGAAGAAGACAAAGGATGGGAAGGAAAAGGGTCTGCAAGTGACAGAAGCGGATGTTAAGGAGAAACTTCAGAAGATGAAATTTGATGGTAGTGGCGATCGTCTGAGGATGGCGGTTCTTTACTTTCTGGCTACAGTTTTAAGAGGAAGGTCCAAAGCAGGATACTTCATTGAGTATTTCCTTCTCCAAGCAGTAGAAGATTTGGAGTTTTGCACCGAATTTCCATGGGGCCGTTACACCTTTGATGATTGCATGAAGGAGATTTTTCATGTAAGGGATCATTTTCGTGATGGGATCCCAGAGCATGCACAGTGGGTATTTCCTGGGTTTATCAACCCTTTGGAGGTATATGAATAACATTTTTCATAAGCATATTTGTTATAATATAACTAAAGTGATTGTGTGAAATGATGTGCAGATATTAGCATTTGAATGTATCCCTGTCCTTAGGGAAAGATTCAGAGAGCCTGTTCCAAACTGTTTTGATGGTTGTCCAAGAATGTGCAAATGGAAGTTCAAGAGGACCGGAACAACAGGATTTCCACTTGACATGATTTATCGGACGCTAGGAAACACAAAGGTAAAAGCTTATAATTTTTTTAAGTGTTGTTTATGTCATTTTCTTCAAGTTCATAGTTAATTAAATGTGTAATTTGTTGTTGGTCATTTCAGGAGATTATCAGTGTTTTGGAACCAAAAGGAAATGAAGTAGACCTTTTGTATGAAATAATGGATGAAGGGACTTTTGAAGACTTGGAGCTGATAGATGATTCGGATACGCTAGACATAGCTGTTGACAGTTGGAACAAGATCCTAATGGAACCAGGGAAAAAAATCTTCTGGCCGGATCTATATGAGATGGATGTGAGAACCCGAGAGCAACAAGAGGAGGCAGGAGGCGAGGCAGGGGGCGAGGCAGGAGGCGAGGCAGGAGGAGAGGCAGGAGGCGAGGCAGGAGGCGAGGCAGGGGGTGAGGCAGGAGTTCAAACAGGGGGCGAAGCAGGTCGTGAGAGTTTAAGAGAATTAGAGTTGAAGTTGAACAAAAGAATGGATGATGGATTTGCATTGAGAGACGAAACAATTCGTCTTCTGGAAGCAAGAGTAAAGGAGTTGGAAGAAGAAAAAATCCAGAGAGAAAGTTGGTCGTTCCAGGAGGGCGAGATGTATGGTGATAAGGAGGCTGAGATACTTGGTGATAAGGAGGGCGAGATGCATGGTGATAAGGATGGTGATGAGACTAACAAGGATGGTGATAAGGCTGATAAGGATGGTGATGATGAGCCTGATAAGGAGGGTGAGGATGGTGATAAGGCTGATAAGGATGGTGATGATGAGCCTGATAAGGAGGGCGAGGATGGTGATGAGGCTGACAAGGGTGATGAGGCTGAGAAGGATGGTGAGAAGCAGATTGAGGCAGAGGCTGACAAGGGTGATGAGGCTGAGAAGGATAGTGAGAAACAGATTGAGGCAGAGGCTGAGAAGGATGGTGAGAAACATATCGAGGTAGAGGCTGAGAAGTTGATGCAAGGTAAGTCATGATAACATATAACTTCAAATTTTATTTTTAATGATGATGATCTAAGTCAGGATGTATTTTTGTTCAATGTAGATACTGAAGATGGAGATGAGCAATCTACACTTCAAATTATGGCAGACACTGCAGAGAGATTTGAGAAGGCTGCTGCGGAAAAAGCTGTTGTGGACAAGACAGATGAGGTTGTAGATGATGATGCTTTGGAGAAGGAAGGTGAGGTTAGAGTTGATGACGCTTTAGAGAACACAGCTTCGGTTGGAGATTCACAGGATCCTGCTGAGATGCCAAAGAGGGTGCCCAAGCGTTCTCATTTGTTGAGGTCTCCTTTTACGCCAAACTGATTTGGCTGAACTATGTTGTTGTTTTTGGAACTTGTATGTGTTTGTTTTAAAACCTAAAACGGATGAACTTGTATGTGTGTGTGTTTTAAAACCTAAAACTTGTATGTGTGTGTGTTTTAAAACCTAAATCCAAACTTGGTGGTTGAACAGGTTGCAATTACAGGTGGGAAGTAAAACAACATTACAGCATCAACTATGCCAAAAAATATGAAAGTAGTATAACTAGAAAAACTAGTACACCTAGTGTTAAATTAAAAAGTGTAGGACTTATCTGGGAATCCACTTATTTGAAACTCATTATGCACACAAAGTTGTTTTAGTTTTTTAGTTGTACTGGTTTCTACAAAGTTGTACTAATTTATTAGTTATACTGGCTTGCACAAAGTTGTACTAGTTTATTAGTTATACTAGTTTGTACAGAGTTGTACTTTGGCAGTGAAACCTGAATATATTAGTTGTACCAAAGAGAAATACCATTATCTAAGTTGTACCACTCATTTATGTTAACATGTGTTTGCCCGGATACAATGAAATCATCACTATTGTGAAAATACTTGTCATGTATGTTTTTCAAAAAATATGTGGACAAATATGTTAACAAACCTTAAAAGTATAAGGTAGATCAAGCAAACTTTTGTGATGGAGGTACAACAGGTACAATTGTGATGGTGATAAGGTACCAATTGTACCTGTTGTACCTGACAGAAACAACACATTACATAAATAAGTTCTACAACACATAAATAAGTTTCATAACACATAAGTAAGACTCACAAGACTAAGCAAGTTCCATAACACATAAGTAAGACTCACAAGACATAAGCAAGTTCCATAACACATAAGTAAGACTCATTCATCAATTCCATCGCTTCCACTTTCATCGCTGTCAATTCCATCATTCTCACACACCAATGGTGGATACTTCTTCTTTTTCTTCCTCCGATATTCCCCAGCTGATGGAAATCTAGTTTCTTGTAGTCTTCCTTTCTTTCTTTCCACATGCGGAGGGTAGACAACCTGAGATAGGATTTCATCTGGAATTTCATAACTTTCCCATAATGAATGATGAGGCACTGGATATATTGTCTTGTAATATGCCAAAGTCCACTGCTCCATATAATAATACTTAGAACAATAGTCTTCAGACATTTCTCCACGCGCGATGATCGCAGCCTGTGCATGCACACAAGGATACCGATCAATATCAAAACACTTGCACTGGCATGTTCCGTTGCCTAAATCAACATAATAACCTTGACCATCTTTGCCAATCACAGTGTACTGACGTTCAAATCTGTTTAGCTCCATCACCGTGAGCTTTTTTGCCTTCGGATAACTGTGATGCAATATCCCATGCACGTAGGGAATTAGTATCTGTCTCTCTGGAACGCGTAAAGATAAATCACGATATTTGTTAAACCATTCTACCATCTTCCCAATGATCACATCAAGCATTGGCAACAATGCATATTTCCTTGGTTCCTTTAAAACACCATTGATTGATTCAACAGTGTTGGTTGTATCTATGTTGTACCTTTCTCCCGGAAATTGACATCTTGCCCATTTGGTCTCATGAACACTCTCATCTAGATACTCAGCGGCTTGAGGCAACGTTCTCCTGAAATCATTGTAGCTTTTTCTGAACTCGACCTCTGTGTACATACCAGCAATTTTTCTAAACTTTCTGGCAACCCCTTTCTTGTTAACTTTGCTGCATGCTCCGGCAACATTATTAGACAAGTGAAAAATGCAATATCCATGGATCGCCATTGGGTACACCTCGTGCACCTTCTTGATGATGCATTGGTTTCTATCAGTACAAAAAACAAGCTGAGGATCATCTGGTATCAAAGTTTTCAGTATAGTCAAAAACCACTCCCAGCTCGCATTTTTCTCACCATCTACTACCGCAAAAGCGAGGGGATAATGATGATGATCTGGATCCTGAGCAGTGGCAATGAGAAGCACTCCTCCATACACACCCTTCAGGTGAGTTCCATCCATTATTATCACTTTCCTCATTGCTTGAAACCCTTCGATGCAAGCTTTAAGCGCAAAGAACATATACTTAAACTGCTTCTTCTCATCCACTACTAATCTTGTGATGGTACCAGGATTCATTCTTTCTAACATGTACAAGTAAGATGGAAGTCTAGCAAAACTCTCCTGAGGGTTACCACGCAAATCACTGACAGCTTTGTGTTTCCCTCTCAAAGCTGTAGAATATGAAACCGTGACACCTAGTTTGTTCTTCACCAACTTTATGAGAGACTTTGGATCTGGAGTCTTGTATTGGCCTGGATAATCTTCATGCACCACTCCTGCGACCAAGCTTGGTGTTCCTCTTTTCCCCCTCTTGGTTACACTTCCCTCTCCCCGAGTACACGTATGCATCTTTCTATACGTTCTGACACTGAAAAAGGCTGAGTTTTTCAGCCTTGCAGCTCGTAAATACCATCTGCATCCAACCCCACGACATTTCAATACATAAACAGTACGATTCGTCTTGATTATATCAACCTCAAAACAATTCGAATGCACTCCTGCGTCCACTAAATTCCTCAGCTCTTCCTTAGTCGCAAATTCTTGATACAAACTCATATCAATACCATCATCCCACTCAGCATTGACAATTGTGTCTACAGATGGTGTAACAGCCGGCAACTCCTCCCTATCATTCATTTCATCACCCTCTTCATTGCAATCCTCATGCTCATACCTATCTGATTGTCTTGGAGGAACAATTGCTAACTCCTCATGATTATACCCATCTGATTGGTTTTGAGGAACAATTGCCAACTCCTCAACTCCAGCCATACCATCATTAGCTCTGGCATCAATCTGAATTTCCTCGTTCATAGAAAACTGCTCGTTACTCTGATTTTCTGAGATATTTTCGGAAAACTCCACATGCAAAACACTACGCCGGTTTTTCCTATCCACCTCCATTAAATATCCTAAAACATCTTCATCATCCAAAATATAACAAGGCCTCTTATTATCCACGACCAGGGGATAGTAGCTCAGTTGAAGCTTCGTCGCAGCTACATCGATATTCATTTTCTTGCCTATTCTATCAACCAAGCGAGAATAGGTTATCTCCTCATATTTTCCTCTCATTACTAATGTATAAATATTTTTGTCTCCACCATGATCAAAATGTATCACCACAGCTCCAGTACCATCCATAGTTCCTGAAAAGAGTTAAAACCAACATTACAGCTTACAAGTTATATCAGTTATACGAGTTCTAAAGTCGCTAAAATACGGGTTATACTAGTATTACCAGTTATACTGGTTTACATGTAACAGTCGTTTATAAGTTATACTAGTTATACTAGTATTTGACTTGTCAAAGGACTACTAAGAGTTATACAAGTTTTACCCATAGTCTTATTCAGTGTTACTTAGAGTTGTACCAGGTTTACTAGTTGTACTAGTGTTATTCTTAACGAGTTTTACCAGGTTTACCAGGTGTACTCAACGTCTGTTGTACCAGTGTAACCAATGTAAAAAATGATTTAATCTACAATATCATGATTCATACTATAAGAACGTTATCTTAAACCATGGAACCTGACTCATAATGGTAACATACATATTATGGGACTAAAACTAAACAGAAAACAAATAAAAAAGAAGAGAAGAGTGAGAGAGAAGGAGAGGGAGAGAGTATACACTTACCAAGCGATTTCAAGACCAAGGACGAGGCACATTTGCTGTTTCAAGGACGAGAAAAGCTGTAGAAGAACCCTAAGAAACAGAATTAAAGGTTTGTGGATAAAAACTTGAAGAAGAGAACTTTGGTTGGTGATTGAAATGAATTTTCGTGGGTGGTTGAGTAATGAAGAAGATGAAGATGTGAGGGAGTTAATATGGATTTTGGGTGGGACCCAGGCGAGAGAAAGAGAAAGGAAGAAGAAAATTGGACGACCGAGATTAGAGTTTCCATTATTTGATCCAATGGTTCACATGCCACTTTCATTAATGGCAAATTGGTAATTTACCAGCCCTTGGTCCATGATAGATCACAATTGGTCTATGTAGACTTCTTTTTGTCTTTTTGGTCTGTTATAGATCATTGTCCGGATTCGAAAGTGCATTGAGCTCGCTTCTTTCTCAGTTCAGGTTAATGGAGAACTGGCGGGTTATTTTAATAGTAAGAGAGGTTTGCGCCAGGGATGTTCGCTATCTCCTTATTTGTTTGTAATCTGTATGCAAGTGCTCTCAACTCTTCTGGATAAAGCCGCTATTGAGAAGAAAATTGGTTATCATCCTTACTGTAAAGAGTTGCGCCTAACTCACATTTGTTTCGCTGATGATGTATTGGTCTTTACGGATGGGAGGAAGAGGTCTATTGAAGGGGTGCTGGAAGTGTTCAAGAAGTTTGCTGAAATTTCGGGACTCAATATTAGTCTTGAGAAATCTACTCTGTTTCTAGCAGGGGTTAAAGCAGAAGACAGTGAAGCTATTTTAGAGCAATTTCCCTTTGAAGCAGGGTCTCTCCCAGTTCGCTATCTTGGTCTCCCTCTTCTAACAAAGAAGATGAATGTACACGATTATAGCCCTCTAATTGCTAGAATCAGAAGCCGGATCTCTTCTTGGACAGTGAGACACTTAACTTTTGCGGGAAGGTTACAACTTGTTGGATCAGTCATCTACAGTATTACCAGTTTTTGGATGTCGGCTTATAGGCTTCCAAACAAGTGTATCCAGGAAATTAACAGCATATGTTCAGCTTTTCTGTGGTCGGGTCCTACCCTGTCAACTAGAAAAGCAAAGATTGCTTGGGATGATGTCTGTAAGCCAAAAGATGAAGGAGGTTTAGGCCTAAAAAACCTTGCCACTGCGAACAGAGTTTCAAGTTTAAAGCTCATATGGAGGATTTTATCAACTCGTGATTCTCTTTGGGTACGATGGATTTGGAAGTATCTCATTCGCAAAGGCTCTTTCTGGAGTGTGAAGGTGACAAGCAGTCTAGGTTCATGGATGTGGAAGAAATTGCTACGTCTCAGACCTTTGGCAATGCAGCTATCTAAAGTGGAGGTAAACAATGGCTCAAACTCTTCTTTTTGGTTTGATAAATGGTCGCCTTTGGGTAGATTGATCGAGATGACTGGAGACAGAGGAAGCATGGACCTTGGTATCCCTATACATACTACAGTTGAGAGAGCTATTCAGATATATAGGGCAAGGAGGCATAGAGTTAACACTCTACGGTTGATTGATCGAGAAATATTGGATTTAAGGAGTAGAGGTCTATCTGGAGGAGATGACATCTATCTATGGAAGCAGGAGAATGGGGATTTTAAGGAGATGTTCAGATCTTCTCAAACTTGGAATTTAATTCGGGATCGGTCCCTAAAGGTTCCTTGGGCAAAGGGGATTTGGTTTTCAGAAGCTACTCCAAAGTTTGCTTTTATTACTTGGTTGGCAATTCATAACAGGCTGGCTACAGGGGACAGGATTCTTAAATGGAATCCACAAGCTGAGTCAATTTGTTGGCTGTGTAAAGCAACAACAGAAACGAGGGATCACATATTTTTTTATTGTAGTTACTCTAAGGAAGTATGGTATGGGGTAGTGAAGGATTTGGCTGGCTCGAGGAGTGTTCACCAATGGGTTAATGCAGTTCAGCTGGTGATAACAGGGCTGCATGAAAAGAATTTGTCCATCCTGTTTCGATATTGTTTTCAAGCTGTGATATATGCACTTTGGTTTGAAAGGAATGTTAGGAGAGTGGGAGATCCAACAATGCCAGCTTTGTGTATGGTGAATCGACTTGATAAGCAAATCAGAAACAGGATAACCTCACTTAGAAGGAAAGGAAGTAAGTATGAGAAAACTATGGAGGTTTGGTTTGGAAGAAGATAACAGATTTTACACAGTTTGATATTCTTTTAAATGTTCCTTTGAATGAGTAGTCTTTGTATATGGTAGCAGTATAAACTCTGTACAAAGGTTTTTTTTTGAAATAAAATTTAAAATTTTTTCAAAAAAAAAAAAGAAGTAAGCTTTTGAATTATTCTTTTTTTTTTTGCACAAATTCATTAAATCTTAAAAGAGGCCTCAGGCCCAAGATCCGGTCCGAACTGGGTCCAATACAAGAGAACAGCCTAAAGTGGTGCTGTTGGATATTTTTCACAATACCATAGATCTCTTTGCTCTGGTTGTCGTTGTTAATAGCTCTAACGAACGTTGAGTTGTCAGAGAGCATCTTGAGTGTTGGTAACTCAAGGTTCTCTGCGGTGATAAAGCCGGATTGAAGCGTTAGAGCCTCTGCTACCACCGGAGAGCGTACAGAGTCCTGCCGGGTTGATCCTCGGATGTATTGTCTTGTGAAGATCAAGGCCTTGGCTATGCTCCTAGAAAAGTTGGATTTGGCTATGCAGTCCATTAAATAAGCAAGACCAGCTGTAATACTGACAATGATAATCCGGGAGACTAGGTGAATCTCAACTGTGCCGGAAATCATATTGTTCAGCAAGGAAGACCGTGAGACGGTTGCATACGTGCGACTGAGGCTAGACAATGATGAGCTATGTATGCTGTCTTGGTTTGAAAGTTCCACGAGGGTGTCTTGGTCATAGAGAAATTCGCCCTGAACTCCAGTTCTAGAGCACTTGACTTCAATTCCCGGAGGTATATCTGATGGATAGGCGGTGGTTGAGTTCAAACAGGCACTCCATCCTCCAACATTACCTTGTCGGGTCCAGAGTTCTATGGCAACCAAACCTAGCCGCTTTTCATCATTCTTTATCAAGCTAGACATGAGAGACCAAGTACCTTGAAGTACAGAAGTTGCGGAGCTAAGGGCAGCGAAGTTGATGCGTTGTGTAGTGAAAGCTGAGGTCAGGCTGAGATAATTGCCACAATCATGGTAAGGTTGGAGCCATACGCTTCTGAATTATTCATTATAGATTGTTTTGGTTCCCCAGTGAATGTGATGCTTCTGCAAAATTTGGCTGGAGACTGATCTCTCTTTGTTTGGAAATGACTAACTCCTGAATTTGAATCTGTATAAGCTAACATTGTTACTATAACCATGATTTAGTAATCAGGACTTCAATAAAATACACTTCTTCTATCCTTTCCAGTGTGCTGTGTTGAAATACATCCACCACTTCAAAAGAATAATTTTATTGGACATCTTTGTTTGCTTTCTAAGCACATTTACATATGTGACTTTGGTGATCCTTTTGCATTCTACTGACTCATTGTTCAAAATCTCGTAGCTTGTTCCTAGAAATGCGGTCTAAAAAGTCTTGTTTATTAGTTGAAAATCTACAGTCTTTCTAATTCAAAAGTCAACTCCATATCACTATTTTCCCGAAAAAGTCGCATATAAGTTACTGAAGAATAAAAAGACAGTCTGTTGAACAAAAAAAAACCCCTGTTAATAACTCTAGCAGCCCACATCTAAATGTCCGGTTTAGCTCCATAATCAAGTCAAGGACGGCCTGATGGGCATGCCTGCACTGTATTCACCAGCACACATCTAAATGTCCTGTGCCGGTTTCGGTAATTGCCTGCGCAAGTCTTCATCCCATTCCAGCTTCATGTTCCAATTCGCGAGTAGCTTAGAAAGGAAAACTACATTCAACTTATTTATATTTTAAAATTATTATTATAACGATTGTCTACCATTGAACAGTTGACTTATCCTTTTAGGGAGATTTGTGTTAGTCAGCAAATGGCTGGCATCTTTTTCAATAAGATTTGGTGATATTGTAAACCGTCACTAATATCTTGGTTGATGTTTTTAAATGAATAATCAATTATTTATATCTTCGAACCACCTGGAGACAACGATTTGGGAAATGTTGTGAACGTATAGAAAGGACCGCATTATAGTTATGATAGAGTTACTTGGAAATTCGTAAGTGTTTAGAATAGTTACAACGTATAGAAAATGAAAAATTAAAATTGGTGATAAGATAGTTAGCTTTAATTTATTTTGAAGAAAAAATAATTTGATGTTTCTCCTCAATTACATGCTAGAAATTAAGTCAATCATATAGCACAATTATTAAAAGTGATGCACATATGCAGTGCTGTGCGAAGGCTATTAGGAGTCTAGGACAAAAATAATTTATTTTATATCAAATATGCGTATTAATTTTTTTAATACGAACCAAAAAATAAATTGTTTTCTTATTTTATATTTTAAAATTATTTTTAAGAAAAATTAATCTTATGAAAATTAATGACAAAATTTATATTTTGGTTACAACTGAAAATTATATATACAAACTCAAATTATACGTAGGAAAATGTTTTCGACATTCAAAATAAAAAGTATACAATAAAATTAATATTCACAACAACTAAGCAGAAATGATCATATTATTGAAAAATATTAAGAAATAATTATAGTTTTTTTATCATATTATCATATATTGATTATATGATTTATGAATATGAAGATCTTAAAATGTACTAATGTGGGAGGGGATGGGCCAATACTCCAAAATTGACAAGGTGAGCAGGGCTCTGCACATATGATATGATGACTATCTAATTTGAACCGTCAGACAATTTGAAAAGCCGTAAAAGAAAATCCTTATTAATGTCGTCGTTATTTGTTAATGCAATTATTAATGGTGTGTTTGTGTATATAAAAGGAAAGGGCGATAACAATCTCATCATCAAAATAAACAAAACACAGTTTAAAATAAAACAATCAAAAGCTAATCGATTCTCATCATTAATGGCGATGTCAGGAACATACGTGACAGATGTGCCTCTAAAGGGTACGGCAGAGAAACACTACAAGAGATGGAGGAGCGAGCATAACCTCTTCCCCGACGCCATTGGCCATCACATCCAAGGAGTCACCGTCCACGATGGCGATTGGGACTCTCACGGCACCATTAAAATCTGGAACTACACTCGTGGTTCGTATCTATACTCTCTTTCTCTATAGATAGGATTTGAATGCTGAACATATATAGGGCAAAGACTAAACTATACAGTTGTAATAATTAAAATACTAATCTATCTCACAACTAATTTTCTTGGAAGGATAAATACAACTATTAGTACATAAATTAAATCTTTGTTGCGTGTGTGACGAAGATGGGAAGGAGGAAATGTTCAAGGAGATGATAGAGATGGACGACGAAAAGATGGCCGTGACGATAAATGGGCTCGAGGGTCACGTGATGGAGGAGTTAAAGGTGTATGTTGTAACATTTCATTTCATCCCCGCGTCTGAGGAAGGTTGCATCTGCAAAGTCACTAT
This sequence comes from Brassica napus, assembly GCF_020379485.1. Lineage (NCBI taxonomy): Eukaryota > Viridiplantae > Streptophyta > Magnoliopsida > Brassicales > Brassicaceae > Brassica > Brassica napus. The sequence continues at coordinate 5,985,156 of NC_063439.1, read as the reverse complement.
GGTGTGGGAGAAGCGGAACGAAGACTCTCCTGAGCCTATCAACTACATGAAGTTCGTCGAGATGATGGTTGCTGACATGGATGACCACATCCTCCAGGACCAGGAATGATGATGCTTCATCATCATCACATCCTCTTTCGTTTATGTGTGTCAAATAAATTTGTGTGTTTGTTTCGTCCATGACACTTCCTACTATCATCATGGTGTTTTATGTCCAACTTTTATTTATATGAATAGTATTGTTCTTCGTTTATTGATATATCTGCTATATTGGATTGAAATATCATATAGGCTGCCACAATATCTGATCTGAGCCAAACGAAGTAGTCCAAACGTATATATGAATCCATACGAGTTTTTTCCCTTACAAATCAGTTTTAAGCAACACAAATATATTGTTATTTAAATCTTGGGAGAAATTTTACAAAAATTATAGCTTAATAGAGACTAAAAACTAAATCGTGTTAGGAATTGATCAACTATTTGACTCATTCTAGTTTTATATTATCAATAGTAATAATATAACACAAAATCACGCATAAATTTGCTTGAGAAGGTAAATGGGTTGCAAAGAAACCTTAAGTAAGGAGTGGAGATGATGACACATAGACCACATGTGTGGATTCACCAATACCACGCGATGACGTTGAGGAGCATTTTAAAAACCCTAAAACCCGTAGTTCCACCTACTTTTCCTCTCCATCTCTTTCGCCCAGGTATTTTTTTCTTTATGTTTTGAAGGTTACATTATTTAGACGTTACGTAAAAAAATATAATTAAAAGACAAACCAAATTCATCAGACCTCTACAATCAAAAACTTTACATCATAGTAAGATATTATTTAATAATCAAAAAATTGTTTCAATAATGAAATATATATACAAATTATATATGGTTTCTTGTAATCTTGTGAGGAGTTTATGTATATAAACGAAGGGCCATACTTTCATTTTTGCATCAACCATACAGAAAACAACAATTAAAAATACACTCTTACAAGGAAAAGTAACCAAAAGCTTTTTAGAAGCTTCAACATGGCGATGTCAGGAACATACTTGACAGAGGTTCCTCTTAAAGGGATCGGCTAAGAATCACTACGTTGTATATGAAGATGGGAAGCAAGAGGTGTTCAAGGAGGAGAGTTTGACGATGTGAAGATATACAAAATATTACTGATTAAATTTTAAAAATATTTAAACATTATGTAAATATAAATGGTAAATTTTTTTTTTGCCCGAGTCTGTTAAGCCGACCCTGCCTGGTTGAAATCTCAAAACATCAAGGAATCGTAAGCACATTACAACGTAGCCAAGATTTTATACATCTTACAAAGAGTGTTACAAACTCCACTACAACACAAGGAGACACTGACACACAAGCACACAGTACGTGGAAATACCTTATTCAATCCTTTCGCTTACCGTTTACACGTACAATGACAATTTCTAAAGTAGAGCCTTCTTTATTGACATATGACTATCTTTGTTACACTGGGACGTAGTAGAAGACATTATCAACTCACTTGGAGATAGGCTTGACATGGACTCCAACTTGGTGAAGTATGTCAGCACCTGCTTTGCCATGGAAACCAACGACCTTGTGACCGTCTTCTTTAAGTAGGACACTTTTAGCACCTTCAAGTCCAAAAGGTGGAGAGGTTCGCTTGTTTGTCATGAACTTAAGCATCGTTATGATCTCGGATTCAGTTCCAAATATGTTGTCGTAGTTAATCTCCACCGCAGTGATGTATTCGTTTGGATCAAGCACGAACTGCACAAAAGAAAGTAAACACAGATTTTTTTTTTTTTTGCTAACCGAAAGTAAACACAGATTTAACGTAAACAAGATATATATATTGCAATCTTTAGAGCTAACTGATTCTTATATTTATATATTTAACCTCTTCAGGTGCGAGTAGTGTCTTTTTTCCATGATCATTTCCAGGGACCTCCTTAGAGTCCTTCTCGTAGACAAACTTGACGTACGTTACACCAGATTCGCCTTGACCAACGTACACTTTCTTAACACCATCATGAGCACCATCGTCCCATGGGTTTCCCGCGTTACCACCTTTTGCCTCTAGTTTTTTGGCACTGGAAGCTGATCCAGCTGGTTGGCCACCAGCAGAAGCCGACGGTATGGGAGCAAAGTGGACGTCAATGGAGTTGAGAACATTGCTGCTAGTGCCTTGAAAACCAGCGACCTGGTTATCTTTGGGTGCCTGGATGGAGAACTGGTTCCCGGTCTTGTTTCCGAAAGGACCATATTCGGTTTTGTTGGTCCTAAAAGCCAACGCTGCTATAGCATCTTCGTTCCCCGTAGTTTTGTAGTAGCCAGTAACATCTGTTATGTACTCGTCAGGACTCAGGCTCACCTACAAAAATTAAAAATATTACAATTTATCAAAATAACACACTAAATAATAAAATATATGGTGAAAATGGTGAGTACTAACGCCGTCAGATTTTTTGCCAGGAGTGCCATGACGCTTAGGATTTTGGTCATCGTCATACACGGCCTCAATGGACTTGATAACATCTTCATATGTAAGCTGAACTCTCTTCACCCTCATGTGCTTCCCGTCGTCCCAAGACATTGTTGCGGCTGCCATTGTTGTATCTGACCATCATTATATACCAACAGTTATTTTTTCTTTATGGAAACATAACTTACGTACTTTTTACATATTTTTTTGTAAAAAAAAAGGTTAAATCCGGGTCTATTAAAGACACAGACCTAACCTCCGAGTGGGAGGTGCAATCCACAACAGGCCCTCTCCCGGGTTTTCATACGGACATATCCGCAGCCGTAGTGAGCAGCACAATGTGACTTAGTTTCTACAGCAGGAGAATCGAACCCGGAATGTGTTTACATCCAAATTCCATCCACTACCACTGGACCACAAGGCCCGCTCACTTTTTTTTTTTACATATCAGTTGGAACTTATATATAGTTTTCATAATAGTTAGAATTAACCAAAAACATGGACATTTACAAGCATTTGGAGAGAGAGAGAGAAATACCTCTGTTTTTTTATTTTATTTTTATAGATAACAGAAAGAGATAAGAGAGCTCGTGTGGTACTGATGAAGATGAATGCAAGTGCGTTTTATATACACAGAGATGCACATCTAGATAGGCGATAACTCAGAACCAAACTTGTGGTCCTAAGATCACACGTTACTCTATATGACAATTGTCCCACTTGTTGAAATGGGACACTAATAACCCTCCAGTGTCGAACACTTGGCCTTGATATCCACATGTGCTTCTAAAGATTCATACACTTAACCCTAACAGCCATATGTAAGAGACATTCGACATACACATATGAACTTACGCTGGAAAACGAGAAGACAGCAACAGACAAATGATCAGTCTGCGTGCAACAATGAGAGTGATAAGAGACATTTGGCCTTCCAAAACTCAATGTGCATGTAATAGTGTAACTAAGAAACTTAACGTCCACATGTACTTCTGAAGAATCATACACTTATCCTAACATCCAGCTGTAAGGAATATTCGACGTACACTTACTGACTTACGAATCTTACAGTCAGCTGAGAACAATCGAGAAGAAAACAATAGACAGGTGATCAATGTGCATGCAGTAGTAAGAGTAAAAAGGAGACATTTGGCCTTCAAAAACTCGTGTAATTAAGACACTTGGCGGCCTCCAAATACAATTTTCGGCTATAGATTTCATCACTCCATAGTTGCTACTTATATATGTGTGTATATTATAACGGCGATATTTCCCTTCTACCTATCGACTCCATTAACAATAGTGTTCCACTTATAGTTCTTAAACGTTTACCAAGAAACACACTCGTGAGGTTATACAAAAGATCAACAATGAAGATTCCTCTCTTGGGGTTACTTTTGCTCCTAAGTCTTGTTGGCTCTCCTACCAGGGCCGAGGAAGGACCTGTTTGCCCAAAAACTGAAACCCTTAGTCGTGCCAGTTTCCCGGAGGGCTTCATGTTTGGTACCGCAACCGCTTCCTATCAGGTATTTTGTTAGTGAAAACCTTCTGAAAGTCCATTATTTTTGTTAGGATTTTAGTTATTAGTTAGTGAAAATGTCACTTGAAATAAACATATAATAATAAAGCAACACTTACTTAGTTTATTATTTATAAGGGATTTATTCTTGGGTTCACCCCCTAGATTGAACCTCTAGGTTCACCAACCAATAGGATAATGTTATTTTAAATTTGATATCTTTTATAAAAGGAAACAAAATATTGTCAAGTTATATTATGTTTTTAAAATAAAAAAATAAAAAATATAAATAGTAGTAATTACAAAAAAAATATTTAGTTATTTCAAATCTGATATCTTTTAAAAAAGGAAACAAAATATAAATTATATTACGTTTTTAAAATTAAAAAAAAAGTATAAATAAATTAAAAAAAAAAGTAGTTGCATAAAAAAAAGTTTTCAAAAAAAATTAATACGATAAACAAAACACTAAACTCTAAATCTAAACTCTAAACCCTAAACTCTTGGGTAAATCCTAAACCCTTGGGTAAACCCTAAACATTTGGATAAATCCGAAACTCTTGGATCAAATCTTAAATTTTAAGATTTATGATTTATTCAAGAGTTTAGGGTTTACCTAAAGATTTAGGGTTTAGAGTTTAATAATTGTTAGTAGCGTTAAAAATACTTTTGAAAAACAAATTCTTTTTTTTTGCGATTAAAATCTTCTTTTTTGATTAATACAATTTTTATTTTAAAAATATAATATAATTTGATAATATTTTGTTTCCTTTTTTAAAAGATACTAAATCTAAAATGACACAATCCTATTGGTTGGTGAACCTACAAATTCATCTAGGGGGTGAATCCAAGAATAAGTCATATTAAAAGCATGGGAGCATAAATACTATACGCTGCGCATGCTCAACTAATAAAAATAGACTTATTCTTAGGTCAACCCCCTAGGATGAACCTCTAGGTTCACCAACCAATAAGATTGTCTTATTTTATATTTGATATCTTTTAAAAAAGGAAACAAAATATTGTCAAATTATATTATGTTTTTAAAATTAAAAGGTAAAAAAAATAATAATAATTACAAAAAAAAAATTTTACGTCGTCAGCATAACATTAAACCCTAAACCCTAAATTCTAATCCCTAAACCTTTAATCATAAACCCTAAACCCTTGGATAAACCCTAAACTCTAGGATAAATCCTAAACTCTAGGATAAATCCTTAACTCTAAATCAAAATCACTATACACTAAAACATTCAAGCGTTTATGGTTTAGGGTTTTAGTCGTTTTTTATTTAGAGTTTAGGATTTATCCAAAGGTTTAGGGTTTACCCAATGGTTTAGGACTTACCCAAGGGTTTAGGGTTTACCCAGGGGTTTAGGGTTTAGGATTTAGAGTTTAGGGATTAGGATTTAGGGTTTAGTGTTTTGTTGACAACATTAAAAATATTTTTTTTTTAATTCTTTTTTCTGTAACTATTATCTTTTTTTACTTTTTTATTTTAAAAACATAATATAATTTGAGAATATTTTGTTTACTTTTTTAGAAGATATCGAATTTGAAATAATGAAATCCTATTGGTTGGTGAACCTCTAGGTTCACCTTACGGGGTGAACCCAAGAATGACTCATAAAAATATATACGTAGTCACTCTTTTCCGAAACACAAGTACTTATTAAAGATGTATTGTATCTGTGGTGAAAATAGGTTGAAGGCGCAGTAAATGAAGGTTGTAGAGGACCAAGCCTGTGGGATCTCTACACCAAGAAATTTCCACCTACGTCTCTCTCCTCTACCATTTATTTTTACTACGAAATATACAATATATAATACAATATATATTTTTTTTTTCTGCTTGGAGCCTGCCTAGTATTCAGAACTTGCTTTTGAGGGTTTTAATTAGAAAATAATGATATTTTTATTATATATTGTTAAATATTTAATTTTAGTTTTTTTTAGAAAAAACAACTTCACCATGAACATAAGGGCAACCCCAATGAAAAAACAAACAATTATGAAAAGTGGAAAGAAACAAAATAAAAAAGTTTTTTCAATATGAAACTGCAGATAGAGTTAAGAATCACAATGCTGATGAGGCCGTCGATTTCTACCATCGGTACAAGGTAATCTCTCTCTCTCTCTCTCTCTCTCTCTCTCTCTCTCTCTCTCTCTCTCTCTCTCTCTCTCTCTCTCTCTCTCTCTCTCTCTCTCTCTCTCTCTCTCTCTCTCTCTCTCTCTCTCTCTCTCTCTCTCTCTCTCTCTCTCTCTCTCTCTCTCCTTTGTAAATTCATTTATCGTAAAACTCAACAGGAGGATATCAAGTTGATGAAAAAGCTGAACACTGATGCTTTTAGACTATCCATTGCGTGGCCAAGAATATTTCCCCGTAAGTTAAAACTTAGAAGTTTTTAATACATAAAAATAGGGAGTAAAATTTTCCGAATTAGTTGTAATAACAGCTGGAAACTGATGAATATATAACAGATGGGAGGATGGAGAAAGGAATAAGCAAAGAAGGAGTTCAATTTTACCACGACCTTATAGACGAGCTCCTTAAAAATGGTCACATATGTTCTCACTATCTTGTTCATTTTGGTTTATTGTATCAACCTATAATGTAATTGGAAAAAACTAACTTTTCATTGTTGTTTTAGACATAACACCACTAGTAACGGTTTTCCACTGGGACATGCCCGCCGATTTGGAAGATGAGTATGGTGGCTTTTTGAGCGAGCGTGTAGTGTAAGCTTTTGTACCTAATTAGTATCTCAGTTACATTTACTTTTCTCTAATGTACGCAAACAACATCAGTTACGTAAACTCTTCTCCTAAATTGCAACTATATACAGGCCGGATTTTGTGGAGTACGCAAACTTCACGTTCCACGAATATGGGGGCAAAGTGAAAAACTGGATTACGTTCAACGAGCCATGGGTCTTTAGCCGTTCAGGCTACGACACTGGGAAGAAAGCACCGGGGCGTTGTTCTCCGTACATCAAAGATTTTGGACATCTTTGCCAAGATGGACGGTCAGGATTTGAGGCTTATGTCGTTAGTCACAATTTACTCATTAGTCACGCTGAAGCCGTTGACGCTTTCAGAAAGTGCGAAAAGGTAAAAGAGAAACCAAAAGTCCAAAACATAAAGAATGAGACAATTTGGTTGCATTTTGTTTTCTCATTTATTTTGGTTTATTCGATTCTTAAAAGTGCAAAGGTGGTAAAATTGGGATTGCTCATAGCCCGGCTTGGTTTGAACCAAAAGATGTGGAAGGAGGTCAACGTACTGTAGACCGTGTACTTGACTTCATCATGGGCTGGTAAAGGAACGATTGATTGTTTTATTCTCGATGTACATATTCATATTCATATTCGAATGGACGTATGAACTGCTCCGTAGGCATTTGGATCCTACCACGTACGGAGATTATCCTCAAAGTATGAAAGATGCGGTCGGAGCTCGATTGCCCAAATTTACAAAAGCCCAAAAGGCAAAACTGAAAGGCTCAGCAGACTTCGTGGGAATAAATTATTACAGTTCGTTCTATGCAAAGGCAAGCGAAAAGCCTGATTATCGGCAACCATCTTGGGCTACAGATTCTCTAGTGGAGTTTGAACGTAAGATTCATCATATTTATATACGTTCACGTATTCTAATTAATAGATTGCTATTTTGTGCTGTGTTCAAAAAAAAATTGCTATTTTGTGCTATATACTATCAACGTGTTAATAAATGTAACTGGAACAACGGATGTTATTAATCTATGGAGACCTATTTACGTATGTATGATTATTTTGTGAAAAATATATGCAGGTAAGAATAATATTCCTATTCTCATATAAATCAAGTGTAATGTTCATTCAACAAAAATAAATTAACATTTTGTTTGCTTTTCTTACATGTTTAGCCAAGACTGTTGATGGATCCGTTAAGATTGGTAGCCAGGTTACACAACTTCGTTCTTAATAACCTTAGTTAAATATCATGAATTGCGTTTTAATTGCTTTCGTCTTTCTTATTTTGTAGCCCAGCACTGCTAAGATGGCTGTATACGCAGCGGGTTTAAGGAAGCTTGTGAAATACATAAAAGACAGATATGGCAACCCTGAGATCATAATTACTGAGAATGGTTTGTCAATATTTAAAATGTTTTTCTCATAGTATAAATTTATTATTGTTTTTGTAATCCTTTTTTATAGGTTATGGGGAGGACCTTGGCGAGAAGGATACAGATCATAGCGTTGCTCTCAATGACCACAACAGAAAATACTATCACCAGAGGCATCTTCTGGCCCTGCATCAGGCTATTTGGTGAGATCAATTAAATCATTTGTGGTAGGCAATGATGTTTAATTAATTATACATGCTGTTCTCCCATTTACATATTATCCTTGTTGTATCTTGCAGTGAAGACAAGGTGAATGTTACATCTTATTTTGTGTGGTCATTAATGGACAACTTCGAGTGGCAAGACGGGTACACAGCTAGGTTTGGTCTCTACTACATCGATTTCAAGAACAACTTGACTCGTATGGAGAAAGAATCTGCAAAATGGTTCACTGAATTCCTCAAACCGGGCCTGAAGCAAAAATCATCCAAGTCGACGTTCAGCGAGGAGCTCTAAAGTCAAGTTTTCTACAAGATCTCAAGCTTTAGTCACGTGGGACAATAAAAGAAAGATGAGTTTGTGTTGAAGTTCTTCGTATTATGTTTAGTTTCTAGTGCAGTGTAGTTAGAAGTGTCTTCAATAAAAAAAAGGGTTACAATACCCAAATATGTGTGTACATGTAAAGCGCAGATGCTCTAAGTCCGAAATCTAACGTTTTTTCACGCTTACAAAAGTATATTGCTATTCCTCTCACTATCAGTACATCCACGTCTACTCACGTCATCTTATGATTCTCTATTTATCAATTATCATCATCTCTAACATATATTTTGTACTAATTACAAAATAAATTTGATTATGTGTCACTTGTTAGGATGTCAATTTGAGTAGCATAAGAACCAATTGAATAATTTGTAGGTCCAAAATTCAATTGCTAAGGAACATTATATTAACGCAAAATATAAGAAACGTGTTTCATTAAATTAAATCTCCAGTGTTAACTAATATGATTAACACAACTAATGATTATGAATAATAAAAATTTGATAACAATTTTTGTATCATTATTCATTTTTAAAAAAAAAATTATATTATTAAAAGATATTAAACAATCACATTAACCATATAATAAAAATTTTGATTTTTTTCTTATATGTTATATTATGAATTTTTTAAAACGACTTTAAATTACAAAAATAGTTCAAAATCCCTTTGAAAATTTTGTGATCAATGGCTTAATTATTTTTGTTATAACAAGATACAATGATCAAATATTGTATTAATATGATTTTTTTATTTAATAGTGTTTAAATTAAACTATGTACCATTTAAAAATACAAAAATATGTAATTTTGAAATTTGCCTTAAAAGATATCACATAAAAAAATTTGGGATTAATGGTTTAAATTTTTTTGTTACATCAAATGTACAAATATTAATAAAAACATATGAGTAGGAAGTCTCAATAATAACTATTTACATTAAATATACTATATATTTATGTCCATATCAGTGAAATATAATTATATATCATACAAAATAAATAAAATAATTGTTTTAATTTATTTACCATAAATATATTGAAAATAAACAAGAGTTATTTTATGTGATTACTCTAATCTCATATATATTAATTGAGAAACAATTCAGTATTAATTAATATTGTTCAAATTTTTTACAAGAGATCGATACAACAAAGATTTATTTAGAAGCTATTGAAATCACCTAGCGAGAACATGAATTGCACAAAAAATTATTTTCCTAACTCTAACCCTCTTTCTATCCGTCACAACACCGACATAGATTATTTAGAAGTGTTGATTGACAATTTGAAATGATAATTTTTTTAAGTTCAGCCAATTGTTTTCCTTAAATGAGCATAAAACAGTTTTTAATGATTAACAAAATGGGCCACATATATAGTAAAATGTTTTTGATTTAAAAATTATTGTATACCCAAAATCAATATGAACCATCATCAATTTCGTTAAAATTTTTGTCACAATAAAAATCTAGGGTTGGACAAAAAATGCGAATCCAAAAAAAGAACCAAAACCGATCAAAAAAATAGTACTGAACTTTAACCAAAATTGGTTAGATATCAAAATGGGTTCAAAATTTTGGTATCTAGAGAACTGGAACCGAACCCTATCTGAACCAAAATATTTCAGGTATCCGATTATATCTGAACCAAATTTATATACTTAATTATAGTAATTATTTTTCAATTTAATATCTAAAAGAATATACAAAATATATAAAAAAATTTAAGTTGTCCAAAATACTTGGAAATATATACAAATAGTTATAAGTACATGTTTAAAATAGCTAAATGATACTTAAAATATTCATTGATTTTCTATCCAAGTATTAAAGGTAAACCAATTTTTCTGTTAAGTTTAAGTATTTTGGCATACATTATTAATATTTATATGTTATATATTATTTTTATTTTTAGATTTTGAAAATTTTAAATTAAATATGAACTTTAATTTTTGAAAAAATAAATAGGTTATCCGAATCCAAACCCGAACCAGATCTGCAAAGATTCGAACTGAACCAAACCAGCAAAGATCCGAATCGAACCAAATCAAATGGTACTCGAATACTCACCTCTAACCAAATATAAAAAAAATTATTGATAACAAAATGTATATTGTTTATGATATTTAAGTAAAATATATTTTTAAAAAATTCAACCGGAGCCATGTAGTATATTAAACTCACGGTACTAATCTTTCATAGAATATGCATCATGACCCATATTAATTTATATACCTAATTATTATTATTTTTACTTTTTCAAATTTTAATAGTATTTTACTTATTTTCTAATAATTTAATTCCCTATTAAAGGAGAAACACTTTTAAAACTTACTTTAAAAGCTTATTGGCAAGGAATGTGACATGGTGACGTGGCTTCACAAGAAGCTTTTATTTAGTTAAACGCTTAGGTGTCACGCATAGAACTTTTCTCACCAAAACTATGAATTTAATGCGTTCACACTAACATTCTTTTAAAAGAATTTCATACAATCTATACTTTTCTCGACGAACAGTATTACGTGATAAACCTTCAGCTTCAAGTTTAATTAGTTGATTTATCAATCCTCTCAATATAATCATAGCATCAATAAAGATTTCTTATTCCTCTATATGTTTCTATTAAAAATAGTAATCCATATGATATATCGCCATTAAGTCGACAGATCCGTAAAGACCACAAAGCGATGAAACTTTAGTAGGATGCCAAGTATTAATGAAAGAACCCTTTTTTCAATACATGCTTTCATATATTTAGCAGATCACTCACGTTCTTGAGAACCGCCTCTCATTGCTGAAAGATGACGTTGAAAATATATTTCTAGATAAATGTGACGTACTCGGTTTTGTTACTGCTCAATGAGGTGATCTTTGTTTCGAAGAGACTGAATCACTGTAAATCGTCTCGGTTTAGTGTATTAGTCTTCTCGAGCAAGCAATATAAACATGCGAGTGTCACCACCTTCGCCGTCATGAGAGCTATGCATTAGACGATCTTAAAGATGAGAAGAAACTTTCAGGAACGAACCACCAGCAAGTCTCACGTGCTGTTCGCATCTGGAACAATTAACTTTTACAATTAAGAGGGTCAAATAACTTCAATTTCTTTTATTATGCAACTATGTTTTCTGAATTTAAAGGAGCTATACTTTTTGTTTTTTTCACACAGTTATTATTTTGCTTATAATATGTTATTGATCCACTTTTTTCAATTTTATTTGTTAAACCTCTCAGTCCATAATTACTACAACATGATAGGCAAAATATAAAAAAAAAAGTTTCCAAAGCTTCCTCTGATAACTATCATACATTTAGTTCTATCTAACTATCTCTTAAAATTAGTGTTCTAAAATACGGTATAGGTGCCCGCCTAGACGGCGTTTAGGCGCTATACGGTAGCCAACCGTACTGTTTTATGTTATACAATATTTTATGCAGATTTATATAATTCGAGTGAATAACAGCGTTTTGGCGAACATTACGCGGTCTACACGGACACTTAGGCGGATTTTAAGCATTAATATTCAAAAATAAACTATTAATATTATTATTATATTTTATTAATGTTATTATTTTTATTATTTTTATTTATTTTATGTATCTATATGATTGTAGATATTAGTATAATTATTGCAAAATCATTTTAAATTTATCATCTTTATATATTTAAAATGGCTTTAATTTTTATAATTTTAAATTATTTATATATGTTAAACTATATACTTATACATAAAATTGGTTTTAAAATATATTTATGTTCAGTTTTTTTCAAAAATAATATATACATTAATCTTATACTTAAAAGTATATATCCATATATACCCCGTTTAGGCGTCTATCTATACGGCTAGGCGCTATACAATCATCTAACGCGTAATGAACGCATAGCGCGTTTTAGAACACTGCTTAAAATATATCTTATGTTATACATAATCATAATATATAACTTCAACATTAATATAGACATTTTATTCCGCGCAAAGCGCGGATTACTATCTAGTGCACTATTAAAGATCATTGAAACTCTTACAGAATCTCCAATGTATTACTTCATATTTTACTTTAAAATAGTGCAACAACAAAATGAAGTAAGATTTTACTCTAATGTATTACTCTATTTTTTATTCCAAAAATTAATATTTAAAATATTAAACTTTTATTTAATTAATAATTGTTGCTAACACCTTCCACTCACAAAAACTACCAATTAACCCTAAATATCTTATGTTTATAAAAGATCCACAATATATAATATATTGTATCAATAACACTGATATGGGAGAAACGCAACGAAGATACCCCAGAACCAGTCAACTATATGAAGTTTGTTAAGAGCTTTAGTTGCTGACATGGACGACCACATCCTCAAGAGCCAGAACGGTGTTTGAATACCATCCGTGGTCATCGTCGTACACCATCTTTATGCATATATGTGTCTGTTGTGTTTGTCTAGCTAGTACGTGCCTTATCAACCGCCTCTTTCTCCTTTGTACAATTTATGCTGATAATAATCGCGGTCTTATAGGCTTACGTATCATCTCTGTCCTTGATGTTTTTTTTTTTTTTTGTAAACTTAATCTCTCTGTCTTTGATGTTGTTGGTATGTTCGTAATATAATATGTATGTGTTTGTTAAAACTACGTAAGATATAAGAAATTTTTACCCTCAGAGACACATTTTATCTTTTCAATATCACTAAGAGACACATTGTGATACAACACACTTTCTTGTGGTCTTGAAAAGCCTAGGCCCGGCTCTGCCCTCAACTAGAGTCATCTTCACTTAGATAGAAATCATACCCAACTAGACCAATCTAGTTAACCAAAACCAAACAGATTCCTCATCTTTTACTTTTTACAAACCCTCCGTTTACCTTATCTTTTTCCTTTTTCACGGTTCTTGTTAATCTTCTCTTTCTCCAGGATACGCCGACGAACCCGATGAACCCTAATCCTGTCTCTTTCATTTTCTGACTCTCTTCTCCGATTACGCTTCTCTGTTTAACCCAATCATCGCGAGTTCGATTTCTCGACCCAGATGTTCTTGATTCATGTGTTCACATTTTCCAGTGTCCATAATTTTACCATCTACAATGTGTATGTTCATATCTAACTCGTCCACAACTTTTCGTGTCCACAAACACTTGACATGCAAGGTGCAATTTCTGCTTCAAAATCGAACCATTTTAGCTTTGTTTTGTTTCTAATGATATATCTCAACTTTCGTCTCTTTGTTCTAAAATTAGCAGAGAAGGAAGAAAAATAGTTTATTCCCTGTCAACTGTTCACCGTAATCACAACCATTGCGTCCATACATATCCATCTATAAGTATCTGTTAAGTGTCCACGTTTCTTGCGTCCACATTCTTTATGTCCATAAATTTTCTATTGATTGTGCTCGATGACTTTTCAGATTTACTTAATTTTTCTACTATATTATGTACATATAACAAGTAAAAAGATAATTAAACAGATTTTAGTTTGCTTGTCCATAATTCTTGTTTCTACAACTTATTTGTAATTTACGTGTTCACAACTCATTAATCCACCTTTTTTTTTCTATCCACAATATAAATGTCCATCAATATAAATGTCCATATTTCATTTGTCCACAAATGCTTAATCCAAAAATCTGAGTTTACAACTATTTTTACTTTTTAGCTTCTTTCATTTATTCCAACCAGAAGGAATATTTGGTTTGGTTCTTTAAAGGGACATCCTCTTCTCATTCACGTTGGTTAACAAGCTGAGGGTATTTTTGTCCACCATAAAGACACATGTCCTAACAATGTGTGTCATATCCATTATGTATCTTTGAGCGTAAACAAAAGACACAAAGTGTCTCAGAGTGTAAACGTCTCAAGATATAAATCGCTATATGTTAGGATGTCCTCTCATTATCTATCACATACAATAAATTTCATAAAATTAATTAGAAGAAAAAACTCACAATGCAACAGATTGATTAACTAAAATCCTGCCTTACTTAAGAAATCAAATTATCAAAGACAAAGATGATTATTTGATGTTGTTATGGTCAGGCCTGGTTATGGTATTCGCAATATGCATATGATAATTCTGTGTCGGTTATACAATGTTTATGTAAAAGTGCATGGTGTTGTGATATTTAGTCTCATTATCTCCGACATAATTAAAATTTCAAGATCACGAGTTTAGTCCCATTTCCACCAGATGAACGTTGTTCAATATGTTAACTGTGAAGTCAACGAGATCTCATATATAAGGGTGTGCCGGTGTGCTTTGCACCAGACCAATAATTGGGCTTCAAAGATTTTAAGTCATCCCTAGGTAACGCCGACACTGCCAAAATTTATATTAAGATTTGGGGCAACAACTATTAATATAAGTTGGTTCATGATCCACTAGTTCTATATCTTGTTTTAAACATCTGAGGAATATTTCTCTCTCATGTTTTTGCTCTCACCGTTTCCTCTTTCTCATGTATAATCCTGTGTTTTCCCCATTCCCACCTCAAATTTGATCTCTTTTCTGCATTTGCCACACAACTTTCAATCATTTTTATTTGTTTCAATTTGAGTTTTCTGATTTATGTTTTTAAGTTGTACCAATGCCATCACATTTGATATTTAAGCTTTTTGACAGAATTGCATGTTTGTTCTATCAAATGTAATGAATTGTTCACTGAGGCCCATTAGCACTAGACTCAGCCCATTTTATGTTTGTTGTCACTTGTCACACCATGTTATGTATTAACGTTTTGAGTAACCAGAGCTTCACTACCCAACTCTGATCAATGTTTCTGTTCCCCACCAGTGTTGGTGGCGATGCTTTTCGACGACTTTTTTAGGGTAACATTAAGAAGCCTTTGCTTTTGAAAAAAGACAACCGTTAGGTCCCCTATTTAACACATATACATATATATATGTTTTTTTTTTTTTGTCAATACTTGTTTAGTATTGATCATGATATGATCTATGAGTAAAATTTTAAAATCAATGATATGCCACATTACTACCAAGTTTTTTTTTTTTAAAAAGGGTTAAAACCCGAGTCTATTAAAAACATATACATAACTTTCAGGTGGGAGGTGCAGACCACGACCGGCTTTCTCCCTAGTTTTCGTATCTGCAGCCGTAGTGAGCAGAACAATGTGACTTAGTTTCCGCGGCAGTAGAATCGAACCTATAATGTGTTTAGCATCCAAGATCCGTCCACTACCACTGAACGACAAGACCCGCTCAATTACTACCAACTTTTAATAGACGAATACATTTCCTCTTGTTGTTGATATTGTTAATAGCTTCCCATAAAACGTACAATTAATTAGTACAGTATTAATTCTAAATTTCACGATTTAAAATTGCAAGGAGTTATAAGAAGAAGAAAAAGTGTTGTCAGTTTATCACCGTTTTACGATTTTTGTAGACGTGAACATGCAAATATTATACAATTTAAATCTGGTTAAACGGAAAAATGCGTTGAAAAATCCTGACGGTACAATGTTATTCTAATAAGCTATTACAAAACATATCAAATCAGAAGCATCTGGTGAAATATTGCAAACATAGTTCTTAATAGTATTGATAGGATTTATGTTGCCAACGTTAAGATATGATTAATTCCGTTAGTTTAAGGTAGAATATTAGCAGAAAAGCAAGGTTTGAACCAGAAAATTAAACAATTCTAGTATATGTCATGAAGATGTACACATTGCTTTGACAATGATGAATTGCAGACCACCTAATAATAGAGAGAGGGACAAACTGATTCAAACTCGAGTTTCTATTAGTCTTCCTTCGCGTCTAAACTAATTTAAAACATTTTTTAAATCATGTGCATTAAGTAAAAAATGGATGATTATAAACATGATCAATTCAAATGTAAGTAAAAAGATAATCAAAAGACATATTAAAAATAAAAAGGATCACAAAATAAGCGGATTGATCAAACTATATTTTTAGCTGTCTTTGGTTTTTGATTATTTTGCGTTGTCTCTCTATAATTTTTTTCTATTTTCCAATTTATTTCGATCTACTTGACAATTTTTTTATATCTTTTTTGCCTTTGTTTTCTAATTGTTTTTGCTTTTAGATGGTTGTGGGCCTTGTGGCAAAGAGATTTTGGTCTCAGCTCCTTCATTTTTTCAAAATGTAGAGGTGTAGATATTAGAGGTCTCATCTAATAATATTTGGTGAGCCAAACTGCCAAAGGGTGCAGATATGTTTGGAGTTGGGCAATACGCTTTCTCACTTTGTTTCCAGCTTTTTTTTTTTGTTTTTTTGTTCGGAGCTCTTCGATGAAGTATTGTTTTGGATGCATGAATAAAGTATATTTTTTTTTTTATAAAGTATCTTAGTTTCGTTATTTGTCTTGGTTTTGTAGAAGGTTGCGTTTTCACATCCCCATGTTGGTTGGTTGGTTTGGGTTTCCATTCCCTGAGGTTCATCTTGTTTTAGCTTTCTTGTATCGAAGCATTGTATTTTTTGGGGTTTATGTCTCTCTAGAAGTTTAGAACCTGCCGGTTCCTCCATATTCCACCATGACAATTGTTATCAAAACAATGCTATTTTGTATTTTTTCCGTTTCATTAAGTGTTTTAGAAAAAAAAAATTGTTTCACAAAAATAACTTTTTTTTGTATTTTTTATGAAAAAAATTGTGATTTTCAAAAAAAAATTAATTAACTTTATTAAATTATTATTAATTAAAAATTAAAAATTACAGAAAACGATATATTTATTATAGTGGTTTAATATGTTTTTTAAATATTGAAAACAATTAAAAAGTCGTATCTTTGTGAAAAAAAAAGTATTTAGTTTTTATGATATTATATGAATGAAATTAAATGTTATAAAAAAGTATTTAGTTGATTATGTACGGAGAGAGAGGAAAGGATGGTTCCGGTATGATAAACGTTTATTTGAAAAGCCGGGTTTTGTGGAGACAGTTCATACAGTTTGGGAGCGCACTGGTACTATTGAGCTTTGGAATGAGAAACTGGCTTACTGTAGGGGGGAAATAGTCTGTTGGAAAAGGAGAAACCGTACTAACTCTTCAGTGATGATCCAAGAAATCAGGGATAAAATTGACAATGCTCTTCGAAACAGCTCTATATCCACTGAGCAGGTCAATGAATTCCGGCGAGATTTAAATAGAGCTTATTATGAGGAAGAGGAGTATTGGAGACTAAAGAGTCGGAATAGATGGCTAAACCTGGGTGATCGTAATTCCAGATTTTATCATGGATTAACAAAGGCTAAAAGGAAACATAGTACTATTAAAGGTATGTATGATCAGAATGGTATTCTTCATACAAAGGATGAAGCTATTGCTCACATAGCTGAAGATTACTTCAAAAATATGTTCTCCTCTTCGAATGTCATGATTGGTAATGATGTAATCCCACATATAAGGCGAAAAGTAACTCCGGAAATGAATCAAAGGTTGCTAGCTGTGGTATCAGAGGATGAGATTAAACGGGCAATGGATTTGATTGGTTCTGAACGAGCTCCGGGATCAGATGGTTTTACAGCTTCTTTTTACCACCAGTTTTGGGATGTGATGGGTCCAGAAGTATGCTGTATGGTAAAGCGTTTCTTTGAAACTGGAGTTATGGAGCCACGGATTAACCATACTAATATTTGTCTGATACTGAAGTTCCCGGGTGCATCTGATATGTGTAATTTTCGACCTATCAGTCTTTGTACAGTTGCGTATAAATTGATCTCTAAGATCATGTGTCTGAGACTTCAGCATTGTTTGAATGATATAATATCAGAATCTCAAGCTGCATTTGTTCCTGGAAGGCAAATATCTGATAATATTTTGGTAGCTCATGAATTGATCTCCGCGTTATCCTCGAAACAGGATTGCTCTCAGCAGTACATGGCGGTTAAAACTGATATAAGTAAGGCTTATGATCGAGTTGAATGGTCATTCCTTAAAGCTACTATGCTTCAGCTTGGTTTTGACCCTCAGTGGATAGAGCTGACTATGGAATGTGTGCAGACAGTTTCCTACTCAGTATTAATTAATGGTCTTCCGTATGGTAATTTTAGACCATCACGAGGCTTAAGACAGGGGGATGCGATGTCTCCTTATTTGTTCCTTTTATGTGTGGAGGTCCTAAGTCAGATGCTGGATAGAGCACAAGATTTGTGTAGGTTTCAAGGTATGCGATTGACTAGAAGATGCCCAAGGGTTTCGCATTTATTTTTTGCGGATGACTCACTCTTTTTTGTCCGTGCAACTAAAGAAGATGTTGAGTGTCTAGCGTCTTTGTTTGCTCAGTATGAACAGATATCTGGTCAAAAGGTTAATTATGGAAAGTCTTCCATAATTTTTGGAAAATCGATTCCTGAAGAAGCACGATCACAGTTTCATCAAATTTTAAAAATTCATACGTTGGGTGGTGGTGGTAAATATTTGGGTCTCCCAGAGCAATTCAGTAGAAGTAAAGTATCGGATTTCCAAGGTGTTGTATCAATAGTCAAGAATCAAATATCTCCCTGGTATAACCAGTTTCTGTTGTCGGCTGGGAAGGAGGTTCTGATAAAGTCAGTTCTCCAGGCCAAACCTGTCTATCCAATGAGCTGTTTCTTGTTACCAAAATCTGTTTGTGATGATATTAATTCACAACTCTCAGGTTTTTGGTGGGGTCGAAATGATGGAAAACGCAAATTCTCATGGATCTCTTGGCAGAGATTATGCTTACCAAAGAATGAAGGAGGGATGGGTTTCTGTGATCTTCATGGTTTTAATGTTGCATTACTTGCAAAACAAGCCTGGAAGATTGAACAAAATCCTACGTCTTTACTGTCTAGAATCTACAAAGGAAGATACTACAACTCGTCGACATTCTTACAGTCGACAAGTTTAACAAGTTCATCTTATGGATGGAAATCTATCCAAGTGGGGAAAGATCTACTCAAGAAAGGTTTGGTAATGCAGATAGGGAATGGTCAGAATACTAATGTCTGGAATGATCAGTGGTTACAAACTAGTCTGCCAAGAAAGCTTATATCTCCTTGTTTATACCCAAATATGAAGGTTTCTGAGCTAATAAATCAATCATCTGCCAGTTGGAACGAAGCTATATTGGAGGAACTCTTTGTTCCTGAAGATATCATCGAGATCAAAAAAATCAGACTGTCAAGATTCAATCAATGTGATAGGTATGTTTGGCCTTTTACCTCTGATTGTAAATATTCTGTCAAGTCTGGCTACTGGACGAATACACATGTGTTCTCTGAAGATGATCCTATAGAGCCACCTCCTGGCTCGTTTCAGTTAAAGAATCAAATATGGGATTTGGAAATTCTCCCTAAAATTCAACATTTCTTTTGGAAGGCTGTGACTGGAGCTCTGGCTACCTTCGCTCAGTTGTGTTCTCGTGGTATAAATATAAATCCAATTTGTCAGCGTTGTGGTCTGGAGGAAGAAACTATTAACCATGTTCTCTTCTTATGTCCGCATGCATTAGCGACCTGGAGATGTTCTGGCTTACCATTAAATGGAATTCAATCTCATGATTTGGAACGGAACATCGCAGAATTGTTCTTTTTGCTTCACAGAAGAGATACTCCTAGTGCAGTCAGTAAACTTACATTTTGGTTACTTTGGTATATCTGGAAGTCAAGAAATGAGTTTTTGTTGGCGCAAAGAAACGTGCATCCTATGGAAGATGTGAAACGTGCTGTAGAAGGGAATGTCGAATGGAATAGTAATTTTGTGTCAGCTAAAGCAAATGGTGGGAGGCAGGTACGAAATTCAAAATGGGAACCTCCTCCGTTGGGTTGGCTAAAATGTAATTTCGATAGCAGTTTCCGAAAGGAGACTATGACTGCTGGAATAGGATGGATAGTGCGAGATGAAAATGGTCATTTTTTGAAAGCGGGCATGGTTATCCAAGAGAATGTTACGTCCCCTCTTCAGGCTGAGGCTCTTGCGTTTTTATATGCTTTACAGCAGGTTTGGATTAATGGATGGCGAAGGGTATGGTTTGAGGGAGATAGTTCCGAGCTTGCTAGAATCATTAATACGATGGAACAAGATCATGTTTCCTTGGGAAACATACTTTATGATATTCGACATTGGATGTCAAAGTTAACATGGTGCTCGCTGGAAAGTGTGCATAGGGAGCATAATATGGCTGCTGACGTTTTATCTAAAAACATAATGCGACTTAATGTGTCTGTAGTTGTTCTTAATTCACCACCTTGTTGGTTGGTTAACTATTTGTATTGGCCTTATACAGTTTAAACTTCAGTAATAAAATCTAGTTGATTAAAAAAAAAAATTTCTGTAAAAAAAAAACAAAATAAAAGTAATTAGTCAAACAACGAAAAAGAATAAAAAATAAAAAAAATATAAAAGGTGCCGAATCCAATCTTTCCTTTAATTTAGCTCCTTATCTTCCTTCTTCGAAGTTTCTTCTCTGTGCGTCAAAAGATTTTCTCTCAGAGGTTTTCTCGGGAAAGAAGTCATTAACATCTGATAAGATCCAAGAGAGAGAGAGATCTAAACCGCTTGGTCTCCGATGGGAACGCTTCAGTCATTCCGAAGAGCTTACGGAGCCCTAAAGGACACCACTAAAGTCGGCCTCGTCCGCGTCAACAGCGATTACGCCGTATCCACTCCTCTCACTCCTCCTTCGATTCTCGATTCAAATCTCTCATAGATTCGATTCTTTTTTTGCAGGATATAGAAGTGGCCATAGTCAAAGCCACTAACCACGTCGAGTGTCCTCCCAAGGATCGCCATCTCACGAGTTTGTGATTCCTTCTTTTTTTTTTTCATTTAACTATTTTTATTTTTTACTTTTCCAGATCTGATTTATCTTCTGTTACCAGAGATCTTCATCGCCACGTCAGCAACTCGGCCTCGAGCAGATGTTGCTTACTGCATTCACACTCTCTCCCGGCGAGTGCACAAAACCAGAAACTGGACGGTATCGAAGAATCAACCTTATGATAATCTCACCGTTTAAATAATCAGATCGGTTACTGCTTTGTTTAGGTTTCTCAGATCTTTATATTTTGAATGACTCGTGATCCTTCACACAGGTTGCGTTAAAAGCATTGCTTGTTTTGCACCGGCTTGTAAGGGAAGGCGATCCCACGTTTAGAGAAGAGTTATTGAACTTTTCTAGAAAAGGACGTTTCTTGCAGCTTTCTAATTTCAAGGATGACTCATCCACCGCGGGTGAGTTCTTACTGTTACCTACAGCCATGGGCCTCCTAGAAGCAAATGAGGTTCTTTTAATGTTTCTGCAGAGAGAGTTATTTTGCTTTTTGCGTGTTACAGCATGGGATTGTTCTGTTTGGGTACGCGCTTATGCTTTGTTTCTGGAGGAACGGCTTCAATGCTTCAGAGTTTTGAAATATGATATCGAGGCTGAACGTCTTCCAAAAGTTTCCCCGGGGCAGGAGGAGAAGGTACCAACTTTTTTTGGTTTCTGTGGCCTCATGTACGTTAATGGTATTCTGTTTTGGGAATTTGATTGCCAGGGGTATAGCAAAACAAGGGATTTAGATGGTGAACAACTCTTGGAACAGTTGCCGGCTTTACAGCAGCTTCTGCATCGGCTCATGGGTTGTAAGGTGCTTCTTTGATGTCTTTTCTTGTGTCGTTCTTTAAAGTTTATTTTATTGTGAAATTGTATTGGAGCAGCTTTCTTTGACGAATGAACTGAGTTTTGCTATTTTGAGTTTTTTTTTCAGCCAGAAGGTGCTGCAAAGCACAATCATATCATACAGTATGCACTCGCTTTGGTATGTTAAACTAATCCCAGGCACACAACTTACATGTTCACATTTATCCCTTGAGTTAAGTTCTGAGATCTTTTACATTTTCTATTTGCAGGTATTGAAGGAGAGCTTTAAAGTGTATTGTGCCATCAACGAAGGTATTATCAATCTAGTAGAAAAGGTAGGCTCAGTTTTTTCTTCTCCCTCAGAAGTTACTCGCTCTCTTCATGTGGTCTTTGCTTTTTCCCTGTCTCATATATATGCATATATTGCAGTTCTTTGAAATGCCAAGACATGATGCCATCAAGGCCCTTGATATATACAAGCGCGCGGGTTCGCAGGTAACTTTGTTGAGTTTTTTTTTTCTCTCTATTGGGTCCATTTAGATTTCACTTAACGAGAGCTTGTCTATCTATGCAGGCTGGCAACCTTTCTCATTTCTACGAAGTATGCAAGGGATTAGAAATTGCTAGAAATTTCCAATTTCCTGTTTTAAGAGAGGTATCAGATAATAACTTATTTGTTACATTTCAATATTTAAGGGCAGGGACAATATTATTACGGTATAACTGTGTTTTTTCTTTTCTCAAGCCTCCACAATCTTTTCTTGCAACTATGGAGGAGTATATGAGAGACGCACCTCAAATGGTTGACGTCTCAGATGGGCCATTGGTATTGTCTATATTCTCATATTTATGGTCCTACTGAAACCATTACTTTTCTTTTGTAACTTATTTTCTAAATTCTCTGTCAACATACAGCTTCTGACGTATAGGCCGGATGATGAACTTTCTGATGAACCTGCGCATGAAGAACATGAACAATCATTGCCTTCAGATAGTACTGTTATTCCCTCTGAGGAGACCCAACCTCCTGCTTCAGCAGAAACTCCACAGAATTTAATTGATACAGATGATCTATTGGTGAAGTCTTATTGCAGATGATCTAGATTTTAGATTTTTTTTTATGTCCTTGTCATTCTCCTGTCTCTGATTCTCTCCGTGTTGCGCAGGGTCTAAACAACGATGCACCTGATCCATTAGAAATCCTGGATCAAAATGCGCTTGCTTTGGCGTTGGTTTCTACTGATGGTCAGCTTCTTAAACTACACACTGGAGCGCTAAGTTCGCCTTTTGTTGTTTATCTTTCGCATTTCTGATTCAGTTTCTGTTTCCAGTTGAGTCTTCGTTCTTTGATTTGGGTCAAGCAAGAGATTCGGATCCGTCAGGATGGGAGCTTGCCTTGGTTACAACACCTAGCAGTGATATATCCGCAACCACAGAGAGGCAATTGGTAAGATAATATTCCTACGTTAACATGCATCATTAGTTGCCATTATCCTGTTTGGGGCTGGTATATTGAATTCGTGGCTTCTTAGTTATAACCGTTTTTGTCGAATGCTAGGCGGGTGGCTTAGACACGCTCACCCTGAACAGCCTATATGACGATGTAACCTACAGAGCAGCCCAACAGCCTGCTTACGGGGCGCCAGCTCCAAATCCGTTTGAGGTTCAAGACCCGTTTGGATTTTCCAACAGCGTTTCGGCCCCTTCAGCCGAAAGCAACCCATTCGGCCCCTACCAGCCAGCCTATCAGCAACAACAGCAGCAAGAGCTTCAGGTTGCACCAGGCGCTGCAAATCCTTTTGGTGACTTTGAAGAATATCCGGTAGTTGCACTTCCAGAACCGCAAAAGACCATCGGTTTTGGGCAATTTCCAGTTGTTTCAGAACCACAGATGACCACCGGTTTCGGGGGAAATCCAGTATTCGCTGTTTCAGAACCACAAGTGACCACCGGTTTTGGGGAATTTCCAGTAGCAACGGTTTCAGAACCGCAGATGATGACATCCGGTTTAGGGGAACTTCCAGTAGCGGCGGTTTCAGAACCACAAATGACCACCGGTTTTGGGGAATTTCCAGTATTCGCTGTTTCAGAACCGCAAAAGACATCTGGTTTTGGGGATTTCTCAGTAGCTGCGGTTTCAGAACCGCAGATGATGACATCCGGTTATGGCGAATTTCCAGCATTCGCTGTTTCAGAACCGCAAAAGACATCTGGTTTTGGGGATTTCCCGGTAGCTGTGGTTTCAGAAGCGCAAATGATGACATCCGGTTTTGGGGAATTTCCAGCATTCGCGGTTTCAGAACCGCAAAAGACATCCGGTCCAGTAGTCCCAGTTTCAGAAGAGCAAAAGAACTCCAGTTTGGGGGAATTCTCAGTAATCACGGCTTCAGAGCCGCAAAAGACCACTGGTTTCGGGGAATTTCCAGCTAATGCAGCAGGTGCTCATAAGCAATATAACAGCAGCAACCCTTTTGGTGGCATGTGATCGCAGCTTAAGGTAAATGCTTCGTTTGTCACAAGTTTGCGAGTTATTTGTAAAGAAAGACTCCGAGAAACACACATAATTGTAAAACTGTCTCTCTTTGGTTGGGGTGAGCAAAGAAAGAAATAAGGTATCTGTTATGCATTTAAACAAATACAATCACTCCTAGTTCGCAAGCATTGCTTTGTTTTGAATGAGATTTACAAGCTTTGCAAAAATCCTACGCTTGGTGTAAACTGTTAGAGAGCATCATTAGTACCCCTCACTTTCTGAATAAATGTCAAACAACATTTTTCACACGGAGACCTTTTTCACACTGATTAAAAAAATTGTTGAAATATATGTAAATTGTTAATAGTTATACCTTTCTGTCTATTAGTGATGGACCTAACTCACACCCAAAAGCTAACTCAAGAGTGGAGGATTGCCCATACATATATATATGCCCAAGGACCACACATCTTTAACGATGTGGGACTCTAATAGCCCCTCTCGAGATGTGGATGGGAAACGGTCTAATCGGAAACAACCCAAGTCCAACATCTCGGAAATACCACAGCAAGATGGACCATTTTTATAGGCTACATAGGTAGACAACTATTTATATGGGAAATAATCTGCTGGGCTTAACCATGGGCTCTGATATCATATTAGTGATGGATCTAACTTACATCCAAAAGCTAGCTCAAGAGTGGAGGATTGCCCATACATATATATATGCCCAAGGACCACACATCTTTAACGATGTGGGACTCTAATACTGTCAAATAATAATAAATAAAATTATTTATAAATTTAATGTATTTTGCAATTAATTTTCAGCTGAAATTGTAAAATGATATTTTTTGTTTAACAAAAAAAATGTTAGAATAACATTTATTATGAAACAGAGTGAGTATTTAACGTATAGAATTATAACATTATTTCTTTTTGTAATCAAAGATTTTAACTAAATGAATAGTAAACTAGCAGGGGAAAGGAACGTTAGACTTGGTTTTGAATATAATTAAACTTTGCTTAATGCAACACAAAACTCGGAGTTCCAACGCAGTAAACTCTAAGCACACTGATCATACTTTATTATACACAAGTATTATAAATTCATATCAAGGCCTATAGTGGTAGGCTCCACTATTGGCGTATGTGTTGACTATAGCAAGCGCATTACTCGTGAACCTCTTGACGTCGGCGACTTTCTCGCAAACGGCTGTCTTCGTCTCTCCTTCCTCCATCTCCTCCGTGATCCCATCAGTACACGTCTCCTCGTCCGTCAACGCTGCACTCATCCACGTCTGCACGTTACTCATCTGGAACCTAAACGTCGGAGCTCCGGGACGACGGTGGTTCATCTCTCGGAGTTGACGGAGCGAGCCACGCATCTTCTCCATGGCGTCTCCCACATTTGAAACGCAGTCGTGGACGGCGGCGGAGGCTGAGGCGCGTGAGAGTTTTGAGAGATAAGTCGCCGTGTGTTTTGCGCGGGAAAGGGAAACGCCGACGGCGACCCTAGCTAGCCTCGCCGGGTTATATTGTACGGAGGAGGCGTAGCCAGCTAACGACGTGAAACACACGTCAGGGTAGAGCGTTGCGTTGCAACTCGTACGGATGAAATCTAGGTCGTAAGTTGTTGTTGGTCCAGGAGGGAAACGGACGGCTGAGATTGTCCGGAAGATGAAGAGTAAGCTGGCGAAGTGAAGAAAGGCTGACGTATAAAGCTGCCTTGCCATCTTTAAGACTTGTTTATGTTTTAAGGTTTTTGGTAGTTTACGAGAAAGATTGGAGGGTTTATGTAGGCATTGAGAAATGGAGATATCTGACATGTGTGCCCTTACAATGTTCATTATAATCACATTATTGCCACTAATCATTTTGTCTGGTGCATTTTATTCATGGCTGGTGTGTAAAAGAAGGCTTGATAGTTTTCAACTCTTACCTTTAAAGAAAGCCCATGCTTTTAGGTTTTTTAGGTGTGCACGTGAGTGAGATTTTGGATGGACATAACCAGTTGCAATTCGACCACGATAGAATCGTACGGTGAAGAATAAGATGATGGGATTCACCAAATTACGGAATGGACTATGCGGAGATTCGCCTACCCGCAATGTTTCTGCCCATATAAAAAGTTGTCCAAGAAGAAAATGTACGCACGCGTAATTATTAAACATTTCTAAACTTTTTTTTCAGAATGCTCCAACTAGAATGGGATTAAGATACAATCATATAGGAGATCAAACTATTAGGAAAATTTCTTATTTACTTTGTAGTCTCAAGAGACTATCATCGATTTGATAATAGAAACTAATATAGTTCATATAAGCTGTTGGAATTATACACAAAAATATATCGCTTTTAAGTTAGTGCGAAATATATATACGGGAACACAGGTTCAGGCATCTCTGCCGTCAATTCCTGGAAAATGGTGTTTTACAGATGGATCATGGAAAGAGGGGATATGTTTTCTGGTCAGGGCTGGTTCAGTGTTTTAGAGGGTTTTGAAGGTCTAATGGAAGCCAGGAATGTAAGGGATTCTTTAACTCCCTTGCATGCAGAGATGGACGCGCTACTATGAGCTATGGAATGTATGAAGAATTTACGTCAATTATAGGTTACATTTGCAACGGATTGTTCTCAATTGGTGAAGATGGTTTCGGAACCAGAAGAGTGGCCAGCTTTTGCAAGTTATTTAGAAAATATCAAGAGTCTGAAAGAGAGCTTCACACGATCAGAGATTATACATGTACCAAGAACGCAAAATACAAAGGCGGATAACCTAGCACGCAGTGTCAGGAAACAAACGTCTTTCGTCGTTCACATGGATCAATATCTTTCGGTGTGGTTTATAGAGTCAATATGAGTCTGTAATGTTATCGACAAAAAAAAAATATATATATATATATGTGTGTATGTGTGTGTGTGTGTGTATGAGTGAAAAAACATGTGATGCCACCATCGTTTTAGTAAGTGAAAAATCTATCGCTTCTCACCATGTTGCTTAAGAAGTAAAGTCCACTTAGAATGCCACTTCCGAAAAAATGAGTGTGTATAGCATGTAGTGGGGAGGTAGCCGACATTACATATAGTATATTATAAAACATCTGATTGGTAGTATTGTTTGAGGTAGGCTTACTTTTTGTGTAAATATTCAATAAGATGATGCAAAAAGTTAAAAAAAGAAGATATTTTAAAGTCTGTGGTAGTACACAATTTTGATGTATATATTTCCAATATAGTGTCAATTGTTGGTCTTCGAGAGAAATCTATTATGTTGCTGACTTGAATTGAACTTGTCCAACGACAATAAGAAGATTGTAATGTATCAGAAATAGGGAAGACTTTAGCAAACCCTACTACACTAGGCAAGAATGTGGTATTATGAACACAACAACAACACAACTATTGTGTATATTACTCTAAGGCCCATTACCACCAACCCTTTAGTTTTTATCATAACTAATTAACTATCACTGAAAGCCCGAAAGATGATTACCATGATGCTGTTAATCATTTTATCTTCCTTGGCCATGTACAGCATGGATTATCATTATGTCATTCCTACACTTTCTACAAGTGATCCACCTTCCAGTATGTGAAGGAAATGATTTCGATATATTATATAATATGTTTCTTTTCATTCTTCGTGAGCAATTTATTTCTCCATAAACAAGAAATCAAAGTGATTTTCCTCTTTTTTTTCCAATAGTCCGACGGCCTTACACCGTTGGGATACTTCGAATAAACTAGCATACAAATAAGATATTCTAGTGCTAAGAACTTTTCTCAAGAGATTTTCCAAACTGTTGGGTCCTTGCTTTGGATGGTCTTTCCCCGTGTGAAAGCAGTTGGTTCCATAATTTTAGAATTCTGATGATCCCAAGTATTACATCCCCGTCATTGCATTTAAAAGACTGAAAAGTAATATTTTATACCATCCCCATCATTGCATTTACGTGTTTTGGATTTTCTTGGTCATTTCTGAGTCTTCTGTCCAAACGAATTAAATTCCATACTATAATAAGAAGCATTTGTAATGAATTTTAAAATTAAACTTTTGCAAACCTTTTAAGTCATTGTTCAATTACTTTTTTTTATTTTTGTTAAAAATGTAAATATCATTTCAAGAAATGAAGATAAGCTGTTACAATAAGTTGTTGACAAACTGTAAAATCTAAGGTAATTGGTTCCACTGCAAAAAAAAAAGATAAAAAACATGGAAGCAAACGACAATCGGTAAAACCCAAAACTTCAACTTGTAAGGATCAGTAGAGAGTGATAGCGATAAACGAGCAAATTTCTAGCTAAGGGTAACATGAGAGAGCAGCAAGGAAAATATATGCCCAACCGCAAAGAAGGCAAAATGAATTTGTTTCATCTGGCAGCAATAGCGAAGTTCCTTTTGGGGACAAAACACCAAGACAACACAAACTAACAGAACTTAATAGAGTTGACAAAAAAAAAAAACAGAACTTAATAGCAGGAGCTCAATCGCGAAATCGAGCCGCATCTCCACTCCCAAATACTAACTTAAGTGCTTAATAGCAGGAGCTCGCACCAACCCAAGCCACATCTCCACCTCCAAAACCAGATCAAAGGGAGCTTAATAGCAGAAGCTCACTCACAAAGACAAGCCGCATCTTCCTTCTGAAGCCTTACTACCTCCTCCAAAAGCTAAGCAAAGCGGTAAGCAAAACCAAAACCAAGAGGTCCCCAAAGTCCGCAAAGCTGAACCGAGAATACTCCATATATGAACAAAAAGCGGGTCCAAAAACGATGTTGCATCGAGAGACCTAAGGACACATCAACCTTCACAAAGGATAATAGAGAGCTACTACCAACGGTTGCCAAGCGACCACGCCGGTGGCACTGGGATGCAGCAACTCCAAAACAGTGGAGCCAACGAAGAGAAAGCAACAGACCCAACAAACTAGTCTCTAAGCCACTGCTGCCTTTGAGAACCAAAGAGCTGTTTCACAAAGCAAAGCTGAGCACCGAACCCTATAAACCGACCATTGACTCAACAGTCACCACTCTCGACTCTTCTTGACACCAAAACGGAGGAAGAGACCACGGATTTACACCATCCCGAGCTGGAGGAGACGCCGGAGAGCTTCACACGCCCAGAACCAGAGACATATCGAAGAGAGAAGGTGAAAGGCAAGACAATAGCAAAGAGAACAAGAGGAAGGGTAAGAAGGAGCGCCTCCGGCACCGCAGACACCGGAGCAAGACGAAACAGAGGTTTGGGGGCTGGAGAGAAAGATTGGAGGAGAGAGAAAAGCTGGTTCAATTACTTCAATTACATTAAGTTTTTAACCAATTCACTTCAATTACATTAATTTTGAGTTTTTTTTTTCAGGTTAGTAAAGTGGTATTAAGATAAAAATAAGAATAGCAATAAACCAAGTTTTTGTTCCCAAAATAGCACTCAAGGCTCAAAGTCACAAAAATAGGTTTCATTAAAGAGGTAAATATACACTTATACCCCTTGGGTTAATTAATCCAAACCTTAGGGTTTAGAGTTAAGGGGTGAGGTTTTGGAATTAGGGTTTAAAATTTTATAAAAAATAAAATAAAAAATAAAAAATAAAAATTTTAAAAACAGTTTTAAAAAGTATTTTTAAATTATAAAAAAAAAATTTGAAAAAAATAAAAAAACAATTTGGAAAAAAATTTGAAAAAAAAATTTATAAAAATTTCGAATCTGAAAACATATAATCTGAAACTATAAAAAAATTCTTTTTTTATTTTATTTATTTTTATTTATTTTTGTTTGTTTATTTAATTTTAAACCAAGAGTATTAGGGATATTTTACCCTTCAATGAATGTCATTTTTGTGACTTTCTCCTTCTAGTGCTATTTTTGAGACATAAACTTCAAAAGGTGCTATTATTGACAATTGCCCAGGTATTAACTAGGGGCGGGAAAATAACCGAACGGAATGAAACCGAACCAACCGAACCGAAACTAATTCAAACCAAACCAAAGTCTATTTCAAACCATTCGGTTGAAGATTTTCCTAATCCGAATGGTTCGGTACGGTTTTAAACCGAACCGAGAAACCGATGTGTTTTTGTAATTATTTAAATTAAAAATATTAGTAATACCAATATACTAAAATTTTAATACTAAACCACATATTTTCCATTTTTTATTCATTAACATATATTCTTCTAACCTAATATGTAATCATCAAACTATTTGATTTAAAATATTTCATTCATTCTAGGCTTTTTAATTTTAATGATATAAGAGACATTACTAATGATGTTGTTGTTGTTTTTTTTTACTTTAGTTAACTTTCATTTGTTTTAATACTTATATACACTTTTTTATTTTTTAAAGTTTTTTGTTTCAGTTTTATATTGAATTTATTTCACATCGTTTATGTTTACATAAATTATGTTATAAAACATAATTTCTCTTCGAAAAGTTAAACTAAGAAGAATCTAATTAAACTGATTCGAAAAAAAAATAAACCGAACTGAATACAAACCATATTGAATATAAACCGAACCGAATACAAACCGAACCAAACTAACTATGGTTTACTTCAGTTGAAAATATACTAGAACCAAACTAATTAAACCGAACTCGAACCGAATCGAGAAAATAACCGAAGTGCCCACCCTACTATTAACTTCGAACATATAGAAAGAAAGTCTACTATGGTTAAAACTTTAAGTTGAGCCGTTTATAACAGTGGTCGGTAGATCCGCAAAATTTAATTTGAAGTTTCATTCTCAAATCTTATATGGCGGCTCAATAAGCTCCACCAAAGACTTTAAAGTATATCAAAAGCAAAAGTCCACTTGAAATATTATCAAATAAATAACATCTTACATACATGGCGGGTCCTATATCTTACTGGAACATCTTACGTTTACTGATTTCAGGTTTTGCCCCTCTTCAATCTTGTATATACTCATACATAAACAGAATAAACTATCATTATGCAATGTTATTTTAGTTTCCATGATTAATTTTACCTTTTTATTCTACATAAGTATTTATTTTCCACATTATGACAAATTGAAGCCTTTGTATTTATATTGTCTGAATGCTGGCGCGACTTCATCAATATCCTCGCGGCTCCACTGATCATGTTGTTATTACTTACTGATAGACATAAAAGGTGGCCAATGAGCTAGTATATGGTCCATGTTTAATAATGATACATACGCCTATAAGATTAATGATACATACATCCACTTGATTATCCAACTGAAACATAAAAGTTGTATGGCTAATAAATTCAACCCGTCTACTTGTAATTCATCAATGCCCCATTGATAGGAAGGAAAACAATACACAAGGTTTTAACCTCTCGAGATACTTTAGATACAAACTATATGAGACATCATATATAATATATTGGGTTAACATGTTAGCTTAATTAGTCTTCTAATATTCTCTCTCTATATATATTCTCCTACTTTAGTAATATACAGATATTAAAAATATATATAGATAAATTGTATGACACTAGTTTGCAAAATGATTGACGGGGACCTGGAAATAAAGATATTGGGTCAAAGATATGAAAATAGAAATAGTCACTTGCGTGCCATCAGACATCTTCTATATGATCCGGTCGTGATTTCTAACTAGAGATAATATTGAAACCGTCGACGTGAAATATTCATTCGTAATAACATTTTGGAGCAAAAACTTTCATGAGTTTTTTTTTTCTGAAAAAGGGCTTAACTTTCATGAGTTCTCACACATAGTTTTTTTTTCTTTCTAAAATTCCCCAATTTTGATATTTTAGAGTCATGCATGCAGGATTTCTTAACACATGGATAATGTAGTAAATAACTAAAGCCTATCTACCATATTGATATTTCATGTGGATATCTATAGAAAAGAGAGAGAGAATTAGGTTTATTTTTATTTTCCAAAAAAATAGTTTATAACTATAAACTTTTCTATCACTCTGAAATAGTAAAACTTACTTAAATAAATTAGAAAAGTCTTCTGATTAATTTCTTTTTCCCCAATGATACAGACTGTTTGGTTTAAAGACTTTACATATTCATAGTCATAGTTATCATTTCTAGCTCCATGTATCTAAATCTAAAATGAATTTTTCTGTTAGAGTTGATTGTTTTTATAAAAAAGATATTATATATTTTAATAAAATGAGTAGAGTTTCAAAGAAGTGCCGTCGTAGAAATGATTTTTTTTGTTGGAAATGATTAAAAACAGTGTTATATGTGTGTGTCATCAATCATCATCATCCATTTTAAATAAAATGGATTCCTTAAAACAAAACCTTAGAAGAAAGGGTAATTAAAGTCAAGAAGATATTAAGTAATCGCGATGGCTATATACTTTCATTTTAACAAATATAACTTATTATAATTTGAAATAGTCGAGGTTAATCCTGACGAGTTAAAAAGATAATGGACTCTAGTGTCCTTATAAATACAAGCATCATCCTTCGTTTTTTATCAAGATATTAAACATATTTTTCGTTACAAAAGTATCCTTCTCTCTATCACTCTCTTTCGTGATGGAAGCTAAACACCTTCATGACCAGCCTCAAGCTGAAGGAGAATGGTCCACAGGCTTCTGTGATTGCTTCTCCGATTGCGGAAACTGTAATAGCAAAAATCCGGCCGTTTTTATTTATTTATTTCCCTATCTCTTTGAACATATTTAATTGTACGTATGAAAAGATAATAAATAACTAATCATATGGTTGTTATCAGTCTACAGTTTATACTTTGATCTATTTTTAGTTAATTTGTCACCTGATACTTTATTATGGAAAAAAAGAACCCAACAAAACTTACTACTGATCTTCCAAAATGAATGAACAGGTTGTATCACATGCTGGTGTCCATGTATTACATTTGGCCAAGTCGCTGAGATTGTTGATCAAGGATCAACCAGTAAGTTTAATTACTTAAATCTTAGACCATATAACAAGACATATATATAAAATATTGTCAAATTTAAAGAAAGGCAGCAAGCGGTAGCGATAAATAAATTGCTGTTTTGGAAATCTCAGCGTGTGGTACGGCTGGAGCACTATACACGTTGATAAGTTTTTTCACGGGTTGCGGATGTCTCTACTCGTGTATCTATCGTGGAAAGATGAGAGCTCAATACAATATTGGAGGCAATGATTGTGGAGATTGCCTTAAACATTTCTTCTGCGAACTCTGTGCTCTCACTCAACAATACCGTGAACTCAAGAACCGTGGCTACAATATGAAACTTGGTATTGATTTCTTTATACCTGGTTTTTTTTTCTCATTTTGTATTGTAATCTCCAAACATTCACATTCACTAAAATTAATGTGGTATTTTAGGATGGGCCGGGAACGCACAGTTGCAACAGAACCAAGGCGTGGCGATGGGTGCTCCAGTCTTCCAAGGCGGCATGACCCGCTAAGACTCATTCCTTTACATGTAATTTATATATTATAAAGTGAGGTCTAATCTTCCGTGTGGATTTGTGTAATATGCTTGTTATGATTTATGAAAATGATTGTATATGTTTGTATAATACTCGGTCAAAGATATGTTACTTGGACTAACATGTCATTATACGTCTGTGATTTGGTTTGGTCGAGAATGTAATTGTGAGGTTGAATAGTCTACAAAAAATTTGCTTTTTTCTTTCAAAATTTATAGATTTGTTTATAGCTGTCGTTGATATTACCGTTCACTTTCTCCTTCAACATAGGAAAGGCAAATTAACATCCACGAATTATTGGGTACGCACCAATTTATTCGGATTTGGTTTAAATGATTTGGTTTGGTTCGATTTGATTTTATCAGTGTTTGATTCTGATGTACTTAACTTGGAGATGTGTAGAATTTGATGAAATATTATAATTAAAATGTGATTAAGATTGAGAAGTAAGAGCTGGATTAATTTTACACTTATTCAAGATGAATAATATAGTGTGTAATACTCCCTCTGTTTTTATATGATGTTTTAACACACAAATTAAAAAAAATTAATTTTAATAAAAGCACTTGATTACAACAAAAAAGTAACAAAAATTTACTAATCATTGCTATTCTGAACTAATAAGACAAAAACAACATATTAACATTTAATATTTTAATCATTTACTTTAATAGTTTTACATAAAAAAATTCAAAACATCATATATATTGAAACAAAAACATCTTCTAAAACATCATATAAAAAGAAATGGTGGAAGTATTAAATTCTATAACTGAAAACATTATCTCCTTTTATCTATTTCTGAAAAACAATTAATTACACTTACATGTGCCATTTAATGTACGAAAATTAATAACTAAACACAATGCTGATTTTACAAAATCAATTATGTTGCATGCATCACATGTTGGTGCCCGAATATTAACTACCTTTAGCCAAATAGATATAACTACTGATCGCGAGTCCACCTGTAAATTATCTAGACACATTCCATTGTGAGATAAGATTCCACCGGTAAATGATCTAGACACATTCCATAGTGAGAGGGTTCTTTCAAGTTATTCTAAATGTGAGATATAGCAATAAGTAATAGCGGTTTGAAAACGCAGCGTTAAGGTTGGAGCCTTCTATGCGTGTATAAGCAGTAACATGATGTATCTACTCATATTTGTACAGAGACAAAATGAGAGCTCAATACAATCTTCGTGGTGGTGATTTCGGAGATTCGTGTAGACATTTTTATGCAAGGTATGCGGCAGGCGATTTAACTCAAGAATACCGCGACCGCAGGATCAGTATAGCTTGTGGTATGTATTTTGCTCTTTCATGACCCCTTTTTAATGCATGCATTTTTTACATAGAAGTGTACGAGGTTTAAATTTTTGATGCAAGCTTGGCTCCAGTATTTTCAAAAGAAAAAAAGCTTGGCTCCAGTAGGACTCTTTTAGCTATTCTAGTAGGCCAATCTCTGTTTTTATTTCTTTTGGGCTCATATTGGCCTCTTGTCTACTTCTTTTTGTAATGTTACAAACCTTATCATTTGATAATGAAATTCACAAACTTATTTTAAGAAAGAACTACGGCATGACCTAGCAGTAGGCCGTTGCTAGATTTATTCATGCATTTTTACATAGCTATTTACTATTTTTTTAAAAGAAATTAACGACCAGTTTTTAATTATAAAAATTAACTTCATAGCAAATAGGGTTGTAGGAGTCGCCTTGTTAATTTTACAAATTCCTCAACTTAAGATTTGGGTCGGTCGGTGTCACAAAAAAAAAAAAAGATTTGGGTCGGTCTATTTATTATTGTGACCAACCTGAATCAGTTTTGAGTGGCAGACGGAACCGAGTTACTTTTTGCATGATCAGGAAGGTGTCAACAAAGAGTAGTGGGCCCGAAACAGTCGAATACTTCGTTTATCCCAATAAATCAATACTGTGTCTACGTTAACAACTACTAAGTTTAATAAAACTTGGATGATTTGGAAATTGTGGATGGCGTGTTTCGCACCGGATGGTATTTTTTTTCTGTGTACCGACAAAGCGGATGACATTTAAGACGTGGAACATCCGAGTTTCCACAAAATCGCTGTTTAACTAGAAGACTTATAAGTATTTTTGAACTTTTTTAGTTTTCATTAAAGTTGATGAAAAGTACCAATCAATGTAATATTTATTCAATGTTCTTGGCTGATGACACCTTCATGTAGTCGGGCAGAAACATGTTTATACTATATCTACAAATGTGAACGGAAGTTTTCCAAAAGATAAAGTCGAAGAAGCCAAATTTCAGTGGACGAGCTCACCACGTGTAATACATCACCCTCATCATGTCATCAATCATGTTCTTCGTGTTAATTTCATCGTCCTAACCTAATGTTACAGAATACTTGGTGGCATGTCTCTATTTAAACTAAAAATACTATTTTTTAATAAAGATGATATTTTTTTCTATTGTTAACATATACTATTAAAAAGAAACATTAATTTTATATCATAAATCCAACATTTTTATGTTATTATCAGTTCTCAAGAAAATTTAATCGATGGTAAATCAATTATCTCAATTTTTTTTTAAATATTATATTATTACTATTAAATAATAAAAATAGATTAAAAACACAAAAAATAGCTTTGTGAAATTTTTTCTTTTTCAAAACGTTTATTTTGGAACAGATGTATCGCTTCTTATAGGTATGCGTTGGTTTTGCAAAAAAAAAAACTTCACTTTATCATAAACATTATTTAAAAAAAAACTGTATGGTTACGAGTTATATAGATAAACTTAGTGTATTAATTTTGGCAAAATTATTTCATTTTCTAACTAATTATTTGGTTCAAAAATAAAATTAATTGCATCGTTATAAAATCCAGAGAGATTTCTTGTGAAAAATTATGTTCTACACATTATTATCGTTATAAGTTTATTTAGATCATAGTTACATTGTAAAATGACTCAGATCAGAAGATGGGGAGAGATCCAAAGAGAGAAAAGATAACTATACAACTTTTTGTTTGCGGTCTCTACCTTTTTATAATCTTCTTCCTCCCATCTTAAGCAGTCGCACAAGCATTATATAACAACAATCACAAAACGTTTTTCTTTGGTAACAAACCGAAGTTCAAACTAACCCCATGTGGCCACGTATCTGTCGGTCGGTCGAGTTCACATGGTGTAATGCTTCAAGCACCTAAAAAACTACATTCTTCTCGTTGCTCTGGCATAAGATGTTACTAATAACCACGAGCACGTGAGAATGGTCTTTATTTCAGCAGGTGGAGATCAATTGAATCTTCGTATCTTCTTCCATTGGCTTCATTGATGGTGATGAAGAAAGCCTGTCGACCAAAGCATCCAAAGCTTCTTTCATCCACCAATCTCTACAAGCTTCTCTTGCTTCATCTACTTTCATCCACATTCTTTGACGAAGATGTTGTTCAGGCCAAAGCTCAAGCTCTTCTTTCACAAGCATCGGAAACATAAGTCCTTCATAGAATGTTCCTCTGCTTTTGCTCAAAAAATCCCATTTTCCAAGTTGTCTCTGCTCGAAAATTAATATTTAAGAACTTAGAAGATCATCCAAATAAAATAATACCAAAAACGGTATATATAAAATGAGCAGCTTCAAGTTTACCTCAACGTTTCCAATAACTCCAGCTTCTTCCAGAGACTCTCTTGAAGCAGCTTCTTCTACAGATTCATCGAGCTCCCAACCACCCTGACATTATTCAAATAAATTAAAAGTACATAGTTAACACCCTGAAGACTAATAACCACAACTTAGGGTATTTTTTGTACTTCTTGTTGGGTGTTAAAAGTTAAAATAGTTATTACCTTTGGGAACATCAGAGCATGACCCTTCTGTGATGAGATAACCAATACTTCAAATTCTTCGCTGATCGTGCCATCTGTTGAAATCTTGAGTCTATACGGAATACACCTACAGTTTCACCCAATCTTCAAAAATCAGAAACTTAAATCACACGAAAGTCAAACCCTAGATTAGTTAATTTATATGATTTCAGATCTGTCTACGTACCCTACGACTAGACGGCGTCCCTTGTTGTACCTTTGGAACTGACGACCAGTACGAGAAACCACGCACACCATTTTTTTTAAAACAAATGGCTTGAAGAATCTGAACCTAAACTTTTGGATTGTATAAAAGAAGAATGGTCACGGTTTTGTCTGGACGGCTAAAACGGAAGATGAATCTGGACAAGAAAGAAGAACCCACGAATGTTTTGCCGGTTTGGAGATCGAAGTTACAAAAACTGTTTTGAGTGTTATAAAAAAAAAGAGTGGATAGGAGTTATGAAGTTATGATAGGTGAGTGAGAAACGATGTAGATGAGACAAAAGGCGTTGTCTCTAGCCTCTTGTGTGGCTTATCGTTTTTATAGAGAAACGGCCGATTTTCTAATCCTTTTTAATTTTAATTTTATTGTTTTTTATATTTGTCGTAATATTTTACTTTTAAAACATTTCTGTCGGTTTTCGATCGGATTTCGTTTTATTTGGTATTCTGTATTACCATGGTGGGGTAGATGTGTAGATTGTGTCTAGTGTAAATCTATTTAGAGAAAAAAGCAGGTGCAGTGAAAATTATGAATGCTGAATGACGTTACGTCGTTTCATCAACCATGCATATATACCTCAATGATTATGTTTTAGCACAAAATATTAAAATCAGTTGATAATGCATTTGTTGTTTTCAAAACCTAATTCGCTATTTCTATTTTCAGTAATTTTTTTTTGAACATAATTTCCATTTTTCAATATTTCTTGAGATATTTGGTGACTCTCTTTAAAAAAAAATCAAATGCAAATATGAACGTGAATAATATATAAAAAATTGTTGACGTATATCGATTTTTTTTTCTTTTTTATTTTGAAGTTTTGAACACTCGCTGACGTATATCGATTAAATGTGAATTACGAATTGAAAGTAAATATGATTTTTAAATAATGGAGGCCCATATAGTTGCGTAGCTAGAGAGTAAGGCATAAAAAATAAACAGAGGTATGCAAGAAAATGATAGAAGTATTAATAATTTAGAGCCGATGAGGACATCAGATAATAAAGAACACCATCTTTCGCGACTAATCGATGAGACTTCTGCAGAAATTTTTTTTTAAAAATTAGACACCGCATGTAAATTTCTCTGTCGTTTCGTGGTTTAGGTTGATGCATTATGTGGGTATTTAATAATGAAAGAGAGAGAGACATTATGTAATCATAATCTTACAGAACAAAATAAAGAAAAGTCGCTATCCGTACGCGGCTCGTTAATGTTTACACCAGGGACGACATCGCCTCTTTTGCCGCATCTGCGTCTAAGTCTGTTTCCGTAGCACATGAAAAAGGAAATACTGTCGACATGGAACAATGGTTTCACCAACTAGTGACAAAAGTGAAAATGTCACTTTACAAAAGGTCATCAGCTTCAAGATGTATTTCATTACGGTTTATTCGACAATTGTATACTAATAACAAGTTATCATTTAACCAGTTCACAGTAGTTAGAAAAGAGGTTAAATGGCTTGTCTTGAAAGTTGGAAGGGCCAAAGTTGGAATCATTCCATTATATATAAACCCTAACCATGTTTTGATACTACTAGTGCATTTTGATAAATAAGGCTATTTACAAATTAAAAGCCTAACTGATATAAGCAATCCATCTTGAATCATGTAAACAATCAATGTCAAATGAAAATTGAGAGGTATGTATGTCCGCTCAGGGCCGGACATTGAGATTTTGGGAACTGTAGACAACTTATTAAAGATTTCAATAATTTTTTTAAATAAATATTGTGAATCTTTTTCTATAATTTTGGGAATCTATGTTAACTTACTTTTTTCTCAAAAGAAAATTAGAGATCCTATACAAATGTTTCATCCGGCTTTGCCCGGGACCGGACGTACGTGTGTGTTGTTCAATGAGTTTTTAAGTCAGAATTACCAAAATGTAAAAATGATGATAAAGTAAGCTGTGAATACGAAACATATTATTTTCTTGCTGTTTTCAACTTTTAGCCACTCTTTTAGGAATTTTCATCCAAAATTGTTTCACTATCTTTCAAGTTTATATAAGATCCTGAATGATAAGATTCTATCTAAATACGACGACTCAAGAAATAACTACATGAAGTTTTGTAATATGTTAAAATGCTTAATCAAAAATTGTTAACAAGATAAAAAAACATGGGTTTAGGTTAGGTCAAATAAACTGGAGACGACATGGCCGTTAGTTCTTGAATCTTGAGAACACAAAATCACTTATATTTTTTTTTTGTTGTTACACAAATTTGATACGAACAATATTATATAATTTTCAAAAGAGAAAAACGAAATAACTTTTGTATCTTATTGACATGAAAACAAAAATATGCATAATAATGAGTGACATGCTATTTTTTTTTACATGCTATTTATTTTGTTATATATTTGAAATGCATTTTTTTGCCAACTTTGAAATGCTTTTAACCATAGAACATTAGGAATATATGTGACGTTATTAGCCTATGATACATATATATATATATATATATATTTCCTATGACATATTTGTCCATGTTTATTTGTTGTCGAACTTTAATATTGTTTATGTAATATGATTTTTTGTCATTTTGTACCTAGATGCAAGAAGGTTCAATGAACTTCAGTTCTTTATTATGTTTAATCAGAATGATCAAATGTGAAAATTGTGTATAAGGTAAGTGTGGATACAAATTCTAATTCTTGTTTTCCACTGTACCGCCACTCATTTAGAAAATTTCATCCCAAAACTATTCACCAGCCCACAGAGTTTATATGAGGTAAGTGGTAACGAGTGATTTGTTGTTCAAAGAAAAAAAGCTAACGAGTGATAAAATCCTCTCCAGATACGGCAACTCACATCACAACAAATGATGCATGAGATTTTAATTTAAATTGTTAGAATTCTAAATCTGTTTACAAGTAAAAACCCAAAGTAATAAAGGCATTTGAACCTGGAAATATAATGCATCACATATATTCATAAACATAATACTTTAAATCTTTAATATAACCCAAAAATGCAAATGCCGACAAACTCTGAAGTAGCCACGAGCACACGAGGCTATCCTATGATTTTATATGGGCACTGCCATAACTGTATGTTTCTTGTCATTTATCATTGGTTACTATAGTTTAATTTAATTATTTTCTATA
This sequence comes from Brassica napus, assembly GCF_020379485.1. NCBI lineage: Eukaryota > Viridiplantae > Streptophyta > Magnoliopsida > Brassicales > Brassicaceae > Brassica > Brassica napus. The sequence goes on along the minus strand of NC_063439.1, from coordinate 5,943,828 downwards.
AATCGTCAATGATTAATTACCCCGAAGGATCCTACTACTACTAAATTAAGAAAACTTGATACATGACTTTGTTTGGAAAATAAGTCAAACTAATTTAAGGCTATGTTAGTTAAGTGTTTGATCATCCTCCAACACGAATTAGGATTATGTAGCAATCATAACTAAAATATGATAATAAAAAAATGGTTAAGTGAGATTCAGTCCTGATTCTGCCGGTGAGGTTGTTCGTGCTTAAAACATGTGCACTGATAGACTGTCCCTAGACCAGTGACCAATGTGGGGGCAATTTTGTTGAACCAATCAAACATTTATTTGAAAAGTATATTTACAACAAGTATTACTACATTATTACAACCAATCGGTTGGGGTCAATTAGCATTATATAAGAAGTTATGCATGGTCCCAAAATCATAATAATATAGCTACTTAATTTCCATCAAAATTCATCATTAGTTAAGTGACTAGTTGACGTCATATTTAACCAGTGAATATTAAGTTGTTAACACATACGTTTAAAACTACTTGGTGATTTTTTAGAAGAAGACTTTCATATTTACCTTTTCTAAATGGAGGAGAAATTAGAAGTCAGTATTTTTGGGCCTAACTTAGTTCAATTCAATTGTGAGCTGCTTAATAAACAAAGATCTTAAAAGAACCAACTATAGCTTAGGGCCCAGCCCAACACAGAGAGAAAATATTTCAGTCGAGAGAGGAGGAGAGAACCGGTGAAAGGAAAAACACTTCAAAATTCATAATATTTTTTTGTATTTATTTTTAAAATAAAGTTTTTTTATCAACTTTTAAAATCAAGTTTATAATGGCAAAAACATAAAGTAAAAAACATAGGAACAAATACTAAGGGATAAAAGAAAACATGTTGATATTGTAAGACCAATAGTTTAAATCAATCAAAAGAGAAGTAAAATCAAATAAAATTTACCCCAAAATAATGAGTAAGTAAGTATATCGATATGAAAATCAAATATTAAAAATACAAGATGTTAAAGAAGATATGAAAATCAAATACATGATTGTGCATATACTAATTATTTTACTTCATACTCAATATTTCATAAATACTATCTCTGTTTTATATTAAATATCATTTTAACATTTTTTTGTTATATAAAAATTATAGTTCTACAATTTTAATGCAATTTATACTTATTTTTAACTAAATATTAATTGTAAAATGCATTGATCTTATAAATAAATATATTTATCTAAAATGTTGGTTAAATAGATGACATTAATAAAAATATAAATGTATTTTGAATTAGTTTTTTGGTACGTGTGAAAAATGTATAATTGATAGTTAAACAGAGATAGTATAATTGATAGTTAAAAATGTATAATTGATAGTTAAATATTGAGATAGTATTTATTAATTGAAATCTGAGATAGTAATTAGTTTTATTTTGTATGGTTTGTAAGAAGTGATTTTAGGTTTAATTTTCATCTACAACCTTAAATACTATCAATCATTTTTATCTTAATTTTTAAAGTTACAATAAAAAAACTAAAGGTACAACAAAAACACACAAAAAATCTAACATATACTAAAAGGGTTATATGAGGAGTACAGAGTGTGTCCACGTAGATAAATTAAATCTGCCAATCATATGTTCCCGTTTTCCCACGTCAGCATGGTTCTGAGTTCCTTTTAAACCAAAGTAATATGTCTTCTCCAATTCTTGCACTTCATTTTCATGGTTACGAATCCCTGCAAATTTTGGCATTTAATTGAAGATATTTACAGATCAATTCTATTGAGATTCACATAAATTCGACGATTCATGTCCTATATCTCTCCATCATTCTTAAAAACCGTGAGGGTGATCTCAACATTGTAGCGCAAATAAGCAAGCTCGGGGTTGGACAGGTGTACGCTGCCTCTGTGATGTATGTGTATTTCCTGAAGCGGATCGACCAAAGGTTTTAGCTCGAGAAGGCCATGAAGATTCTCCCAGGCGGGTCGGATGAAGGTGAGACTAGCATTGAGCAGGCGGGAAGGGAAGGAGAGAGAAGGTTCTATGAAAAAACGGAAGAGACGTATCAAGCTGTTTCCTCAAACCAAGAAGTTGGTTCGTTTGTGGGAGGGATCAATGCGAGGGGTGGTTCCAGCAGCGAAATGAAACAGTCCCGGTTGAAGACGTACGTCATGTCCTTTGACGGAGAAACTCTTCAGAGATACGCTACAATTAGATCAAGAGAAGCGGTTGGTATAATTGAGAGGCACACAGAGGCGTTGTTTGGGAGGCCAGAGATTGTGATAACTCCGCAAGGCATTGATTCGTCCAAGGACGAGCATATACAGATCAGTTTCAAGGGACCAAAGAGGCTTCTGTTGGAGGCTGTGACGTTTGGTTCGTTCCTATGGGATGTGGAGAGTCATGTAGATTCAAGGTATCACTTCGTACTGAACGGTATATATAAAGTTTTGACCTTTTGTGTGTGTTTTGTTGGTTTGTTGAATAAGCTTTGTGTGTTAACAGATAACAGAAAGTTTCGAGCTTTATGTGTTCTGTGAATCTATCGCTTGATCAATCATTGTATGAGAAGCAGTTTTACTCTTTGTGTGTGGTTTGTTCAGTTATAGGTATTAGCTGTTTCCTTTTACTTTATTCAGTTACACTTAGAGAACATGGTTACAAATTTTCTTTTTGGTATGTCAGTTTTTTGAAAGGACATGACCAGAAAGTAAACATTATTTATGTGGAAACATTCTTCAGATGGCTTGAGATTGGTATATTATCTGCTAAAAACGTGAAAGAGATGTCTGCAATAGTTTCCTGTTGATTGCTTGATTGGGTATAAGTTTTGTAAATATTGGGTATCTCCTTTTTACCGGTTGCTGCAGAGAAGGAGCTTTGGCCAAGGAAAGAGAAGAGTGAACAAAAGAACCAGCTTGGCTCATAAGGAAGATGTAATCAAAAGAACTGTTTATGTCTCTGACATCGATTAACATGTTAAAAAAGGGGAATCTGTTGGTTTTAACCTTTCGTCATTGGGATGGATCTACCCAGTACAAATTACTCTGTCATGAAGAGAGCATTTGATGAATGTTGTAGAAGCGTCATCGCTAAAACGGTAAGATTTTCTCAGTTTTAGAGTAGTTGAATCTTTTTTGTGCATGTTGACAAAATGTAATTGGAATTGAGATCACGTCATCACTCATATTGTATGCTAAAGAGCAGAATCAAAACAGCTGCTAGACAAGTTGTGCGCTTCTGGAGGACGTTTGCGGATGGATTAATGCTAAAGCCATTGTTCCAGTATGGGCTGAGAGCCTAAGATGACTTTTAACAGAGGTGTGTGGCTTGTGCCTGATTCTGACACTACATTTTTAGCCAATTAAATAGTTTAATCAGTTCTGATCATTTAGTATTCTGCTTCAGGGACGGACATCTTCCTCGCAGGCGGCTCAGATCATGGTACGTTCATATATTCTGTTTTTTTTTCAATTAAACAGGAGCCTTAGACATTAACTAATAACAATAGTTTCCTACACAGGGGAGATCACATAGTTAAATAAAAACTCTGTTTTTTTTTGCCAATTATCTCTAACAGTTTCTTCGTCCTCGGCTCTCTTAAAACACTGTTAAGTTATGGTTGTAGAGCTGTGAAGTTTAAGACAGCCGAGTCTATGTTTCCCAGTGCAGATCGAAGCTCTAAGGTAAGCTGTAATAAATAATTTTGCTTTTGTTAACGTTTTATGATTTGTAACAAGTGCCTCTTTGAGGACTTCTAACAAGCTGTTTTGAACTGTATTGAAGTAGGAGGAACAAGAGAATGATAGAAATAGATCTGTTATGGTTCAGAGCAGAACAGATTTAGATTTAAGTATGTGGATCTCATCAACAAATTGAACAAGTACAATTCCAAAGTTTAACATCTTGGGGGTAATGGCGGATGGGAGTTATAGGTTGCTGAAACGAGAGCGCTGAAGAAGGATTTAACAAATAAGGTGCAAGCTTCATTTCATAAACATTAACACACAGTCTTTGCATTGGCTGATGGAACAAGCTTTATTTTTCTTTGTGGTTACATGAATCTACTTGCTACTGGTTCGGGTTTGGTTTTGAACATGTTTCTGAGATTGACCTTGACAAAGATCCGCTAAAGAAGGTAAAATTGTAGGTGTATTTTTTACTAAAATTAGAATCACTATATTAGTGTCTTGCTCTTCCTCTTATTCTCTGTTTTATGAGTAGTAGGACGAACATAATATTTCTTGGAACAAAAATCATTGCTTTCTTTTTGTAGGACGGTTCTTCTTGAACGCCACGTCAGGGAGCAATATATTTTTCGACAAAGAGACTAATGCAGGGGAGAACATTGATTGTGGGAACATCTTCAAGTGGTCTCACCTCCAAAAGGTGGACGTAAGTGGTAAGATCGTTGGAAATCAGCAACTGTGAGAACATCTTCAAGTGGGCTCACCTCCAAAAGGCTAGCAATAGCAACTACCAAGGTGACCAAGAAGGACGAGTGGCTTAAGTGAAGATGATGAATTACCTGGATGCAGTACTTTTTGAATAATGCTTTGTATCGATGTTGTTTTTCTTATTTTTTTTAACCTTTGAGTACTCTAATGGGTTTTGATATGGTTTGAAACTCTCTATAAAATGCTTATTTATCAAATTTATCACATCTCATTAAATCAATAAGATTGGCTTCACATGCTAGCACATATTTTCATAACAAAATTAAAAATACTACATCTAAATAAGGATTAAAAACGATGTAATTCATATATGAGCTCTTCTGTGTCCAATGAACGTTCAATGTAGTAAAATGTGCGTCTAACAATTCAGGAGCATTAACAAATTTAACAATATATGTACATACATGTATGCTTTGAACATGATAACACCCTCTCTATGTACGCACATTTCAAAAGTGTTGAAAATTTATAACATACTTAGAAAAAAAAATTGTATAACAGAGGTGTTGTTATGCTTTCGTAAATGATCATGCATTACTTTCAAATATTTGTTATGCTTTCGTAATGGTGGTGACAGAGTGGCATTTGTACTCTAGGCACAAGCTTAAGACATTTCCAATATATATTTGAAATATAGGTGGTACAAATAAATCAAAATATATGTAGAACAGGTTGAAGAAAAAACTCAAAAAATAAATATTCTAAGACCCTTAAAAATTACTTCTAAAGCCAAAGTAAAATTTAGTTCGTGTATCTTTAACAATTATTTTAATTCATTATTTATTCGTTTTGCTCATTATGTAATACATAGCTTTTGATGATAAAAATAGCAAGTTTTTTTTCTGAAACACCTAAAAAGGTAAGTTTTATTATTAAAAATTTAGTTAGACAAAACAATGAAAATAACTAAGTTCAATGTTAAAAAACTAAGTTCAATACGATTTACATTAGATATATGATTGAATATGATTCCAAGTGTTGATTATATTAACTAAGTTCAATGTTAAAAAAACTTCATAAAGCCACTTAGAAATATACATATTCATAACCAATTTTTAAGGATTAAGTGTCTGTATTTTCTTGAGCCCTCATATAATATTTAAACTGAAATTATTCATATATACAATAAAAATTATCCCCTCCATAATACTTAAGAGGTATATTGTATCTTACAATCTGTTCACTGATAAATTCAGAATGTGGATAATATAAGGGCTACACGAGTATTTTTCCTGCAGCTTTTGAAACTGAAGGAATGGTGGAGAGCAACTATGATGCTGCTTCCAAACTAACTGGTGGACGTAGCTCTCAGGGGTCAATCATCAAGGGATCATCTCTTTTAGGGAGGGTAGGATCGGATTTAGAGTCAGAAGCAATGGTACTACTCTTAATTATTCCGAAGCTCATGTAATATCACCTCCTCCCCACCAAGCGCATGCTTATGAGATCATGAATATAAGCAGCAATATCAAATGGTGCGCCACGAAAAATATTTTACCGGAAGAAGATTCCTTTTGTGTTGCTCTTCGTTCTATCAATCACAACGCACATGATAATCCTATATGTATAAGTACATATGAGTCTTAATATTAGAAATTATGTGATGTAGCATAAATTTAATATTTTAAGAGGAAATTTATCATTTTAGTTATTAATCTAGACGAGATTTAAAACAATGCAAACATATCTTTTAATAAGAAACTAGGATTCAAATATTTTTTAACAGACAAATATAAATTATATTTGAAAATAATTTTTTATTAATACTGTAAATTTTCTTTTTTATCATTATTTTAATATATATTTGATTTAAATAAACATAAAATTTATATAAAAATAAAATAATTTTGTTTTTTTAAATTATATTTAATAATATGCATGTATATATTTAAAATTAATAGATAGATTTTATCTATTTATTTTAATTAAATATATTAAATAAATTTGTTAATTTTTTTATAAAATTATTAAAATTTAAAATTAAACAAAATTTATAAATATATATATATATAAGAAACTAATGATTTTACGATTAAATTTTTATAATTTTCTAAAAAAATCTATATACATTTTTGAAAATTTTAGTAATACAATTGTATAATTTAAAAATATATAATTAAATAATATTTCAAAATTTGTAATGCCTTATTTGAATATATTTATTTTAATAATGATTTATGAGTTATTATGATATTCTAAAAAATCCAAAAATATAAATCGACATTAAATGTAATATATGAGTTGTTACCATATTTTAAAAAATTTACAAAAAATATAAATTAAACATTAAATGTAATTGTCCATGTCATATTAAGTTATAAGCCATGTCATCAATTTTAGTAACTATGACATACTATTTTTGTGAAAATAATTGTAGAAAGACATATGGCAAAATCACTTCTCAAATAATGTAAAGTGGATGATCATAAAAATTAAACTGTTGACAAAACCTAAAAAAACAAAACATTAATTAAAAGGATTAGGGATGGTAAGTATAAGCTAAGAAACAAAGTTCTAGATAAGGAGGCCGGAGGCGCTATTTGCTCAAAAAAAAAAAGACAAGGAGGCCCTCAAGTTAAAGTGGCTGATTGTAACCCCAACTAAGTTGAATTGGAAACTGTAAAAAGATGTTTTAATTGTGAATGACACCATTTCTAAAGTATTTTCTATTTTTAATCTACAAAATATTAGATATCTATAACAGAAATGGAACTTACTTCAATGTATTATTATAAAATAGCAATTTCTATTTATAGAGTAGAAAATATAGGATTTCTACCTCTATTTCTATTTATAGAAAAATAGTAATCTCTATTTATTTAGATTAGAGTGAATTTACTTCTAAATGCTAGAAGCAAATATAAGGGTGGTTAGAGATGTAGTCGGAGCTAAGACTCTATATTTTCTTTCGGAATAGTTTGAACTAAGAAAATATACTTATTTCTAAAATTAATAATATGCTTGATTAAATTGACTATGAATAAATTGTTAAGATTTTTTTCTTATAAAAAAAATAACAAAACTGTGGATTTTGTAGGGCAAAACATACTATTATTATGTTTTTGATATTTTTATTTTGAATTTGTTTGCTGCATGGAAAGGAACGCATTTGACATGATCTCAGGATTCTTTTAATGTACATTGCTCTTAGATTTCAGCTGCTATTCATTTAGCCACTGCTTTTAACACAAGAACAAATTTATATTGATATTTTAGTAGCAAAGAATCAATAATCAATAGTTAAAATTTAAATATTCATATTGGTTAATATTAATATTAAAATAAAGTGAATTATATATTAGTTTAACCATATTTTCATTAAAAAAATTAATAAACGAGAAAAAGAATAATTGAATTTTAAATAAGAATAATTAAAAAAATATTCAACATGCGTACCAGCTTATGTGTATTTTCTGATATTGAAAAAAATATATTGAAATTTCAATAATTTCAAAATTGTTATTACCAAAACAATACAAAAAACTACAAATTTTTCTAATAGTTTTTATAGTGTAATTAGTATCAGTGAAAAAATATATTAAAAACACAAATTATAAATAATCTAAATTTAATTTGAATATACAGAAATCGCACTCTATAACCATACAAAAAACTAAAATTTGCCAAGTAACCAAAATCTCATTCTTTCTCCTCTCTTTTCTTCCTATCTCTCTCTATAAATTTAATTTTGTTTGTTTTGGTTATTTCACTAATTCACTTTTGAATATATGGGAAAAAAAACCCGGGCGTAGCCCGGGAAAATCTCTAGTAGTTATAAAAAACTTATTTTCTAAAGCTCCATCTTTTTAGCTGTAAAAAATTTTAAAGTTACGTCCATTAAAACTAAATCAGAAAATTCTACAGACTAAATTCTAAAGTAAATTTTCTATAGTTATAGTCCAACCAATCGCCCCCATAATTTGATAATTCAACGTTCGAAATAAAAGATACACACAAAAGACCTGTGCACTGCATATAGCAAGTAGACGAAAATTTAAAAGATGCTGAAAATTCTATAAATACAGCATGTGCGTGTAGTAAATCCGTTCTAAAACAAACAAACAGATTAACAATACAAACATTCGTGACATTTGTATTTTCCATGTTTTGATATTCACATTCAAAATTAGTGTAGATAGATCCACATTCAAAATTCAAACCCGTGATAATTAGAAAAAAAGACAATAATAATAAAAATCAAATGGATGATCATCAGTTTGCTCAGATGAATCATCTTTTTTGGAGAGTCTTTCTTCAGATGGATGATCATCAGTTTGTTTGGATATTATAGTACATTTGGAAATGAATGAATAATAAAGTCTTTAGCAATCTGGACATTGATCCTAGGGACACCCTTAAGTTGGCAGCAACAGAATCAACACTTTGGGCTGAGGCACAGATATTGAACGAACAGTGGACAACACAAACTGTGGAGGATAGGACACCCCCGGCGATTTCAGGCAGATGGTGTTTCACAGATGGTTCTTGGAAAGAAAATGATACCTTCTCCAGACAAGGTTGGTATAGTACGTTAGTAGGATTTGATGGGTTGTTGGGGGCGCGAAATGTTAGAGCTAGTCTCTCTCCTCTCCACGCAGAGATGGAAGCACTAATATGGGCAATGGAGTGTATGAGGAATTTACGGCAGTTTCAGGTCACGTTTGCAACAGATTGTTCTCAATTGGTGAAAATGGTTTCGGAACCAGATGAATGACCAGCTTTTGCAAATTATTTGGAAGATTTGAAAATCCTGAAAGCAAGTTTCCTCCGATCAGAGATTATCTATGTACCAAGAACGCAAAATACCAAGGCGGATAGCCTCGCCCGCAGTGCAAGGACACAATCGTCTTTCGTTGTTCACATGGATGCAGATCACCCGATGTGGTTTACAGAGTCAGTATGAGTCTGTAAAAGTCGATGACAAAAAAAAAAAAAAAACGATAGTTAAACAGAGAGAGTAATAATTTTCTGATAATTTCATAGTTAGCAAAATTAGAAATAGAAAGCTTGACCCGACCCGGAAAGCAACAAAGTTCGACCCGAAAAACTTACCAGAAAAAAAAAGGAAAGGCGAAGTTAGTCATAGTCATACCGAGAAGCCCTCCGTACTTAAATCATAAACCCTCTCTTACTCTGGGCTTTTGCTCGCACACACTCTCCCCCAATCGATTCTTTTCGCTCCGAGATTTGAACCAAAAAGTTCGAACCTTTTCTCTTCTTCCCGCTCTCTCAGGGAAGCCAAATTCGATCTAGGGTTCTGGGTCTCTCGCCCTCCAAGTATCCACCCCAAAAACTCGATTCCTTTTCAGATTTCAATCAACATGTCGCAAGACGAGGAGATTGTGATGCGAGACGTGACGAACGCGGGTCTCTGTGTCGGTGACCGCATTGGTCGAGAAGCCGCATCTCAGCTCGACCTAGAAGAGGCTCTAGAAGCTTCCAGATACGCTAGTCATCCGTACTCCACTCATCCCAGAGAGGTGAACGACTCGAGTCCCTCGTATATGGTTTTAATTGAAGAAGCAATTAGCTTGGTTTCTTGACATTACAAGAAGGGGATGTGTCGTTAGGGTTTTGAGCATTGACATGTATGTGTGTGTTTTATACTTTGATGCAGTGGCCACCGTTGATCGAAGTGGGTGACACGTGGGAGTTGCCTTCTGTACTTATTGATAGGTATAATACGGCAGGTGGCGAAGGGACGGCCTTGTGTGGGATTTTCCCAGAGATTCGACGGGCTTGGGCCTCCGTTGACAACTCTCTCTTCTTGTGGCGTTTTGACAAAAGGTAATTCTTTTGGAGTTTATGCCTTGTTTTCGTTGCTTTGTATTGATAAAGGAATGTATACTAGGGATGGGCAGTGTCCTGAGTATAGCGGGGAAGAGCAGGCTATTTGTGCGGTTGGATTAGCTAAATGTAGACCTGGAGTTTTTGTTGAAGCTATTCAATATCTTTTGGTGTTAGCCACTCCTGTTGAGGTAGGTGACACTTCTTTTTTTTTTTCTTTTTCAAAAGGCGCAATCTGATCACAACTTTTGTTAGTTTTGTGGTATTTTATATAATTTTCTGAGAGTAAAAACTGTACTTTCTTATCAGTTGGTTCTTGTTGGAGTTTGCTGCATTGAAGGACCTGATGGTAGAGATCCTTATGCTGAAATTTCAGTACAGCCTTTGCCTGACTATACAATATCGTCAGATGGAGTAGCCATGACATGCGTTTCATGTACTAATAAAGGGCGCATTTTCATGGCTGGACGTGATGGTCACATATATGAGCTTTTATATGCAACTGGCTCAGGCTGGCATAAACGTTGCCGTAAGGTGTGCCTTACTGCAGGTGTTGGTAGTATGATCTCGAGGTACCTATATTCTTTTTGTCTTTTCCCCCTTCTTTTTGTTCTCTTTGATTTATGGAATAATCTAGGACAAAAGCAAGATTCTAGCAATTATCTCTAACTCATTGTACTTCTGATCGTTTTAAAACATATATCTCTGATTCTGTCAATGTTAGGTGGGTTGTACCAAATGTATTCAAGTTTGGAGCTGTTGATCCTGTTGTGGAGATGGTAATTGATAATGAAAGGCAGATTTTATATGCCCGTACTGAGGAGATGAAACTTCAAGCATATGTCTTTGGGCCGAATGGGGAAGGCCCTCTCAAGATGGTTGCAGAAGAAAGGAATCTGTTAAACCAGAAGGACGTGAGCCAGTCAGCAGCGGCAGGTCGAGCTAACAAGCCAACTATAGTCAGCCTTTCACCATTGTCCATGTTGGAATCCAAGTGGTTGCACCTTGTTGCTTCCTTATCAGATGGTAGGAGGATGTATCTCTCCACCTCTTCAAGTGGAAGTAGTTTCAGTGGGTTCAGCAACCACCGCCAGGCTCCGAACTGTTTAAAAGTCGTTTCAACTAGGCCATCTCCTCCATTGGGGGCCGGTGTTGGGCTAGGTTTTGGAGCTGCATCTCTTGCTGGTAGAACTCCGAATGAGGATCTCTCCATGAAGGTTGACACAGCATTTTATTCTGTTGGAACCCTTGTCCTTTCAGATTCATCGCCACCTGCTATGTCTTCTCTTCTGGTTGTTAGCAAAGATTCAAGCGTGCATTCTCAGGTTGGCGGCACTTCAGGGTCAAGTTCAAGGAGTTCTCGGGCGTTACGTGAAGTAGTCTCCTCTCTACCCATTGAAGGCCGTATGCTTTTTGTAGCAGATGTGCTCCCCTCTCCCGACACTGCTGCTACTATTCAATCATTATATTCAGAACTTGAATACTGTGGACTCGAAGTCTCGGGAGAGTCTTATGAAAAGGCTTGCGGAAAACTCTGGGCCAGAGGTGATCTATCGACCCAGCATATTTTGCCAAGGAGAAAGATTGTCATTTTTACCACCATGGGTATGATGGAACTGATCTTTAACAGGCCTGTTGATATCTTGAGAAGACTTCTAGAATCTAACTCTCCAAGGTCCCTTCTGGAAGATTTCTTCACCCGCTTTGGAGCAGGCGAAGCAGCTGCAATGTGCTTGATGTTGGCTGCTCGGATAATAAATTTTGAAGATTTAATTAGTAACATTGTTGCCGATAAAGCAGCTGAGGCTTTTGAGGATCCGAGAATGGTAGGAATGCCACAATTTGATGGCAGTAGTGGATTGTCAAACACTAGAACAGCAACTGGAGGTTTCAGCATGGGCCAAGTTGTTCAAGAAGCTGAGCCCATTTTCTCAGGTGCTCATGAAGGGCTCTGCCTTTGTACGTCAAGATTACTTTTTCCCATATGGGAACTTTCTGTGATGTCTAAAAAACCCAGTTCTGATGCCATGTCTGGGGACGGTCTGGTGGTTTGTCGACTTTCTACCAGTGCTATGCATGTGCTGGAAAGCAAGATTCGATCTTTGGAGAAATTCTTAAGATCTAGAAGGAACCAGAGAAGGGGGCTTTATGGATATGTTGCTGGGCTAGGAGGTGCAACTGGCTCTATTTTGTATGGTACTGGTACAGAGTTGGGAGCAAGTGAAAGGAATATGGTTAGGAGCTTATTTGGAGCCTACTCCAATGGAGGCGAATCAGCAAATAAAAGACAGCGCTTGCCATATAGTCCTGCTGAATTGGCTGCCACGGAGGTAAGATTTGTTGAATTCTTAGAAATCTAGTGTACTTTCGTCCTCTTCAGCTGGTCCGTTTAGTAAGTCTTTAATTAGCCTTTCCCTCCTGCAGGTGAGGGCGATGGAGTGTATTAGGCAGTTGCTTCTCAGATCTGCAGAAGCCCTTTTCCTACTCCAACTTCTTTCTCAACATCATGTTGCTAGATTGGTTCAGGGCCTTGACGCAAACTTAAAGCAAGCTTTGGTTCAGTTGACATTCCATCAGTTAGTTTGTTCTGAAGAGGGTGACCAAATTACAACAAGGCTCATATCTGCCGTGATGGAGGTATCTCCCTTTATAATTTAAACTAGCCTTGGTGTCCCCCTCTTCTTAATTGTTTTGATTGTCTAACTTAAATCTGCTTCTATTGTTTGCCTCAGTATTATACTGGCTCTGATGGGAGAGGAACAGTCGACGATATTAGTGGGCGACTACGTGAAGGTTGCCCAAGCTACTTCAAGGAGTCGGATTACAAATTCTTCTTAGCTGTTGAACGCCTTGAAAGAGCGGCTTTAGCTGTAGATGCTGAGGAGAAAGAGAGTGTTGCTAGAGAGGCGTTCAGTTTCTTGAGTAAAGTCCCCGGATCTGCGGATCTCAGAACCGTCTGCAAACGTTTTGAGGAACTGAGGTTAGTTTTTCATTCAAGTAGATGTCCACACACTTGGTTAGTTTTAGTTTATGATCGTTAGTCGATAAACCTTAGTTTCCTTTTGCTTGTTAGAATTGTGTTAAAGCTTGTATTCTTAGTAGCAGTCAAAGGAAAGTTGAATCCTTTAAGCCCTTCTGAAACGAAGTTCAAAGAATATTCCAAAATTCTTTCTCAGTGACAGTCAAGCTAGCTTCTGATTAGAAAAAAATGTATTTGTAAAGATAGACAATGGAAGATAAATCTAGAAATTCGCAGTTAAGCATTCACACAAGAGTAGGGTATAAATCCTAAATCTAATTCATTGAGGTGAAACGGTCAGCTTAATGCAGATACATGATGCATGTTTTTTGCCTTTCTTCTAATATTTCATTTATTTGATATACACTTGAATCATTTTCTACAGGTTCTATGAAGCTGTTGTATGCTTGCCTTTGCAGAAAGCCCAAGCCCTTGATCCTGATGGCGATGCTTTCAACGACCAAATTGATGCTTCCATCAGAGAGCATGCTCTTGCCCAGCGAAAACAATGCTATGAAATTATTGCCAATGCCTTGCGATCTCTAGTTAGTTCCATGCTGGACGAGGCTTCACGTAGACAATATATATGCCAGATCGTTCATCTTGGTGTGCAATCAACTGACAAGGCATTCCGGGAGTACCTATATACGGCCATGATAGAACTCGGTCTTGAAAACGAGCTACTGGAGTACGGAGGTCCAGATTTGGTACCTTTTCTACAGAATGCTGGCATTCCTTCTGCATCAGAAGTATGCTCTTTATACGCTAGCGGCTAGCTCTTTAAATTATTTCTAATGTTATATTGTCAGGATTCCTATCGAATTTTGTAAATAAACGAGGTATAGGCAACTGTTTTCGAGGAATTATTCATTTCTCTTCTTATGCCATAGGTCGGAGCTGTTTCTGGATCATCTCCGCTGGGTCACTCAGGGACACAGATTTCATCAAATCAAGCAAAATACTTTGATCTACTTGTGAAATACTATGTGTCGAAGAGACAGCATGTGCTTGCTGCTCATGTGTTTCTACGGCTTGCAGAAAGACGCGCAATTGTTTCAGGGGACAATCCTACTCTTGAACAAAGGTAAGCAATCTATCTCGAACGTTGCCCTAGGTCACACATTACCTTGATTCTTTTACCCTCCCTTCTTTTTCTATCTCTAATGGGTTGCTGCCTTGTGAATTTAGGCGACAATACCTTAGTCACGCAGTTTTACAGGCCAAGAATGCAAGTAATAGCGATGGTCTAGCAGGTTCTGCTCAAGGTGGTTGTGACAGTGGGTTGCTTGATCTGCTTGAAGGCAAACTAGCAGTTCTTCAGTTCCAAATAAAAATCAGAGACAAACTTGAAGCTATTGCCTCCAGTTTTGAGTCCTCGGATGCCATGCAGGACTCTGAGCCAGTACTTAATGGTGATTCTAGTGATGATTCCAGCTTAGCAAATGCAGCAAATGAAAAGGCCTTGGAGCTCTCCGTGGAACTGAAAAGCATAACGCAGTTGTATAATGAATATGCTGTCCCGTTTGAGCTCTGGGAGGTAAGTTTAAAAATCATAAACTATCGTCTTTCAATGTAGTTTTGGACCATGTTTCTGGTTAACTGGTTTTCGAGCACTAAGTTTTGGAAAAGGGGAAGCCGATACTTCTCCATATCTATAACTTAGCTAATATTCTGTAAATTCATACGAATCTTTAGGCAAAGACAATAGTGACTGCTTCAGTATCCTGGTTTTAAAATGGAAATCATAAGATCAAACTATTTACATGGAGAGATTCAGTGCTTGTATCTTCGACTCTTTGTGAAGGCTCTATTTATATTGAATGTTTGCTTATCTGGCCTCATTCATATCATATGCAGATCTGTCTGGAAATGCTCTACTTTGCCAACTATTCTGGGGATGCTGATTCAAGCATAATAAGAGAAACGTGGTCTAGACTCATGGAGCAAGCTCTTTCACAAGGCGGGATAGCTGAAGCCTGTTCAGTTCTAAAGAGAGTGGGATCTCATGTATATCCTGGCGATGGAGTTGTTTTACCGCTCGACGTTTTGTGCCTTCACCTCGAGAAAGCTGCACTTGTAAGCTTCTCTCTACTCGTTATGTCGTTGATTCTTTCCATCAGGTTAAGAAACTAGATTTGAATACCAAACTGTGGTGGATTTTACAGGAGAGAGCAGAGAGGAATGAACTCGTAGGGGATGAAGACATAGCTCGAGCTCTACTAGCCGCCTGCAAAGGCGCAGCTGAACCTGTGCTCAACGCTTATGACCGTTTATTATCCAATGTAGCCATTGTACCATCTCCGAATCTAAGAATCCGTCTCCTTGGTTCGGTTCTGGTGGTGCTCCTGGAATGGGCAATGTCTGTATTGTCAGACAGAATGGGATCGAGTCCAGCCAGGTCTTCTCTGATACTAGGTGGCTCGTTTGCGCACGAGAACAAAGCCGTTGTTAACCAAGGGGCCCGTGATAAGATCGCAAGCGCCGCAAACAGGCAAGTTTCTCTCGCTTTCATCTTAAGTAGGTCTAGAGGCATTCACTCGTGTTACATATATATGTTCGGTGTTATCAGATGTAATTTTGCTTTTGGGATAATGGACAGGTACATGACAGAGGTTAGGAGACTGACTCTGCCACCGACGATGACGGAGAGTGTATACGCAGGTTTCAAAAAACTTGACGAGTCTCTTTTAAGTCCATTCTCCTTCTGATCCATCCATCATCACTCTTGTTTTTTTTCCCTCTCTATTTGCATCCAGTTTCTTCACTCTATATTAGGTGGCTTTTAGCAGCTTTCTTGTAACTTTAAAATCACTCCTGGGGGGAAAGTTCTCCCCTCTTTAGTTTGACTCTTGAGAAAGAATCAAAATACTAAAAGAGAAACAATTTTATTCTCTAGTTCCTCTTAAAAATTTGAGGCCTTGTGTGTCATTTTTAAATCTGTATTCTGTAATTTGTTTATCGAATGTTGTTGGTTATTAATGGCATACCGTACACTATTCAAGTGTTTAGTAAGTTTATTGTATTTGTGCTTACCTTTAAAAATAATGTATCAGAAGGTCTTTGCAAGTGCTAAGAGCATCTCCAATGTAAAACTCTATTTTTTCTTTTAAAATAGAGTAAAAGTGAAAATATAGTAAAATTGCTCTAACCCTACTTCATTTTCCACTACTCTATTTATGGAGTAAATTTCATTATGGAGTGAGATATGGAGTTGGGTTAGAGCATTCCTTACTTCATATCTATTTTTATTCTATTTAAAAGGAAAAAATGGAGTTGGGATGGAGATGCCCAGCACACTATTGTACACTTAATGAAATAATGATAAACAGTTATTCGTAATAATGTTTAAAGGTATGCGATTCTCGCCCAGTGTCGTATAATATGTGGATTGAAGAACATTTACACATGCTCCAAAGTTAATCTAAAGCCTGATAACAAAAATGTGATTAGGAGTAAACCCGGAATGATAAAACATGATGGTCTCTAGTGATTTGTCGTACATGTGTTTGGACAGAATAGCAAAATGGTCCCTAATAATCTGACAACACATACAAATCCAGATGGTCCCTAATCCTTCAATGTAATTATACGAACACCAGTGTTATCGATAAGCTATAAGATAAAACTTTGATTAAACGTTTGCTAATTTGTGACCATTAAACAAAACAAAATACCTTTTCAGATAATTGTTCATTATGCAAAAAAATAATAGTGGTGAAGCGAAAAGGACAAAATACTATTTCCCGCTAAACAAGCAGAAGGTACAATTAAAATGGTACACACTAAGATTAAACGTAATTAACAGTGACACGCCTATCGTTGTCAACCTCTAAACCTCCTCATTTAAATCTCTCTCTTTACCTTTCACTTCACAAAACTAAAAACCAAAAGTGTTCTTTCCTCTCGCGATTCTAAAAACCCTACTCTGCTTTGCGCCGATCTCCCTTCTTAATGGAGGAAAGAGGATTCATGTCACCTTCATTGGCGTCTTATCGAGAAGGAGGAGGAAGCAAGGGCTTGTCTCGACGGAGGCCAATGAGGCCGAGCTTTGACGCTGATAACGAGTTCATAACTTTACTCCACGGCTCGGATCCCGTCAGAATTGAGTTAAATCGTCTGGAGAACGAACTCAGAGGTAACTAGAATTGAAATTGTTTTTTTTTTAGATTATGATTCTAGGAACGTGTTGTTGACTTGGTGTGTGTACAGACAAGGATAGAGAGTTGTCTGAAGCTCAAGCTGAGATCAAAGCATTGAAGTTGTCTGAACGGCAAAGAGAGAAGGCTGTTGAAGAGGTTCATCATCCCTGGCTTACTTAAAAAAGCTCAAAAAGCTCCCAACATTTTTTTTAATTTTTTTTTAATTTTGCATAATATTTACTTCACTTCCTATTGAAACTTATGATATTCATATTCACAGAAGATGGAGTAGTAGTAGTCATGTACAATTATTTGGATAGTGGACAACCATCATATAGAAGAGCTTATAAGATCATTTAATTCTTACAGTTGCGTCCGTGTACTGACCTCTCTCTCTCTCTCTTGTGTTTAATTTGTGTGTTGAAGCTCACGGATGAGCTGGGAAAGATGTCGGCAAAACTCAAGTTGATTGAAAATCTTCTTGAGACTAAAGTATGTTTCTTTATTCATCTCTTTCGTTCCTTCTCTTGGATTCTATGTTTAATCGTTTGTTGTCACAGAACCTTGAGATCAGGAAAATTAATGAAGAAAAGAAGGCTTCCATGGCAGCTCAGTTTGCAGCAGAAGCCTCTCTCCGTAGGGTGCACGCTGCTCAAAAGGATGATGACATGCCTCCTATTGAAGCCATTCTTGCTCCTTTAGAGGCTGAACTCAAGCTCGCAAGACAAGAGGTTTTTTCCTTTTTTTTAATGTATCTTTGCTTAGTTTGATTCAGTTAAGCCATGAGACACTTTTAAACAGCATTATCATCTGATTGGTAGATTGCTAAACTTCAAGACGACAACAAATCACTGGACCGCCTTACCAAATCAAAGGAAGCAGCTTTGCTAGACGCTGAAAGGACAGTTCAGTCTGCATTGGCAAAGGCTTCCATGGTTGATGATCTACAGAACAAGAACCAAGAGTTGATGAAACAAATCGAAATTTGTCAGGAAGAGAATAGGATTATTGACAAGATGCACAGACAGAAGGTTGCAGAAGTTGAGAAGCTTATGCAGAGTGTGCGGGAGTTAGAAGAAGCTGTTCTTGCTGGTGGTGCAGCCGCAAACGCAGTGAGAGATTACCAGAGGAAATTCCAAGAAATGAATGTAAACTAACAACTCGAACGCTTCTAAAGTGCCACGGTAACTGTTTATTTCTTCTTAGTTTGGTCTTGTCTTTGTTCCTTAGGAAGAGAGAAAAATTCTGGAACGGGAACTGGCCCGTGCTAAGGTCAATGCAAACAGAGTTGCTACTGTAGTAGCAAATGAATGGAAAGATTCTAACGACCAAGTGATGCCTGTAAGACAGTGGCTCGAGGAACGGAGATTCATGCAGGTGTTGTTTTCTGTTTCTTGCTTCTCTTGTTGCTTCGAGTAGTATAACATAATTAAGCAGCTCAAATCGGTTTAAGCCGTCTTAAATCGGTTATAAATAGATCTAAATTTGTGCAAATTTTAGTGTAAGTCCACAAAATTATCTGGTTTCGTTTTTTATATATCTAATTTTTATAATTTATTAAAATAATTTTCCCCTGAAATCTAAAAAACTTAGAATATCGAATTTAAACAAATAATTCATAGGCCTATACAAAGCACTTAGTTACAGTTACAGTCTAGCCATTTCTTGAACTTTGACTAAAACTATAGTCGTCTCCTGTTTTTGTCTTGACAGGGAGAAATGCAGCAACTACGTGACAAACTTGCCATAGCTGACCGAGCTGCAAAATCTGAAGCTCAGCTGAAGGTAGAAGAACTATAGCTAACGGCACATCTGTAGATTTCTTTTTTTTATACGGACTTAATTTGGGACTGCTAATTTTATTGCAGGAGAAATTTCTACTGCGGCTTAGAGTGTTAGAAGAGAGTCTAAAGAAGCCTAGCAACAGAGGCACGCCTGGTGTTAGAAGTTCAAGCAACGGGCCTACACGAAGACAATCCCTTGTTGGAGCCGAGACGAGTCCAAAATATTCATCATCAAATGGTTCTGTGGCCAAGAGCAGACCAAGTTCTCAGCCGAGATCATCAACCGCTAGTGCGAGCACTGTACTGAAGAATGCTAGAGGAACATCTTCATCGTTCGATGGGGGAACCAGATCATTGGATAGAAACAAGGTGCTAATGAATAGACCTGGATCAAAGTTTCCTTCGAACCACCAGTCTTCTGAAGGAGCTAGCAGAGTCGAGTCGCCCAGCTCAATAAAAGTGGAAGAATCAGATGACAAGTCAACGGATAACGATAGTGTCCCAGGTGTGTTGTACGATTTGCTGCAGAAAGAGGTGATAACATTAAGAAAAGCTGCTCATGAGAAAGATCAAAGCCTGAGAGACAAGGATGATGCTATTGAGGTTGCTTACTTTAGCCTTCTCCTAGCCTTTAACTGAAATGTTATCTAACGTATTTGGTGTTTGTGATGTGTTTTAGATGTTGGCGAAGAAGGTTGAAACATTAACAAAGGCGATGGAAGTTGAGGCAAAGAAGATGAGAAGAGAAGTCGCTGTAATGGGGAAAGAAGTTGCTGCCATGCGAGTGGATAAAGGACATCAAGATACTAAAACCAGACGTCCCTCCTCCATCTCTAAAGGATCTTCAAACACTGCTCAACTGCTTTCTGGAAGGTATGGTAATCATATACTATGAGCTTTTATATATATAAGATGATGTCATTTTGTTTTACGTGTTTTGATTCTTTCGCAGAGTGTCTGGACGAATTGGGATGACAAAGAGCACATAACAACAAGCTCAACCAATTCGATCAATAACCGGTTGATCTATGTTCTTGTACCAAATGTGATGAACCATCACTAGGAAGAGGGGTTGGATGTGAAAGCTGAAAGAGAAAAAACCGGTTTGGTTCTGTGTAAAAAGAAATTGGCTTTATATATATTTGCCTGATAAGAGAGGTAAGGAGTAAATTTTCTTATTTTGTTGTGTTGGTATAACCGTATAAGAGAGGTGGTAAGGCTTTGTATTATGTAACGTTTTAAGCTTTTAGTGTGATTGTTTGTCCCTTGTTCGGTTAGTCAAGTATTTGGTAGCCTTAATATTTTCTTCCTTTTTCTTAAGAACTGATAAAACCCAAAACCAAATCTGGCAAAATGAGAATTGGGTCACAATTTAACCGAACTTAACCACATAAATTGAACCGTTTCCGTATCATTTCACCGGTACGCGTATCCCGGTTGAGTCATATTGGAAGTAGCTCGCATTAAGATCTTTAAGATAAAGAAAGAATTTGAGCCGCGGTTTGTATACTAATTAAGATTGTGATAGTAAATGAAGAAGAGAGGAAGTTGGACTAGATGCCTTGCAGGAAGAATACTGTGGCCGAGCTAATCTCACACTCGCAGCACTCACTACAAGATGTTCTTCTTCCTCAATCTGCTCAAGGAATAAACAAATAAAAACAAATTTACTAATGCGTAACTCTTAATTTTTTGGACCATTTAAACATTCAAACACTAAGCCTTGGCGCCGTGCACATTATTTAATTTTCGTACTGATTTATTTACTTAATTTATTCTCTCATTATGTTTGAACTTTTCAACTAGTTTAAATTTCCAAAAGAAGCAATCAAACACGTTAGAGAGTGGATTTAGTAGTTAAGTCATTGAATAAATCGCAGCTGTGTAGTGATTATAATAATCTTCAAGGGAATCAAATAAAAGTCAAAATGATAGAGAGAGATTCAACTTCCAGCCTGTCTGTTTTTGCCGTGAACCGGGGTAAAGACACACGAGTACACAAATCCTCTGTCCGGTCTTTTTGATATTTTTCAGGCTTCTGTCAACATCACAAACATAAAAGCTATTTACTTTTCAACTGACTTATTCGTATGTGCGTACTAGGTCTAGTGTGTGTACATAAACATCCCAACACACAAAAGGCTGTCTCTCTTTCTCTCTCTCTCCCTCCCTCTTTATAATCTTTGCAGAAGCCTTTGAAGATCTGAGAGCCAAAAAGACAATGGATGAAAGTCAAGAACTTGCTTTGACCCAGTTGAGAACATTGGTCGAGAAACTCTCTTCTTCCACAGAGGTAATTAAAGTTGTTGGTGTTCTTTTAGCCATTCTAATCCATATCAGAAAATCTGATTGTTTTTTCATCTGTAAGGGATATGAGAAACTGACGTTGATGAGGTTCTTGGTGGCAAGATCAATGAACCCTGACAAGGCAGCAAAGATGTTTGTAGATTGTCAAAAATGGAGAGCCTCCATGGTTCCTCCAAATGGGATCCCAGACGAAGAAGTGAGGGATGAGTTGGAGTTCGGAAAGATCTGTCTTCAGGGTCCAACCAAATCCGGACACCCTTTGGTGCTTGTCTTATGCTCTAAGCATTTTCCTGCCAAGAATGCAGTGAACTTCAAGAGTAATCAATCACCTCTTACTCTATTTTTGAATATAACTGTTCATTGAGTAGATAAGTATTCTGTTTGGGAACCCTAGTAAGCTTTCATGTTCTCTTGTTATTGATAGTCTACAAATGCAGAAAGTTTAGAGTAATTGAATTAGTGAATTTTTAAAATTAGTATCTATGGACTAATCTTTTAATGTGTTTGGTGTTGCAGAGTTTGTTGTTTATGTACTAGACAAAACAATTGCAAGGTTAACACACATCACTTTAACCAAAAACATTTCAAAACGCTGATATTTCGGTTCCTTGATTGTATTACAACCTTTTTGGTTCGTATGTTTCAGTGGCATCAAAGACAAAGAAGTAGGAGATGAGAAGTTAGTAGCCGTTTTCGATCTTGCAAACATTACTTACAAGAACCTTGATGCTCGTGGACTAATCACCAGCTTTCAATTCTTACAAGTAACTATCTCATCTTCCTCTCTCTAAAAAAATTGTCGATCACAACCAAGAAAACTCAGCATCTTGTTTTTAAATCTTGAACATGTTTTGTCCAGTCTTACTACCCGGAACGCCTTGCAAAATGCTACATGTTGCATATGCCTGGATTCTTCGTGTCCGTTTGGAGATTCGTCTGCCGTTTTCTAGAGAAATCTACTCAAGAAAAGGTTTTGATCTCTACTCTTCTAATGATGATGATCTACATATCTCCACATATTCTTGAGCAAATCTTAAGAACGTTACCTTTTTGTTTTGTTGTTGTATAGATTGTGATAGTAACGGATGGAGAAGAAGAGATAAAGTTCAAGGAGGAGATCGGAGTAGATGCCTTGCCGGAAGAATACCGTGGCCGAGCTAAGCTCACACTAATCCAAGATGTTCTTCTTCCTAAGACTGCCCCAGAAATGTGATGTGAACAAGCAAAAAATAATCATGTTTTTAACTCTTCTTGGGAGCAATTATTAATTTCAGTACTGCTTTAACTCTTTTTGTTCTGTAATGACTAGAACAAAAATATCGTTACAACTTTTCAACTACTTAAAAGTTCTCAAAAGAACCAATGGAACACACATGAGAAAAAGTTGTGGAATATATAACTCTGTTGCTTACCACTTTCAAACATCCTACTGTTTCACTATTCCAGATATAAAAAGCGTGTTGTTCTCATTTACTATATTAAAAAAGCCTGATGTTTCATTATGAAAAAATGATTAGTACTCTAAAGTCTCAACCTTTCTTCTTCTATCATCGCCGCCGCCAAAACCTCTCTGTCTCTCTCCCACTTCTTCTTCCTCCTCCTCCTCCTCGCGACGGCGACAATGGCGACACTCACTCATCAAACCCCACAGACCCATTTCCTCTCCAACCTTCCTCTCAAGCCCAAACCCAGAGCCATCTCCGCAAGAGTCAAAATGTCTCTCCACGAATCCGCGCCCTCTCTCGCCGTCGTCGGCGTCACCGGCGCCGTCGGGCAAGAGTTCCTCTCCGTCTTATCCGACCGAGACTTCCCTTACAGCTCCGTCAAGATGCTTGCCTCCAAACGCTCCGCCGGGAAACGCGTCGCCTTCGACGGGCGCGAGTACACGGTGGAGGAGCTCACGGCGGAGAGCTTCGACGGCGTCGACATCGCGCTCTTCAGCGCCGGAGGATCCATAAGCAAGGCCTTTGGGCCAATGGCGGCGGAGAAAGGAACCATCGTCGTTGATAACAGCTCTGCTTTTCGTATGGTTGACGGCGTCCCGCTTGTGATACCTGAAGTGAACCCTGAGGCGATGAGAGGGATTAAAGTCGGAAGTGGTAAAGGGGCGTTGATTGCGAACCCTAATTGCTCCACCATTATCTGTTTGATGGCTGTTACGCCTCTTCATCGTCACGCCAAGGTTCGATTTTTTATGAACGCTGAATCAATGAAACGACGACGTTTTTGATGACAAAGTATGCGTCTTTGTGCTCTGTGTAATGATCTTATTGGTTTGTAACAGGTGAAGAGGATGGTGGTTAGTACGTATCAAGCAGCTAGTGGCGCAGGTGCTGCAGCTATGGAGGAGCTCGTGCAGCAGACTCGCGAGGTTTGGTTTCTATTTAGACATTTTATTGACTTTGGTCTTAACGGTTGTGGTGAGTAGTGATTCTGAAGAAAGATTCTTTTTTTGGGTTGGTGTTGTGTTAGGTTTTAGCGGGCAGACCGCCGACTTGTAACATCTTCGGACAGCAGGTGAATACTCCTCTTCAGTTTCGTTATAGAATTATGTTTCGAAATGTTTTGATTCTGAATTTGATGGTTGTATGTTTTCTACAGTATGCATTTAACCTGTTCTCACATAATGCTCCCATTACTGAGAATGGTTACAACGAAGAGGAGGTGAAACTTGTTAAAGAAACAAGGAAGATCTGGGTGAGTGTCTTTACATAAAGAGCTGGCTACATCTAAATATCCACTTCACTGTGATCTTTTGTTCAAAATGTTGGTTGTATTAAAGAGGCTTCTTACCTTTCTTGCACTTTCCCAGAATGATACAGAAGTAAAAGTAACAGCGACGTGTATACGTGTTCCGGTTATGCGTGCTCATGCAGAGAGTGTGAATCTCCAGTTTGAGAATCCCCTGGACGAGGTAATAATAATACACATCAAACCCTTTTTTGCTACTAAATTTGTTATTCAATAGTTATTTGAAGCATTGGTTTCTTTAAGATTGTAGACTTGGATAGTGTTCTCTGAAGTTGTTATTTGGGCTTTTATCTGCTAGCTTGCATGTTAAGACGCTAGTGAGTAAATAAGTTTTGTGATTCTTCTTGGCGGCAAAAGAATATTATGATCAGTTTTTTTTATTCGGGCTATAACGGTTTTTTGTAACTGTAAATTAACAGAACACAGCAAGAGAGCTGTTGAAGAAAGCACCTGGAGTTTATATCATAGACGACCGCGCTTCTAACACCTTCCCTACTCCACTTGATGTCTCTAACAAAGACGATGTCGCCGTTGGTAGGATCAGGCGAGACGTGTCTCAAGATGGCAATTACGGGTAAGTAAAAAAAGCTTCACTCTTTCTATTGAACCGGTTGAGATTTTTACCATTTGGTTATTACTTAATAATAATAATAAACTTTGTGAAATACAGGCTTGACATATTCGTATGTGGAGATCAAATACGCAAAGGAGCTGCTCTCAATGCTGTTCAGATCGCTGAGATGCTCTTTTGATTTCGATTCTCTCACTTGCCATGACATCTCTGTATGAGATTTGAGCGAAGACTTTGTCTCTTTTTTTTTTGTTTCCCTTTGACGAATTTTTGTTACTTTCTTATACACGAAGTTGTCTCTGAAAATTAATCCATCCCTACGCTTGAACCTTACCAGTTACCGGTTCGAACCAGTACCGGTTTGGTCAATGGAAGATTCAATTTAGCAGGTGGTCTTCAGAAGTTCAGATTGCTTTATAATAGGTCTAGCCACAGAGGATCAAATCTTATGGTCCCTCAATTATTCTACGCACTAACCAGTCACCAATAGGCCCACATTGTCCTTCCTTTTCGCTTTGTAGTTTAGTTAGCCCGTACGATTCCTGCGAAATATTTTATTTTTCTATTAAGATTGAATAAAGTGTTATCCAATACTGATCAACTCCTTCGCTAAGAAGGTTGGTTACTTTGTCGTTATATCATTACCCCACATCAGAAAAAAATGATGAATGAAAAACAGAAAGTAATATCGTGATTATGAAAACGAATATCTCTCTACTTTCTGTTTTAATTGGCTCTTTAAATATTTAACCTATCTCCTCTTCAAATCTATGTTTCCTTTATCCTTTTAAAAATTCCTTTTTTACTAAAAAAAAAAATCTTCTAAATTGCGTCCTATAAACGACGCTTAATTCACATCATTGAGAGTTCCCGACCGTCCGATTAAGTTTCTAATACGATGACGTCAGCAATCGGACATAAGCAATTCGGGATACTCGAAGCAGAGTATTGAAGCTCAAACTAGTGGGACCCTTGAAGACGACGACGAAGAAGACGAAAAATCAAAACACTGTCTTCGGTCAATTCAGTGTTTATAAATAAGAATAAAATAATTGAGAATCCTAAAGCGATCACTCATCATCTACTTACTCGGCGACTATATCGGACATAAGTGATCGTAGATCTCTCATCTTCGTCTGTGGTAAGTCCTCTGTTTCCTTTTCACTGTCGGAAACCGCACTCTGTAGGTCGCGTAGTGATATTAGATTGTTTAGTAACATCGAGTCACTTGTTGTTGTTGTTGTTAGGTTTAATTCTAGAATGGGGAAAACGATTCAAGTGTTTGGTTTCCCTAACGGCGTGAGCGCAGAGGAAGTCAAAAACTTCCTCGAAAGACTCACTGGCCCAGGCACGGTCTACGCAATCAAAGTCAGACAACCGAAAAAAGGCGGTCCTAGAGTCTACGCCATCGTTCAGTTCACATCCGAGAGACTCGCTAGGCATATCGTCACTCTAGCCAGCCAGCGTCTCGACTACGGAAGATCTTACCTCAAGGCCTTCGAAGTCGAACAAGACATCGTCCCCAAACCTAGAGCTTCGTTGCACAACATGCCGAATTTAAAAATGTACTTCGGATGCCAAGTCTCTCCCATGAAGCTTTCCGTTTTCTGGAGTGCTCAAAACGTCGCCGTATCGTACGGAACGGGGATGCGGAAATTCCACTTCTCATTGTCTTGGTGCGAGAAAGAGTATCGCCTCGAGCTTCCTTACGAAAACATATGGCATATCGATTTGCATTTCCCTCAAGGACGTAGAGACTCCAAGTTTCTTGTGATTCAGGTCATTGGTGCTCCGA
Source organism: Brassica napus (assembly GCF_020379485.1). Classification (NCBI taxonomy): domain Eukaryota; kingdom Viridiplantae; phylum Streptophyta; class Magnoliopsida; order Brassicales; family Brassicaceae; genus Brassica; species Brassica napus. The sequence continues at coordinate 5,917,228 of NC_063439.1, read as the reverse complement.
AGATCTTCGAGAAAGAAGATCAACCTGTTAACCTCTTGTTCGGGTTGCTAGACTTCTACCGCGACGGGTCCGACGAGCAGTGGATAAGAACTACAGACTTCACTTCCTCTTCATGTATAAGCCAATCATCAGCCTTCTGTTTAGAGCTTCCCTTTAATCTCAACGTCTCTGACTTCAGAGAGAACTTCGCCAACTACGCGGAACACGAAGCCAGCACTTTCGCCCTCGAATCCGGGCGTAGCTTCTCATCAAACGCGAACAAACTCGTCCCTGTTGTTGACCCTCCTCCAGGGTGTTACCTCCCTTTCGAGATCTTGTTCAAAGTCAACACACTGGTCCAAAACGCGTGCATCCCAGGGCCAGCTCTCGACCCCGCCTTCTATCAGCTCCTTAACCCGCAGAGATTCGATAGAGCTCTCATAGACCACTGCCTCGAGAAGCTTTTTCACCTTCCCGAATGTTGCTACGCTCCTGCTCGTTGGCTACGCGAAGAGTACTCAACATGGGTAACGAAAGGGAAGCTTCCACAGTCTCCTATGATATCTCTAGACGATGGGCTTGTGTACATGTATCGAGTTCAAGTCACGCCTACGAGAGTCTATTTCTCTGGCCCCGAGGTGAACGTTTCGAACCGCGTGCTACGTCACTACTCAGACTACATCAACAACTTCCTCAGGATCTCGTTTGTTGACGAAGATCTTGAGAAAGTTCGCTCCATGGATCTCTCTCCACGCTCCTCTACCGTGAAAAGAACAAAGTTATACGAGAGGATTAACTCTGTTCTTAGGGACGGCATCGTCATCGGTGATAAGAGGTTCGAGTTTCTGGCCTTCTCTTCCTCCCAGCTGAGGGAGAACTCCGCGTGGATGTTCGCGCCGGTCAACGGGATCACAGCAGCTAACATCAGAGCTTGGATGGGGGATTTCGACAATATACGAAACGTGGCTAAATACGCTGCGAGGCTAGGCCAGTCGTTTAGCTCGTCGAGGGAGACGCTTACTGTTAGGAGAGATGAGATTGAAGTGATTCCCGATGTCGAGATCAGATATTCTGACGTTCACTATGTGTTTTCCGACGGAATAGGGAAGATCTCAGCTGAGTTCGCTAGACGCGTAGCTAAGAAATGCGGCTTGACGGAGTTTTTCCCGTCTGCTTATCAAATCCGTTACGGCGGGTATAAAGGAGTGGTGGCTGTTGATCCGAACTCCTCGAAGAAACTGTCTTTGAGGAAGAGTATGAGCAAGTTCGAGTCGGAGAACACAAAGCTGGATGTGTTGGCGTGGAGTAAGTACCAACCTTGTTATATGAACAGACAGCTGATCACGCTGTTGTCTACTCTCGGAGTCGAAGACAATGTCTTCGAGAAGAAACAAAGAGAAGTTGTGAACCAGCTCGACGCGATCTTAACCGATCCTCTTGAGGCTTTTGAGGCTCTCGGTATGATGGCTCCAGGGGAGAACACGAAGATTCTCAAGGAGCTGATCTTGTGTGGTTACAAACCCGACGCCGAGCCTTTCCTCTCGATGATGCTTCAGAATTTCAGAGCGTCGAAACTGTTGGAACTGCGGACCAAAACTCGGGTTTTCATTCCTCGCGGAAGATCGATGATGGGATGCCTTGATGAGACCAGAACGCTTGAATACGGTCAAGTGGTGGTGCAGTATACGGATCCCACTAGGCCGGGAAGTAAATACATCGTCACGGGACTTGTTGTGGTTGCGAAAAACCCGTGTCTGCATCCCGGTGACGTGCGTGTTCTTCAAGCTGTCAACGTCCCAGCTTTGAGTCACATGGTGGATTGTGTTGTTTTCCCGCAGAAGGGCCCGCGGTAAACTCTTGTCTAATCTTGATTATAATTTTTGCCAAACTTCTTTAATAGTCTAGAACTTACATTGGAATCTGATGTTATTTTTGTGCATAGGCCACATCCGAATGAGTGTTCCGGGAGTGATTTAGATGGAGATATATACTTTGTATGTTGGGATCCTGAACTCATTCCACAAGGAACGTCTAACCCAATGGACTACACTCCTGAACCAGCTCAAATCTTGGATCATGATGTCACTATTGAGGTAAAAATATCTTTGATCGCTTGTTTATTTTATTTTATTTTTTGTTATTTTTGCATTTGGATAGTAATTTTGATATGCTAAACCTTTTTCCAGGAAATTGAAGAGTATTTCACGAACTACATTGTGAATGATAGTCTTGGAATCATCGCAAATGCTCATACCGCTTTCGCCGATAAGGAACCTCTCAAAGCATTCAGTGACCCGTGCATTGAGCTTGCACGAAAGTTCTCTATCGCTGTTGATTTCCCAAAAACAGGTGTTGCAGCTGAGATACCTCAGCATCTTTACGTGAAAGAGTATCCAGATTTTATGGAGAAGCCAGATAAACCAACGTACGAGTCGAAAAACGTGATTGGTAAGCTTTTCAGAGAGGTGAAAGAGCGAGCTCCTCCGTTGATCTCGATCAAATCGTTTACTCTTGATGTGGCCTCCAAGTCTTATGACAAAGACATGGAAGTCAACGGATTCGAGGAGTATGTTGACCAAGCTTTCTTCCACAAGGGAAATTATGATTACAAATTAGGTAATTTGATGGATTACTATGGGATTAAGACAGAGGCTGAGATACTTAGTGGCGGTATCATGAGGATGTCGAAGTCATTCACCAAGAGACGGGACGCGGAATCTATTGGAAGGGCGGTTCGGTCGCTTAGGAAAGAAGCTTTGTCGTGGTTCAATGCTTCTGAAGATGAAGAAGAGGTGGTTAATGAATCTGCAAAGGCCTCGGCTTGGTATCATGTGACGTACCACCGAAGTTACTGGGGAGTTTATAATGAGGGTTTGAACCGTGACCATTTCTTGAGCTTTGCGTGGTGCGTTTATGATAAGCTTGTGAGGATTAAGAAGGCTAATGTTGGGAGGCGTCAGCGGCAGGAGACTCTTGAGCGGTTAGGCCTCATGCGTTTGAGTTGATTCTTAGCCAGATTCTTTTAAGAACTTTTTTTTATCCTTTGGTTGGGTTTTTCTATGTACAAAATGTTTGGTGTGGAGTGCTCGTTGTACTAAATGTTTGGTTTGGACTTATAAATCGTAATTTTCGTATCATGCAATCAAATAAATTATGCTAATGACTAAGAATCTTTTTTTTATCACAAGACTAAGAATCTTATATATCTATAACATATAGCAGAAGACAAAAGCTTACTACAATAAATAACCTCATGAAAGCCTAAGTTACAAAAACAAAAAAAAATAACCCCTCAACATTATACGTACATGAACACTTTCTCTGGAATAGGCCAGGTCCATCAAACACGGACAAAACTTAGATTCACCTCCTAAAATGAACCTTTAAATTCACCCTACCATTTATAACCAATCAAATTTCCACTTAGATTATTAATTAAAAAACATTAAAATAAACAAAAAATAGCTATAAAAAATAAAAATGATAATTTTAGCGACGCTAACGTTTCCAGCGAACCCTAAACCCTAAATTTTAAATTCTAAACCCTATACCCTAAATTCTAAACCTAAATCCAAACCCCTAAACCCAAACCCTATACCCTAAACCCTAATCCTAGACCCCTAAACCCAAACTCTATACCCTAAACCTTAATCCTAGACCCTAAACCCAAACTCTATACCCTAAACCCAAAAACTAGACTATAAACCTAAACTCTATACCCTAAACCCAAGTCCTAAACCCTAAACCCAAACCGTAAACCTTAAACCCAAATTATATACCCTAAACTCAAAACTTTAACCATAAGTCCAAACGGTAAATCCTAAACCCAAACCGTAAATCCTAAACCCAAAACCTATACCCTAAATCTAAATCTTAGACCTAAAATCCAACCGGTAAACTCTAAACCCAAACCCCAAACTTAGATGCTATAGGGTTTGGGTTAAGGTTTACGGTTTAGGTTTAGGGTCTAAGACTTGGATATAGGGTTTAGAGTTTAGGTTTATAGTCTATTTTTTGGGTTTAAGGTATATAATTTGGGTTTAGAGTCTAGAATTAGGGTTTAGGGTATATAGTTTGGGTTTAGGGTCTAGGATTAGGGTTTAGGGTATAAGGTTTGGGTTTAGGGGTTTGGATTTGGGTTTAGAATTTAGGGTATAGGGTTTAGAATTTAAAATTTAGGGTTTAGAGATTCGCTGGAAGCGTTAGCGTCGTTAAAATTAGCATTTTTATTTTTTGTAGCTATTTTTTGTTTATTTTAATGTTTTTTAATTTATAATCTAAGTGAAAATTTGATTGGTTATAAATGATGGGCTGAATTTAAAGGTTTACTCTAGGGGGTGAACGTCCATCAAACACGCATGCGCAGCCTCCACATATACACACATCAAAATCAATAAAGAGAACAAACAAAATTATTCTAATCTTTTTGATATTTTTTTTTGTCAAGAAGCGCCAAGAAGGCGTTGGTGATGTAGTAGAGCAAACTTGACATGCAAGCAAAGTTTCCCTTTATCCAAATAAAGCCTAACACCCGTGACTAACCAATGACCAGGACTGTTTTGAGGTCCTCGACACAACTGCGAAAGATCCACGAATTTCACGATCTTGTTATTCGCCGGCACAGGAGGTCCTCTTGGGTAGACACCAGAGTCCAAAACGACCTCGTTTTTGTCTTTGTTAGTGACCATATTATGATGAACACTCCCACTGGTCAACGGTAAGCTCATGGAAGAGAAGATTCCAGATCTTTGGGAAGTTCCAGGTCCATAGGCCCAATCTTTCTGAACGACGTAGTGATCAGAGACTCCGGTAAAACGGAGACGGAGATGGAGAACGGATTTTGAGCCGTGTCTCTTCACTTCGAGCTGAGCTCCGGTGACTATGTAAGCTACGTTGCTTGAGTGTTTGCTTGTTGTTGTTGTTGTGGTCCAGTTTGGGTCGTACTTCACTGGAGCTGTACACACGTGTGAAAATTTCTTACCGTTTAATGGTTCGAAGTAACGATTGCTATCAGATATTTCGTCGGAGCCTCTCCATCTATGATTGTCGGTGATCTTTTCACCAACCGTTGTCCTCGTATTTTCTAGATGTTGCAAGTGTATAGCCAGCCTGATGAACATAACACATTACTATATTATATCGACGATATATAGCTACGTATATGAAGAGATATTTAATTACAAATCGCCTCGTTACGCAAATGATCAAACCTAGTTTCTTTTTCTTTTTGATAACCAAAAGTTTCTAGACTTCAAGCCATATATATATTATCTTCTTTTTTTCTTTTTGACAACTGTTGAATTAGTTCCTTCTCTGCGGCTCTGCCTAGTTTATGTTTGGCCAGCCATATTATCTTCAATTTTTTTTTTTTTTGAACTGATATCATCTTCAAGTTTAGCTCTAGACTCTAGTTCTAGACTTGATTCTTGATAACCAAGAAGTTCTAGCCAGTCCCTTCTTTGCTTAATAATCACAGTAATTTTCTAAAAACAAATGTCAAGTTTAAGTTTGCTTTGGTTGACTTTTACCTATTGCATTTCTTGCCTTCGAGGAACATTCGCAATCCTGTTACTGGGTTCTTCTCCGTGGTCACCTATAATTAGTTAACAATGTGAGTGACATTGTGAAAGAACTAAAAAGAAATGCAAGCAAGAACTAGGGATGTAATTTATACGTACGGGAGTGGTATTAACGTATAGTTTGGGACCCATGAAGTTGATATGAAGAGCTGGATACGCGGAAGCCATATTTGGCGCCGCGCCAAACGGAAGGTCGTTATGAATGGGAGCCCACGTTCTAGGCCCAGAGAAGTCCAAAAAGTACTGTAGGTCCATTAACGGCGGCTTGTCTGTCAAAATTACCAAATTAACTCCTTCAAAACTACTACTCCCTTCAATAGTCAAGTATTAAGGTTAGAGTAGGTAAGTAAAGTTACATCTAAGGTAGAGGGACATGGCATGAGCTAAAAGACCAGAGCCAGGGACGTCTTTCAGCAGTGATGTGATCGGAATAAAGTTGAAATTGATGGCGTCGGGCTTTTCCGGAACTGTTATTAGCCATTCGCTATGGCTTTTTGCTCTTCCGTCGCCCCCTCTTTTGGCGCATATAACCGTTATCCCCTGAAAATGTAAATGGCTTTTTCTAGTGATGAAAATGTTCATCATACAATATGTTGTTTAGCTTCTGTGAAACTTACTTACATCTTTGGAGTTCATCGAGAAATTATTGAAAGCGACCGTTTCTTTGTCGTCAAAGACATTGAACGCCTCTGGAAACTGCAATACCAAACTCCAATAATGAACAACAAAAAAAATGTGTTGTGCTTAAGTTGACTTTATCGACAACTTAAAATTGTGCTGACCTTATTAGGCCGGCGAGCGGAGAGAAGACAAGAGCCTGTGAACAATTGGTCGCCGAGATCGTAGAGATGGTAACGGAGGAGGTCGGTATCGAGATCGGATGACTTGTCTTGTCTCACAACAACCACGTCTTGTCCTCCTACGCTCACCCCAGTTATTACGTGTGTCCCATATCTCTCTATAAATCTATTCCATTTTTTTTGTCAGCAAATCTTATTACATTTAAAAATTAATTATTTACTATTACGATAATGCTGACAAAAATATTTTAACAAAATTATATACAAAAACAAGCTAGTGGTGGTTATAGTTTACATTATCGTTTAAAAGTCTTCGCAAATACTAACATCCAGTTCCTTCAGTTTACAGTTATTCAAAGTTTAATTAGTTTCTTAACCAAGTTTCTTCCTGATTACTCGGTATGATCTTTAGTTGGAAACGTTGAATTTGAGTAGTGAAGTTGAAAAAAATATTGAAGAAATACAGATATATTCCACATTAAATTATAACATAGAATTAGTCAAAAATGTCCCAACTGTTCTATCAGAATTCAACCCAGAACTTGAAATGTGTGCTCTTAGCGTAATGTGCCACCCCACACAATCGAATGGTAAAAAAAAAAGGTTTTATAAATAAGGAAAAATGCAATTATAATACCTGGCAAGTAACTGCGGGTTCCAGGAAGAAGGAACGGCGTTTCGAACACGATCAGTGAGACGCAAACGATTGGGATTGTGGATGTGTAGATTAAAAAGCGTTACCATAGAAGCGTCAAGACCTAAAGATTTAACGTTTGCGGCGTCAGTTGCCCATGACCCACTTTGAAACCCGAACGTCGCGTTGAAATTTCCCGACGGTATTTTTCCGGTCACCGACGATCTCTGATTAAAATACTCCGACATCTGAACTCCAAAAACAACACACACATATAAAACATATATATACTAATAAGAGTTTGATAGTTTTATATCAATAAAAACATGAAATGATCGAGGACCTTGTTGAAATCAAGAATGTCTGAACGGAACCGAGTGCGTTCTCCTTTGTCGCAGTTGATATCGGAGGAGACATTCTGAATAGCTCCGAAGCCAGGAACATGCAGTTCTCTGTTTTGAGTTTCGTCGAGGACAACCAATCTGTCATCTCCGGCGGCAGCGTCGCCTTCTTTGCAATATTTTAACCGGAAATCCGCCGTTAAATCGAAACCTTTGCCAAGACTCTTGACCACAGTTTCGACCACATCCCCGCCGCCTCCTCTGTTCATTTCTGTTTCCTATGGTAGTTATTAAGCTGCGAGTCTTCTGTAGGAAAAATGCATCATATATATATAGACAGGACTAAATAATGGTTGATTGCTTGTAATGTTGGTTAATCATCTACTTAATTATTATATAATAATTAATATATAATCTTGAACATAAGAAGAAAAAGAGCGTGATACTTTGATTTAAGTATGAAAACGACGAGAAACTTCAGCGTTTACGCAGTCTTCGGAGGAACACGCAAATAGATTACTTGCACCGGTGTAATTTCTAAAGTTATTATGATTTTGATTAGGTTAAATTGATTAGTGATATTAACTGAAAACCCTGATTAGTAAAGTGATTAATTTTTGCAAATTTGCTTTTTATTTGATTGGTCATGCTTACTGAATCATAGGAATCAGACATAGAATTGTATAAATACTAAATTAATATACAACTAGATTCTGAAATTTAATAATTTATATTTGTGTTTTTTTGTCATATTTGTGTTTTTTGTATAATATTTATTTTGAATGATTAATAATTTTATTAAAATAGTTGGATCACACTTATATCAATAGGTTATGTTCTTGTTTTAATAAAATAGATCTACGCAGTTGTTATGGTTGATGATGTAAATCGTCAGTATCGCTGTTGATGCGGTTTAAATGACTGTAATCCGGTCTAGATACCAACAGTTCCGGGTAAAATTGTTTTGTCGTTAAGAAAAGAAACAAAATAAACAACTTTGACCCTAACCCGCGTCTCAAGAACAATGGAACTTTCAAAATCCTATCACATGTCAACTGATATCGGTTTAGCTTAAATTATACTATGTATAAACAATTCGTACATGAGCTTCACAAGTAATCAAACAAGCTTACTGATTTTTTAGTCGATTCAAGTTCAATATGCGAGATTTAATCATTCCATTTTTGTAATGAACTAAAGTGAAAAACTGTACTTAAGCGTTCATCTGTAAAATATACTGAATATAATTAGTACTTAAGGGAGAAGTAGTCCGCACGGTCAGTTAACCCGATCCAATATAAGTGACAACACTTAAATGTAATCTGAACATGACTCTTGTTCAAAAGAGATATGACTCTTATTTCAAAACTTGTTTGACTGTTTTGATGGATGTGGATAACAATGTCTAAGGTCGCTTTCTTGCGTAATAAAAGCATCTTCAGAAAAAACATAAGAAGTTGCCTCCTATTCTTCTTTATGTACTCGTGCTTTCACACGACTATACAGAATCCCGTACACGCATTAAGGTACATATTATTATTGTTATGTCGGTATAAAGACCACTTCATTATTTACCTCTACTCAATATCATTTTTAATAAGTGGTTTTTGACGATGGGGGGTTTGGTCGTTTGTTTCGATGCGAGGTTACAGACAATTGAGAAACAGTAAAAAGAATATTTTTTTGTTTTTGAAAAAGGTGTCACAGACAGTGACAATAAACAAAAGGACACAAATGATTTGAATTGATATCAAACAGCTAATTTGCGTCTGTGTGAACGCGCAGCTAACGCGACGCGTCTTTTGTTGATTATATTTTAGTTTCTTTCCTTTTCATGCAGAATGGACTCCAACTAATGGGCCGGGCCTTTTTGAAATAATATTGTTATTTTGACATGGCCCTTTTACGGCCCATTTGTCTCTTCGTCTTCAACTAATCGATTCGAACATGGTGATTGAAGGCCGGTGAAGAAGCTCGCCGATTCAAAAGAAAAGTTTGAAATTCCAGGCGGGAGATTCGCGAATCAACAAATAACGGTTAGTAAATCGTCTCTCTGTTTGTGTATTTTCGCTTCTCCTGCTCTAAATCTGCAAATTCTACCGTTGCTAGTCTCTATGCTTTTGCCATTTAGTACGAATTGAGAGTTTTAGGGGAAGTGCAGATCTTGATGCTATGAATGACCATGGTGGAGCTTATGATTTGAGCCTTGAGGAACTGATGGATGAGTATGCTTCTCGACCTCCACAAGTAGCTGAATGGTTGTGGTGTATCGAATACGTAGCCAAGTTCGTTAAAGATATACGTTGCATTCTCGGTTTAACTTGATTCTTTAACCTTGCTTGTGGTTATTGTGTATGGATAAGAGCAAGTTTTTTTTTAAAACATGAAATCTCTTTTTTTTTTAATTCAGATTTGATGAACATGGGGTATCAATACTCGGATGATTATGGGAGGAGGATTAATGAAGTTTTGTCTCTTAGAGTCTTGGAGTTCATGTTTGATCCAAGCAAGAATGATTCTAGTGGTGTTGGTGTTGGTGTGGCTTCTGCTTCTGAGGAAAGAGTTGAGTTTGATTTGTCTTTAAGCAATGCTGATGTCCTCAGAGCGATTCTGAGAGAGGTGTGTGGAAGATGTAGATAAACTTGACTTGTAATATAGAATTAGGGTTCTGATTGTAGTCTTTTGTTTTCAAATGTTAGATTCCAGCTTCGGAACTGCGAGCAGGCATGCCGGAGTTATCAAAGTTCAACGTTCTTCCATTTATTGCTTACAAGAACATGTGTTTGCCACAGTGTGCACTGGAGAAGGTGATGAAGATTCCTTTTAACTTTATTCCTTTTGTTTCATGAATGCTTAATTAAGTGATTGAGATAGTGTGCGCTATTCTTTTTCTGTTTGGATTCGTGTAGCTGAGAGATTTGAGTTTAATGGAGAATGAGACAAGTGCAGCTCCTGAGATAGAAGCAAATGATCCTGTTTTTGGAGGTGATGGACCAGTGCACATGGATGCATGCGAGGAGGAGCCGATAGATGAGCAACAAGTGCATATTGGTTTGGATAAAGTAACTCTCACCGACGATGAAGATGAGGCAATGCACACCAATGGAAAAGATGAAGTCATTGTGATCGATGAAGATACAGAGAATGATCAAGACATAGATGGTGAACACATTAGCAACGGTTATACTCAGGGCCGGCTCAATACTGGTAGGGGCCCTAGGGCAAAAAAAATTTTTTACTCTCTAAAATTTATATAGAGATAATGTTTAAAATATTTTTATAATTTAATCAATAATATTTTGTATATTTTGTAATGAAAATAAAACTATATACATATCAAATAATTTTGGGCCCTTTTCAATTTTATTTATTGTATTTATAATTTTTTTATATATAAAAATATAGATTTATAAAAAATTGGGCCCCTTATTTATCATTACACGGGGGGACACGGGCTCGGACCCGGAGCGGTCGCACCGGTTGTCCCCCCTTGTAAGCCGGCCCTGGTTATACTACTGGTAATACATTTCTTACAAGCTCAAGGAGATGGCCAGAGAACGCACGTGTGAAATGTACAAAAGATGGAACCTGTTTAGTCGGTGGAAGCGATGATGATGTTGAGTCAGAAATGGTCAAAGATCCAGCATTAGCCAAGAAGAATAAAAACAGTTACACAAACCTTCCAAGAGCCGAGAATGTATGCTGGAAATGTGGAAAAGAAGGAACGTTGTTGAAATGTAGCAGAAACGAGTGTGCATCAAAAGTTCACAAGGAATGCTTGAATTGTGCGGTTAACTTTGATGAAGACGGGAACTTTCACTGTCCTGTGTGCTGGTATGATGGAGTCGTTGCAGAGTACTTAGAATCTCAGAAGTTGATGAGCTCTGCCAAGAGAAGACTGATGAATTTTATGCCTCTGCTTTCAACAAGAAGCAAGAGACTCAGGTGACTATAACTAAATATCGTCTCGTCTTTGAGGGTAACTGAGGTGGTCAATATTAGATCATGGATTTATAGATGGCAGTGTTTTTTTGTGCAGATCAATCAAAGCGATCTGAAACTCCCTTGTTCGTGGTGGATTTTGGTTAGGAGACGAGTTATGTTCATATGTGTTCTCTGGTGTAAAGAATTGAAGAGAATGGGGGGTAATTAATTAGAGGTGAAACTTAAAGGGTATGATTTGTTATTATTTAAAACTAGCGGGAAAAGGAGGAGTCTAATCGAACTTTGACTGAAGTTTTTCTTATTTCATCAGTAAAGATGAACACATTAATTGTGAAGCTAATACGAAGTCACTCATGAAATTGTTTGTTACAGAAAGCGAGGTTATCGGAAACTTAAGCTAATACTCGAGAACTCAAACTAAGGTTTATGCTAATGTTTTACACTGCAGAATGATTGGTTGATGGGCTACCACATGTAATAGTTAAATTTTATTGAACACTATAACGTGTAAGTGTTCTATTCAATTAAATTTAATCAATTTGGAAGCTTATGCGCAGTTTAACTAGTTGGTGTTCTTTTGCTATCATAAAAACAAAAAAAAACACATCAAATTTCTTAATAAAACAAAGTTAAAACAGTAATATAGCAGCAATATATCCGATTTCAGCTTTCTTATTCATCCAATGTCAGACAAAGATATCCAAAAACCGAAACAGAACGTCAGTTAATTAAAGAGATACCTCTATTGTATTATTTTTCCAGCTATTAATATTTAAGATGTACCTAAAAGCTACCCTCTCGATTATTAACACGAAGTTTCTTTTGGGCCTGTATTAGTATTTGAAGTATTATTAGTATTTTTTTTGTTTTTTACTGAGAAAATGGGTGAATATACTTATTTTAATCTGTGTGAAAAGGAAGAAGAAAGTGGATAGTACGAAAGGTCGTTATCCAGAGATCAATAATAGGGTTTGGGGCTCCAAAACTGGCAAATACATTACTCATCAAAGATGGAACCGTCCCATTGATACAACAGTTGTATTCCTATTTATGATCTTCTCACTGTTCACTATTCTGATTTTCCTTTTTCTTTCTTTCTTTCCAGCTTCCTTCATCTCTCTCTCTCTCTCTTCTCCAATATTCAAGATTATGCAAATAAAAAACAGCTTAATCGTTAGTTATTTCGTTAATCATGTGGCTATTTTATTGTTTCGGCCATCATTATAAAGCGTTTTGATTTCTATTAGCATACAAACACGCCAAATATATCAATTATAGGTCGGGGTATTTGGCCAAACAAGTATAATTTTTTTTAATTTATAGAGATATTAATTTACAAAAAGTTTTCTTATTTAGTTTTTATTTTATTTTAAGATATATTATTCTAAAAATATATATATATTTGATTTTGGTGTATAGACATTAATTGTTATTTTTTGAAATTTGACATTTATATTAATTTTATTATTATATTATTTTATGTATATAATATATATTACATAAAACTTAAACGTGGTTTTAGATATAATATTACTGAATCTCATCAAAAATATATGCAGTGTTGAAAAAATATAAAAATAATTCCATTGTAAATATAATACAAACAATATAATAATAAGTTATTACTTATATAAAATATGTATACATATAAATTATTAATTTATGCTGTCAAAAAAATATAAATTATTAATTTATAATTTCAAAGGGACTATATATATTTACATAGAACTTTTTTTAAAAAAATTATCTTATTATTTTATCGATTTGTGTCAAATTTTGAACCACCCCAAGTTAGGACCGGCCAAATTTATTAATTTATAGAAATTATTAATTTATCGAGTATTAATTTATAGATGTTCAACTGTATATGTATGAAGTATTGTAAATTTCAGATTATTAAGCAGTAGTTACAACTTATGAGCTTGTAATATGTAGATGCATGAATTTATAGAGGTAAGTGTCAATAGCTGTTTTTCATGTTTTGACATGTATTAGTTATATAAAATATTTTCATGTGTGACGATTTATCAAATTGCATTTTTAAATCGTTTGAAAATTAAATATGGATAAATTATACAAACGTTGTTCACCTTCTTATCCATATCTCAACTCTGAAGCCCCCATCCAGGATGGCGACAAAGAATGGTGGTGGTGGTCATCTCTCGGTGTCTACTAGCAACACGTCCTTCGCCGTCAGGCTCCTTTCTCCTGTGGTATACAGGTTCTTATTTGGGTTTGGGTGTGTCGATGACACTTCCTTTGCCTATGGGCTCCATTCTCATGTGATATACATGTCTCTATTTGGGTGTGTCGACTGGCCTTCCATCAGTTCTTGTTTCGACCTCCTTACCAATCGTCCTTGTAAGGTCCTTCATGCTCATCTTAACTCTTTATTTTTTACTTATTCTGCTACTGTATAATGGTTTAGACAGCTATTTGTATGGGTGATGTTGGAATTGAGGTTCATGATCTTAGCTGGTGATATAACAATGGGTTTAGTCTCATTTGGTTTTACCTTCGCGACCTCTAGTAGCATTTATATCGCCTTGGCGCGAGCATCTGCAATATGCAGTTTTCTTACGGGTTCCATTCTGGATGTTAGTGTTGTGTTTGTGTATCTCTCTTTTTGGTGGCAGATAGAAGAGAAGCTCATTGTCATCTTTATCCCGATGAATATAGATGTGGCGGGTTATGATTTTCCGTTTGTCCCCCGTTTGAATCAGTCTTCTTTCCTAATATTTCTTCTTATATGGAGTGAATTGGATAAACAAGTTTCGTTGGTATTGCAAGAATTTTCTTCCCATCGAATGCTCTTTTCTGCGTATGGTGCAGTATGTGTGGTCCTACCGATTACACTAGATGCAGTCTTTAAAAAAGTTTATGATGTTGTTGTGATACGATTTCATATGGCTCTTTCTTGTGATTTGTATCACCATTCTATTCCTTATGTTGTTTTTGTTTGTTTGGTTGTCAATAGTCTAATTGTATCCTTATTTGTTGAAGTGTAAACATATTTAAGATTAATGCAAGTTTAGTTTGATAAAAAAAAAAAACTATACAAACATTGTTTAGTCTCCTTCGTTTTTACATGTAATTTCCTATGAAACGAACTCATTATCAGCTATTATTAAGCAAATTTTAATTATTGGATAAAAACTGATGAAAACAAAAAAGGCAAAGATGGAAACAATGAAACTTGTGCATAATTCTATTTATCGACAGTCTGACTCAAAGTGCTTTCGTAAGCAACACCATAATGCTTCACCCTTTTCTTGATAATATTTTCTGCTTCCACTGTTCCTCCACTCTTCCCTCTCCTTTCACTTCATCTCGCCTTTTTCATTCTCATCCTTATTTATTTTCTTGATTAAGTACTTATATCATGTGATTAGTTTCATATACAAAGGAATCACAATCCAATCTAATAACTTGTTTTTTTTAAACGATTTATTTTTTGGTCTAATAAACGATTTTTTGTATATGAATATACATACAATCGCTTAATAATATGATATATATGTATACATGTTGTGATGTTGACCATATATAGTGTGACCGTTGACCAGTGACTAATGTAATCGTGATAATATATGTGTACAATAAATATGTGTAACAGTAATAAGAGTCTCGTATACCGACAAACAGACCAAAAGGTAATCTTAAACCCCTAGATTCACAAGCAGATTACATGTCTCTATACTATATATATGCATGTTATATATTGTATGTACTAGTAGAGCTTCTGTAATAAACTAACGAAACATGGAAATGAAGAAAGACGAGAACAGTTTCTTACAAAACATGAAACACGAGATCAATCAGAAAACAAAAGAAGAAGAAGAAGAAAACGAGATTCTAAAGGAGAGAATCTCAAGCCATCCTCTCTATGGGCTTCTTCTTCACTCACATCTCAGTTGTTTAAAGGTCCTCCTCTCTCTATCTTATTCAAATGGAATTTTATACACTATTTTAATTTCTAACGTATTTGGACCCATCAAAACCAGGTGTGTTCCGGCGACTTTGACTTGCCGGAGATGGTAAACACGGTGGATGATCTTGCCCTAACTAAACTCTCTCTCCACTCTGATTCTCCCTCCGATGCTACCTCTTCAGAGCTTGATCAATTCATGGTAATTCTCCCTTTATCTCCCTTTCTGTAAATTATAAACAATTTCAGCGAAAATGTAGTTCACAACAACAAACAACATTTTCACATGCCTTTTAAATTCACGCTTTTTTTTTCACAATTCTGATTTGATATTGTAGAAAAAAATATATAATACATGTCAAAATTGATTCGCATATAGGAAGCTTACTGCTTGACTCTACGGGAGTTGAAGGAAGCAATGGAGAAGCCTATTATCGAAACCCACCGTTTTATGGATGCGGTGTACAATCAGCTAAACGACATTGTTCTCTCATCATCACCTCCTTAAAATAGGGAGAAACGTGACAACGGTATTCGGTGCTATTAATTATGTTAAACGCATTTCGCCAAGTTTGTGAAATTACTAGTTTACTCGTGTTTTATTATGCTTCGTTTTGTGGAGCGCTTTGTAGAATCATGCAACGACAATCGTAATTTGAGAATTAAAAGTTCTATAGCGCGCGCATGCCGTCCTGCTTTGCGTTTAAGAAAAATAAAACCAAAAGTTTTTCGAAAATATTCACAGTTAACAACATATCTTTAGCAATTAGCATTGGAGAACGTGCATAAACCATTTAGATCATCTCCAATGTATTTTTCTATTTTATTTTTTATAATAAAAGTGAGTTTTTTTCCAATGTGTTTCTCTATTTTTTTCTCTAAAAAGGAATATTTTTAAGAGATTCTTATAAAATTTTACAATTAACACATTTTAACTTATAAATATTGAAAATTGACATATTCATTATATCTTTTGGATCTTTTTCATAAAAGTGCAATATTATTTAATTTAAACAGTTTGTTACAAAAAACATCAAACAAAAATAATAAAACAAAGTATACATTATCTAACCATCATTATGGAGATCCGGAAGTAATTTACCATAATATTAAGGTGTTTTAATATGTTGTATTAATTAATATTTAAATAAATATGTTATCAATATGTAAAGTTTATGTAGATTTTTTTAGTAATTAAACTATAATTAATAATTTTAGTTTTAAATATAAAATTAAGTATTATTTGTTAAAAATTAGACTTTCACATAAAATAATGTTATTATTTATTTATTTTATTTACTTATAACTGTAAAAATTAAAAATATTATGTAAACAAAAGATAATTGCGTTTTATATGTAAAATAATGTATTTCTACATAAACATGTATTTTCATTATAACTACAAAAAGTTAAAGGACTATTGTGTAAATAAAAAAGTATGTCTCTATTATAGAGGAATGCTATTTTTTTTTTTTTTTTTTTTTTTTTGGAACAGAGGAATGCTATTTTTTCCCCTAAATATAGAGGAGAAAATAATAATCTCTATTTTAGGAGAATAAATATAGGAGTGGGTTGGAAATGTTCTAAGAATGCATGCTCATCTACCTATGTTAGTAAAACAAAGTAATTAACGGTTGTTGTATAACTTATTTTTGGGTTACATAAACACACGATAATGCCTGTTAATGGATAAATCTATCTTAAGCATTATCAACAGTCTGTAAAAACACATACACATTGAGCGTTTGGGTCTCCGGGTTTATCACAGTAAGAGGAGGACACCTGTAGACCGTAAAAGTCAAGACACATCTTCTCGCATTTTTTAGCATCGCATGGAACCATTGGCCAGTACACGGGACAAGTTTTTTTCTCCTGATTCATTCGCATCTCTTTCGCACCTCAAACAATAAATAAAAATTCAGAATATTAATTAACCATAAGAATAAACACAATTTTGTGGTATAATGCACAAAGAACTAAACTTATAATTAGGTCATATTTCAGTTAGGTAGATCACCTCGTTTACATGTGCCAAAGTTTTTCAGAAGAGTCTATCACACAACCAAACCAATTGATTGATCTTATCAAACACATACAATAAATAAAGATCCAAGTAATTCTCAGCAATTATAACTATTTTGGTGTTAACCTTTACTTACGAGTAATTCATATACCTAAGATCAATTTAGTACCTGAAACAATGAAGATAGCCATGAAAAGAACAACAAAAAATTGGAGGTTCCTCATCCTTCTGCAGCTTTTGAAAAATACTAATCCAAACGTTATTGGGACCTTTAGTGAAAATGAAACTGATATATAGGGAAGATATAAGATATATACATATATATATTTTCCTTTAAAATATATCATAAACTTTTCTGTTGTAAGATTTGTTTATTTTGGAAAGTAATTAATTAATCTTTGGTCAAAGGGACTGGATCATTGACCTGATTAAATCAGAGTCCTTCAAATCTGTACATACCATATAATAAATCTTTTGATAACGTCGTAGTTATGAACTTACCAATTAAAGATTGAAATGGAGAGATATTCTGTAATGTATTTAAGTTTGGTTCGTATGCTGTAGTGTAATCCTAATCAGTGAATATAGATTTAAGTGGACTAAAATATCAGATTCAACTAAGGAGATTCACATTTTTGCCATCTTTGCCCCTTTTCAAAAAGGTTTTGGGTCCAAGTCTTATAAACTTAGAGCACCATTATCGCGGGCTCTTAAGGCCCGTATTCAATGTTTTCAGATTTAAAAAAAAAAAGAAAAATTAGCTAATTAAAGAGGAGACGTCGCTTAATAAGCCACACAAGAGACGGGTTTTGTGAACACGTGTCATTATCTCATCCCTCTCTCTCTCTACCAAAGCATTCTCTCTCTTTCTTTTGTGTCTCCTCGGCCACTCCGACTCCATCTGCTGATCTCTCCTCCACGATGACCTATCAGCAACGACTCCGACTCCATCAACCGGCGACTCCGACGATGACCTCTCCGCGACGACTCCGACGCCATCAGCCGACTCAGAGACTCACTTCTCGTCAACCTCACGTTTTCCTCCGCCGCCGCGTCTTCTTCGTACACAGGTTTCAAAACTCTCATCTGATTCTTTACCAAAAGTGATCGTAGACTTAAATCTAAAATCTCATTTAAATCCAATTGAATAAAAGATTAAAACGAGGATAGCAGCCGATAAAAGAGAAAGAAGTTAAAGAGAAAAAGGAGAAGAACGTGAGATGGAGAAAGGTGAACTAGAGAAGAAGAAGTACACAGTTTGAGATGGAGTTTCGAAAGAGAGATCCGGATCAGATATGAGTTTGGGAGATCACATGGAGTTTCTCTTAATAGAGGACGTGGCAGGGAAACCATAGAAACTGACGTCTCTGTCATTGGAGTAACGACTTCGTTGTGGTGTGCCTTGCTTCCTACGCAAGCATCAGAAGTAGCAGCTCAAATCTGGGAGGTTCAACTGTTCTGTTGCAGCAAATTCAAGAGAGCGTGGAAGGTTCATTTGTATGCTGATCTGACTGAAACTTTGTACAGATGTAGGGGACACTGCAGACTCAGAATTCAACGGTGTGATCGAAAAGTGGACGGTCAGTTTATTAGTTATTCATGTATTTCTGAACCGGTTTGGTACATTGTGAAACAGAGTGGTATGTTGATGGATCGTCTTGTTTGGTTGGGAAAATGAGCTCGGACTGAGCTCATATTTGGCAGGAACCTTATGGACTCGTGGATATATGTTCAACTATAAGGAGAGAGGGTCTGGAGTTTGGGAACATGGAAAACGAGCGGTACAACGGATCTGTCCAAAGTTGAGAAAATGAAAACTTGTTGTCAAGTGGCTAAGGTGAGGGATTTATGGGAGCATAGTTCATATTTTTCTGTTATACTACATGAGTTATAATATGTAGGCTTAGATCTGATTGTTAGTTAGGAATTCTATGATTATATGGTGAAGGTTGCAAAGTCTGTTACACTTAATAAGCTTAACTTTACTTGCTATCTCCTTGGACTTGTTATTAGTGAAATTGTTATAGGGAACATTGTTTTGAAGATGGTTAAGCTTTCTTATTTGTTTGTCCAGTTTATTGGTCTATACTTTGGTTTGTTTGGCTCCTTGTAGCTTTATTGTATCTTCCATTGATTTTTTTTTGGTAAACGGCAGGAGACCTGAGTCTCCTACACTTTATTTCAAAATAAATCAACAACTACAGGTAAACCCGCCGAGTTCTAGACATCCCATTACAATCCTCCAACAAAACAGGAGCAACATGCTCTGGAGCCGACTCAAAATAGTGTAAACCAAACGGTAAAGAAAACGCATAGTTAGCTAATTCATCTGCTAGACGATTAGCCTCCCTATACACGTGAGAAAATTTGACTAACCAGTCTCTTGAAACAAAGCCATAGCACAAACGTACTAGGAAGGACAAGGGATGTGCATCATGAATCCCTGTCTGAAGAAAGCCCACCACACTTTCAGAATCTACTTCAACCTCCAGCTGCCGAATACCACGGTCCCATGCTATGCACAGGCCATAGTACACACCCCACAATTCTGCTAACGGAGCAGAGCAAATACCAATGTTAACCGCAAAGCCCCCTTCCCACGTCCCGTACTCGCCCCGCACAACCCCTCCCGCAGTAGCCAGACCAGGATTACCTCGAGCTGCTCCATCCGTATTTAGTTTATACCAGCCACTCTCAGGACACTTCCATGCTATCTGCTTCTCTACCCGACCCCCAGCAACTGATCTCTTACTTAGGATCTTGTTCGCGTCCATCACTTCTCGGGCTTTATCTCTAACATACTGCACTCTATCTCGACATTTCCCTATATCACCGAAAACATACCCACATCTCCATTTCCAACACCACCACACCGTAACTGCAAAGATTGTTGGCCACTGGCTCCCATTACCTGACCTATCACTCGCGAGATTGTCATAGAGCCACTCTAGAAGAGGTAGGCTGAAGAAGCGATGCTGTCTACTCGGCATAACACTTTTCGTCCATAATCCCGCTGCTGCCGGGCAATCTCGAAGCACATGGAGGATAGTTTCATCTCCATTTTTACACAGACTGCACACTCCATTATCACTCAAGTGTCTACGCTTCCTCTCCATATTTGTCATGATAACCTGATGAGACACCAACCATAAGAAGACACGGACTCGTTCAGGAGCCACTAGGCGCCACACGCGATTATACAGAGCTTCCATATTCGGTCTTGGTACTCTATCTCTAGTCAAAAAGGCATATGCAGACTTAACCGAGAATAGACCATCCTTACTCTCCCCCCACGACATTCTATCACGGGCCCCAGTAACATCATCAATAACCATTGCAGCCAATCTTAACCGGTCATGTATTGATGTATATGGTTCGATAACTTGAGTTACCCAGCCAGTTCCACTGTGCCATAAATCCCGAGCCCTTGCCTCTAGTATCAGCTCCGGTATGTGCACCATACTCAAGTTCTGCAGAGGTTCGTCTAACAACCATTTGTCTTTCCAAAACCGGACCCTGCGACCATTCCCTAAGATCCAACGCGTCCCCGGAACAATCACATCTCTGATACCCACCGCTATGCTTCTCCAAGTCGGTGACCAAGTCCCCTGACCTATCAGCCATGTTGGATCATATAACTCACCTACTTTAAATTTTTTCCTCAGGATCTTGACCCACAAAGCATCCTCCGTAGTCAACAATCTCCATCCAAGTTTCGCTAGTAAAGCAATATTCATCTCCTTTGCCAACCTAATGCCAAGTCCCCCTTCTTTTTTAGGCTTACAAATTACGTCCCAAGACACCAAGTGTTGCTTTCTGTTCCCTTCACTACTTCCCCATATAAAGCCTCTAGCGATCTTATCCAGTTGGTTTAAAGTTGATATCGGCAGTGATATAGTGCTCATCGTATGAACCGGAATAGATGTGAGAACAGATTTGGTGAGCGTTATCCTTCCTGCCAAACTCAAAAATCTACTCTTCCATCCAGCGAGCTTAGATGAAATCTTCTCAATCACTTCCCCAAACGTCTCCTTATTAATTCTTTTCTGGAGAACTGGCATACCAAGGTACTTACCCAATTCCTTCGTTCCTTTGATACCACTCTCATTGCTTATCGAATTGGCTAGATCCCGGTGAATATTCTCAGAGAAAAAGATTACAGATTTTTCCAGATTAACTTTCTGCCCCGAAGCCCCACAAAACCTCTCTAGGACCTTGCGTATTACTCGAATCTGCGCTATCGAAGCCTCTGCAAATATGATCAGATCATCTGCGAAACAAACATGAGATAAAGATGGTCCACCCCTAGATAATCTGATCGGCTTCCACTCCTTATTAGCTACTGCGAACTCAATCTGATGGCACAGTCTCTCCATGCATAACACAAATAGGTATGGGGATAGGGGATCACCTTGTCGGAGTCCACGCTGAGGCGTAAATGATTCTGTCCTTTCTCCATTCCACAACAGGCTCATTCCAGGATTCGTAACACATTCCATGATCCATTTAATCCAAATCTGAGGTAGGTGTGCTGCATTGAGAGTATCTTCCAAGAAATCCCACCTGATTCTGTCATAAGCCTTCTCAAGATCCAGTTTAAGAAGCATCCAGCCTCTTCGCCCTTTCTTCCTCCTCATTGAGTGAACTGCTTCCTGGACGATTACAATATTATCCTGACTCAGACGACCAGGAATAAAGCTTGCTTGCGCAGGTCCTATAAGTTTAGGCATCAGATGCTTCAGTCTCAGCACCATCATCTTTGTTATGATCTTGAAAAGAACATTGCATAAGCTTATAGGCCGGAACTGCATAATTTTTTCTGGCTTGAGGACCTTCGGTATAAGAACCAGCATGGCATCATTCATGCCCTCTGCGAGAATTCCCGTTTCAAAAAACTTCAGCCCAAATCTAGTCACAGACTCACCCACCACGTCCCAGGATTCTTGGTAAAAGATAGGTTGGTAGCCATCCGGCCCTGGGGCCTTGTATTTACCCATCGATCTCACAGACCTCTCCACATCTACTCCCGAGAACTGTTTATTCAAACTCACCAACTCCTCCCGTGTAAAATCAGTGAAGCCTTGCTGAGGGAGCTTCTCTGTAACAAGATTGAGGTCCTCAGTCGAATACAGTCTCTTATAATATTTTGTAGCTAGCTTTTCCAGTTCCTCGGACTGATCCACCCAGCGGCCATCCTCATCCTTTAGCATCTCTATCTTATTTCTCTTCCGCCGTACTATTGTAGTTGTGTGATAGTACTTTGTGTTCCTGTCGCCCAGGACTATCCATTTTTCACGCGATTTTTGATACCACAAAACCTCCTCCTGCTCGAGGACCACATCAAACTCTTTCTGCAATACCGCTTCCTTCAAGAGTAAATCATCACATGGATTTCTCTCCAACTGCTCCTGAATCTCTTTAATATCTCCTAAAAGCTTTTCTTTTCGTTGAATAACATCTCCAAATATCTCCTTATTCCATTTTTTAAGTTTGGATTTTAGAGATACCAATGCCTCCGGAGTACTCAGTTCACCATTCCAAGATGTCGAGAGTAGCTCTTTAAAGCCTTCATGCTTGAACCACGCGGCTTCAAACCTAAACGGTCGCCTCTTCGGGTTCCCCCTCTGCTCAGGTTCTAGCTGCAGGTAGAGTGGTGCGTGGTCTGATGCCAGGAACGGGAGATGTGAAACCGCTGCCTCCTGCCACCTTACTCGCGCATGGGCATTACATAAGACCCTATCCAAACGCTTCGCCACAAAGTTCTGCGTCTCCTTTCCTCTTTTCCATGTGAATTTATTCCCCTTAAATCCCATGTCCACCAATGCAAGCTCATTAATCCATTCCCCAAATGTCAGAGAATCTGGTGAAAGCCTACCATTACCTCCAGTTCTTTCATCCAATCTCAAGATAGTATTAAAGTCTCCACCAACCAACACCGGTTCATCAATATTCTCCACTACTCTTTTAAGCTGCCCCCAAAGCCCACTACGACGACTTACTGTAGGAGCAGCGTAAACAGCGAGGAGATGAATGCCCTCCGTCCCAATCACCACCCTAGCATGAACAAACTGATCCGACGATTCCAATACCGTAAGAGCTCCCGCCTGATCTCTCCACAATAGCCAAATTCCACCACTTTGACCAGTGGCATCAACCCGAAAAGAATTATCAAATCCCAAATTCTGACATATCTTTCTCGCTTTTTCTCCACCCGCATGAGTTTCGAATAGCGCCAGGACGTCAGTATTGAACTTCTTCAAAATGTACCGAATCGAGCGTCTGAAATTGGGTTTATTTGCCCCCCGGCAATTCCAAAATAAGCAATTCATCATCATCAATATGTCAAGGTATATACGAATTACCGGGGCCCCCTGTTATGCAAGAGAGAAGATCCCTCCATCTCCCTGCAGGTTCGTCTGTGTATCAGCCATTTTTTGTTCCGCCACGCTGATAGTACTCTCCATGGGATTATCCACCTCTTCATCACGCAGTAGCAGAGTTTTAGATCTAGTCTGACCATTCTCCACGCTATTTTTGAACACACCCCCAGCTCTCCCTGTCGTAGTATTTTCCACTCTCAGTCTCTTTCCAGATTCTGATAGGCTAATTTCTCCCTTTGTCGGCCCAAACACCAGCCCTCGAACAGGCCTATTGTTCACTTTCTTGGGCTTTCCTCTACTACCCTCAATCAATTTTCTGTTAGCGGCCCACTTCTCCTTATGCGCTCCTTGTGAACTAGTTGAAGTACTAGCTTTCCCGCCAAAGATCAAACCTTCTTTCACTTGCGAGAAACCTTTACCTTTCCTGTTCTGAATATTCATGTCCTGATTCTCCTTATTCCCTTCACCAGTAACCATATCCTCCTTTGCTCCATCCACATTCATAGTCATCTCAAGGCTGCTATACTTGTTCGACAGTGCAATATTCGCGGTCTCCTTGATATTAGAGGTCTCATGAAGGCTCTGCTTAGTTACCTCACCTGGTTCTCGTATCACAATACCCACCTGCCTCGACACTTGCGTTCCTCTTCTCACTCCCTTTACTTGAGTAAACCCATCCTCCTGCGGAGAGATTTGTTTAGGTACCGATGTAGGGAGTACTGACGTCTCCGTCTGTAATGCCATATTAGCCACTCTCTCCGCAATAGTTTTTGGACACCCATGGACTAGATGTCCGTATATTCCACATTTAGAACATATTTCAGATAGCCCTTCATACGCTACAAAGTATCTCTCACCATTAATCAGCACTGTCCCTTTCAATGGCTTTGCTAAGTTGACTTCGACACAAATTCTTGCAAATCTTGCTCTCTCAAAGTTCAGTGTGGTTATGTCTACCCGAACTGGCTTCCCCAAACCCTTAGCAATCCCCATCAGGATCGACCGGTGATAGAAGTTCACTGGGATATTTTTTAGTCTAACCCAGACCGGCGTTGTAGCAATGTCATCTCTTAAGGGATCAAATTCTGGTGACCAAGCCCTCACCATGAGATAACTACCGAAAACTCTCCATGGACCTCCTGTCAGCGCTGCCATATATTCATCCTCCTTTTCGAAACAGACCATGAAAAACTGCCGAGGCAAGTCCATGACGTACATTGCTCCCTTCGGATTCCATAACTCTCGTAACTTCCTACTCAAGGCAGATATCGCAACACTCCTTCCCAGAACCCTAACGATCATGCACTGTTTCCACATCCCATTCATCGCTTCCAGCACCTCTGTCTCAATCGTGATAGACGGTTCACCATCTTCTCCATTAGGGAACTCCACTCGAAGTCTCTCCGTAATAAAGTCATCATCGATCAGTTTCTCCGGAACCGGCATCCCTCCCTCACTCGTCCCCGCTACCTTGGATGCATACGAGGGCACGCAGTCTGGTGGATCCCCTGGTGGTCTTGCTCTCTCTCCCACATCCATCATGGTCGCATCTCGATCTCCTGACTCTGAAACCCTAGTTTCGCCAATCGCCGAAACCCTAACGCCGCTCATCTCTGTATCTTCCATTGATGGAGTTGAACTCTTCTATATTTCAATGAAAGTAGTTTGATAAAAAAAACTTGATTTTAAAATACATTTAAGTTTCAGTGAAAATAGTTTTAACTTTTAAGAAACCTTAATTAAGAGACTTGCATTGGAGCATATAAATGTTCAAGTCTCTTAACTAAATCTCTTAATTCACTTTTACTACTTAAAAGTATTAAAAAAAAAATAAGAGACCTTAAATGGGTCTTTGGGATAATGATGCTCTTAGGCCATTGAAATTAGCGCAATCAGTCGCTCGGAGGTTCCAAACCGAAATAAACCGGTTTGCAATTTAAACCAGTTCAAGTAATCATCAAACCGCATGAATTCAAACGCAAACGCTAGCGTCAAGGGTTGCGATTTTCGACAGCTAAAAAACCAGATGAAAATGACGTTCACGTGGACGCACTCGCAGGGTATAATAAAAACCTCTCTCACTCGCCACCATCTCCTTCACACTCCTCTCTCTTTAACTTCCATAACTGCATCCCACTACTCTCTAACGCAACGAACCATAACAAACTTCCATTTTCAAAATTTCAAATTTTCGTCGAAAGCATGAAGGTGATCGCGTCGAGGAATTCAAAGCGTAAGGCTGAGGCGTCGCCGTTCGCCGGGAAGAAGCTTCGCTCACGCCAGAAGAGAGCTCAGATCTCTCCCTCACCTCTCCACCACAAGGAAGTAGGAGCACCCGCTGCTTCTGTAGATTCCTGCTCTGCGGTCGACGACACTGTTTCATGCGGTTCAAGCATAGTCGAGAAGAGCTCGAAGCTGAAGAAGACTCGAATCGAAGAGGTAGAAGTTTCTGATCGTGTGATTGCTGATCCGAAGTTTCGGAGGATCACAAGATCATACTCTAAGCTAAACAGGGAGAAGGACGCAGAGGAGATCGAAGTAAGCGAATCGTCCTTCACGCGATCCGACGTGACGTTCGCCGAGCACGTCTCCGATAGCCGGAATTTGAATTTCGTTTCGGAGAGCGACGTCGTTTCGTTCGTATCGGGTGTGGACTCTTGCTCCAAGTTCGGGAGCGTAACTGGAGGAGGAGCCGATAACAACGAAGAAACTGAAATCTCGAAACCGAGCGGATTCGCGGAACTGAAGCCGGAGCTCGTGACAGTCGGACGCGTCTCCGATCTCGCTTGCACGGAGACGTTCTCCGGCGAAGAGGTTTCGGAGTACGGCGAGGATGAATCGTCGGAGCCACGTTCCGAGACGCTTTCGCAGTACTCCTCCGACTTCGGTTTCTCGGATTACACTCCGTCGATGTTTTTCGATTCCGGCAGCGAATTCTCCGAGAAATCGAACTCTGACTCTCCCGTTTCGCATACTCGCTCTCTGTACCTCCAGTTCATGGGGCAGTTCTGTAGATCCACCGTTCCGAACGATCTCGAATCTTCTCGCCATGAAGAACACCGTGATATCCAGTCTGAAGTAAGTGTGGTTGATTGCTTGAGATCTTCACTCGATTGCTACTCTAATTTGATTTTGATGTTCTGATATGTCCTTAACATTTGAATCTGAATCGTAACTATACATTATTGTTTTAGCGGCTGAGGTTTGAAGATGAAGAGGTTGAAGAGAGCTATCAAAGGCTGAGGGAAAGGGAGAGAAGTCATGCATATCTGCGTGACTGTGCTAAGGCTTACTGCTCCACCATGGACCATACTGATCTCATCTCTCGTCTACGCTTGATCATGGTTCAATGGATTGTGCAGGTGAACATCATCATGATCTTCTTATATGCATTTGGCTATATAATTAGTGAACCCGAAGCTAATAAATATGTATGAGTGGAAATGCAGTTTCTAGATCGATTTAAGATAGTTACTGATGTTAAGAATGAATATTTTGAGATCTTGTTGCTGGCTTGTATGAAATCTATAGCTTATCTCAGAATCTTATACTGTGAATGGATGTATCAGTAAGCTATGGTATTCTTTTGTTGCTGATTGTCTTTTCGCTGACTATACGCAGCAATGTTCTGAAATGGAGCTTCAGCCAGAGACATTGTTTCTAGGAGTTAGTCTGCTGGATCGATTCCTGAGCAAGGGATCCTTCAACAACGAGAGGACTCTAGTACTAGTGGGGATCGCGAGTCTTACTCTGGCCACCAGAATTGAAGAAAATCAACCTTACAATAGGTACAAACCATTTTCGAGCTTCTTTATTCTGACTTCCAGTGTTCATTAGGTTGATTTTCTCAATAGGAAGAGTGCCATTTCAAGAAACTGAGTTTTACACTGAACAAATTCAGGGACTAATGATAGTGTAATACAAATCCTATATGGTTTCGATATTCACAAATCCTATATAGTCATGTTTGTTAAATATTTGATTCTGTTTCTCAAAAGCTCTTTTCTGTAAAAACCTTATGCTCGCCTGATACTTCCTCTATTTGATTAGCATCCGGAAAAGGAACTTCTACATCCAGAACCTAAAGTATAGCCGGCATGAAGTGGTGGCAATGGAGTGGCTGGTTCAAGAAGTCCTCAACTTCAAATGCTTCTCACCCACAATCTTTAGCTTCTTATGGTAAAATCCTCTGGTACTGTATGTTTTCTGTTCCAATACACATATACACACTGAAATATACAAATATCATTTGTGCATCTCAGGTTCTACCTAAAAGCTGCCCGAGCCAACCCAGAAGTTGAAAGGAAAGCCAAATCCTTGGCCGTTACCTCACTATCCGATCACACCCAACTCTGTTTTTGGCCCTCAACTGTAGCAGCCGGACTCGTAGTTCTCGCCTGCATTGAACACAACAAGATCTCAGCCTACCAACGAGTCATAAAGGTACCAAACTATTCAATACTTGAAAGGCTTTTTTATTTATTTCAAGAAAATACAGAATATTCACAATCCCATAACCTCTCTCTCTCTCTCTCTCTCTCTCTCTGCAGGTTCATGTTAGAACAGAAGATAACGAGCTGCCTGAATGCGTCAAGGTATGTATTAACATCACTCCCATCGTATGAGACCTTCTTTTATCTACGAAAAGGGTTTAGTGAATGTGTTTATAATTTATCTTTCTATATACAGAGCCTGGAATGGTTGCTTGAGCAGTAAGCAATCCACAACAACAAATACCCAACACCAGACCACACAGTATACTCAAACACGATCTCACAGGTTATTATTACAACTTACAAATATCATATATATGGTATATATAGCAATGCCTCTACAGCTTTATATACTTGATCTCTGGGCTTAATTACCTCTTGTTTTGGCATACTAATACCAATTACTAGACCACCATTTGTGTCGCCACACCCATTTTCTTCAACGAATATTTTTCGTGATCAGTATTTTTCCTCTTTCATAAAGTCTGATAGATTTATTCAGTTTCCTAATCGTCACTGTTTTTTAAGATCAAATGAGCCTTTTATCAGGTTCAGTGTGACTTTCTTTTTCCATGTAGTGGATGTATCGATATTTTTTTGGTTTATATTGTTTTCACCAGTCATAAGGCGTATTGCAATAATTTTGGATTCAAACATTTTCACTAATCGTGGTTCATGGCGCGAATACTTGTGATCCACGTGTTCACCAGTAATCACGAGATTGCCATCGCTTTGATAATGGGCCTTCGTTATTGCAGTTATCTTTTTTTTTTTTTGTTCTTTTTTTTTTTTTTTTGTCGGATTAATTATGTTGTTACAAATTATGAGAAATATTACATAGACGATATTACAGCCGACAATTCTACCTGTCTTATGAGGATTCACGCCTGACTGCATCACTCTGAGTAGTCCTATGAGATCCATTCCTGACGGTATTCCTTGCGCCATGCTGAAGATCTCTTGTAAGCAGTTTCTCTAATTTTCTGCATAATTCGCCTTCTCCGGGAATTGAAACCCAGACCTCTTCCTGTAGAAATTGCATTGCTTGGGGTTTGAACCCCATACCTGGATGTAGAAGCCTTTAAACCTTGACCACTAGGCCACGGTGCTTCCACATCTTTTTTTTTTGTTCAACTTCGTTATTGCATTTATCTTTTTTTTTTGTCGGAGATTTATTTAGATATTACAATTATGAGAAAGATTACAAAGACGATTCGATTACCGACAATACTACCTGCTTTATGAAGATCTACGTCTAACTGCCTCATTTGAGCCGTCCTATGAAGATCACGTCTGGCCGGATTTACTTGCACCATGTTGAGAAACTCTTGTAAGCCTTTCTTCCGTAATCGCATAATTGTTGAATAAATCGCTCGCTCCGGGAATTGAAACCTGGATTTCCTGTGCAATCTGCAAGAAATTGCATAGTCTGGGATTTGAACCCCAGACCTGGGTGTAGAAGCCTTTAAACCATAACCACTAGGCTACGGTGCTTCCACAAGTTATTGCATTTATCTAAAAGGGCAGAATCTTAGCTTGAGCTCAGTTACATTTACTGAATCAAGTAATAAAAAGTTAAAACCCCATGACCATAAATTGAGTTTTGTGTACGTATCTATAGTGATTATATTTATATCTAGTCATGCAATACATATCCAATAAAATAAGAATATGACAAGTGGGCATCAATAATACATAACGTGTTGACTTTTTAATCAAATTTATATATTTCGGGCCAGGTCCACTGTCCCATTATATTCTTGAGGCATACACCTCATAGTATTAGATTACAAGTTTGTTTTACCGATAATACAGTTAAAAATCTATTAATCAGCTAAGCCATTCAAGCTCTTACTTTATTCCTACGTCCGTCGATACTCGTATTCACCTTTTCTCGATCCCATTTATTTGTGTAGTGGAAATGATTATTAATTGTTTTCTGTAAACTTAGTTTTCTTTACAGCCTTGGATGGAAGTGGAACACATGTTTAATTCAATCAATTTTTTTCCGTTTTTTTTTCGTAGGTCTTAGATATAAATAAACGGCGTTATATTTTAAATGTATATTTTAGTATTTGTCAAAAATCATTATAATCTCTGGTCAAACAGACTAAAACATGGAAACTGTCAAAAAGAACAAATAAAATCAACGAATGTACTTGATCGTAGTAGCTAAAACATAACCACCAAAAGCTCTGTGTAAACTATGATTGAGTAGATGGAAATTATCGAAGGGAGGAAAACCCACAAGACATGACAAAAAAACCGCGTCTCGTGACCCGTGTGAAACACTTCGAACCAAAATTAAATTAAAACAGCCGTTAACTTTATTATGCTTGAAGTTGCTAAACGCTAATGACAATAACACCCTCGAGACTCTCACATTATTTCAGCTTCTTGCCATTGAGAGAGACGACCGAACTTTTCCCACCTTTTTACCCTCTCTCTCTCTCCGCATCATCGTAAAACTCACACACTCTCTCTCTCTCTCTTCGCCTCTGTTCATCCTCTCTTTCTCTCTCTTCATTCTCTCTCCATCACGATGAACGGAGAGAAAGATCTCGCCGGAGACGGAGAGTGCTCACGAACCAAAACCTCAAAGCCTCGATTCGCTCATCTCAACACCGACAACCAAGACGACAGAACCAACCAGTTTCAGAAAGGCGCCCGATCCAGCAACAACGTCGACGCGTTCTCCTCGAGATCATCGCCCAGATCCGGAAACGAGCTCACTCTCAGCTACCTCTGCGAGAACCGCGACCTCTCCGAGAGAATCGCCGAAAGTCAAAAGGGCAAAGAGGTCGTAACCTTCTCCGAGAATCCGACCCACCACCACGACAACGAGGAGGATGAGAAATGGATCGAGAGAGACTTCTTCAACCTCAGAGAACCCAATCCGAATCCTTCCAAGCGAAAGGCTCACGACGAGGTCAAACAAGAAGCGGACGAAGAAGAAGAGAAGAATAAAAACAAGATCGAGACTTTAAACCTCTCTCTAGCTTTACCCGACGTCTCTCTCTCGCTAACGGCCTCAAACGCCGTCAAAAGACCGAGGGTAAACAGCGAAAGAACAACGACGTCGTTTTCCAACGACTTCACGGCGACGACGGCGCCGTCGATGTCTTACTCCTACTCCCACCCTTTCTCCCACAACCTCAGCTGCTCCGCCGACTTCGACTGCTCCGTCGAGAAAGACGACCGCATCTGGTGCGCCGGCGAAGGAACCAACGGATCCGTTCACAGCCGGTTCAGACCCGTCGGCGACGGCGGCGTCGCGCTCGCCAGAACCCCAATCTCCGCCGCCAAACCGTCCTCCTCCTCCGACTACTCCTTCTTCCCTTCCGAGCTACCGGCTCGCCCGGGGATGGAGGTGACTCTCTCCGGCGACTCGAGGAAGAAGTTAGAAGAAAGCGATGACGTCAGATCTGAGAGGGTCCTATACGACATCGTTTCGAAGTCTATCTCCTCGGCAGCGTTGATTATTCAAGGGATGGCTGATGAGACACTCGAGTCAGCTAAAGAGTATTTAAGGAACCTGATCGATTCGCCTGAGAAGAAGGAGAGGCTGACGAGTCTTCAGAGCCAGATAGACAAAAGATCCGATCTTTGCAAAGAGACCTTGTCCAAATGCGTCAAGGATCAGTTAGACATCTTGGTCGCCGTGAGAACAGGGCTTAAGTACTTCCTCTCTGGTAAAATCCGTATCCCTATGAACGAGCTGGTGGAGATCTTTATGTTCCTGAGATGTAGGAACGTGAACTGCAAGTCTTTGTTGCCTGTTGATGACTGTGAGTGCAAGATCTGTTCCAACAACAAAGGCTTTTGTAGCTCGTGTATGTGTCCTGTCTGTTTGAAGTTTGATTCGGCTAGCAATACTTGTAGTTGGGTGGGATGTGATGTTTGTTCTCATTGGTGTCACGCTGCGTGTGGGATTCAGAAGAATCTTATCAAACCGGGACTTAGCTTGAAAAGTCCTCGGGGTAATAAGACGGAGATGCTGTTCCATTGCATTGGGTGCGCTCACAAGTCGGAGATGTTTGGTTTCGTTAAGGATGTGTTCGTGTGTTGCGCTAAGAATTGGGGACCTGAGACTCTGGTCAAGGAGCTTGATTGCGTTGGAAAGGTTTTCAGAGGGAGTGATGATGCTAAAGGCAAAACATTGCATCTCAAAGCTAATGAAATGGTCAAGAAGCTAGAGAGTAAACAGATTTCTCCTGCTGATGCATCTAACTTCATCATTCAGTTTTTCAACTGTAAGTTTCCACTCATCATGGTTCAGATCAGTGCTAAAAAAAATTTGTTAGACGGCAATTAGGCATTTTAAAAGAGATTATTGCTTAGGCGTACGTCTAGACCGATTTTTGTAAGGCCTACGGATTTATAAAAGGTCATTCTATAAAAGTTATAGAACTGTGTCATGCATAGACCGGTTAGAACACTGGTTCAGTTCAGAGATTAGCAACCTCAAGGCTTATGGATTCTATAGGTTAAAGTTTGACTTTTTCTTTCTTTTTCTTGTCACTTATTTTTTTTTTTTGATAAACTTTATATTACCAAAAGATCACGGTTACAAAAGCTATGTTAGCCTAAAACTTCTATGGCCCAAAGTTTGACTCTTTTTTTTCTTTCTCTTGTCACTAATTCTCGCAGATGCGGAGTCGGTATCAGAGTTTCCGGAACCTAAGGAGCAAACAGTTGTAACAGAGACAAGCTACAGAAAAGATGAAGCATCTGTGACGCCTTCAACATCCAAGGATCAAATTAAGAAGAGCTTTGCGTTGACCGATGCAATGATGAACAGTTTCGATAGTTTAGAGAGCATGGTGAGAATCAAGGAGGCTGAGACAAGAATGTTTCAGAAGAAAGCTGATGAGGCGAGGATAGAGGCAGAGAGTTTCAGGAGGATGATAGAAATGAAGACTGAGAAGATGGAGGAGGAGTACACAGAGAAGCTAGCGCGGCTGTGTCTGCAGGAGACGGAGGAGAGGAGGAGGAATAAGCTCGAGGAGTTGAAGAAGCTCGAGAACTCTCACTGTGATTACAGGAACATGAAGCTGAGGATGGAGGCTGAGATTGCAGGATTGTTGAAGAGAATGGAAAGTACAAGACAACAATTAGTATGAATGAATCTGAAATAACAGAGCTTTCTTAATTATCCATTTCTTTGTTTCTTGTTGTCTTTTTTTTTTTTGTCAAATGTTTCTTGTTGTCTTTTGTGGTAAAAATATCAGTGATAACTTCTTTATTTCTAAGGTTTTTTAAAATCTAAAACTTCAGTTATTTTACTAATAATAATTACACATAATTTTTATGTTTATATTTTCATATGATACATTTATTTTGTATAAAGTAAATCATATAAAAAAAATTTGAGTTAACTTACCGCGTAAAGAGATTTAAAAGTATTCTTTTGTTTCGTGGAACTTTGATTTTGTTTGTAAAGAAAAAATATTCTTTCGATAGAGAGTATAATATAGACAAGTGAATAATAGTGGCTGAATATTTTCTGGACCGTTGTAATTGCTTTATGACGTGGAAAATTAGCACTATAGTTAAAATATGCAAATAATAGCTTTTTTCGTAAGCATCAAAGATAAACAATATCAAGTTATCAACAAAAAACATACAAAAAGTAAAAAGAATCAAATATCAAGTAATCAACTCTCAGGGCCCAATCAGATATCACACCAACCACATTTTCACACCAGCACAAACGAGCAATAATTCATTGAATGATACAATAAAGAAAGATTTATTAAACGGTAGACTAATTAATAGAGGAATCCATCAATTATAACGGCCAAGAGCGACGGAGAAGTCGACTGAAACGCCAAAGAGTAGAATAGCTAAACCGGTGAAGTTAATGAGGCGTGACTCAGCGTTTGTGCTCTGACCAAGCATCGTGGCTCTCTGCGCGAGTCCTGTAAGTGCTGCGACAATACCCATATAAAGTAGAGCTCGACCACCTAAGACGTGCGACGGCATCATCCTCGTTCTTGTCCCTGATGAAGATTGTGGCGCAAGGAATGTGAACGCCCCGAGCAGCCACTATAAGATTACCACAATTTTTAATAATTTATGGTTTAGTTAACGTTATGATCCATATTCTATGAATTTAAGCTAACCTGGAGGCCGAGGAGGATGAAAGTGGTGAGACCGATCCAGGAGTGAAGAGAGACCATGTTTTTAAGGTTTAATTTATCGTGGAATCTAAAGGCGGCGCAGATTCCGACAATACCTAGAACTAATCCTATTAAGTGAAGTCCACCGTGAACCATTTTCTGTACTTGGTGCGAGGCATACGCCGTTTTGTACATCATCATCGCTGCACAATTGTTATTTTATGATTAACTCAGCATAAGTACGAATGTAACCCTTTTTTGGCAACGTGAATCATACCATTGATTACACTAAACCAAAAAAATATTAAATACTCGAACCATCCGTATACGAAATTAAATTGCATTCGCCATAAACCATAATTATACCTTCAATATTTCTTTTTGTTGTTTCTTAGGCAGTGATAAAAAATTACCTTGGCCCACGAGGAAGAGAAAACCACAGTACATGAGAAATGGATGCACCTATATATCAACCATTTCCGAACCCAAAAAAGACTAATTAGAAATATGTTAACTCAGTTAAAACATGATTAAGTATATATGCATACATACATGTACACAAAATTTAACAACAGAAACTTACATTTAAAACCTTAAGGGGATTGTCGGAGCCATACTCAATACCTTCACGGTAATGAAGAAGCCATATGAGCATTAGAATAACGGCTAAGATGCCAAAGAAATGAGCCACAAGTGTAGAAAGCGACGAGTGACGCTTAAAAGTTGTTCGATCTGCTGAGTGGTCCATTGTCTGATTTTAGTTTTGACTCAGACCACTTCTTGTGTCAAGAAGATGATGACTCCAATCAATGGTGGGAGAGAATGGAAGAGAAGAGAATGTGCTAGATTGTGTAGTACCTGCTCGGGTAAGGATGATATCTTAGAGGGTACTTTATACTATAATAATTGAGGTGTCAAAACAATCCGAAACTATATAAAACTAGAATTTTAGCAAAAAAAACCTATATAAAAATAGAAACATAAATTCGCACGTAAGTGTTTATGCCACATATATAATCTAATATACATTCCAAGACACTCTAACCAATGGCGTTGTTAAAGTTGGTCCGGCCGGTACGATTGATTTGACCACAATCCGGATAAAAGCTCAGTTAAAGCTGTGGTTTTAGATGAACAATCTTACCAGTCACACGATGCTTATTTTTCCTTGAAGGAAATAATAATATTTTAAAATTTTTAGTTCATAATTTGGTTCAAGAAAGTAACCAACAAATCAGCCAATTATACGAGAACAAAATGAAAAGATGACACATTTATTTTGCATTTTCACTATACAACAACAACTATACATACAAGTACATAAAACTGATTCGACCAGTACTGACCTACAACGCTACAATTACTATGACTGACTGACATAAAATATAACTTAATTCAGCTTTGATACTGTTTTGACTTTTGAGATTATTATTTGTTCCTAGCACTTTTTAATTAGTGTGACTATTCATGCAATATATTGGTCAACAAATGGATGAGTTGCTTACGTACAAGGGTTTGGAATATAAATGAAGGAGTTTCTATAGGGAAGACAGCTAAGGGTTTAAATCTTTTCGTAAACTTTCGTACGTTTGATTCTAATCTCATCTATCTACCTCACTTTGGCCCTACGTTCTGTTGCCTTTTTCTAAGATTGTAATCTTAATTGTTTTATGTAAGATACTGTTATTTATCTATAAGCTGTATAAAGAGAGAGCTCGGAGACGGGAAAATAGAGGTGTATTGTTTATTCTTGTGAGCTGAGAGGTGGGGAAGAATTAAAAGAGGAAAGAAACAAGGCTGGTGATCGCTTTTTGAACATAAAGAACTGCGTAATGATTAATCTTAAAGATGGATTCAAGTTTCAAGCAGGGTGATCAGGCAAGGCAAGTATCAGCAACCAAATCATTCCTAACGTTTTTCTATATGATAGTGAAAAAATGACTAAACGTCAGGCTGGCTTGGACACGCAAGAAAAAGTTAGAATTCGAGCCGAGTGTTTTCTTCTAGATTAAATTCCGAAGCAAAGTGAAAGAAAACGCCGAGCTATGATTTAATACGTTATCCACGTCCACGCTAACATTATTTTATGTGTCGACTGTCGAGTACAAGATCTGAATTATGTAAAGTTTCATTTAGCATAACGAAACTTTGAAATAGGTCTCGGTATATAAACCGAGAACCAAAAACCGTATCTAAAAACTTAAATCCAAAATCAAACCGAAATTCACAACTAACCGAACGGTTTCTAAAATTTTTAGAATTGAAAAATCAAAACCAAACCGAATAGATACCCAAATATCCGAAATACATTTTATATTCCTAAACTTATTAGTTATATTTAACTTTAGCATTACCAAGTATTCTGAAAACATTATTTATACACCAAACAACCCGAAAAATCTAGATTACCAAATATATTTTTTTATCTAAAATATTTAAAATTATTCAAATTACTCTTAAGAACTGAATCACTTGAATAATTGTCAATTAAACTATTAAAATTTATCTGAATTGCCCAATTTTTGGTCTGAAAAACCAAAAATTTTGTTCTTTTCATCCGAATTATCCAAATTAACCAAATATCCGGAACTGAACCGTAACCGAATTAGAACTAAAAGTTTATCAAATATTAGCCGATTCTTATAATTGTTACCCGAACTAAACTGAAAACCAAAATAATGAAAGCGAGACCGAACTAAATTTCATAAATAATCTAACGGTTCTTATATCTCCAGAATTAAAAAAAAAAAAACAAAAACTGAAATAACCAAACCGGATCCGAACTGAAAGCCGAACGCCCAGGTTTGAAACAACCCAAACGTAAATGTGGAATCTTGTAAGCCCATATGTTGATCTATATAATGTGTCATAAGACCCATTTGATAAAAAATAACATCATGCGGAATCTCGATTTCGTTACAACTACACTAAATATTGTTGGGAAATTAGGTGACATGTCCATAGCACAAAGAAAATTAAGTTTATAACCATTACTTCTTTGTGGCTATGATACGTTATATATTATGGTGATGTTTGACAAAAAGACCCTTGTTTGCGCGTAAAAAGGGAACCATGATTTTGTCTT
Source organism: Brassica napus (assembly GCF_020379485.1). NCBI lineage: Eukaryota > Viridiplantae > Streptophyta > Magnoliopsida > Brassicales > Brassicaceae > Brassica > Brassica napus. The sequence continues at coordinate 5,879,919 of NC_063439.1, read as the reverse complement.
TACACAGTAAATGAATCATCATCTTCACTTCTCACCCTTTTGCAAGATCGATGTATACCATGTTTGTTGGTGAATGTGAAGTTGTATTTTCCTGATATTTTTAGCATATATAATTTTGTTGTCATGCATATAGATGTATGCATGCACAGTTAACAGATGTTAGTTAGAAGATGTAGGTGTAAGCTTGAGTGGGTTTGATGGTTTTGAAAGCTCAGGCTATACTATGTGTGGAATGTTTGTAGTATAGTCAAAGAACTGTATTGTGCCTGCAAATATATACTTGGAATTGTATGGTGTATGCGCTAAACCATGTTGGTAGATTATTGTAAAGTAGTTGTGTTGCAATTGTTCTTTTGCATAATCCCAATAACATACTGAAGGAGTTAGGGTTGCCCGAGCGTTTGTATCAAATAGAGTTCAAACATACTGAACGGAAAAGAACCAACAATTACTTCAATTTGTGATGGATAAAAACATTAAAGTAGCTCTTTCAGATGCTCAGGAGGAGCAATAACTCTATTTACTATGGTTCAATAACTCTTATTACATACACTGAATTCCTTTGAACGTGGAGGTCTATGGTTTTTAACGATCTGTCCATACTACACTGAATATAGTATTGTCTCATTTCCGGTACGATTGATTTGACCACAATCCGGATAAAAGCTCAGTTAAAGCTGTGGTTTTAGATGAACAATCTTACCAGTCACACGATGCTTATTTTTCCTTGAAGGAAATAATAATATTTTAAAATTTTTAGTTCATAATTTGGTTCAAGAAAGTAACCAACAAATCAGCCAATTATACGAGAACAAAATGAAAAGATGACACATTTATTTTGCATTTTCACTATACAACAACAACTATACATACAAGTACATAAAACTGATTCGACCAGTACTGACCTACAACGCTACAATTACTATGACTGACTGACATAAAATATAACTTAATTCAGCTTTGATACTGTTTTGACTTTTGAGATTATTATTTGTTCCTAGCACTTTTTAATTAGTGTGACTATTCATGCAATATATTGGTCAACAAATGGATGAGTTGCTTACGTACAAGGGTTTGGAATATAAATGAAGGAGTTTCTATAGGGAAGACAGCTAAGGGTTTAAATCTTTTCGTAAACTTTCGTACGTTTGATTCTAATCTCATCTATCTACCTCACTTTGGCCCTACGTTCTGTTGCCTTTTTCTAAGATTGTAATCTTAATTGTTTTATGTAAGATACTGTTATTTATCTATAAGCTGTATAAAGAGAGAGCTCGGAGACGGGAAAATAGAGGTGTATTGTTTATTCTTGTGAGCTGAGAGGTGGGGAAGAATTAAAAGAGGAAAGAAACAAGGCTGGTGATCGCTTTTTGAACATAAAGAACTGCGTAATGATTAATCTTAAAGATAGTGAAAAAATGACTAAACGTCAGGCTGGCTTGGACACGCAAGAAAAAGTTAGAATTCGAGCCGAGTGTTTTCTTCTAGATTAAATTCCGAAGCAAAGTGAAAGAAAACGCCGAGCTATGATTTAATACGTTATCCACGTCCACGCTAACATTATTTTATGTGTCGACTGTCGAGTACAAGATCTGAATTATGTAAAGTTTCATTTAGCATAACGAAACTTTGAAATAGGTCTCGGTATATAAACCGAGAACCAAAAACCGTATCTAAAAACTTAAATCCAAAATCAAACCGAAATTCACAACTAACCGAACGGTTTCTAAAATTTTTAGAATTGAAAAATCAAAACCAAACCGAATAGATACCCAAATATCCGAAATACATTTTATATTCCTAAACTTATTAGTTATATTTAACTTTAGCATTACCAAGTATTCTGAAAACATTATTTATACACCAAACAACCCGAAAAATCTAGATTACCAAATATATTTTTTTATCTAAAATATTTAAAATTATTCAAATTACTCTTAAGAACTGAATCACTTGAATAATTGTCAATTAAACTATTAAAATTTATCTGAATTGCCCAATTTTTGGTCTGAAAAACCAAAAATTTTGTTCTTTTCATCCGAATTATCCAAATTAACCAAATATCCGGAACTGAACCGTAACCGAATTAGAACTAAAAGTTTATCAAATATTAGCCGATTCTTATAATTGTTACCCGAACTAAACTGAAAACCAAAATAATGAAAGCGAGACCGAACTAAATTTCATAAATAATCTAACGGTTCTTATATCTCCAGAATAAAAAAAAAAAACAAAAACTGAAATAACCAAACCGGATCCGAACTGAAAGCCGAACGCCCAGGTTTGAAACAACCCAAACGTAAATGTGGAATCTTGTAAGCCCATATGTTGATCTATATAATGTGTCATAAGACCCATTTGATAAAAAATAACATCATGCGGAATCTCGATTTCGTTACAACTACACTAAATATTGTTGGGAAATTAGGTGACATGTCCATAGCACAAAGAAAATTAAGTTTATAACCATTACTTCTTTGTGGCTATGATACGTTATATATTATGGTGATGTTTGACAAAAAGACCCTTGTTTGCGCGTAAAAAGGGAACCATGATTTTGTCTTTACACAGTAAATGAATCATCATCTTCACTTCTCACCCTTTTGCAAGATCGATGTATACCATGTTTGTTGGTGAATGTGAAGTTGTATTTTCCTGATATTTTTAGCATATATAATTTTGTTGTCATGCATATAGATGTATGCATGCACAGTTAACAGATGTTAGTTAGAAGATGTAGGTGTAAGCTTGAGTGGGTTTGATGGTTTTGAAAGCTCAGGCTATACTATGTGTGGAATGTTTGTAGTATAGTCAAAGAACTGTATTGTGCCTGCAAATATATACTTGGAATTGTATGGTGTATGCGCTAAACCATGTTGGTAGATTATTGTAAAGTAGTTGTGTTGCAATTGTTCTTTTGCATAATCCCAATAACATACTGAAGGAGTTAGGGTTGCCCGAGCGTTTGTATCAAATAGAGTTCAAACATACTGAACGGAAAAGAACCAACAATTACTTCAATTTGTGATGGATAAAAACATTAAAGTAGCTCTTTCAGATGCTCAGGAGGAGCAATAACTCTATTTGCTATGGTTCAATAACTCTTATTACATACACTGAATTCCTTTGAACGTGGAGGTCTATGGTTTTTAACGATCTGTCCATACTACACTGAATATAGTATTGTCTCATTTCCGTGTATTCCACCAACATAAATGCTGACATATATGTTGTGGTGCCTCCCGCGGCCACCATATTTCTAGTTTCGTTGCACATGTAACTTATGTTTGTTATGCTTCCTTTTGAACCCAACCTTATGCATTTTCCTTTTGTACCATATTTTCCTTTTAACTTCACCAATTATACCATATTTTCCTTTTGAAATCAGTGTAGAACTTGTATCAAACTGTACGTTACTATACTATACAACATATAGTATAGTCTGAAACAGCAACCATGTGTTTTTGCTTCCAGAGCCATCTCACGCGCACGCGCTAGGAGGGAGAAAACGGGAAAAATTAGGCTTTAGTTGTCACATCCATCATACGTTACTGTAGCATGGACATATTCTTAATTCTTTGTCTCTTATGAATATTCAGCAAAATCACCCAATATTGTTCTTTTTACTTTTTAAAAGAATTGTAACAACTTGCGTAATTATCGACAATGAATTAGCACAAGAATTTTCATAGAAAAGAACTAAATAGAATTGAGACAGATCTGAGGTGTGATCTACGGATCACCTTGCCTAATGCCTTGTTCCGGTCTTATAAATCCATGGGAATTTCTATTCAACAGTACCGAGAAAGACACAATCAACACACAAGCCATGATCCAACGAATCCATACTCTGTCAAACCCCATCTTTTCCATAAGAACTTCTAAGAAATTTCAGTCAACCCGATCACATGCTTTGGACATATCGTTTTTAATGGCCATACATTCCTCAGATACCTTCTGGTTAGTGCGCAAACCATGAAACATCTCGTGTGCGATTATAATTTTGTCCGATATCAGACGACCATAAACGAAAGCTCCCTGTGTATCTGATATAATCTTAGGAAAGATGACTTTGAGGCGGTTGCACAAAATTTTAGAGATAATCTTATACTGAACATAACATAAACTTATAGGTCTCATCTCTATCATGCGCGAAGGATTCAAGATCTTAGGAAGAAGACTTAGCGGAGTGTGGTTCCAGCCATCAAGAAGGATCGAAGTTGCAAAGAAATTCTGAATTTTCAGTGTTAACCGAGGGCCAACAATGTGCCAAAACTCTTGGTAGAACATTCCAGTAAGACCATTTTCACCTGGAGCACTGCTACCTTTTACCGTAATAGCTGCGCGTTTTATCTCTTCAGCAGTAACCGATGCAGTGAGGTGTAAGTTCATCTCTGGTGTAACCCTACTATTTGATATTGTTTTGACTTTTGAGATTATTATTTGCTCCTAGCACTTTTTAAAATAGTGTGACTATTCATGCAATATATTGGTCAACAAATGGATGAGTTGCTTATGTACAAGGATTTGGAATATAAGTGAAGGAGTTGCCTTTTTCTAAGATTGCAATCTTAATTATTTTGTGTAAGATATTATTTATATATAAGCTGTTTTGAAAGCTCATGTTTGAAACAACCCGTGGACTCTATTAACATATTACAATAAAAAAGCAAAACCCCTATAAATTATCTTGTAAGCCCATATGTTAGATCTATATACTGGGTCATAAGGCCTATTTGATAAAATAGCATCATTTAAAAGATGCGGAATCTCGATTTTGTTCCAGTTACCCTAAATATTGTTCATTTTACTTTTCAAAAGAACTTGCGTAATCAACGAAAAGGAATTAACACAAGAATTTCATGGAAAAGAAAAAAAAATGAGAATTGAGAAACAACAGATCTGAGGTGTGATCTATCTTATAAGCCACCGTTTTAGACTCTTGAAAACGGATGATGCGTCTTAACTAAGCCAACACTTTCCTCCTAAAAACCCTAGATCTCTCTCCTCTTTTCTCTCTCGTCTTGCCTTTAAGGAAGCTTCCCTTTAATCTATACATACATCACTTAACTCTTTCCTTTATTCAATCAGCGTCACCTTGAAGACGTGCTTACGCGTTTCCCCCTCAGATCTATACTGCTCCACTCTCTTCATTAAAACCTTCACATTCTTCGTGGATTCTTTTGTGAGTTTTCAATTTTCATTTCATCCGAAAAAATTCATCTACTTTCCTTCTGGGTTTTGTTTGAAATTACATTCAATTCGAGTTTTTTTTTTTTAATTTTGATTCTGCAGATCTGTTCAAAGGTCTTGTCTGATATCAAGACAGAACACAAACACAAAAAACACTTTTTTTTTGTTCTGTTACTCGAGATCGTTGCTTCTTTTTCTTCCCTTTATTGTTGCCACCACCAATGGCAATGCCACCTGGAAACGTTGCTCCTCCGTCTGATAAACTCCAGTTTACACCACCCATCGCCGTCGCCGGAAGCTGGATCCCCGACGAGAGAGACGTGTATATCTCGTGGATGCGCGGGGAGTTCGCCGCGGCTAACGCCATCATCGACACGCTCTGCCAACATCTGCAAGCAATCGGGGATCAAAGCCAATACGACGCCGTCATCTCAGCCATCCAACACCGTCAGTCAAGCTGGTCTCAAGCTATCTATATGCAGCCTTATTACACGATTGCTGATATTTACAAGGCTCTTCAGCACGCTGCTTGGGGGTGGAAACTGAAAACGCCTCAACAACAACAACAACAGCCTCAAAGGCATTACAATGCTGCTGATCAGAATTTGAAGTTTGGAGGAAAGAGATCAGGTTATGGATTTAACAAGCATCATCATGGTGGTGGTGGTGGTTACAGAGGAGCTGAATCTTTGGCGAGAAACGGGCATCACTTGAATTCAGATTCCCACAACGTTGAAGCTAAGCTAGCAAGTGATGTTAAGGGGTTGTCTATTGCTGAGGAGAAGAGAGGTAACGAAATAGTATTTTTTGGCTTGCTTGTTTGCTTGTAATAAAAGTTAACTACTTGGCTGCTAAATCTTGTTTAAGATAGGTGCAATGTGTACTGTAGTCTCTAGACTATTTTGTTGGTTTATATGTAAGTGGGGATGTAATGTACATCTATATCTGTTTGTGGGACAGATGGTAGCGAGAAACCAAAGAGTGATCGTAAAGATCTGGAAGAATCTGAGTCTGCTGGTGGTGAAACTCAAGCGGAGATAGTGAACCATGATTCTAAAGGTACTTTGGAAAACATGTTTCTTTGATATTTCACCTGATGTGTTAGACTTTCTTGATTCTGTGTTGTTTTTTTCTTTCAGATAACAATCTCTGTTCTGAGGAAAAGCAGGACGAGAAAGATAAAGAGTGTACTGCAAGCATGGCTAAGACTTTTGTTGTTGAAGAGATGTATGAAGCGAAAGTGGTGAGTTGATCTTCTTTAATTTCTACTTATAAATTTAAACCTACAACACTAAAAATCTGATTTTTTTTTTTTTCCTTATGTGTAGGTTAATGTCGTGGAAGGACTGAGGCTATATGAGAATATGGTTGACGCAAAGGAAGTTTCTCAACTCGTTTCTCTTGTAAACAATCTGAGAACCGCTGGAAGAAGAGGTCAACTTCAAAGTAAGAATCCTTTTTTTCTTCTTGTTATTATTAAGTCATGTCTTAAAACCGCTGTTTCATGGCAAAACAGCTGAGGCCTATGTGGGTTATAAACGTCCCAATAGAGGACATGGACGCGAGATGATCCAACTCGGTCTCCCCATAGCTGATACCATGCCTGATGATGAGAGTATCAAAGGCAAGTTCTTTGAAAAATGTTACTTTACTTTATAAGTTTCTGTATATTGGTTAACATTAAGCTATGAGTTTTAAGCAGGTCGAAGAATAGAGCCAATCCCGTCGTTTCTTTCGGACATCATTGAACGTCTGGTCACAAAACAAATCATACCTGTGAAACCAGATGCATGCATCATCGACTTCTTCAACGAGGTAAATTAGTTTAGTGTTCTTAACTAATTAATCTGTTTCTTTAACTAAGTAAAAGTCTTCTTTTGGAACTATAATAGGGAGATCACTCGCAGCCGCATATGTTAGCTCCATGGTTTGGAAGACCAGTTGGGATCTTGTCCTTGTCGGAATGTGATTTCACATTTGGCAGAGTCATTGTCTCTGATCATCCCGGTGACTACAAGGGCTCTCTCAAGCTTTCTCTCACTCCCGGGTAAGCGTTTCTCATCTTTCTCTCAAACACCTGAGATCATCATTCAAGTCAGTTAATCATCACATTGATGGTTTTGAACAGATCGGTTCTTCTGGTGGAAGGCAAATCAGCAGATCTTGCTAAGTTTGCAATTCACTCAATCCCAAAGCAGCGGATTCTCATCACCTTCACCAAATCTCAGCCTAGAAACTCCATAACCGGTTCTAACTGGGCTCCACCACCTAGCAGATCTCCACCGAATCAACACCACAACCGTCACCCAACCGCCCCACCTAAACATTATCCTGTCATCCCGACCACTGGTGTCTTCCCACCAAACGGAGCTGTTCAACCGATTTTCATAGCCCCTTCTCCTCCTCTTCCCCCTCAAATGCCTTTCCCAGGCGGTGTCCTTCCCGGGGCAACGGTCTGGCCTCATCCACGACATCAGCCACCACCACAGCCTAGACTGCCTGTTCCTGGCACCGGTGTGTTTCTCCCACCCGGTTCAGCACAAGAACAGGTGTTAAAAGGCTCCACGGAGAAATCCAACGGAAGCAACGCAGCAGAAGGAAAGTTGGAAATGAAGACTAAAGAAGAAGAAGCTGACAATAGCGGTAGCGGTGACGGTAAACAAAGCAATTAGCTAAAAGAAGAGAAGATACATAGAGAAACATCTTGGGAGATGAAATCTTGAACCTGCAGTTTGTAGAAACTGTGAACAGAGCGGCAAGAGTTCCACCAAACCCTGTCCTTTTTGCCACTTCAGACATTGTTTTTAGGAGAGAGACTAGCAAAATGTTACCACGTTTTGGCGTTTTATACTCTCTATAATCATTTTTATCTATCAATTTCCATTAAAATTATAATTATCTCCCTCGTGTCGCTTACACTTGACTAAAATATACATATACTAGAGAATTAAATCGTATCATAACCTATATAATTCTGTAACTATATGTATTTGGTTGAAACCGAAAAGAATGGAATGTGAAAGATAATACAAATTTAGAAAAACCAACAAAATAGAAGAATTCCCCTAGAAAAAACAAAAATGAGATTTCTTATTTTAGCTTATCCTTTATCTAATTTGTTTTAAAAACAAGCGAATACTTTTTTTTATTGGTTTTAAAAACCAGCAAATATTTCGAACTTATAAAGACTAAAAGAAAAAAGAAAAGTTTTAAAAAACCAAAAGCGAGGGAGATGAATATATGGAAACGAGCTTCCGTAGCTCTCAAGGACGGAACTAGCCTCATCGCGGCGGACGACCTCCTCAAGGCAGCCGTCGTCAAAGCCACAAACCACGACGAGTACTCCATCGATCCAGAGAACGCTCTCTTCATCTACCGCCAAGTCCGCGCCACCCCGGCCAGCCTCAAGCCTCTCATCAGCGCCATCTCCTCCCGCGTCACGCGCACGCGTAGCTGGGTGGTGGCGCTGAAAGGCTTGATGCTGATGCACGGCTTCTTCCTCTCCAAAACTACCGCCGCGGAGTCGATCGGACGGTTACCGTTCGATCTCTCCGCGTTCGGTAGAGAAGGAAACTCGCGCACTACCAGCAGCAGATCCGGCGGGTTCAACCTCTTCGTGCGCGCGTACTTCGCGTTCCTCGACAGGCGCTCGATCCTCTTCCACGACGGGAACCGTCACCGGTACGACGAGGAGTCGTCGGTTATGATAAGGCTCGTGATCATACGTAAGATGCAAGTTATCATCGATTCGTTGATTCGGATCAAACCTATCGGGGAGAGCGTGAGGATACCTGTGATCAACGAGGCGATGGAGAACGTGATCAGCGAGATTCTGGAGATCTACGGTTGGATCTGTCGCCGGATCGCGGAGGTGTTGCCGAATGTTAACTCGAAGTCGGGGAAACGGCAGGCTGACGTGGCGTTGAAGATTGTGGCGAAGTCGATGACGCAGGGGGAGGAGCTTGTGAAGTATTTCGTGTTCTGCAGAGATCTTGGAGTGGCGAATGCTCAGGAGATTCCGAATTTCGTGAGGATTCCGGTGGATGATGTGATTCATCTGCATGAGATCGTGTGGACGGATAAAGAAGAGGAGCAAGGGGGAGAGGAGGAGACGGATGAGGGTGAGAATGGTGAGGAGAGGACGAAGGGTTTAGAAGAGGAGATGGAGCGTGAACTGATTCCTGAGATTGATGATTTGATTAAACTTGATGATGATGAAGCCAAGGAGGAGGAGGAGAACTCAACTGCTCCTCCGGTAGTTAATGTTCCTGACTTAATTAGCCTCTAATTATGTTTATATTCTCTGTTTTAATTAACTTGGACTGGTTATTATCTTTGTTTATATGGTCCAAAAACTATAATTAATTTCATGATTCTACGATAATATAATGTTGTTGAACACGCATTGATTTTTTCAGTTTTTTTTTTTACAAATCAAATATATTGACGACAAAAACAATTTTATTACAACCACTAATTCAAATATAGATAATTCCAATAAAACAGTGGAGAATAACCAAACTTTCTTAAAGAAATCACAAATTAATATTTTTTTGTTTGAATATATGTAACCAACGTCAATATCAATATAGGAAAATTTAATTCAATTTATTGCTGATAATCTGAGAAATAGAAACATTTAATTAAAAGAATATCTGTTACAACTTACAAGTCAGTAAAATGTTTATAACGATAACAAAAGGAGGGAAAAATCAAACTTCATTTTCTAAGTCACCTTCTTCCCTCAGACAAACAAACAAACAAACAGACTCCAGCAAATGGTGGTTACCTGAAACCAGAATCAAACTCAGATTGTAGACAGAACTCAACAGGTCATAGACATCAGATTTGGTCTAGCATATACACGATCACTGACAGTCCCGGAAGAGATCTCTCCTTTTTTCCTTCTTTTTACTAATAAACTAAATCATCTGATCGTGACAAACTTGTTAGTCCCATGTCTAGCCCAATGGCTCTTAAGATCAATCGGATTCCCAAAGTTAAACCCATCAGAAGCGAGTTTCTCAAGAACCTTCTTAAACGCGCCTTGACTCATCTTCCTACCCGAGATCCTCGCTCCACGACGCTTAGTACTCATCGGTAACGGATGCATGGATATGTTTGTGGTGCAACACGCAGATTGCCAACCTCCACAGCCCCACCGGTAACACTGCTGAGGAGCTCCAGTGCAAGTGCAGACCGGTACAGGTAAACCCGAAATGTCCATGTTCACTCCGTTAATAACGAAGTCTACACTTTTCTTTGCCGGTTTCACTTTAATGCTCTTGTCACTCTCCTCCTTCGGTTTCCGAGGCTTCTTAGCCTTAGTTGTGGCGCCAGGTTTAGTATTAGGCTTTCTCTTCTTATTGGTCTGAATAATCTCTTCTACTTGTTCGTGTGTACCTGGGTATTCATCGGTGGTTTGATGATGACGCATCGACGGGGCTGATGAAGTTTCGGGAAGGATGTTTCCGTAATTAGGAGTTGTTGTTACAGGCAACATGTTGAAGAACTTATCCTTGTGTTGGTTAATCCAATTGTAGCTCATGTTGATAGGAGGCTCAGGGTGGTGGTGGTACGGTCCGTTTTGGCCGATCATTAGATTCGGGTCACGACCGGTTAAAAACGGTTTAGTGTTCCGATCAATGCTTGGCATTAGCTGCAAACCGAGATTACCTTTGAATGTAGCAGCTGCTGGTTCGTAGTAACCCCAGTTGCGAAACCCATCATCATCCATTTCAAAGATCTACAAAAATTGTCATTACAAAAACCCCAAAGATATTAAAAACAATTTCAGACAATCAGAGAATTTCAGACAAGACTGTTAATCTATGTTCGAATGCAAAATTCGAATTAGCCAAACTCGTAATATTTTTGATATTCACGGACAATGCAAATCATTAGAGTTGCATAGATAAACAACAGATCAGATCTTGGAGATGACCAGAAAACAAAATTAGAGTGTGTAAATCATGAGATCCACATATGAAATTCCGACAGCTTTTTGACATTTCTACCAGGAAACAAGCATGCATATGCAATAGAGCTTCTAGATCTGGAGAAACCAGAGCTAGATCTATGGAAGCTGGACATGGATCGAGTAATTCCGCAGCTGAATTCTAAGAAACCTCAATATATATGGTTCGATGGAGAGAGGTTTGAAAATTAAAAAAAAAAAGGCGTAGGTACACAGTACACAAAAAGGTCCAATTGTAAATTTTCAAAGGCGAGGAAAAGAGAGAGAGAGAGATGGAAATCGATTAGGAGAGAGAAAACTTACATGAGGATTGGGTTAAACGAACGGGGCTCTTTTAGGGAATTTTTTGCCTTGCTGAAGAGAGAGGAGAGAGAATTCTGAGAGAGATTGAGGAAAGAGAAGGAAGAGAGAGAAATATTTTATGAAAGAAGATAAGAAAGAAAGAGAGAGAGGAGAGAGATCTGAAGAAAGGGAAAGTTATAAAAAAAAAAAAATTTTGAGTGGAACAGAGACAGCCCTAAAAATGAAAACAATTTTCTAATTAAAAATAAATAAATAGCCTTCTTCTAAACTAAATAAATATCTAAAATGGCTTTTCCCATGCCATGAAGAAGACTATTTTCTAATGCTTGGTCAGTGTACATACAAAAAGATTAAAGCCATTTGTGAAAAAGACAAACCAAAGCCCACACTTCAAATCTTTGTTTGACTTCTTTTCAAAACGTATTTTAAAGGCAACGAGATTGTTCTTGAAAAAGGAAGAGATTAGAAATTTATTTGAATGAAACATATTCTTACTAAGACCTTCTTGTTCATTAAACTCTGAATGTACCATATGGATCGTGGATGTAACTAGGACATGTTATTAAAGACAATATATTAAAAAATACATTTCCAAATCCATTAGTCTAGTTTTGGCAACATATAAAATTGTATGTTCAGTGTAGTTTCATCTGTTACAATCTCATATTTTTATACATATTGCTTGTAGTCAGAGATTGTCCCTCAAAACAACAATTAACTTCAATTCGTCACTGATCTCCAGAGTTATCAAATCAGGTTCAAATAAATACATTGCAAAATGTATCATTCACTACACTACCTTATAAATCGTTGATAGATCCTGGGCTGCTGCTGCTCATCATCTTAGGACTCTTTCTCTTCTTGGACTTGCTTCTCTCAGCAGAACACTGTAGACAGCCACTACTACTGCATTGCTTCAACAGCTTTCGGTTCTCTTCATCTAGCTCTCTGTTTTGCTCGCACACAATCTCAACTTCTTGCTCCGCTTTCGCGAGATTCAAGATGAGGCACTCTTTCTCCTTTTCAATCCTCTTCACCATCGCAACCAAAGACACAGCCTTTCGCGTCGACGGCTTCAACTCCTCCCATCTGCTCAACAAAGACTGGTCTTGAATGTTCGCCTCCAAGAACACACGCCCGAACTTAATCTCCTCTTCGCTAACAAACGATGCCAAAACTGAATCAACCAAACGTTCCTCTTCTTCTAACTTCTTCTCAGATTCCACTTTACTCTTCTTCATTACATCAGACATCGTTCTCACTTGTTCCTCTAATTCCCGAACCTTAGATTCACTTTCTCTCGCCCTCTCGTCCGATTCGTTCCCGAAATCCATCAAAGCTTCACGGTCTTGATGGTAAAGAAAGCACTCTCTTTCCCATTTCTTACACTGCTTCACCAAATCCTCGCACTCGCCGCTCAGTTTCCGATTCTCTTCGACGAATTTCTTGACGGCCTGCGCGTTGATGCTCGATTCCGATCTCGCGAGTTCGATTACTTGTTCTTTCTCCTTCAACCTGGAGACTAGAGACGAGTACTGTTCGCGAAGACGACGCTGAGACTCTTGGGCCGCGGAGAGTTTCTTCTGGAGAGCGTCTATGGAGATCGGGATCCCTAAAGAGTGGTCGATCGTGTCCTTGATGTAGTCGTCGACGTCTCGCGGAAGATCCATTGTCGCTTGATCCAAAAGATATCTCGAGAAATCGCACACAGAGTTAGTTCGCCGAAGGATTCTAGGGTTCCTAAAGGAGGATCTGTAAATTCAAAATTGAAGAGGTTCTGTTTGCGAATCTATTTACTCGAAGAACCTTTTACTATTGGGCCGAAATTAAGTTTATTATTGGGCCAAAATTAAAAGCGCATACAGTTTTATTTCAATTTAAATAAGTTAATGACATTTGTTATTAGATTTTACTACTGGCAAATTTGGTAACTCTTTCATCAAAACTTTCAATTAGTAATTGTATAGAGAGAGAGAGAGAGAGAGAGAGAGAGACTCACCTAAAGTTAAGTCTCTAGAAGAGATGCTTTTCTCAGACAATAATCAGACATTTGTCTTTGTGTTTTCTCTCTTTTTTCTAACAACCAACCTTTCTGTCTTCTTTGTTCTAGCAAAATTCTTGAGGCAAAAGAAGGAAGATAGACTTCTTCTTACTCGCATTTGATCGACCGGTAAATGTGACGAACAAAGAGAAGTGCTGCGCGGAAGCCAGCAGGCAATTAAAAGAATCTGTAGCAAATGCAAACCACGTATCCGAAAAAGAACGAGGTTTGCATAAAACCTGACATGTCAGATCGTGCGTAGTAATAGTATAAGCAGTACGCGTAGATAAACAAACCAGTCGATCCACCACATAGGAATGATCTGCAAAATCGTTATTCAATAGCATCAGTCTCAGGTTATATTAATAAAGATAGAGACAAATAGACATAGTTTTAACGAACCTTCACCACCACTGGTGATCTTCAGCAACGAGCTGGAAATAAGTCAAGACAACGGCTATAAAGTCGTGACGATGATGAGGATGATGAACACGATGAAGAGGAGACTGTATATGGTGTAGATCCGGTGACCCCACACGCTAGCGAATATGTAGTAAAGCTCGATGTAGATGGCGCTGAAAGGAAGGAAATCAGCCATCGCCATCTGAGGAAGAGCGCTTCTGTACCAAGGGAGCGGCAGAACCTCGCGTGGGTATTTGATCGTGCGGCACGGTGCTTTGACCTCGGATTTACTGTTTTTACCGGCGATGCCACTTAAGACGAGGAGAGGAGACGTGACTAGTGTCCATATGCTAAGGTCCCTCTTCAAAGCTTAAAGAGATTGTAATAACACAAGTACTCAAGATATTTGTTGGTAGATAAGTCTACCTTTTTCTGGGTTTTTCATTAGCTTAAATAAGAAAACAAATGGAGTCATGACTCCTTACAATACGTGAATGAGGGAAAGTGGAAGTACTCAACTTCCTATAAAACAGGAATGCAACAAAGTGGAGAACTATCTCCTCAAGACTAGGTCTTTTATTGAATAAGAAATAACAAAATGAAATACTCCTTCCTTAGTCCACGTATCTTCTTGTTGGTACCTTTGCTCTAGTTGACTTACGTAGGACCATCTTGTCAACTCTGTTCTCAACTCCACCGTGTGCTATCCTATCAACACTCCCGCTGTCCAAAAGAACCTTGTCCTCAAGGTTCGAGACAAAGAAGGGAAAGCTCGCCACCAGTTGATCATATTCCTCCCAAGTTGCTTCCTCAATTGGCATGTTCTTCCACTTAATCAATGCTTCCTGAACTTCCTTAGTACCATGTTGAACTCGGCGCACAGACAATACTTCCACTGGTTCCAAGTGAAAAAATCCATCAGCTCGCAGCGGAGGTAACTCTACCGTCGACGGCTCATCTTCGCCTAAACGCTTTTTCAACAATGAAACATGAAACACAGGATGTATCTTGGCTCCCTCTGGTAACTTAAGACGGTAGGCTACCTGACCAATACGTTTCTCAATCTGAAAAGGACCAAAGTACCTGTTGGATAACTTCTGCGAAGATCGCCTGAAAACTGTTTTCTGCCGGTACGGTTGCAGACGCAAGAACACCCACTCCCCTTCTGTGAACTCAACATCTCTTCTCTTACGGTCAGCTATCTGTTTCATGCGGTTATTGGCTGATGCAAGGTGCAACTTCAGGTCTGTGAGTAGCTCGTCACGAGCTTGCAGCTGTTCATCAATTTCTTCTACTAAAGAAGATCCGAGCTCATACCGCGGCATCAGCGGCGGTTTGCGACCATACAAAGCTTCAAAAGGGCTCATCCCCGTAGAGACATGGAAGGTGGTATTGTACCAGTACTCAGCCCAAGGTAAGAAGACACTCCACTGCTTTGGTCGGCTCTGCACAAAGCACCGCAAGTACTGTTCAATACAGCGATTGACCACCTCTGTCTGTCCGTCCGATTGGGGGTGATAGGCTGTTGATCGTCGCAGTTTTGTGCCAGACAATTTCCACAACTCCGACCAAAAATTGCTGAGAAATATGGCATCGCGATCACTGAGGATTGATCTTGGGATTCCGTGAAGGCGAACCACCATGTCCACGAAGTGCTTAGCAACCTGAGATGCCGTATATGGGTGAGTAAGAGGCAAAAGATGTGCAGACTTACTGAGGCGATCCACCACAACCAAGATCGATGAGTATCCATTGGAGCGAGGCAAGCCATCCACGAAATCAAGTGATATATCTTCCCAGACTTGATCAGGCACTGGCAGTGGCTGCAAGAGTCCAGCAGGAGACATGGTCTGCGTTTTAGCTCGCTGGCAAGTGTCACAGCTTGATACGTATTCCAAGACAACCCGATGCATCGATGGCCAGTAGAACTGCCGAGATAAGCGCTTGAAGGTTCTGAGAATCCCGGAATGACCTCCCATCGTTGTGTTGTGATGCTCATAGATAAGTTGTTTGACGAGATGAGATGTTGGTGGAATGACTATGCGATTGTTGTAGCACAACAATCCATCTTTCCAAGCGTATGGCTTTCCTGGATTTGCTGTTGCTGCCTTTCCAATACGAAGCAAGTAAGGATCTGTTTGTGCTAGTTGGCGTAGTTCCTCCCATATCGTGACTGAAGGAGCAGAAAGAGTGTTGAGGACAGGGCTATCTGGTCGTCGTGACAATGCATCTGCTGCAGCGTTAGCTTTTCCCGGCTTGTAAACAATCTCATAATCATAGCCCACCAGCTTCCCCATCCATTTTTGTTGTTCGGGGGTGAGGATACGTTGCTCCAGGAGATAACGCAGGCTGCGTTGATCGGTCTGAATGATGAATCTGCGGCCAAGGATGTATGGTCTCCAGGTACGAATGGCCACAATGATAGCTAGCATTTCCCGAGCATAGGTTGACCAACTCTTCTTTGCCACACCCAATGATCTGCTCATGAAGGCGATGGGTTGATCATTTTGAGAGAGAATAGCCCCAATACCGTCGCCTGACGCATCGGTCTGAATGACAAAGGATTGTGTAAAGTCCGGTAAGGCCAGAGTCGGTGTTGTTGTCATAGCTGCCTTAAGTGCACAAAAACCTTGCTCCGCTTCAGAATCCCATGTAAATTGGCCTCTTCGCAGTCTGTTTGTCAAGGGACGAGCAATAATCCCATAATCTTTGACGAACTTGCGGTAGTAACCGGTTAAGCCCAAGAATCCACGAAGCTCTGTGATGTTTGTCGGAGGTGACCAGTCGAGCATGGCTTGAACCTTCGATTGATCCACCTTGACTCCTTGGCGAGATATAATATGCCCCAAGTATTCCAATTCTTCTCTGCCAAAGTCACATTTTTTGAATTTCACAGCAAGCTTGTGTTCACGCAAGAGTCGAAATACCTCATGTACATGCCGTAAATGGGACTCCCAATCTGAGCTGTAGATTAGAATGTCGTCGAAGAAGACGAGAACTGATTTGCGCATCAATGGCCGAAAGATAGAGTTCATGAGCGCCTGGAAAGTAGATGGTGCGTTGCACAAGCCGAACGGCATGACCAGATACTCATAGTGTCCGTTGTGTGTCCGAAAGGCTGTCTTAGAGATGTCGTTGGGGTTCATGCGAACCTGATGATACCCAGCAGTAAGATCGAGCTTGGTGAAGTACGCAGCGCCGTGTAGCTCGTCCAACATATCGTCTACGGTCGGGATTGGAAAACGATCCTTGATGGTTGCAGCGTTAAGAGCACGGTAGTCAGTACAAAAGTGCCAAGTTCCGTCCTTTTTCTTGACCAGAAGAACCGGCGACGAGAATGGACTGGAGCTAGTGCGGACGATTCCCGATTTCAGCATGTCTTCCACTTGTCTCTCGATCTCTTCTTTCTGGAAGTATGCATATCGGTACGGCCGGACATTCACAGGATCGGTTCCTTCCTTAAGAGTGATTGTGTGCTCAATCTCATGGTGTGGTGGTAGACCAGTTGGGGCCTGAAACAAATCGTCGAAGTCATGAATCAATGCTTTCATGTCGTCGGCTACTTGAGAAATCTGTGTCTCGGTGTCGGAGAGACAGAGAGCATACAGAAGGTGGCCTTGACGGGCTTCCTTAATGATTTCTTGTGGCCCAATTGCGTGAATGGTTGCAGCTTGGATCCCTTGGAGAAGATGGGCTTGGCCTTCCCACGCTATCTGTATAGATTGGGCCTTCCAATCGCAAATAGTTGGGCCTAGGGTTTCCAACCACTTAACTCCCAAAACAATGTCGAGGCCTGCTAAGGGAAGGACATGTAGGGTTATCGTGAAAGACGCCGTCCCAATCCTCATAGCTACTGCTTCATATCGCTGGTGACACTTCAGCGGAGTTCCGTTGGCCACCCGGACCGTGAAAGGCGTCGTACGCGTCGCTGATAAGTGTAATCGCTGTGCTGCCTTGTCGCTGATGAAGTTATGTGTGGAGCCACTGTCCACAAGAGCTAGCAAATGTTGCTGTTCGATCTTAGTGTGGAGGCGAAGAGTTGATGGTGTATCCCATCCTGTCAAAGCGTGTAATGAGATCTCAGGTTGCTGCTCTTCCTCGTTTTGATCCTCATCGCTGCTATCACCATCTTGTGTACTCTCCATGATGAACAACTGGGGTTGCTTACACTTGTGACCCGGAGCGAATTTGTCATCGCAGCTAAAGCACAATCCCAAACTTCGCTTCCTCTTCATCTCCTCCCACGTCAATTTCCGCGGCTCTGTTGGTGATTTCTCACTTCTGCGCTCCTGATTAGTTGGAGCCGATGAACTTGATGGATATTGTCGGGGATTATTCCAACGTTTCTCCTTCTGTAGTTGATCGTCCCGTAATCGTGCGAGATTGATGATCTCTGTCAAGGTTTTGGGCTTGAATATGCGTATAGCATTGGAGATGTTGGTGTGGAGACCTCCCATGAATGCACCAACCAGAGCTTTCTCCGTCCAGCCTTCCACCTTGTTCTGGAGTCGTTCAAACTCTCTCTGGTACTCCAATAGTGATCCTTTTTGTCGTATATGCGAAAGCGCTTCGTCGAAGTTTTCGCCGTCCATTGGACCAAACCGGGTCCACAACTCTGTGTCAAACGTCGCCCATGGGACCTGGGATGGATCGGTTCCCCGTGCTTTGGAAATCGCCTGCCACCACTCATTGGCCTCGTCGGTGAGATGATATGAGGCAAAGCTCACGCGTTTCTCCAGCGACATCTCATGGTACGCAAAGTATTGTTTCGCCTTGCTTATCCATTCGGTGGGATCTCCTCCACTGAACTTAGGGAATTCCAGCTTCACACGGTGCGGATTATATCGAACCGGAGCGAAGGGATTCACCGTTTCCTCCTGAGGAGTGGTTTGTGGTCGTATGTCAGGCTCTCTGCTCTGACGTGTTGCACTGGAGTCACCTGCACGACTATTGGCGACCATCTCCCGCATTCGTCCTAGAGTTTCCTCTAGAGTTCGTTGGAATGAGCTCTCAATTCCTCGGAGTCTGTCATCGATCCCGACGGTAAGCTTCTGGAACTCATCCTGCATCATTCCCAGTCCTGCTTCCAGGTCACCGAGTCTCTCCTTGTTGGTCATGGTCGTATCTCTTAGATTTTTTTTTTTTGGTTTTTGTTTTGTTTTTTTGTTTTTGTTTTGTTTTTGGTGATTGTAGATGGAATGGTGGTGGAAAAAAAATGAAATGGTGATGGAAAGAAAATATGTTCTTGATGGACGTTGATTCACGTGAATGAATGTCGTCGCAAGAACAAACGGGCTTTGATACCAAATTGCTAAGGTCCCTCTTCAAAGCTTAAAGAGATTGTAATAACACAAGTACTCAAGATATTTGTTGGTAGATAAGTCTAGCTTTTTCTGGGTTTTTCATTAGCTTAAATAAGAAAACAAATGGAGTCATGACTCCTTACAATACGTGAATGAGGGAAAGTGGAAGTACTCAACTTCCTACAAAACAGGAATGCAACAAAGTGGAGAACTATCTCCTCAAGACTAGGTCTTTTATTGAATAAGAAATAACAAAATGAAATACTCCTTCCTTATTCCACGTATCTTCTTGTTGGTACCTTTGCTCTAGTTGACTTACGTAGGACCATCTTGTCAACTCTGTTCTCAACTCCACCGTGTGCTATCCTATCACCATATAAGGACGATTACAACGATGGTTCCGAAGGGTAGTGCTGCGGTTGCGGTGTAGGTGATGGTGACGGTGTTGAGAAAGCAGAAGGTTAGGAATAGAGGAACGCATAAGAGACATCCTGTGAGTAACAAGAAAGGGAATTTTTTTTTTTTTTTAAACTAAAACCTATAAAACTGGGCCTGACTGGTTCAAACGCAGCGGTTGCAGTTGCGGTTGCGGGAGTTTGTGGATGCGGACGGTTGCGGTTTCTAGCGGTTTTAAGAGATTTGTACGACTGGTACTGTGGTTAAAAATTGGTGCGTTTGCGGGTGACTTATGACTGGTTAACTACCTAATGTGGTAACAGTCAAATAATAAATTAACAATATTTATATTTAATATAATTATAAAAATATCAAAAATCATAAAATTATAATAAATATAAAATTTATATTTAGAAAGTTATAATTTTAATTTTTGAAAATTTATTGAAATTTTTTTTATTATAAAATTTTATAATATTATTTAAATATAATAGATATATTTTAATATTTTCATAATTTTAATTTTAAATTTTTTATTAAATATTTTTACTTTTGTATATATATTGTTTTAAAAAAAAAGAAAAAAATTTACTCTTCCGTAACCGTCCCAACCGCAAACGCTAGCTGGAGCCAGCTTTTGAATTTATGAGATTCAGAGCGGTTTGAAGCAATTTAGAGCGATTTGAATGATTGTTGCAAACCGTCGATAATCAATACCAATCGCAAAAGCTGCGTTTGCGGGTGGTAGCGGAAAAACCAGTCGTCCCAAAATCAGGATGCGAGCCAATTAAACCTTATCCTAGTCGTTATTCAGAAACCGTACAAAAACCGGTATACGCAAACAAAATTCGGTTGGACATCGATTACATTCGGTCCAATAAATAAATTTCGGCTAGGTTATTTTAATTTTCGTACCAAAGATAAACACAAACCGCTTCAGTCCTCAGTCACTACCCCCATTAAATCGAGAGTCCCCCCATTCATTTATCTTCCTTCTGCTTCCGTTTGACGGAGATGACGAGTATCACCGACGCGGCGTTGCCGTACTTTTCACCGGAGAAAACAAGTTTGTCGTTGTCGTATTCCGCCGAGAGCGGTTCGAGACCTGTAGATGCAGTTATATTCGCGGGAGTTTCGCTGGTTCTCGGCACAGCCTGCAGACAACTGTTTAACGGCACCAGAGTTCCGTATACCGTCGTTCTCCTCGTCATCGGCATCGTTCTCGGATCTCTAGGTTTTCATTAGGTCCACGTTGCTGTTTCTTTGTTTGCTTCCAATACTACTAATATCTCAGTATATATATTTGATTCTGCAGAGTACGGGACTAATCACAGCCTTGGGAAGATGGGCCATGGTATTCGTATCTGTAAGCTGACGTGTTCTTTCTCTACACTGTTACATTACAAGCTTTTGAACATGACTGGCCATAAACATTTTAAAATAATTTTTAATATTAAAATTCTTAGAACATTTTCTCATGGTGGGATTCTTAGTAAAATATAAAATACCGTTTATTAATTTTTTAGTAACCTGTTCTTACATTCTTTTAGTTAAAAGTTAAAAAACGGTTTCTTATATTCCGCTAATAACTCTACCTAAGAATCTCTCATTAATCATGCTCTTATAATTTAAGGTTTCTTTTATACAGGGAATGATATTAACCCTGACCTACTTTTGGCTGTTTTTCTCCCTGCTCTTCTTTTTGAGAGCTCATTCTCCATGGATGTTCACCAGATCAAGGTTTTCTTTCTTATCTTATATGTAAAGTCTGTGGTTTTGAGCTACTTTTTTGGTGTTTTTGGTTCTTGCTATTTGATTGATTGATTGTCTATATCATTTGTAGAGATGTCTTGGACAAATGGTTCTGCTTGCTGGCCCTGGAGTTTTGATTTCCACGTTTTGGATTGGTTCTCTCTTGAAGGTATGTATGCGTTTGATATGGAGACCTATCTAGTCCATGACGTTGTAAGTGTGTTGTGTTACCTGCAGCTTACTTTTCCATATAACTGGGATTGGAAAACATCATTGTTGCTTGGAGCACTTTTAGGTGCTACCGACCCTGTGGCTGTTGTTGCTTTGCTGAAGGAGCTTGGTGCTAGTAAGAAGATGACCACTATAATTGACGGGGAGTCCTTGATGAATGACGGGTAATCATCTCAAACGTGCCTAATCTAAAGGTGACTTTATGTCTTTTATGCTCAGCCTTGATTGTTTTATAAATTCAGGGTGTCAGTTGTGGTCTTCCAGTTATTCTTGAAGATGGTGATGGGGAGTACCTCTGATTGGAGTTTCATAATCAAATTTCTTACTCAAAACTCGTTTGGAGCGTATGAACTATTTTTCCCTTTGTTAGTGGCTTCGTATGTCATTGCTATTTTCTCAGATTATGTTGTTTGGTTCTTTTTGTTTTAGTGTAGGCATTGGTGTAGCTTTGGGCATTGCATCAGTTTTTTGGCTTAGATTCGTGTTTAATGACATAGTGGTTCAGATCACTGTAACGCTTTCAGTTAGCTATTTCGCGTATTACACTGTATGGTCTCTTCTCCACACGTTAATCTCCAATGCGAGAATCTTAGATCTCTAGAAATTCTGAGAGTTTTCTAACATGTACAGGCTCAAGAGTGGGCTGGGGTTTCTGGAATTTTGACTGTGATGACTTTGGGGATGTAAGTCGTGGTGAATTATCCCTTCTTTCTTTTTTTTTTGTATTAAAAAGTAACTTTGGTATATACTTGTTATAGGTTTTTCGCTGCATTTGCAAGGACAGCATTTAAGGGTGAGAACCACCAGAGTTTGCATCACTTCTGGTATTTTACAACTCAAGAGTTCTTACGTTCATCATAAGTAAGGAAATTATTTAAATATATATGTAAATATATGACTGTCTTCTTGATTATGTAGGGAAATGGTCGCTTATATTGCAAACACATTAGTTTTTATACTCAGGTAAATGTATCTGGAATCGTATATCTTTCATCTGTTATGAACTCTTCTTGCTATACTGCTGTCAATGTTTAGCTGGTTGATACAATTACATTGGATTTGTTTCTCTTGTGAATTGCAGTGGTGTTATTATTGCTGTAGGCGACTTTAGCAGTCGGAAAATATCTTACGAAGGTGCCTTTCACATTTGATGTGATTTAGTTTTTGTTCTGTTTCCTCTTTTTTTACATAATATTTGTTCCAAGGAACAATCATGACTCATTAGCCTTTTCTTACCAGGAGCCTCGTGGGGCTTTCTTTTCCTCTTATACTTGTATGTCCAACTATCCCGATGTGTAATGGTTGGAGTTTTGTACCCATTGCTACGTCGTTTTGGCTATGGCTTAGATTGGAAGGAATCCATCATACTCACGTGGTCTGGATTAAGGGGTGCTGTGTCCCTATCACTCGCTCTATCTGTAAAAGTGAGTTCTGTTATAAACGATCATTTTGTTCTTGCAAGAGCTATATGAACTTATATCTAGTTGTGTCTCTTTTTGCTGTCCTTTATACTCATGTCCTCAGTTCCTTAGCTTTGACACACTATGGCTCTCTGTCATAAATTTCAGCAATCAAGTGGCAATTCGTATATTAGTTCGGAGACGGGAACAAGGGTGAGGTTTAAATTTTATTTTTATTTTTGGGATTATTTTTTTTTGGGTTATCTTGAGGTTGCAGCTGTTTTGCAGTTTCTGTTCTTTACTGGTGGGATTGTGTTCCTAACTTTGGTTGTTAATGGATCCACTACCCAATTCCTCTTGCACCTTCTTCGCATGGACACTTTAACGGGCACCAAGGTGTGGATTTTAATCATATGTTCTCTTGAAATGCTACTTTTCAAAATTTAGATGCTAATGTTTGCGATCTTACTCTGGTAGATGATTGAACTTTTGATCATTTGTGTTTGTGCTTATACATACACAAGTGACTGCATCTTTCCATCAGTGTGTGTATATTGTCTTACGTTTGTGTGTGTTTCACCATCCGGTAATAGTATACATTGGATTCAACCTGATTCGGAATGTTTCTGATTCCTTATGTAGTGTTTTATAATGATTGTGTGTTTCCCCTCTGATTTGTGTTTTCCTGTTGGCAGAAAAGAATACTGGAGTATACAAAGTTTCAAATGATGAACACCGCCTTCAAAGCTTTTGAAAACCTTGGAGATGACGAGGAGCTTGGATCTGCTGACTGGCATACAGTTATAGGACATATTCCAAGTTTGAAAAATTTACAAGGGGAACAAGTTGATCCTCATGATGGGTGTGAAGCTGGCAATGTTGACCCAACGAATATAATGGACATACGTATACGCTTCTTAAATGGTATTTCACAATGCCTACATGAATCTTCTTGTTGTCAAACTATTTAGCTAGCTATCGATTCGAGACCCTTGCATGTATCAGGTGTTCAGGCAGCTTACTGGGAGATGCTTGATGATGGGAGGATTACACAAGGTACTGCCAACGTTTTGATGCAATCAGTAGATGAGGCACTCGACCTTGTTTCTACAGAGTCTTTATGCGACTGGAGAGGTTTAAAACCGTGTGTTCATTTCCCAAAGTACTACAAGTTTCTTCAATCAAGAATTATCCCCCGCAAGTTCGTCAGTTATTTAATCGTTGAAAGACTCGAATCTGCTTGTTACATTTCCTCTGCATTTCTCCGTGCTCATAGGATTGCGCGACAGCAATTGCATGGCTTTCTAGGTATGCGTCACCCCTGTTGTGTTATATCTTAATGTTTAATATTGGTTAAAACTCTGGACAACATTTCGGAAATAAAGACTAAAACCTTACCGGTTAGATCTATCTGATGTGAGCCTCAAATGAAACCATTTGCTTCATCATTTACTCAGTCATATTTGTTTCCTTTGCACAGGTGACAGTGACATTGCTTCTGTTGTAATCAATGAAAGTGAGGTGGAGGGAGAAGAAGCAAAACAATTCTTGGAAGATGTCCGAGATTCATTTCCTCAGGTTTGTTTTTTGAAACCCATGACATACGTTAGGTATTAGTTTATATATTCCTATATTACATCTAACTTGTGAGCGTCCAGGTTTTGAGTGTTTTGAAAACAAGACAAGTAACACATTACGTGCTGAACCATCTAAATGGGTATATCAAAAATCTTGAGAAGGTTGGGCTTTTAGAAGGAAAAGAGGTTTCTCATCTTCATGATGCTGTCCAGGTACGGTACCCACACAATTGTTTAGATTCTTTTGTCCTCACTGTTCTTTATATTTTTGTCTCTTAAATTTTTCAGTCTGACTTGAAGAAGCTCCTGAGAAATCCTCCTTCACTAAAACTTCCAAATGCACACGATTTGATCACCACCAATCCTTTATTGAGACCTCTCTGAGCATTAGCAATGTTAGCTCAAGCTTCATGGATTTTTTGGCCATGGACGAGACAGTCATGAACCTTTCGTGTTCGTTTCATGATTTCAATTAAGACTCTCCTTGTCAGAATCAACTCGAGAAGACTCAGTTTCATGAGCGGTTCAGCAACTCGTTCTTTTTACTTTTTTGAGTAGTTTAAGGATCCGAGTTCGTATGCGTATAGTTTTACTTGTAGGGAAAATACATTTTCAAGGGGAAATTGTAAAATAGTTATTGAATAAATTTGAGAGGCAAAAAATAAATAAATAAATTTAAGCTATTATGGTTTAATTGGGACTCAAGGAAAATTAATATCAATATTAATAACAAAACTAAAAACGCGTTAACTTGGTACCATAGAAAAAAAGAGAGTCTAGGACCACTTCAAACTATGAACAGTAACTATTCGAAAATAAACCTATCAAGTATTAATCACTTTTATGCAACATATATTATCCCAAAATATATACAAATTTCCAAAATCATAAATGAATTTGCATGAAAAGAAGAAAAATAAGAACGAGCCAACGCGTATTGAGAATTTTAACGCGGTCACTGTATATCGTTACAACGCTTCCTATATTAGAGTCATGTCGGCAGTTCCAGCTTGCAGACACATATCTCATCACTACTACTACTAAACCAAATCAAACCGACATAAACCGAGCAGAAAGACAAAAAGAAATGGCTGGAA
This sequence comes from Brassica napus, assembly GCF_020379485.1. Taxonomy (NCBI): domain Eukaryota; kingdom Viridiplantae; phylum Streptophyta; class Magnoliopsida; order Brassicales; family Brassicaceae; genus Brassica; species Brassica napus. The sequence continues at coordinate 5,854,247 of NC_063439.1, read as the reverse complement.
GAGGAGCTAGTCTAGTCCCAAAGAGAGGAGAAGTCCTGAGAAGAGTTTTGAGAGTTGTTTTCTCTTCTTGTCTTTGGTTCTCTTCCCGGACAAGTGGACAGTCTCGCGTCCGATCATCTTCTTTTGTCACACCTTCTCTTGAAATCATCAAGCATTAGGGAAACTTTATTATATATTAGGATCAACCAAATAAGGATGAACCCCAACTCTCTGTTTTCTTCTTTCAACTTGTTTCTTGATAAAGAGTCGACGACCCATACGATACACGATGGTTTCAGAGTCATCCAGAGGGCACTTCAAAAATGTTCTAGTAGTTATTTATAGGCCACTGTAGTGTTTACTTTATTTTTTTTGTGTAGTCGTAAATCTCATTATAGAAACTTAAAGTCTGTTTTATTTTCTATTAATGTTTCATATTGTTTCAAACATGTCTCATCTATTTTTACGTTGTTTGATACAATCGAAGTGAAGCAAGTAAAATAGTACCATGGTTAAAAGCAAGAGTTTGGTTCTGCGAGCTTATGCTGGTAATTAACCATGCTATATGTTTCAGTATTGTAATATCGTGTACCATAGTAGGAAGACGCATGATTAAGGCAAATGCAAAACAAAGTATCAGATGGTAAAAAGGAGTTTGCCAAAACGTTACCTCAGAAACTAGCTGCAAAACGAATTTAAGTCTGTAATAATCTTTCCTCTTCAATCTAAAACTTCAATAGATACTAGATGCAATGGGCCAAGAGTAAGGATGTGCGAAAAAGATAGCAGTACATATAGTTTTGGCCACCAAGTTTTGAAAACATCTAAAGAAGGAATAAAAAGCATTTCTCTGCGTCCAACAGCTTACCCTCTCTATCTCTTTCTCCCACCACGTTCTCTCAAAGACAGTGTTAACATTTCACCTGCTCCAACATTGTAATGTGCAAGTGACAAGTTGTCCTTTAAGAACCCAGCTTTTCCACTCAACTTCTGTTTGTTTGCTGGAATCTGTGTTTCACCAGCTATCTTCTCTTTCAAACTTCCCACGTTTTCTGATAATGAATGCACTGTGATCTCAATGACTTGCCCATCATCCACGTTTGGAACAGAGACCCTGATCGTAGCAGGACCCTGCATACATAGAAAACAAATTATGTAAGATATAACTCAGACAAAAGATAAAAGAAAAGGATTGAAGGGTTTATAGAAAACATTACCGGATGCTGAGCAAGGAATTGTTCTTCTGGAACGAGAGCTGACTCGTCGAATTTCTGTCTCTTTGGCTCTGGCTCCTCAGGAAGAGGTGGTGCCTCCTCATGTGGTGGTGGAGGCGGCATCCCATGCATAGGTGGTGGTTGCATCATCCCATGCATAGTTGGTGGAAGCTGACCATAAGGTCTTGGAACTTGAAGATGAGCAAACTGTGATCCCGGTGGAGGTGGCACAGGCATGCCATGCTGCATCTGTGGAGGCCGGTTCATCATCATCGGCTGGTGTCCAGGTGGCCCAGGCATCGAGAGCTGGTGCTGTGGATGCATGGGTTGCATCATTGGAACACCTAATGGCCTGGGGGGACCGGGGTACTGAACAGACGGAGGAGGGCGAGGGAGGTTCAAGGCGAGATTGGGAGGTGGTGGCAATGACCTGATTATTGGGACACCTGGTCGAGGAGGAGGAAGAGCAGCTGGACCAGGGAAGCTATTCGGATCTCCATATTGCTCCTCTCCATTAGCATTCTGAGCCAAGGCTTGGTTTGCTGTGCGACCTATACTTCCTGTGTGACCATCCCATATTACTTGACTTGGCTGCTCATCTTTCTTCTTCTCAATCTCTGCTTTTACAGCGTTTGAGACTTCTTCTTCAGTTGTCCCGAAAATATCAGGACGCAGACGCGCAAGCCCGACTATGTTCTTTGCAATCTCGTCGTCTTGCGCAAGAGTAGTCTCGCGAATCTTAGCAAACATCCGATCCTTCTGCTCTTTGAACTTAGGATCAATAAGCGAGATCCGCATGTGCTCAGACATCTCGCTAATGGGAATCAGCTCGCCAGTAATTGGAGATATAACAACTTTAGTAGGATCTCTCTCTGTCGGGATCCTATCTTCTGGCCTCTTCCAGTTCTTAACAATCCTCATAGGTGCTTCCTCATCGTTCAAAGTTTCAATCTTTACAGAGCTACCGTTAGCTTCCAAGTTCGCTGCTCTCATTCCTTCCGCAACAAGCCTGACTTCTTCTTCATCCATTTCCATCTCGACTTCCTTGCCAGGCTCCACAACTTCATCCTCCTCCATCGCTGATGATACTTTGCTCCTCCTTATGACTTCCTCGAGCGTCATAGGCGGTGGCAACTCATCGTCCTCCTCGTCAGCAAAATCAATCGATTCAACAACCACGAAATCATGCCAATCAATCATAGCCATCTGCACTCTCTCCTGCTCTTTCTCGTCCTCTTCCTTCTTCCTCTGCTGCTCCTGAGAACGATCCCATTCAAGACGATGCAAACAACGCTCAAGAACAGTAGTCAAATCAGCAGCGCTCTTCCTCAGCTTCTCCTTCAAGTCTTCCGGAGGCTTTAACACATCAAAATACGCATCAACCAGAGCAGTGAAAAAAGAGAACAAACTATGAGTCGGCTTCATAAAATGAAACTGAGGATTGTTACTCTCCCTACTCTGCAACCCAGTCAAGAAAGACTTGCCATTCCTTGCCACAAACTGCGCCGTGAGCTTAATATACTCAAGCTCCTCCCCTGTAATCCCTTCAGGAAGTCTAACAGTATACTTCTCAGGCTCAGGAGGTTCCAAAGGCTTAGGAGGAACCCGAAACTGAGCCTGAAGGTCCGGCTGTCCCTCACCTGCTTCACCATCACCACCACCACCAGCATCAAGCTGAAGACTTGCACCATCAGGACCATCAGTATCATCACCCTGAGCTCCATCTTGATTCTGAGCACGGTACTCAGCGAGCTTGTGCTGGTAAAAGGCGTGATAAGGATCTGAGCTCGTCAAAAAGTTGAACTTAGCGTTCTTGGCATTGCTGGCGATGATCCTCTTCTCAAACTCCAAACCGTTCTTGGAGACGAACTGAGCAGTCTTCTCTACAATACTTCTGATATCCGGAGGCGGGTGGATGATTCCGATGGTCCTCGTGTGAGTCGCTACAGACTCCGGAGCTTGGTTTGAGCTGCTGCTTTGAAGCTCTCTCTCTTCGGCTTCCTGATCCGTTAGCTGCGAAGGAGGAAGTGGACCGAGGTTCCCGTCGGTGGGAGGAGCCTCGAGTGGGAGTATCTGCGACGAGCTGAACATCTTTTTTTTCTTCCTGCGAATGGATTCAAATCAGATCTTCGTTTCGACCTAATTGAACTCGGCTCTAGAATCTATCGAAGATGCGATAATCGATTTGGAGAGAGGGATGAGAAACTTAGTACCTCAGCTGTTAAGTAAGAGCTCCGCCGCGAGAAACGTCGTGAAGTAGAGGAGAAGCGGAGGAGGAAGCAGTTCGAGATTCGACGAGCAAACGGGAAGGAGATGGAGAAATCCTCCTGAGTAGAATTGAACTGAGCCCTAGGAGATTAATGAACAAGAGAGTTGTATTCAGATTTTAAATGGGCTTTTAAAAATGGGCTTTTAAAATTGGGCTGCAAGACGGCCTTTTAAGTAGTTCGCCTCCATTGTATTCTTTTCAATGTAAATTTTTATAGTTCTAGCCTGAACTGAGATATTAATTTGAATTTTGGTCCAGTGAATCTCTGTGTCAAATTAATGTAGTTATGTTCTAATACACTACTGATTTAAACTTTTACTCAAGATTAAGCTTTATTAGATCGAAAGTTAACAAGCCTGAAATGATAATTGCAGTTAAATAATACACAAACTTAAGTGTGAGGACAAACATAAATTATTTTTAACGGGATACTAAATATACTACTAGTTAGAATTTCACACGTTTGATTTTGAAATTGTTTGTTTCATTATAAATTAGTGTAACTTTACAAGATCTTTAAATTGCTCTATTGATTTACACTGTAATTTTCTAATAAAAAGACTTGCGGAGAGATCATTCAAAATATTATAGTTTTTTTCTCATCGTTATTAAATTTAGCTAGTGGTCTTATGAAGTGGACCCAAGCCACTAAGGTCAAAAGCTACACTGGTCCTTTGCAGGAGGAAAAATAATCGTAGCGACCAGTCGATTAGTAACTAATGTTCAATTTAATTTTGATTAGTCTAGCAAAGAGCACATTAAGTATTGTTGATTTGTTAACCAATCCACGTCACTTTCCACCTGAAGATATGTATGTTTTGTACACATGCTAAACACTTGTTTATCAGAGGAAACAGCAGTGCAACTTAAATTTTTTGCAGTATAACCCATGTTCGAAACTACGCTAGGCGTGAGTCGGGCGGCTGGTCCAAGCCTAGCGAGTTAACAGAAAATCGGAGAGTAATCGGACATTAATCGGCGCCTAGTTTTAAGTGATTAACCAATTTATATAAATAAAACGGATATTGTCTTGTAGTCTGGTGGAAGGTTAGCTGCTTTAAAAGCATTGTTTCACGTCTTCAAATCCCTAGAAACGTGTTTTTTAATCATTTTTTAAAAATAATGGCAAAACTGTAATTAAACTTTCTTCTTCCTTTACTGTCGCTTGGAGTTTCTGCAACTTTCACCATAGACATTAATTTAGATCCATCACCATTCACTCAAATCTTGCATTTTTCTTATTATTTTTTCATCAAACTCGTAGATCTAGCCTGTACAATTCGATTTAAGCATTTAAAATCTTCAAAAATCGAATTTTTTTGGTGAACCCGATTTTTTAACCGATTTTCATGAAATCGCCGCGGCTGACCTCCGCCGAACGCTTCGACGCTGCGTAATCGCTCTCCGCGTCCGCGTTTTCGAACATGGAGTATAACTCATGCCGACAAACGTCAGTTTTCATAAACATGACGCCATGTATGTATCTGACTGAGGGCAGATCGATCTGGGTCTTATCATAAATTATGTTGGATTTGGTTTCATTTTAATAAATTATATATACTTTGGAATAAAGTTTGAACTAAAGAGTGATTCAAATTAAAAATGATATTTAAAAATCATCAAGTTTATACGGAATTAAAATTTCTTCTCTTGTAACTTTTATTTTAATTTAAAATTTTCCTATGCCCTTTTGCACTTACTACATGGTAGACAAAAAGAATCAAGTATGTTGAACATATATGTAAGATAGTAATGATTTGTTGCCTTACAACTCTCTTAGAACATTGGAATTATAATGTCCTAAATACTCTCACTTTTTTTTCTTGCTTTTCAATACATTGATCTCTTTTACTTTATTTTCTGTAGTATTTATTCTTCTTCACGCTTCGTTTACTTATCGGGACCTTTATTTATTTATTTTGGGGGTAAAATTGGACCTTTCTTTATTTGTTAGTCTCTACACTCTACTGGATATATTTTCTTAAAGAACAAAGGTGGGATGCTATGGTGGAAAAGAGTAAAGAACAAAAAAAAAGCACGAACATGCAAACACATAATAAACCGAAACGAATATTTTAGAACTTTTTTGTTGATTCAAATTTTTGGCTAGTAAGTTTGTAAATAATTCTTGGTTCTTTGTCGAATAAACAAAAAAAAACAGAAAAAAAAATCTCAATAGCAAAAAAAACACGAACAAAAAGAAACAGAAAAACGCATAACCATTTTTTCATTATACACACGAAGACGTTTAAACATGACAACCAATGATTAACGTTGTTTTATCATCTCGAGTACACACTACTTACTATCTATAAAGATTGCCCTGTCTAGGTACTAGTATTACATATATCTCATCCCTTGGTTCTTATTATAGTAATTGTACCCCTCCCTGATGTTTGTATCTTTGTGAAAGCAACCACGGCTTTGCCTGAAAGACCCGGTCCATGAGCAGAGAGACACGGACGGCATGCAAAGGCTCCAACCGGATGCCGAACTGGCCGAGCCGACGGCATGAGAATCTTCTTATTTATGTCGTTTAGGGTTACATCTTCTTCTCGACCACCTGGTTTCACCAGTCCAAATGGATACACTACTCTCTTCTTATTGTCACAGTAATGTTTCTCTGTACACATGTGAAATTAGTATGTATTTAAAGATTAACACAGAATATCATATTATGTAGACAGCTAAACGCAAATGAGAATAAATAATCTGATCCCAGATTATACAATTCATTCTGAATGAAATAAAGCATACATACCTGAAGTGGATGAAGATGGCTCGAAAGAGTGCTTCGGCTGATTTGAAGATTCTGGAAAAATATTAATGGATGAATTTGGAGATTCATCTGCTCAATATATAAGAAAATCAAGTCAAAAACATAAAATTTATTCACGAAGACTGTGAAACACCAGTACTAAAATAGTAAGCATACACACACACATATTATATGGGTGACAATTATAAAAAGTAGAACTCACCTGCAAACTGACTACTCGTGCAGCTATAATTCTCAGAGATTCTCCAATCATTCTGCATAATTATAATCCGCAGTCAACCAAATCAGTTTCACAATAATTTTAAAATGTCATTTAACCAGATAGTTAGAATTTTTGAACAATTATGTTAATGACTAACAAAAAAAAACAGAGTAAATATGCAAACCTGATAATTGTCAAAGTGATTATTTGGTTTGTCCTCGGCGTTGAACGAAAGACGTCTCCGCTTGCTTTTCACACGGAATTCGATGAGTGCGTCTTCGAGGTAGCCGGTGGATACATCACCGATAATATCCACCTCCGGCGAACGGAGTATATGCTCCGGCGATTCATCAATGTTGTAACATGCATCTACAAGTACATTGCACGGCCAAATTCCTCGCGAGCATTATTATATGGAATTTATAGAATTACTCAAATACATCATATTCAACAAAAAAATACATTATTTTGTCTGCATGAAGCCATCCACTTATGTATATCAGCATGCCTAACATAAATCATACATATATATACATACATGAGTGTGTGGCAGTTGTATATACCTAAGTTGAAGTTTTGGTTGAAGAGTGATCCAAGGTTATGGAGATCCCAAGTGGGGAGAGTGTCGAAAAGCTCACTCATTGTTTTTATTTTCTTTACGAGATGTTCGTTGTGTGAATATGTTGAATTCAGGGGATACCATGTACCTATTTATCTTGGTGGGTTGTGAGGAAAAAAATTAAATTAAATTAAATAACTAAAAAGGAGAAAAAGGCAAACCACTGAAGAAATTAAGGAGAAAAATTATTTCTTAACGCAGTCAAATTGTAAAGAATATGTTGATGACAATAGTGGTTGGATAGTGTGTGTCCATCATCACGATTAATTTCAACAAGATAAAATTTACTGGTTTATCCGTGAGATAGTGAATTGTCATTTTTGTATATACTAATTCTTATACCGCATTGTAAGTTTTTTTTAAGAAAAATATCATTTATATGTATTCCTCCAGTACAGATTTTACAATATATTGACATTTACCAGTGTATAAGACAAAAATGAAAAAAAAAAAGGACATTAACGTTTTAAAATTTGAGTGTGGTTAGGTAAATAGGGAACTGAATGGCTAAAGGCGATGATATTATCATCATGATTTCTATGTTCTATTGCTTCTCATGCATGTTATTCATGGAAGATAGATAGCGTGGTAGATACATGACATACAACTTGATTTGTGGTTCTGTACTACGTACGTACTAGACTATTAGTACTACATATAAAGCAATGATATGTTATTTTATGTTTGGTTTGTACATCTACATGAATGAGATCATCAATAATATTTATGATGGTTTCAGAAGGAGAAAGCTACTTATCGCCAGTTGTGAATATTGTCCTTGAGCTGGGTTTTGAAGTTTGAATTAGACTGCTAGTGAATATACAAGACCTTCAAAATTAGGAACATGAAAATTAAAGTGGGTTCAACTACAATAAAAACGTAAAAGAACAAAAAATGATCAAAATCTAACCAAGGCTCTATAATTGAAACGAGAAACTTCGTTAATTAATTAATTTTTGATGTTCATGTTTGATCCAACCACATAATGCGAAAAAAATCTGCATATTCTTCATTATTTGTCATTGTGTACTGTGAAAGATTCACATTATATAAAGAAAAATGTAACTAGTAAATAAAACGTCAAGCCATTTAAATATGAACGTAGCAAGTTGTGAAGTAAAGAAAGAAGGTTTATCAGGGTCATGCATGCTGATCAGTTGTTGACCAAACAAAAACATAAAAATTCAAAAGTTACAAGATAAATTCAAATTTGCAGCTTTATCTTTGTATGTAATATTTATTCTTCGAAATAATTTTTGCTTTCAGATTTGGGGAACAACCTGTTCTTCTATCATTAGGTACTTTTTCTAATGTTTTTACTTTCATTTCTTCGCCATCGTGGGGTCATGTCAAACCTATCACGTTTACTCCATCATTGCCCACCTTTATTTATTTCAATATATTGTTATTTATATCTTGCACATCTCTATACTAATATGATGAGAATATAGCAAGCACATCACAAGCATACTAATTACTAACTCTATGACAATTTTAGCGTTATAAGATTAATGAAGCTTATGTTTGAGGTCATTGGATTATAAGATTATATAATTTAGCTATTTGTTTGAAAAATGTATAATTATGACTTTACACGTATTTATACAGTGACTATTAGTGCGACAAAAGAAAAACATATGTCTTTTGTCTCCCAGTATGCTTTTTATCGATTGCAATGCATATAGCCGGCACATAATTTTCAGTGGGCCCGAATGTATGCATGCCGGCGGGGCCCATTTGGAAAATCAGAAAGATGGCAACCGGATCATTTGTAGGGCATACTTCTTCAAATTCGCCTTTGAATGGTCCAAATGCACACCTAGGTTTAAAACCATCTATATATTACAGTAACTCTTTGGTCAAGTTTGATGATTGTAGTTTACTTAATTTTCTTCATGGTGATGCGTAAAAGTGAGAATTATGTACATATATCAGTCACATGGTTATATGTTGTATTATTTTCTCATTTTTTAAATTATGTTTATATATTAAAGTTTGGTTGACAATCCTTCTTTTTGTTTGGTTGTTTGTATCGAAGTCAATAACAATAAACATGCCCCACCACATAGTTACTCACTTGATTCAACCATTGAGGCTCGTATACTTAGTGCAATATATGTTGTATATAATGCAGAAATAGCCGGTTGTTGAAAATCACAAACCATTAGATTTATTTTCATTCGCAGCACAGAAAATACATACAATTTTAACGATATGATTGATCCATGATATAAACATCTTTTATTTTGTATGGGTCCGAGTTGGATTTTCAAAATCTTATGTTGCTGGATCCTGTGATTATGCACCAACACACTGTTTATACATAAATATTTTAATGGGGGTAGATTCCAACCAAGGTTTTCTGGCATTATGATATAATTACACAATATAGGACATAAAAAGTTAATAATCAGTAGCTCAAACAATAATATATATATATATATATATATATATAATATTTACTAAACCTAATCATCGATAATTTGAATCTTTGTTTCAGTAACAATGATTTTCATTCTACTTTTTTTTTTGCATGAAATTCAATCTACCTTCCAAGACTTGCAACTGCTATATAAAACTTGTAATTAGAAAAACATTCAAACGAAAAATCAATGTTTAATATCAACCAGAAAAGTACGACGGATACATTCCCTTTTCATTATTAATTTGGGGTATTCTGGATCTATAGAAATGCAAGATCTTCAAATGGAGATGTAATCCATGAATATATTCTTTTTTTTCAGGTATTTCAATAGGCCAAAAACAAAAGTTCATATTCATACAGTTGTTCAGAAAAGATGTGACTTAGTTTCGAATAACAAATTGATCGAACCTAAAACATGTTAACGTATCAATTATGTTCCTTTACACTCAATCACAAGATCCCAAACACTAAATAATTGCCATATATCAGTTGAACACCTTTTTGTAAATTATACATTCATAAACAAATCCATTATATATTAAACGAGAAACATTGTAATAAATGCGTTAGCACTATGATAGATATGTGACAGCCTCACAACGATTTGAGAATGAGCACGTTGACGTGTCACGTGTAGAAAACTTCTCAGCCAAACTCTACATAAATGTATTCATACTATATACTTTACGTTTTGTTCTAAGTGGGGGTTATTGGTTGGTGTATTTTGATGGATTTGAAAATCTAAACTAAATCTAGTGTTATTAATTCTATGATTTTAAAATATGTATTGAAATCATGTGTTATTCGTTTAATGATTCATAAATTCTAATTCAAATCAAGTGTTATTCAATCATACGGATTTATTAATAGATTTGATTTCATAATGTATTTGAATGAATTTGTATGAATTTCTTTGTTAAAAATACAAAGGCTCAAATCCGAGGGAAAACCTCCGGATTTGTAAATACTAATCCGAGAGAATTAGAAAATTTGTATATTTTACTTGGATTTATAAATATTGTATGAATTTCTACATCAATCAAAATATATAAACCAATAATATCTCCTAAATATAAAATTCACATGTAAGGTTCCAATAAAACTCACACTATCCATATTTTTTTATTCGAATCAAAACGGACAATGAATCGAAATTCCAATTATACATATATTACTTTTATTATTTACGGATAAGTTGGACAAAATATTTGTAAATTTTTTGTTTTGATTCGTTATCCATTTTGATTCGAACAAAAAAATTGGATATTCGTAACACTACGAAGCAAATCAAATACTAAAATGCACTATCTGTAAAACATGAAGCAAATAAAAAATACTAATATTTTTAGGAATGTATATCCGATTCGATCCGATTTATGCATATATATACATATATTAAAAATATATATATATATATGTTATAAATATATTATAGTTTATATAATTTTTAGAATATTTTTTGTATTAAATTTATTATATTAGGTATCAGAATTTTAAAATTTAAATAATAATTTATTTTTGTAAAGAAATATTATTATTTTATATTATTTTTAGATTTTCATTTATTTTTTAAAAAATTATTTTATTTACGTATCAAATCGGATATTCGTGAAACTAAAATTTTCTGGATATCCGAGACACAGGATATCCGAGACACCAGATATTCGGGTAGCTACGAATCAAATCGACACTAATACCTCCAAATATCTGGATATTCGATCCGTACCAACCCCTATTTACGGATACAATTTTATTTTCTTTATATGAAAGAAAATTCACAAATGTCTAGGCTTATTTTATTTTTTGTTATCACCGGAAAACCAAAAAACATCAACGATTTGAACCGAACAAATTAAAATAAATATTAATTTAGAATTATAGCTATATTTTAGGAGATTTAAAAAACAACATAAAACCGAACCGATATTCAAATTAAAACAAATTTAATGTCTTTTTATTAAAAAATAACAAAACTAATAATCACATTCTATGGAGAGACGCATGTTATTACCTAGTTCATATCAAGAGAGCTTTTGTCTTTATTAAAGATAGTGCTATATTTATCGTTGCATGTGTATTTGTACGTAGAGTTGCGCATCGGACGGTTCGAGATCGGTAATTATGGTGAATCAAACGGCCATGATTGATGCCCATGTTCATCTTCAGTTGAAAATTTTGGCCGTTGCTATGACTTGGACCCATTGCTTTCAATACTATCCAAGTAAAGTTATGGCCACACTAAAAGTTGCCTTGAGTAATTTTCACAATCTACAAATGACATGAGACAAGAACTCCAAACACATGGACTCTGTCTTCTCGTGTGTTGCTTGCTTGCTTGTGTTCTGCTCCCAGCAAATCGACGTTACACAAATATAAGTCAAACTTACGTTAGTCAAATATAAAATCACAAGTCTGAAAAAGTCAATTGTAATTCCTAGCCCACTGGGCCTAAACGACCCGTTTTACTAACCCAAATCTCTATTTTTCTTTCAATAAAAATAAATATAAAACATTTCAATCAGCCCTAGCAGGTTTGGTTAGTCTATGTCACTCTTCTTCCTCAGAAGAGCCAAGCCGTTATTTACATCTCCTTCTCAGGCCAGCTTCGTATCTCCGACGCTTACGAATCTAATCCATCGTTCGTTTCACGGTTCGAGAATAATGGTACGGATGATTCTGAATTGTTTCTGCCTGTTGTTTAAGCTCAGAGAATCTAATGTTTGTTTTCATGAATTCGCAGTCCGAAGCTGAGAAGAAGATCCTCACAGAGGAGGAGCTTGAGAGAAAGAAGAAGAAGGATGAGAAGGTTTGACTTCTTAATCTTCTTTTTTTTTTACAGTTGTGATAAAGTTAGAATCAGCCTTGTTTATGTTGCTCTCCTGCAGCTTGATTACAAGAATTTTAACACTTCGAATCTTATAGACCAATGCAGTTTGATTTTGTTGCTCAATCAAAGAGATCCTTAGAGAGATTAGATAGTGATGCAATTGATGAATGACGATAAGGACATTGATAGATAGATAGATAGATAGATAGATAGATAGATAGATAGATAGATAGATAGATAGAATACGTTGTTGCTTAAGATAAGAAAGTTAGTTCAACTGTTCAACCATCTTTGCTATATCAGAATTTAATTAGTACAGTATCAACTTTGAAAGTGACTTTTAAAGAGCATTTTAATAGGCTAGAGAAAAGGAGTTGAAGAAGCAAAAGGCTGCGGAGAAAGCAAAGCTTGCAGAACTCAAGGTAACCTCTGAGGAAAGATACATACTTTTTTTTCCCCTGGAACATGGAATAATGAATTCGTTTATCATGGTGATGGTGTGATTGTGGTATTAGGCAAAGCAGGCGAAAGATGGAACCAGTGCCCCTAAAAAGAGCACAAAGAAGAGTTCCAAACGGGATGCAATCGAAGAGAATCCTGCGGATTTTGTTGACCCTGAAACTCCTCTTGGTGAGAGGAAAAGACTCTCTTCACAGATGGCTAAACAGTACAGTCCTGCTGCCGTTGAGAAATCGTAAGTGTGTAGAGCTTTGAGCTTTTTGTGTTCATTAATCTCACAAAACAACTCTAGGTAATCTTTGTGTTATACTTTGATTGCGTGTCAGATGGTATGCTTGGTGGGAGAATTCTGACTTCTTTAAGGCGGATGCTAAGAGTTCTAAGCCACCGTTTGTTATTGTAAGGCCTCATTTCTTGAATTCATGTTCATTCTGGATTAGACCTTGTTTCTATTGTCTTCACGAATACTTTAACCGTCCAACGAAATTCAGTTGAGAAAGTCTTGAGCATTTGGAAGTTATTAGTTACAATTCTAAATTCTGTAAAGGGTTTCTCTAATCCTATTGTTGATTGTGCAGGTTCTTCCTCCTCCAAATGTGACTGGGGCCTTGCATATTGGCCATGCCCTCACATCTGCCATTGAGGTTTCATTTTATATTGGTGCTATTGCTCTGTCTATTGTAACTCCTGATGATCACCGACATGAAATTATCTGATGCAGGATTTGATTATTCGTTGGAAGAGAATGTCTGGTTATAATGCTCTGTGGGTGCCCGGGATGGACCATGCTGGTATTGCTACACAGGTTCGTCATTACCGTCATTGTTCTTAACTTATCTCTGGTCCCAAATTGATATAAGTTTAGCCTATAGAGCAAACATCTTCTTTTGGCATGATTGTAGAATATTTTTATTTGCACATTGTTATATGCTATTTGATTGGATGTACATTCTAGGTTGTGGTTGAGAAAAAGCTCATGCGTGAAAGAGGATTGACTAGGCATGACGTTGGCCGTGAAGACTTCATAAACGAAGTAAGTTGAAAATAAATTTCGCTCACGAATCATTTTCCATTTTGCATTGCTAAAAAACATTTGTGGTTCCTTTATGATCATGTAAAAGGTTTGGAAGTGGAAGAACCAACATGGTAGCACGATTCTAACACAACTACGGCGTCTAGGAGCTTCTCTTGATTGGTCTCGTGAGGTAAAATTCGCTGAACCGACCTTTGTTGGTCAAATGTTATGGAAAATTGGCAATGTTATTATTTACTACTACATTCTGCCTGTATTTTGTAGTGTTTTACAATGGACGAGCAAAGATCAAAAGCTGTTACTGAGGGCTTTGTACGGTTATACAAGGAAGGGCTTATCTATAGGTTTGTTTAAGACTGACTTTGTTCTTTTAGGCTATAGAATTACCTTTAGTAAAAGTACTTGGAAACAGAAATGTACAAAAACCAGGAGTAGTACTCTTTTATTTTTTCAGTTACTTTGTTGATAGAAACCACATGTGAACTTGTGCAGGGATGTTCGACTTGTTAATTGGGATTGTGTTTTGAAAACAGCCGTATCTGACGTTGAGGTAAGCCAACAACTGTTGGACTATGATTATTAGACGGCATCCTTCTTATACGGAGTGTGTCTGTTTCTGTAGGTTGAGCATATCGATATCAAAGAAAAAACGCTGTTAAAAGTTCCTGGCTATGAGAAGCCAGTAGAATTTGGTCTGCTAACTTCATTTGCTTACCCTCTGGAGGGAGGCTTGGGCGAGGTTGTCGTTGCCACTACTAGGGTGGAAACAATGCTTGGGGATACTGCCATTGCTATTCATCCTGATGATGCAAGATACAAGCATCTTCATGGAAAATTCGTTGTGCACCCATTTAATGGACGGAGGTTGCCAATTATTTGTGATGGTATACTTGTTGATCCAAACTTTGGTACTGGTTGTGTTAAGGTACATGCTCGCTCTTATATATTTCGATGCTTCGTTTGTGCCTCTATTAGTTGGTTTACTTGCGTTAAAGTTGCGTTATTCTTCTTTTGTAGATCACTCCAGCCCATGACCCCAATGATTGTGAGGTCGGAAAGCGTCACAATCTTGAATTTATAAACATATTTACGGATGATGGAATGATCAACACAAATGGCGGTTCTGACTTCACAGGGATGCCACGCTTTGCAGCGCGTGAGGCAGTTGTTGAAGCTCTGAAGAATAAGGTAATTCACTAATACTTCACGTAACAAATCATAGCAACTTGATTCTTCGTTTGAGAAGATATTGTTACCGAGGGTGGTTGCTTGTAGGTGTCTTTCATATCTTACCTTAACTGTTTCTTTCACTATATAATATTCCAGGGGCTGTACAGAGGTGCCCAAAACAATGAAATGAGGCTTGGACTTTGCCAGAGAACGGGTGATGTCATTGAGCCTATGATTAAGCCTCAATGGTACGTCAACTGCAGCATGATTGCAAAGGAGGCTCTCGATGTTGCCATCACTGATGAAAACAAGAAGCTCGAGTTTATACCAAAGCAGTACACGGCGGAGTGGAGAAGGTTTCTTTCATTTACCATTTTCTCTATGGTTCTATCATTAGACTACCATCTATTAATAATTTCAATGAACCTTAACAGATGGCTAGAGAACATACGTGACTGGTGTATTTCAAGACAGCTTTGGTGGGGCCACCGGATTCCAGCATGGTACGCAACACTATTGGAAGATGAGCGCAAGGAGGTCGGTGCGTACAGTGACCATTGGGTTGTTGCAAGAACCGAGGAAGAAGCTCGAAAAGAGGCTGCTGAAAAGTTTTCTGGGAAGAAGTTTGAACTCACCCAAGATCATGATGTGCTTGATACGTGGTTCTCTTCTGGGCTCTTTCCGTTATCTGTTCTGGGATGGCCTGATGAAACTGAGGACTTCAAAGCCTTCTATCCGACATCTGTCCTAGAAACTGGGCATGATATTCTCTTTTTTTGGGTTGCTCGTATGGTTATGATGGGAATGAAACTAGGTGGTGACGTTCCATTCAGTAAGGTACGTGTGGGATGTTACCCTTCTTAACAATCCTTTTCGATGCCAAGTCTTATCTTGTGACCTCTCGTTTATATGCCTAAACATATTTGTTGTTTTTGCTGTAGGTTTATTTGCACCCTATGATACGTGATGCACATGGGCGTAAGATGTCAAAATCTCTTGGAAATGTCATTGATCCGCTTGAAGTAATAAACGGGGTAACTCTCGATGGTCTTCATAAGAGATTAGAGGAGGGTAACTTGGATCCGAAAGAGCTGGTTGTTGCCAAAGAAGGACAAGTGAAGGACTTTCCAAATGGTATTTCCGAATGTGGTGCGGACGCTCTTCGGTTTGCACTCGTCTCTTACACTGCTCAGGTACTATCCATTGCACGCAGCGTCAGAACCTCTTATTTGCTCCTTCAGTTTGTTGTCTTGTAAACTAAGAATATTGCTCTACTCTTGCTTGTTTTTATAGTCTGACAAAATAAACCTGGACATCCTCCGAGTGGTTGGTTACCGTCAATGGTGCAACAAGCTTTGGAACGCTGTCAGATTTGCGATGATGAGGCTTGGCGATGATTATTCACCTCCCCTGACTCTAAGCCCTGAAACGATGCCATTCAGCTGCCAGTGGATTCTCTCTGTACTGAACAAAGCAATATCAAAGACAGTGGATTCACTAAATGCATTTGAGTTCTCGGATGCTGCCAACACAGTATATGCATGGTGGCAATATCAGTTCTGTGATGTGTACATTGAAGCCATCAAGCCTTACTTTGCGGGTGACAACCCTGCGTTTGCTTCGGAGAGGGCTCATGCACAGCATGCTCTCTGGGTATCGTTGGAGACTGGTTTGAGACTGCTTCACCCTCTGATGCCTTTTGTTACGGAAGAGCTATGGCAACGTCTGCCTTCACCCAAAAACTCTGAAAGAAAGGCGTCTATCATGATATGTGACTACCCCTCTGCTATAGAGGTTTGTAAGATCTTCTTAGTGACTTTTCTCTCATTGTTTATTCGGTTTTAAAACTCTTTTCTTCTGATGTTTGATGTCCGCTCAGAATTGGACAAATGAAAAAGTGGAGACTGAAATGGAAACCGTTCTAGCGAGCGTGAAGTGCCTGAGAGCACTCCGTGCAGAGTTGCTAGAGAAACAGAAAAATGAAAGGTCTGAGTATCTTAATTAATGTCCCATTCGAGCAACACTTCGAGACATTTTTATAACCATCCTGCATTCGTTGTTTACATTTTTTGTCTCAGGTTACCTGCCTTTGCTCTCTGTGAAAACAACGTAACTTCTGAAATTGTAAAATCTCACGAGTTGGAGATTAGAACACTTGCAAATCTATCGTCGTTAGAGGTAAGACAAGTCCACCTTTGGTTATGGTTACTCTACTTTTTTTCTGTTTCTTTTCTGAGTTATTTTGGTATAGGTTCTGTTAAAGGGAGAACACGCAGCCCCAGCTGGATCTGCAGTTGAGACAGTGAACGAGAACCTTAAGGTGTATCTCAAAGTGGACAGAGCCATTAACACAGAAGCAGAGCAAGAAAAGATCAGAAACAAGATTGACGAACTACAAAAGTAAATCCCTTAATCTCATAACCAAATCAAAACAAAAATGTTTGTCAGAACGTAGATCTCGTTTGACCATTTGATTTCTCTTTTCATCAGACAAAAGGAGAAGTTGCAGAAGATGATGAGTGTGTCCGGGTACGAGGAGAAGGTCCCCGCAAACATTAAAGAAGACAACGCCACAAAGCTCGCTAAGATTCTCCAAGAATTCGATTTCTTTGAGAAAGAGAGTGCTCGTCTCGTTGCAGAGACAGAAAACTCGGGAAATGAACAGCAGAAGAAGTGAGAACACACAAAGCCACGGTTTGGCTGGAAAAATGTTGATCCACAACTAGATGTTTTTGTGAACCGGGTTTTACTACAGTTTTTGAAATAAAGGAAAAATGTTGTGGACTAATTTGTTTTTGTGAAACGTCAAGATCACTTTGAATCGTTCTTATAAGAGTTGATTACATTAAGAGACACTTTTGAGCTTAGGGGTGATATGTATCTAATGACTAATGAGACGAGGAAGGGGGATAATTGTAGTTAGAGAAGTTTATGGGTCATGTGTAAACAAAACAAAATATATTGGTCAAAAAAGATATTTTATGGTCTTAAATGGGGTTTCGTGTATGATTAATCACGTGGCTTGAATGTCCTCACACAGTTCACCGTTTGTCTCTATACAGTTTCATTAGATAGGAAAAGTAAAACAAGAAAAAAGTACGAGAAAAGGACACTTTATATCAAGTTTTGAGAGATTCTCCTAACACCTGTCGCTGTTTCAACGGTCAATTTTTATAAAATATTGGAATGACTTTGTCCGATAATGATTACAACACCAACTAAAATGCACAATTGAGTAAAGGAGTTGTTTTCATCAAAGTTTGTCTGAAAAAAAACTATGGGTTCCGTTGAAGAAGAGCAATCCCTCATCGAACAAGGTTCAATACAGGTTCAAGCTCTCCTTGGGATCGCTTTTGTGTATTTGTTCATTATTTTTTTTCCATCTGGGTAAAGCTATGTGATGGTCTTGTGGATTGTGTACATCAATTCCTTATTAGTTTGCTGATTTTATTCATAATATTGTCTCTCTAATTCTACTTAATTACTCTACCATATTATGACTAAAGTTAGATTAGTGTGGGCTAAAAATTCGATTGCATTTTCAAATTTTACTAGGAGGAACTGAAACTATATGCAGAAGATGGCTCCATCGACATCAATGGAAACCCACCGTTAAAGGACAGAACTGGGAACTGGAAAGCTTGTCCTTTTATTCTAGGTCAACACTTTGACTTGCTTCTGTTTGTCATAACTTTTTAACTCTTTTTTTTTTTTTTGAGTTCTCGTCTCTGTAAAATGTGCAGGCAACGAATGTTGTGAGCGGTTGGCTTACTACGGTATTGCTATTAATCTCATTACTTATCTCACCGCTGAACTCCACCAAGGAAACGTTTCCGCCGCTAGAAACGTCACGACATGGCAAGGAACTTGTTACATCACTTCTCTCATTGGAGCCGTCTTAGCTGACGCTTACTGGGGTAGATACTGGACCATTGCTTCTTTCTCCTCCATTTATTTCATCGTAAGTCTCACCTTTTACAAGCATATGCTAGATCCCTCTTTTTTGTTGTTCTTGAACTCTGTTTTGGTCTTTCTTGATGTTTAGGGAATGTCTGCTCTGACTCTCTCCGCAACAGTTCCATACCTGAAACCCTCTGACTGCATCGGAGACTTCTGCCCGTCGCCAACAACACCTCAGTACTTAACCTTCTTCCTCGGGCTTTACCTTATAGCTCTTGGCACCGGGGGAATCAAACCGTGCGTCTCCTCCTTTGGTGCAGACCAGTTTGACGAAAAGGACCCGAGTGAACGTGTTAGAAAGTCTTCTTTCTTCAACTGGTTCTACTTCTGCATCAATACCGGAGCGTTTGGATCCTTTCTTCTTGTCTTGGTTCAAGAGAATATCGGCTGGGGGTTAGGTTTCGGGATACCGACTGTGTTCATGGGATTAGCTATCATCAGTTTCTTCTTTGGCACTCCTCTTTATAGGTTTCAGAAACCTAAAGGTAGTCCCATCACAAGGATCTGCCAAGTTCTTGTGGCTTCATACCGTAAGACCAATCTCAAAGTCCCTGAAGACAGAACACTTCTGTATGAAACTGAAACACAAGAGCTGTTCGTTGCAAGTAGGAAACTCGAGCATACAGATGATTACAAGTAAACCTTTTGTCCTCTCATCATTCACTTGGTTCGGTTTGTATAAGGCCGGTTCTAGGCACAACCGGATGAAACATTCGTCTCGGTTCCCAAATTTTAAAAAGCTATTATATGGAGTCGAGGCGAAAGTATATAGAGCAAGATCCTTAGAGTTATACAATCAATTGAAACATTCAAAAATTAAAAAGCTATTATATATTGTTACATTCAAAATCTAAATTGTCGATTTTTTTTAATTAAGATTAACCTAAAAATGTTTATGGTCCTATAAATATTTGTTTAGACATAACTCGTATATACAATGTCCATGCAGGTATCTTGATAAAGCTGCTGTTTTATCATTAGAAGAAGCAAGATCCTTAGAATTTTTCAATCCATGGAGTCTATGCACCGTTACACAGGTCGAAGAAGTCAAGATTCTAATCCGAATGCTCCCTATATGGGCTTCAGGTATCATCTTCTCATCTCTCTACGCCCAAGCAACCACCATGTTTGTCCAACAAGGAAGAGCCATGAACTGCAACATCGGCTCCTTCAAGATTCCACCAGCGACTCTCGGGGTCTTCGACTGCGTCACCGTCCTTATTTGGGTCCCACTCTACGACCGGTTCAACGTCCCGGTCGCTAAACTTCTCACAAAAACCGATAATGGGTTCACCGTGCTTCAACGAATGGGAATAGGTCTTTTCATTTCTATCTTCGGTATAGCAGCAGCAGCTGTGGTTGAGATGGTTCGGCTCGGTATGGCGGAAACCGGAACCGATGTTTCTTTAACCGTGTTTTGGCAGGTTCCGCAGATATTTATATTTGGTGCAGCAGAGGTTTTTTACTTTGTAGGACAGCTTGAGTTCTTTTATGGTCAGTCACCAGACTCGATGAGGAGTGTGTGTAGTGCGTTGGGACTACTGGCTAATGCGTTGGGGAGTTACTTGAGCTCGTTAATCCTCACGGTGGTGACGTATTTCACGACCAAGGACGGTGGAGATGGGTGGATTACGGATGATCTTAACGAGGGACATCTTGATTACTTCTTCTGGTTACTGGCCGGTTTAAGCACTTTGAATGCATTGGTTTATGTTTTTTCTGCTGTTAATTACAAACAAAAGATAACGTCGTAATTGTAGCTTTTGTTCCCCTTTTTTAGGAAATTGCCACAAATACCACATTCATAGTACCACTTTTCATGTTTACACTAACCACTTTTACCCTCACTTTTAATGAAGGGTAAAATACAATTATACCCTTAGGGTTAACTAATCTAGACTTAGGGTTTAGAGTTGAGGGGTGGGGTAGGGTTTTTGGAATGTAAAATTTATGATTCTAATAAATATATAAATACTTAAAAAACATAAAAAAAATTTAAAAAAAATAGTTTCAAACATAATTTTCGTTTTTCAAAAAGAAATTTGAAAAAAATTAAAAAAAAAATTCGAAAAAAAAAATTTGAAAAAAAAGTTTTATAAAAAAATTCGAATTTGAAAAAGTATATTTCGAAAAAAAAAAGTTTATTTTTTATTTTTTATTTTTTATTTTTTATTTTTTTTTTATATATATATATTTTTTATTTTTTTTTTATTTTTTTTTTATTTAAATAATACTTTATTATATATATAAATAACAAGGACATAAGAGTCTTTTGTCACTTAATGAAGAAGGTATTTTTGAAAATGTCTCATTAGTGATGGTAAAAATGAAAAGTGGTAGCATGAAAGTGGTAAACATGTAATTTTCCCTCGTTTTTTGCCCTTTATTTTTTATTTTTTTTGGTTTCCTATCAGAACATAATAACAATTGTCATATTTATCTGTAGAATTTAGTCACTTTCATTTGTAGTTTTCTCAATCTTCTGATTTATGATAGAAAGTTATCAAAGCTGACCAAAGCTTGAATGAATGATTCAAACCAAAACCGAATTAAATTTAAATAAACCAAATCTAAACGATAAGAGGATTAATGATGTTCTCTCACCAAAAATCGAATGGAATGTAAACCGGTTCGAATTAAGTTATTTGGCAAAACTAAAGTTCAAAATTGGTTAATGATATAGCCGGTATATATCGGTAAAAATTTTACAAATTAATAAACACGAATAAATTTTATTAATGAATTGCTAAATGGGATTTTCTACTATATAATCCCAAATTTGCAAAGCCTAAGCATATAATTATTGCCTTGTTTTATTTCCCATCATAAAGTATTTTCTTCCTTTTGCTTATGTTCTTCTTATTCTGGAACATTAGATCTGGTTTCAATAACTTGAATAAGTATTATTGGACCCACGATTACTTTGCCGCAGCCTTTTCATTTCTTCAGAGTATTATCTAACATTTGGTCTCGGTTTCATTCTTTTATGTAATGATACTATTTCTGATAACTCGTTGCATATTTCTTTATGCCCATTATTCCTCGTTACCGCTTTTCCCTGGAACATTAGGTAAGTGTCTGATTTTCTCTTTGTTGAGATCATTTGTTTGGTAAGAGGTTATTATTATTAGGCTGGTCAGGACTCCAAGTTGGCTATGTATGCACACTCTCATACGGTCATACCTTTATCTATAGATTTGAAAACATGTTTTCTGTTATCTAACAAATCGTGTAATGCAAATTTCCATACCAAATGTTGTGCATTCCAACAAATATATAGAACCAGAACAGATAGATACCCTCCTTCCTTATGGTCTAGAATACATGGCTTTGGCATCAAATCTTTAGAAATACGTCTTGATATACGTATATGTACGTTAAAGAAAATGAAATGAGCACATGTTTTAAGTTTTGGGCAGGGGCTACATAAACACTAGACCCGGTGTTAATAAGTTTTTAAGTAGACCGCCTAAAGACTCTGCATTTAGATATCGTATAGAAGAATCTGCAAAACAAAAAAAATGCAATTATGGATTGGTGGATAAGAGAACTTATATACAAAGCCTGTAAAGGGGGAATTATTCTCTCTATGTCCCTCTCCTTCTTCCTCTTCTCACCTGCCATATTACAATCTACACAATCAAACTTGTGTTGTTCTTCAATTATCTCTGTTGCTATGATTACAGCCATGTGTGCTGCCTCTTGAAAACCTAATTAGCTTCTCTCGAATTTTCAACGTGTTATGATTTCCCTTTATTTGAGTTATCTCATACTTTTGATATATCTGGACAGGAAGGTCTCAGCTTATGCTCCCAGTGTGCTATGTCATCAAATTCAATTGTGTGTCCAAAATTCTCCTTGTGACCTTTTTTCAGTGTTGCGTCTATTGTTTACATAGCCGTATCCTATGTCAGGATTCGGGTGGATTTAAACAACAATCTTAGAAGGATCTTCATAGTAAACTTCCAATTTTTAAGGAAAGAAAAAGTCAAAGGGTTGTTTGGTTTTTATTCCTACTAAATAGATATTCACATTACAACATCAATATCATTGTATATACTGAATAGTAATAATAACATACTAGGTTACGATCCGCGCCTTGCGCGGAATGAACATTATATATATAAATTATTTTATATATTATATGTTTATAACATATTATGAAATAATTAATATATATTAAATAATTAAAAAGTCATTATCTACTATTTATATAATTAAATTGGCGCGAACATATAAATAAATTTTATAAATCGAAATAAATATTTTTTCTATTTAATATGATATATAATTAAATTTAAATGATAATAACATATATATGGTATATTTTAATATTAATATTTATTAGATGATGCTTTTTGCTCATATTTTTTTTATCATTTGTATTTGTTATAGCAAAAAATCTAAATTAGTGATAACAAAATTTTCACTGTGGGATTAATGGTTTAAGTAATTTATAATATTTTAAAAAATTAAGTTGTCAATATTTTTTCAATTTTTTTTATCAAAAAAATGTTCAAAGTAAATTTCAAAATTAAAATATTTATGTATTTTTATATGGCATATAGTTTAAAAAATGATACATATATTTATATATCTTTTATTTTTGGTACTTATTAAATGAGACTTTCAACTTATATTATTTTCTAATTATTTGTATTTTAAATCATAGATCACAAAATTTGAATGTGAAACTTTTAACAGTTTTTGTAATTTATAGTCGTTTTTTAAAATTAAAAATATAATATATAAATAATTTTTTAATTTTTATTATATGGTTACTATGATTGTTTAATTTATTTTAATAGCTTAAAATATAACCAATATAATTATAATACACATTTATTTTTATCAAATTTTTATTATTCAAAATCATTAATTGTCATATATATACTTTAGCCACATTAGGCAATTTCGTAATCTTATTTAAGGAAATAATGAAACACATTAATAATGTATTTATTGTGGTTTAATGAAAAGTTTATTATATATTTAGATTGACCACCTATTTTTCTAAGGATTCTAAATATCATTCTAGTGATGACATGTGACTACAAAAAATGTTGCAATTCTTCTCAAATAATATATAAGGGATTGTGGACATATCATTTTATATATGGATTAGTAGTAATAGCATACTCTTTGGCATATTTTTTTTTATGTTAAACTGTTCTAAGTAGAAAGTTACGTATTAAATATGTTAATTTTGTGGACCATTTATTCTCAAATCACACTTTTAAACAAATCCTCTCCAGGTGTCTTTCTCGCTCGGTTGATTACACCTTTTATTATATTTTTCGAATTTTCTGTCGCTCGTGCATGTGCTATGATTGAAATCAATTAAAGTGTTTTTTTAACAATTAAATACCTCAAATAAAGTGTTAGGGCATCTCTATCTTTACTCCATTTTTTCTTTTAAAATGGAGTAAAAGTGAATATGAAATAAAGAATGTTCTAACCCAACTTTATATCTCACTCTATAATGAAATTTATTCCATAAATAGAGTAATATATTTTTTGTTTGTTCATCACTCCATTATGAAGTGAGAAATGAAGTAGGGTTGGAGTAATTTTACTCTATTTTTACTTTTACTCTATTTTAAAAGAATAAATAAAGTTTCACATTTGAAATGCTCTTAGGGAAATAATACGGTAAATAAAATAATCCTAATAATGGTCAATTCTTAATGGTTGGTTCGGTGAGAATTTCTGAATCAAAAATAGAATTTAGACGTTCTGATAATCCAAAACCTTTTCTCAACAGTCCTATATTGTCAAGCACTAAGGCTGGATTTATATACATATCCAAACACAAAAATATAATATCAGTCAAAGAAATTTATTGAATGTTGGATTGTAGCAAAATGCTAAAAGCCATGAATCATGGACTTCCAGTCAATTTCACATTAAAATTCTTTTGGAATTATTTGGGAATTCATTGCATGTCTGATTTTTCATTTTTCGTTTTCATAGATTTCAGAAAGCAAGACCAATGTGCGACATGTAGTCACAGAATCAATTTCTTCGTACCAGCTTAGTATGTGATAAATTGCTCTACGTAAGTTCAATATGAGTACAAACTTAACCAATCAATAACATTAATATTATATGTTAAAAGTCTTTATCTTGAAGGTCAATAACATCACCTTGACATATTCAAGTATGAGGTTCCGTGATTCATATGAGGTAAAAAGGTCCACTTTGTACGTAACCTCCGATTGGTTTTAGTATCATGGCTTGGTTTGATTTTTAGAATGTTATACGTAAAATTACTCATCTTGGTCGGGTTTGTTGGAATTCGTGCATATGTAGTTTCGTTGATTATATGGCATCTAAATGATACATATCTGAAAACAAGTATGAATGAACATTTTGAAGAAATGGTGTAAAATAAGTCCAACATGCGAATAAGTTATGCATACTGCAAAGCAAACGCAATGATTATAAAAATTGTCTAGATAATTTTGTCTACTCTATGCTTAGGCTCCGAATGGTGACTGCGGTTTGAGCGGTGCGGGACAAGCGGTTCAACTGCAGTGCGGTTTTAACAGTTATAAAAATATATAAATATATAGTATATGTATAGATTTTTGTTACTGTTAAGTGCGGGGCGGGACAGGACGATGGTCACCATTCAAAGCCTTAATTTCATTATTCTACAAAAACATAGAAAATCCCAAGGCCAGAGAAAAAAACTGATATAATATATAAATAAACAAGAGATTTTTTTTTTTTTTGAGAAATTAATTCAACCCTCGATAGTGTTGGACCGAACAGTCCAACACTACATATTTGTTTGGGTACTGGGGGTAGACTTAGAAGAATGCCTACCCCTTAGATTTTTTTTTTTTTTGATCGAAAATAATCAAGAGATAAAAAATAGGGGTTACGGTCAAGAAAACGACTGTGTACTACCAACATACTCATTTGGCCATTTCGTCATAGACGAAATTTACGTCCCACCTTCCCACTTTGAGCAACATCCTACGTTTTTCTCTTCCTCCTCCTCTTCTTCTTTTTATTTTATTTGGAATTTAATTTATCTGTAACAAATGACAGGATCACTTACACCAACGGCTAAGAGTTAAGATCACAATAGTTTTGCGGAAGCATTGCAATTTAATTTGCTGGTTTATTACTTTTACATGTTTAGATATCATCCCTTGTTGTTTAGGTACCCTATTCTTTAATACATTACGATGGATGCAAAGACTATATTTATTTAAAATATGAATATGAATTTGCACTAAGAAATTAAGGAAAAAAAAATCGGTTGAAGGAAAAAACGAAAAAACAAGAATTTCAAACCAGTTGTTTTAATGGGCTACCACATAGGGGGAATCATTTTGATTTGTTTCTCAATATGCAGGAAGAGATCAGATAAAAGTAAAAGGACAAACTAGAAAGAAGTATAAGCATAGGGGCATGTGTAATAATATCATTACATTTTTATTTTAAATTGCGTACATAGCTACAATATAGAAAAGAAAAACAAAAAGGAAAAAGAGAATTAATTGGAAATGGACGAAAATGAAAAATAGGGGAATGAAGTCAAAAGGTTTGGTTTAGATACGTACGAAGGACCATTAATATAACTTTTAGGGGAAGTGAATATTAAACAACACGAAAACCGAGAAAGAAAATAAGAAACTTAAAAACAAGGGAATGATGATCCTAAGGTCAAAGCTTAGCAGTTGGCCTATTTTCATTTTTGTTATATTTATTTTAATTTGGTCTAAAGAAAAATAAAGTTAAGCTTCTTCTTATGGGTAACTCCCAAATCCCAATATGGTAATTCTTTTAAGCTATTAGGAGACTGGACAAAACAAAAGCAATTATTTTGTTTTTCGCATTTCCAAAAAAAAAATTATATTTTACAAAATTTTATATTTAAAGTTTAAATGTGTTTTTTTTTCAAAAGCAAAACTCCAAACCTAATTTTAAAACTATTTGTATTTTATAATATAGTTCTTATATTTGTGATAACTAATTTGAATTCATAAAACTTTTGTATATAACTAGAACATATATAAACATATTACAACAATATTAATTAATAAAATATAAAATTAAAATATAAAATTTTAAACAAAATAACTTAATTAATATTAAACTTCAAGCAAAATATCATATTATTCCATAAAGTGATTTTCGTAATGCATATATGATATAGTAGTGCATTTCGAAGTAAAAATAACTCTCCTCATTTTTAATTTGTAGATTAGAGATAAAAATTGTTGAAATTGGGAGATATTAAACTTGTAAATACATTAGATCAGAACAAAAAGTAAAAGAGAAACATAAAATATTGCTAAAAGTCTAACTTTTATCGATGATATTAATACTCGTGAATATATTCAATATGAACAAGAAAGAATTGTACGAAAAGACATCATCAACAAAACCATCTTCACACCAAAAAAAATTAGACAATATTTAGAAATTTTGAAGGTTCCAGATCAAACTTACACGACTATTAGTGTTGTTGCAATATTTAAATCTGTGTAATAGTTATGTCTTCATGTAATTTTTAAAAGTTTTGTTGTTAAGTTTTTTTTTGTATATTTTTGTTATCTAAATCTAGTTTTAAATATTTTAAATCTTCTTTTAAAGTTTTATTTAATTTTATGTGTAAACTTAAATTTTGAAAACAAAACTTAAAATATTTATGAGATATAATTTTTATAAAGATTAAAATAATAAACAAAAAAATATTTATGAATTATAAATGTGATGTGTAATTGTAGGAGCCAAAATACAAATAAAAATATTGTTTTTTTGGAGAGTAAAAAACTTTATATTTTTGAAGTTATAAAATATCTTTTAGAGATGCTCTAAATAAACGGTGCTGGACTACTGGTTAATATTGTAGTGGTTGTTTACACTTTTTTAATACTATAATTAAGAAAATTGTATACTTTGGAAACCATTTCTCTGGTTAGTACTTAATTAACTTCGAAGAACAACATTCTCCAACGGGAGTGGTCCATGGATTATAACACCCAAAATTCAAAAGATTTTTAGAAAGCTGTTTTATACTAATGCATGCAAAGTCAAATGTATCATAAATTTGTGTTGAATGTATTATATTCTGTTAGGTCAAAAACACATGTCACCTCAAACTATATAAAAGTATGACAACAATCCAGCTGGTTACTAATTATAAAAATAAATATCCCATCCTTCCCTTTTTTCTATTTGGTCGACTAAGAGGTTATTTGGTCGACTAGAGGTTACTTATCATATCACAATTTCTATAAAAAAATTATTTTCTTTGCCCTTTGTGCACACACATATAAAAAATAAACGTATTCATATTATACAAACACATTTCTTTTTGTTCATCCTAGACAGCCACATAAACACGTACATATAAGCACGAGTTCTTCCAAAAAGAGACAAAAGGGACTAGAAGGAAAATAGAAACATTTATCTTTTGTAAAAACAGAAAAGTTTCGTCCTTATTAATTAATCTTTAACCTTACTTCACTCGCAGAAGATCATAATTTCCTCTTAGGATTCTTATTCTTCACCATCTCTCTTCTTCTGCTTCTTCTCTTCTTCAAGAAAATAAAGAAATAGTTCAGAGAGATACAAATCAAAAGGATTAGGGTTTTTCGTGGGTTCATATCTAAATGGGTAAGTGCGGAAGGAGCAGCGACGGAGGGATTAGTGGAGTTAGGCCGTACGTACGGTCTCCGGTTCCTCGCCTGAGATGGACGCCGGAGCTTCACCGGAGCTTTGTTCATGCCGTTGATTTGCTCGGTGGTCAATACAGTCAGTCTCATCAAACCAACTTATAACTTTTTTGCTATTCTATTTTCGAAATATCTTAAGTTCGGTTCTTTTACGTTTAATTTATAAAGTTTGGATGTTTTGTTTGCAGTATATAATTATCTTATCCATATTGATTATCGTCATATCATCTTGAAGATTTAATGTTCGTGTGTTTTTGGGTTTGAATGAAACAGAAGCAACTCCAAAACTTGTTCTTAAGATAATGGATGTGAAGGGACTAACTATTTCACACGTCAAGAGCCATCTCCAGGTCAAACCAATTGATAATAACATTACCATTTTTTTTACTGTCTTCTACTGCTTTGCACCGTCACGCTGCTTTCTTCACCTGAAGTTTCAATAATTTGATTTGTTTTGTTAAATTTTATGGTAATCTGAATATCTAAAATTCTTTGTTTTTATCATACCGCAGATGTATAGAGGATCCAGACCCACTCTTCTTGGAAGACTAGGTAATAAATTTTACATATGTCTTGGTTTAAATAAGACAGCATATTAGACTTTTAATTCTAATGCATAAATTTCAACTATAGATACACATCAAAACTCTAAATGTATAAATTTATTTAAGTCTTACTAGACCATTGTCATAAATAAACATATGCTGGTGAAATGTTAGCTAACGCAAGGAAAAATAATTTGGGTATACAGTTCTTGTCACCATTCACATTAAAACTGTAATCGTAATAAATGAAAGTATCACTAGACCGTTGCCATAAATATAAAAATGCTGGTAAATATTTATTAAAACAAAGAAAAAAGAATTTGGCTATAGCCTAATAGGTAAATAGATGTTTCTTTAATTTAATGGAACGACAACGATAGGGTGAAGAGAATATTCATCATGGTCATATTAATAATGTTTTTATTATATATTTTTGGGGGACAGAAGAGAGTTCTTCATCATCTTCAAGAAGAAGAAGAAGACAGGACAATGGAGATCAGCTTCATGACAACTTGTCTGAACACGCAAGGAATGATTGTCTTTTTGGGTTTCACTCTTTTAACTTCAGGTAATTTTTATTTTTGTTTCGTTTTACTTTTTGCAAGAAATGGAAAGACAATATTAATTTGTTTCTGACAAGTGTTTTAATTTTATTCCAGAAAATAGGTGTGCTATCATACAGTTTTGTTTGAATCTGAATTGTCGAGTTTCTATAATTTTTGTTTTCTGTTTTCTTTTTCTTTGTTTGGGCGAGAAGAGAGCAGAATTTAGGGACTGATAATGATGACGATGACTTTCTTAACATCATGAACATGGCGAGAACGAAGACATTTGCAGGCAATGGCGAGTCCATCAAATTTCAGCCTCATCAGTTTTTCGAGGTATTGAATATATTTAATTTTAATGTTTCATAAATAGCCGTTACGAAAAGTAACATCATTAGTAAAAAAATATTCAAGGCTCAAAGATAAACACTCTCTAGACCATTGAACATTGGTATGGGTCAACAGTAGGGTAGGAATGGGGCTGAGTACTGAATTTTTTAAAGATACTCAATTATCGAAGACTTATTTAGTAGTAGTAAGCAGTAAGCACTAATTGTTCAATTCTTTATCATTGTAAATTATTGTAAGTAATGATCTTTAGAAAAATAAAATCATCAGATATTGGAAGCATTGGATCAGGTTAGGCTAGTTCATTGCTTTTGGAATCCTAGACATGTCTAAGATTTTTCTTTTACAATGTTGATTTATGTCGAGGAGTTACAATTTTTTTTTTTTTTTGAAAAAGAGGAGTTACAATTATTGCAATACCGAATGTTATGTTTCACATTCTCAAATACATTTGACTTGTGACGATGCAACTCATCAATCAATTTCCTCATACAATAAATGGCCTCTAAAAATTAAACTAATAAATAAAACTAGGCCCCATTTTCTGATTTTTTGATAGAGATATTTATTATGCTCCATCAACAGTCAGTCAGTACGCGACGTTCCTGCGTGAATCATTGTAGATTTTATAACCTAATCGTAATATTTTCCGATTTTATTACTTACCTAGAGTATCTGTAATAAATATGACACATTTTAAAGTTTCGATTAGCAGAAACTAAGAACTTACTTCTTTGGAACTGATTAGGCTCAGAGCATGAAGAGTAACATGGGAAACGAACACGAAGAAGAAGAACTATCGCTCTCTCTGTCGTTGAATCATCCTCCTAATCATCAACAACGTTGGAGAAGCAATACGTCATCGTCACTCAGTGAAGCAAGCGAAGCAGTCTCATCTCCTTTCACCTCCAGAGATTGTTTTGCTTCTTCGAAGATTGATCTTAATCTTAATCTCTCTTTTTCTTCTCTATTCCGTAGCTGAAGCTTTGTTCTTATGTGTCACCATGGTCCTCGGATTACATTTGTTCTTGTATGAATGAAAGTTAACGTTTCATTTGGTGAGTAGTATGTGCGCGTCAAATTCTGTTGTATTCAAGAACAAAGCTGTTGACCGCATCGTTTTGTTCCTAAAACGCGCCGTTTAGTTGTAGGCGTGTGAATTATGAGACGCATTGATTTTTGTAAAGGTTTCTTTTGCGGACGAAAATGATAAAATAAATTAACTTAAATTAATAATAACTAGAAAAAGCGCCGGATAGCTATTTGGTTAAATTTTTCAATTCGAAGGTTATTAATTTTTTGGTTTGAATTTTACTATTTTAGTTTTGACATCTATAACTGAGATCAAATTAATTTTGATATCTTATAATGATGGTCATTCGAGTTTTAGATTTGTGTCGGTTCAGGTTATTCGGTTTTCAAGTTATAGGGGTTAGGTGTTTTAGACCCGTTTATGAACCACATTTTTCGGATCAGATCAGTTCGGTTAATGTTGGGTTTGAGTCGGTGTTTTACTATCCATAAATCCATAAACCTTGAAGTGAACCAAATTAAAAAAAAGTTTGGGGTTAATTTAGGTTTAAACCCAAAAATCTGACAAAAATCCAAAAATCCCAAATTAAATCTGAAAACCTGAAAAATTAGTTAATTCATGTAATTGGTGGTTTTAGATATTTGTATTTATAAATTAAATTATATATATATATATATATATATATATTATATTTTAGATATCCGGATACCCGTTAGTATTCGATGTGATTTTAGTTTTTCTAATTTAGAAAAATAGGACCTGTCCAGGTTATTGTAAACAGGCATGCGGGGGTTGTACATCGTAACTGATTTCGTTGAGCAGTTTCAAGAAACTTTGTTATTTAGAAAATTTTATTAATAAATTATTTTTCCTGTGGAGGTTCCTGATTCAAAACTCTCGAATGGCCTGGAATGCATTTTGATAGAAATTGAATTCATTAATTTTAAAGGCCCAAATTTAAATTCATACCTTTGTTTATATTTAGTCATGCAAAATGCCGTCTCCCGTAAGCCATGGCTAAACCATTCTTTATTTCTTATTACTCGAAGTCATCAGTCAAACTTTACAATAAAAACTGCGGGAAGTTTGTTTTTATCGAAGAAACCGTAATAAACGTTTCGAGTCAAAGACGGCCCAAAGAGACCTAAAATGCAGCTCGAAGCCCACTTACGATTTCTTAACCAAAAACCCATAAGCCTTATGATGGTTTATGCCTGGTTCGTAAGGCAAGATAAATGTCAAGTTTTCGTTGATAAATGTGAAGTTTCCGAAGATAATCACGAAGATCGGAAAAATCAGAATATCTCCATTTTTGAGCTATGACGGCTTAAGTGCAGAATAGAAAAAGCTAAAACTAACTCTGGAGGAGTATATAAGGAGTCCTAGGCGAGAGGCACAAGAGGATCCGTGATACACAGCAAACTTAGCACTTAGAACAATTTAGATAATTTTCCGTTTTTGTTATTCGAGCTTCGACTCAATTAGGTTTAGCAATTTTAGGGTTTTAGAACTAGGAATCTCGCCGACAGCTCTCGTGGTCCAGGCTCTTACCTTGTTGTAACGCTCAAACGCAAATTCAGAATAAGATCTACTTTGCTCACTCTTTTCGATTTCTTATCTTTTATTGTGTTTATTTCGTGTTCTGATTGCTTGACATGTGGTATTAGCAGATATCCGAAATTTCTGAAAAATTAGGGTTCTCCTACTTTTCTTATTTAAACAAAAATCGACAGTGCAAATTTCGGTTCCCCCAGCTATGCATAGGAGCGCAAGTTATTCAATATTAATTAATGAATACTTTTTTATAATTAAGGCGATTTGCTTTATCTAATATACCCTAGACCTTTATCATTACATATATAAATACAGAGTCGTATATCCACATCTCCTCACCACCGTCTGTTTCTCAAAACATCGTTACCAAAACATTTTCACAAGCACAAGACTCAAGGCATGCTTTAATTTCGTAGCTGATTTGAAACCTTTTAAGACAATGTGGAGTGTGAGGGTGAGTATTGTTCGATTGTGGAAGCAATACTCTGCTGGTGGTGGCCTAACCTGAAGTGGTTCTCATTGATTCTAATATAAGTTTCTACAATCTTCGCTATGTTAAATTATATTTATAATTTATTTTATAAAAATAATAATTTTATTGTCTATGTTTCGTTTTATCTTTACTTCATAATTTATTTTATATAAGTTTTAGCTTACTCTCGTAGATTCACTTCCACTAACTATAAATCAATTAAACAAAACAAATACACAAGTTTTAAAACAAATTGAAGCTTACTTTATATAGACATACACAATTTCGTTGAATCCTTTATTATATAACATGTAATATTTATTTCCATGACTTTTTATCTTCTAATACTTATAGATTCAAAGATATAATCACTTTAAGTCTCTTCATTCTATGCGGGGCGCAGATTATAACCTATTAAATAAATATTTCAAGAAATTTATTCATTTGTTATCCCAGATTTTTTTCTTTCAAATACTGTATATGCATATATTGTAACTTTTTCTGCTAAGTTTAAACTCCTATCCGGGAATGCACTAGATGCTAGTCGGATGGTCGGGTTGGACCTAGCGCCTAAAGAGAAAATCGAGGATTAATGGAAATTATGCGGACGAAATTTTTAGATTGTTTACTATGTTATAAAACATGTTAATCTTTAATTGTGTATAACATTAATACATTTTCATGTTTAAGATTGTATAAAATACACAAATAGATTATATATGTATACAATGTTGCAGTCATTAATTTATATTAAAATTAATATAGTCACTTTCCAATAATTAATGGAATTGACTCAACAGGTTGAAGAGATCAAATTTTACCAGAGGAACTCTGGTCCGAGATTCCCATTACATCATTAATAACAACTTAAAGGGATACTTATATATAGTTTTTTTTCTTTACTTAAAGATATTTTTTTTCCATACTTATAGATATTTTTTAATTAATAGATAGTTATATAGGCTTAAAAATAAAATCTCCAAGGAGCCAAGCAAGAACATAGGAGGTGTACGATCTCCTCAAACATTTCCGAATGGATTATTTGGATCTGAAAACTTCATGTCAAGGTCCAAAGGAGGTTCATTACGGCCACCACGACCATTAACGCCAAGAAAGTCCAAAGTCCGCCTATCAGGGCCTTCGATGCTTAGATTTGCGCAAGTTCAAGAAACTTTACTGAATTATATTAAACTTGCTTGATTTACAAAGATAACAATGATGCCAATATATAGGCTACAAGAGAACGATCTAGGTCTTTGAGCTAACAGCTGTAAAGCTAAAGCAGCTAGCCAGCGCAGCATATTGACAGAAGAGCAAATGAATTGTGAATCGGGAGCTGTGAGGTTGACTCCGTACTGAGCCTCTCTGTTACAGAAGACGACAAGACTTGATCTTGTTGAGAAGATGACCGTTGATGAAGGTGGGCTCTCTCGCTCGTATTGGGCTGGGCCTTGACTCGCGTAGATCCACTAACATCCCCCCTCAAACTTTGCGTGGGATTCACTTCAACGCCAAGTTTGCTTCGAAGATGTTCAAAAGCTTTCCGTGGCAAAGGCTTTGTGAAGATATCAGCTACCTGCTTCTCAGCCGGAATGTGCCTTGTTTCAATCAATCCTAGAGCCACTTGTTCTCTAGTGTAGTGCCAATCTCGCGCAAAATGTTTTGATTTCTTGTGGAGAGCTGGATTAGTTGTCAGGTACACAGCCGATAGATTATCACACAGCATTAAGGTAGCTTGGTCTTGAGGAATGTGTAGATCACGCAAAAGCTGAGAAATCCATGTTACTTCCTGAGCTGTCTCTGCCAAGGCCCTATACTCAGCTTCCGTAGAAGAACGTGACACTGTATCCTGCCTCTTAGCCGACCACGACACCAGATTAGACCCAAGAATCGTACAAAAACCCGTAGTCGATCTCTTCGTTTCTTCACAACCTCCCCAGTCACTATCACAGTATGCCATAAGAGACAAGTCTTCACACTTCTTGATGTGTAAACCATACTCCATTGTGCCCTTCAGATATCGGAGTATGCGTTTTAACAATGCAAAGTCTGTCATTGTAGGAGCATGCATTCTTTGACATACCAAATTGACTGCATACTGAATATCAGGGCGCGTGATTAAAAGAACAAGTTTGGGGGAGTTGATATCTTGCATATTTACATTGTTTTATCCATTCATTCATAAACATTTTCATCATATAGATTAGGATTTAGACATGTTTAGGTTGCATTTTGCATACATATATCTCTATCAGGTATTTGAGTACCACATCGAGTTTCTGGAGACATTTGGGTGCATTTGGAGCTCAAAAAGGAGTGTTTAGAGTGGTCATTGGGCGAGCAAGGCATGGAGCGACCAGTCCGGAGCGACACCACCAAGTCGCTCTGACCTCCCTATTGGAGCGACCTTACCAGAGCGACAGGGAGAAGTCGCTCGCGGTTTCATCACTCGGAGACGCGAGAACGAGCCCGGAGCGACCTCCCGGAGCGACACCCCGAGGTCGCTCGCGTCTCTATGGCGAGACGACACGAAGCGAAGCCTGAAGCGACCTCTCAGAGCGACCCACTGAGGTCGCTCCCGAAGGCCGGAGCGACATGCCGAGGTCGCTCCGCGCCTATTATCTGCTCGATTTCTATTTTACTTAAGGGCCTTTTGGTCATTTCATTATGCACGTTTTACATTTCAAAAACCTATGTTTTAAACATCTTTTGTAGCCACCAGTGGCAGATTATCTTTTATCTTTTGATCTATTGAGAAATACACAAGAACTCTCTTGAGAAGTTCATCTCTTGGATTTTGATTTGTTATGATCTTGTGTTCTTGTTGATTTCTTATCTATTTCTCTACATGGTTAATCTAAAATCCAATATGGGTTTAAGAGGAATCATGGAGATTAGTGAGTAATCACCTTTTGAATTCATGGGTTAGAGAGATTAAGGGTGATTAGGTTAGTTCTAGGATGTTTTAGTGTAGATCATTCTTGTTCCTTGCTAGTAGAGTATTCATAATGCATCTTCTGAGTTGGCCACTCAAAAGTTGATCAATAGACATTTCCCACCCAAAAGGTGTTTGATGAAATGCCTGAGACAACTCTCCTAGGCTTTTAGTATACTTTGCCAAAGACATTTGTTGTTAAAGATGCTAAGATAGCTAATAGACTTGTTAGTAATGATTGCTTTCATATTATTCAACCAAAGACATTTGATGTTTGAGATATGTTAGCAAATGAGCATTCATCTAGACATAGAGCTTGCTTAGAATTGTGTCTAGGCTTAAGGTTGATAGTTTGATTGATCATTTGCCATCCTTAGTTCGATACTTGATCACCCAAGGTCTAATCCCTATGCCCATGAGTTCTCTTTTCCCTTAGTCAAGAAAGTATCATTCTGTTATTGCTTTCTAGTATTAGTAGTAGTTTAAAACTCATCTAAATCATTGGTTGCACTTAGATTAAGTGAGTACTTGCATTCTCAGTGCTTTGATATCCCTCAGAACTGGTTCGACAATCATTTATACTACAACATTTGTCTTAGGAGCCTTGAAAACTCCTAACATCAAATTGGCGCCGTTGCCGGATTCTGAGTAGATTTGAACATTGAGATTTAGTCACTTGCTTGAGACTAAGTCATTTTTATTTTCTTTTGTTACTGATTCTCTTTCTTCACCTCCCTTTAATCTACAGGTGTATGAACTTGAGGAGCAGGGGTCCATCAAACCTAGTTCCAATAGCTGCAGACATCAGAGCTTTAGAGAGAGAGTGTGCTAGAAATAGAAGAGACGAAGAGCAACAGGCTCACTTGCAGAGATTGAGTACTGATATGGGAGACATACCTCAAAACCAACAGCGAGCAGCTCGACCCATTGGCACTTACGACCGCCCAAACATTCATGGTCATAGATTGGGAATCCGAGCACCCGCTGTGGCAGCCAACAACTTTGAGATCAAATCAGGACTCCTCAACGTGATCGAGAATAACAAGTATCATGGCTTGGCTCTAGAGGATCCATTTGATCACTTGGACAGGTTTGACAGCTACTGTGGGTTGTCAAAAACCAATGGTGTGTCCGAAGATGCCTTAAAGCTCAAGCTATTCCCTTTCTCTTTGGGGGATAAGGCACGTCAGTGGGAGAAGTCTCTGCCCAGCGACTCCATCACCACTTGGGTTGACTGCAAGAAAGCATTCTTGGAGAAGTTCTTCTCTACTTCAAGAACTGCTAAGCTGAGAAACGAGATTTCCAGCTTTCAACAGAAGAACTTGGAAGGCTTCAGTGAAGCCTGGGAGAGATTCAAGGGCTACCAAGCTCAATGCCCACACCATGGCTTTTCTAAGGAGAGCTTACTGAGCACATTCTACCGTGGTGCTCTTCCTAAGTACAGAGCCAGACTGGATACAGCTAGCAATGGGTTCTTCTTGGGAGAACTGAGGAGGATGCAGAAGAGCTGGTTGACAACATGGTAAAGAGTGATGCAGTCTACAGTGGAGACCACGACAGAGGCAGTAGGACAGATGATAAGCAGACGAGGAAAGAGATCAAAGCTTTGGAAGACAAGATCGACCTACTCATTGCTGAAAAAGCAACCCAAGAGCAGCTGAAGTTTGTTGGTAACTCCAAGCAAGAAGATCCACTTGCTGTCAATGAGGTTGAGGGTTTGGAAGGTCAAGAGGAGTTGTGTTTCATTAACAACAATGGTAGCTGGTACAAAAAGGAGCCCAACTTTCAGTACAACAACTACTAACAGAAATCCTATTCCAACAACCAACAGAGTGGTTATCCGCCTAGAAATAACCAGCAAGGCAGCTATCAGCCTCAGCAAAACCCCTCGTCTGGTTTCTCTGCTCCTCAAGAGAGCAGCACTGATACCTTACTGAAACAAATCTTGGAGTCTCAGACTAGAAGTGAGAAGCAAGTTGGTTATGAGTTGAAGAACCTTCATTCCAAGATTGATGGGAGCTACAATGAGCTCAACAACAAATTCTCACACCTTGCTTCTACAGTCAGGAATTTAGAGAATCAATTTGCTTCCATGAACACTCACCAGAATCGCCAGCAAGGATCTCTACCTGGAAAGTCTGACCAAAACCCCAAGGAGGCCAAAGCTATCACCCTTAGGAGTGGTAAGCAGTTACCTCCTAAAACCCTCACCAAGGATGCTGAGAAATTAGGTGAGGGGGTTGCCATCAACATAGATGATGAAGTGGTGATTGTTGATGAGAAGATCAATGACGAGATCTTGGAGAAGATAGTGGAAGCCAAAGGTAAAGGAAAGGTTGGAGAGGAGAAGAAGACAGTAAAGGATGGTGAAGTTGTTACTCCAGCAAGTGAAAGTTCATTTGTTCCTCCTCCCTATGAACCCAAACTTCCATTCCCTGGTAGATTCAAGAAGCAGCTGCTAGAGAAATACAAAGCTCTGTTTGAGAAGCAAATGAGTGAAGCTCAGGTTGCAATGCCCATCATCGATGCTTTCATGTTGATTCCTCAATACAACAATTTCCTGAAAGATGTTGTAGCTGCAAAGAAGAAGGAGATGGAAGGCATGATGATTCTTACCCATGAGTGCAATGCCATCATCCAGAGGCTTGATGTTCCAGAGAAATTAGAGGATCCAGGAAGCTTCACACTACCTTGTGCTCTTGGACCTATGGTATTTGAGAAAAGTCTCTGCGATTTGGGAGCTAGTGTCAGCTTGATGCCTTTGTCTGTTGCAAAGAAGCTTGGATTCACTCAGTACAAGAAGTGTAGACTCTCTCTGGTGTTAGCTGATCGTTCAGTGAAGTATCCTGTGGGCATCTTAGAGGACCTCCCTGTGAAGATTAGAAGGTATGAGATACCTACAGATTTTGTGGTGCTTGAGATGGGTGAGGAGGCTCAAGATCCATTGATTCTAGGAAGGCCATTCTTAGCTACAGCAGGAGCTATTGTTAATGTGAAGGAGGGCACGATTGATCTCCATTTGGGTAAAGAGAACATCCTCCACTTTGACATCAAGAGGAAAATGAGGAAACCAACTGTGTTCGGGCAAGCCTTCTACATTGAAGAGATGGGCACTCCTGCTGATGAGCACCTTGAAGAGTTACCACCTGAGGACGACGAGGAGGGAGCATCTCCCTCTACTCATTCCCTATAGAAGGTAACCCACCACACTCCCTTGTATATACCATTTCATTTTTGCATATTAGTCTTCTTTTCGGTATCTCTCTCTCTACTTGACGACACAGAGACTGTGTCACTCAAGTTTGGGGGAGGTACCAAGTATTTGATCATGTTTGCTTTAATGTTGTTTCATTGAGTCATGCATGGCATACCTATTTGCATAGATAAAAAAAAAAATCAATCATTTAGTTTGCATCATTTGCATTTTTAGGAGAGTCTAGAGCATATAGGTTGCATTCACTTGCATTGGGAGCAATGATTTTGAATGCCTTGTAAAGAACACTACGTTGCACTTGACTAGCTTTTGCACCTCTCAAAAAGACTTGTATGTTTCGAGCCTTGAAAACTCTTCCTGAAACTTGTTGATTGCTGAAACTCAGTATTTGAAGCCAACTACAACCTTATTTGAACTGAACGAACTTAATGCTTCTTGCTCATGGTCCCTTGTGTACTGAGTCATGGCTATACACACTTGAGTTGTCACATCTTTTATACCAATCTTTTTGACAAACTCTAGTGGTAGACCACTCCCAAAACCTTTTCCTCCTTTTAAGCTTTCATTGTTTGATGAGTGAGGCCTTTTTCGGAAAGTCTTACATGTGCATAATGTTGAGAGTATCAGGAACGACAATGCTTGATCTTCATTCTTGCTAGATTGGACACTCTATTGTCTAGCTATAGGTGGGGGTGAGTGTTGTGATTATGATTTGGGAGAAATGAAAAAGGAAAAGAATAGACTCTTTGTGCTTAAGTGAATTGTTTTATTGGGACCAGTATAGAAGCCTCTAGCTCAAGTTTTGAAAAGTCTTGGCCCCCAGCCTAAAAAAAAAAGGGAAAAAGAAAAACGAAAAAAAAAGAGAAAAGAAAAAAAAAAGAAAAAGAAAAGAAAAAGGGGGCTAGCAAAGTTGTTAGGAGCTAAGAAATATTTTGAGGTTGTGAAAAATCCCTTGTAGATTTCAAAGAGAAGGAGTTAAAGTTCTTAGGATCTTTTGGTGAGAGATGTGAGTTGGGTTTGACATTTGTGAATGATTGTGTAATTGTATGTTTGGGAAAAGGGTAGAACAATGGAGATTGAGCATTGTATGCATGAGTTGGTCCCTTTCTTAGATAAATTATGTGCAATGTCAAGGCTACTTGTTTTGAGAGTAAACCACCTTAAAGATCATATGTTTTGAACCTCTTGAATCACTTGAATAAAAGCCTTCCCTTACCCAACCAAATGACTTGGACCAACTGACCATTTGCAAGAATTCACCTGATGTTTTGTGCTTAATGAATGTGAGAGTTGGTTGATTTGAATGTGTGGATGCTTGATGATGAGTGTAAGAACAAAAAGAGTTAAGATAGGCCTAGAGAAGCTAGAGTGTAATAAGAGAGTGTGCTAGTTGTGTTTCTTTTGGCTATGTGCTCCCACCTTCAACCTCTCTCCCTATGAGTTCTAGAAAGTTCACTTGTGGACAAGTAAAAGAACAAGTTTGGGGGAGTAATTTGATGTTAGGAGTTTTCAAGGCTCCTAAGACAAATGTTGTAGTATAAATGATTGTCGAACCAGTTCTGAGGGATATCAAAGCACTGAGAATGCAAGTACTCACTTAATCTAAGTGCAACCAATGATTTAGATGAGTTTTAAACTACTACTAATACTAGAAAGCAATAACAGAATGATACTTTCTTGACTAAGGGAAAAGAGAACTCATGGGCATAGGGATTAGACCTTGGGTGATCAAGTATCGAACTAAGGATGGCAAATGATCAATCAAACTATCAACCTTAAGCCTAGACACAATTCTAAGCAAGCTCTATGTCTAGATGAATGCTCATTTGCTAACATATCTCAAACATAAAATGTCTTTGGTTGAATAATATGAAAGCAATCATTACTAACAAGTCTATTAGCTATCTTAGCATCTTTAACAACAAATGTCTTTGGCAAAGTATACTAAAAGCCTAGGAGAGTTGTCTCAGGCATTTCATCAAACACCTTTTGGGTGGAAAATGTCTATTGATCAACTTTTGTGTGGCCAACTCAGAAGATGCATTATGAATACTCTACTAGTAAGGAACAAGAATGATCTACACTAAAACATCCTAGAACTAACCTAATCACCCTTAATCTCCCTAACCCATGAATTCAAAAGGTGATTACTCACTAATCTCCACGATTCCTCTTAAACCCATATTGGATTTTAGATTAACCATGTAGAGAAATAGATAAGAAATCAACAAGAACACAAGATCATAACAAATCAAAATCCAAGAGATGAACTTCTCAAGAGAGTTCTTGTGTATTTC
Source organism: Brassica napus (assembly GCF_020379485.1). Taxonomy (NCBI): domain Eukaryota; kingdom Viridiplantae; phylum Streptophyta; class Magnoliopsida; order Brassicales; family Brassicaceae; genus Brassica; species Brassica napus. Next base: position 5,812,670 of record NC_063439.1, on the reverse strand, counting down.
TCAATAGATCAAAAGATAAAAGATAATCTGCCACTGGTGGCTACAAAAGATGTTTAAAACATAGGTTTTTGAAATGTAAAACGTGCATAATGAAATGACCAAAAGGCCCTTAAGTAAAATAGAAATCGAGCAGATAATAGGCGCGGAGCGACCTCGGCATGTCGCTCCGACAAGTCGCTCCGGCCTTCGGGAGCGACCTCAGTGGGTCGCTCTGAGAGGTCGCTCCAGGCTTCGCTTCGTGTCGTCTCGCCATAGAGACGCGAGCGACCTCGGGGTGTCGCTTTGGGAGGTCGCTCCGAGAGGGGCGTGAGATGCGAGCGACTTCGTGGTGTCGCTCCGGGAGGTCGCTCCGGGCTCGTTCTCGCGTCTCCGAGTGATGAAACCGCGAGCGACTTCTCCCTGTCGCTCTGGTAAGGTCGCTCCAATAGGGAGGTCAGAGCGACTTGGTGGTGTCGCTCCGGACTGGTCGCTCCATGCCTTGCTCGCCCAATGACCACTCTAAACACTCCTTTTTGAGCTCCAAATGCACCCAAATGTCTCCAGAAACTCGATGTGGTACTCAAATACCTGATAGAGACATATGTATGCAAAATGCAACCTAAACATGTCTAAATCCTAATCTATATGATGAAAATGTTTATGAATGAATGGATAAAACAATGTAAATATGCAAGATATCAGTGATGGTGAGATACTGAAGCTTACCCGCAAGGCTGCGAAAGTATGTTGGTTCAGGGAAGAGACTCCTATCTTGTGCTTCAATACGTTGAGGCAGAGGAGTGGGCATTGCGTTACAATCTGACATAGCCGTTGTGTGCAGTATCTCCTTTATATACGCCTTTTGATGAAGCATAAGATCTGCTTGACTTGTCTCCATTTCAATACCCAGGAAATAAGAAGGCCTTCCCATGTCTTTCATTGAGAACCGAGTAGATAGAGATTCAACTAACTCTTGAAGCAGACTCTCTGAACTTCCAGTTAGTAGAATGTCATCCACATATAACAGTAACACCATGAAGCTGTTGTTTCTGTTGTACGTAAACAGAGAAGGATCAGACATACTACACACAAAGCCAAAATCAATCAGATAGTTTCTGAAAGTATCAAACCACGCTCTTGGTGCTTGTTTGAGTCCATACAACGCTTTGGTGAGTTTACACACATAGTCTGGTTTCTCTGGATCTACAAACCCAGCAGGTTGATGCATATATACCGGCTCTTGTAGCTCCCCATGAAGAAAAGCACTCGATACATCTAACTGCTTGATTATCCAACTTCTGGCTGTAGCTATATTTAACATCAACCGTATGGTAGCTGTCCTGACTACCGGACTGAATGTTTCCAAATAGTCTAGTCCTTCTTCTTGAGCACATCCCTTAGCCACCAGTCTTGATCTCAGCTTCTTGACTGTACCATCAGGGTTCAGTTTTACCGTGTGAACCCATCTGTTACTTAGAATGTTCATATCTTCAGTCGGTGGCACCAAAGACCAAGTGTTCAACATGTGAATGATACGCATTTCTTGAGAAACAGCATCATTCCACCCTGGGTGCTTCATTGCCTCCGCTATATTCTTCGCTATTGCTACTGAATACTTAGGAGCAAGCAGAGCATATTTGGTATTTGGTTTATGTATCCCCGCTTTAGCTCTTGTTTGCATTGGATGAGCATTCCCCACTGGAGCAGGTTCTACTGCTGGAGGAGCATTCTCCACTGGAGCAGGTTCTACTTCTGGAGGCACTTGGTTCTGGTTATTATTGACTTCTTGATCCATAACAGCTGGTACATTCAACGGAGGAGCAGTTTGAGCCTGTGGTGCTGGAAACACCTGAGACATCCTTGGTGCCTTTACTTCTTCTCCCATTGATTTTGTCATCAACTGCCAGGCCTTTAGTAGTGATGTATCATAGCGAGGTACCAACTGCTTATACTGCTCTCTAAACGGATACAACTCTTCATCAAAGATAGCATGCCTTGTGATATAGACTTTCCCTGTTGGAGGAAAGAGACATCGATATCCCTTATGCATACTGCTATATCCTACAAACACACACTGCAGAGACTTAGGATCAAACTTGTGGTCTTGTCTATCTCTCAAGCATGGGTAACACGCTGATCCAAAGGCTCTCAATGCTTTATAACTCGGTTTCATTTTGAATAAAGCTTCAAATGGACTCTTGTTGTCTAACGCTTGTGATGGCAGAATGTTACTTATGTAACTAGCCGTGGCGAAGGCTTCAACCCACAAGTGTAGAGGTAGATGACTCTGAAACATCATAGACAGTCCCAACTCAGTGAAGTGCCGATGTCTTCTTTCAGCAAGACCGTTTTGCTCAGGAGTGTAGGGGCATGACACTCGATGCAGAATACCATTTTCTTGTAGCATTGTCCTCATCTGAGTGTTTACAAACTCTCCACCATCATCAGACTGGAACACTTTTATTTTAGTATCAAATTGTGTCTCCACCAACTTCTTAAACGCCACAAAGATTTGAAAAAACTCTGATTTATTTTTCAACGGATATAACCAAGAGAAGCGAGTACAATCATCCACTAACACTGCGTAATAACGAAACCCTTGGCTAGATAAAACAGGAGAAAGCCCCCAAAGGTCACAATGAATCCTTTCTAATGGTTGAGAAACATGAGAATGTGACTGAAAAAACTGCAATTTATGACTTTTCCCCATCTGGCAAGGCTGACAAATGTGGCTTGTTCTGCTCTTATTTATATTTATTTCCTTGCTGCTCTGAAGTTGTTGAAGAACTCTGAAGTTTGCATGACCTAGTCTGAGATGCCAGAGATCTTCAGAAGCTGCAACTTGACGATCTGAGAAGTAAGCTGCAAACTCTTCATTCTTCAACATATACAACCCCTTATTTCGAGTTCCCTTTGCCACCACTTTCTCCTGAAGGAGATCAATGATACATACACTGTTAGCATCAAAAAATACTCCACAGGGATACTCTTCACACAGTTTTGATACTGACAATAGTGACTTCTGAATATTAGGACATACGAGAACTTCATTTAGCGTTATATTACCTGAAGTAGAAGACAAAGTGGTTGAGCCAACATGGGTTATGGGTAGATAAGCTCCATCTCCCACCATAACCGCATCTGTGCCTTCATAGGGATGAACTTCTTGTAGGTTCGTAGAGGACGAAGTGATGTGAGCAGTTGCTCCAGAGTCAGGATACCACTCTCTATCGTCTGATACACGCAACGAGTTGAACGCAGCTGTGGCTGACTGATAGTTGTTGTCAAACCTGTTGTAGCACTTCAACGCCGTGTGACCAACTCTACCACAGATTTGACATGTAGGTCTCTCTCCCTGCGTGTTGTTGCCACCAGACTGATGCTGAGGAAACCCTCGACCCCGACTCGTATAGCCTCCACGTCCTCTGTACTGTCCTGATCTGCCTCTTCCTCTGTAGTTGGGGTTGTAACCCGGACCCACGTTCTGAGAGTTAAACGCCATGTGAGTGTTAACAGCAGGAGTATCTTCATATGACTTCAACTTCAGATCAAATCCTTGAACTTCAGACACCACATCATTAAACGTTGGAGCCGGGAACTTCGTCAAGGAACTTTGGATCACCGTCGTGATGGGATCAAACTCACGTCCAAGACCGTTGAGAAACCCAAAAATCTTCATGGATTCATCAATCGGTTTCCCAATAGCACTCAGTGCATCACAGATTGCCTTGAACTCCCGACAGTAGCTCGCTACCGGCTTGTCTTTTTTCACCAAAAGCTGAAGACTTCTTCTCAACGAAAACTCTCTCGAGTCTGAGCTCTTGTTGAAGTTGTCCGCCAATGAGATCCACACATCACGCGACGTAGACAGTGTGTGAACCGACCCCAGAACTTCTTCAGACAGCGTACCGAACAACCAAGATCTGATTAACTGATCAGTGCAGAACCACGCTTCGAACAAAGGATTGGGCTCTTCGACGTTCTCCATGCCGTGAAGCACCACTCGAGTCGCCGGAGGAGACACCACTGCACCATTGACAAACCCCAACAACTTCTGACTCGACAAGAGGGACTCAAACTGGGTTTTGCACAGTAGGTAGTTGCTGTCATTGAGCTTGAGTGTTACACAGCTCAAGACATGAACTTTACTGGGAAAGGGATATGGGTTCACCGGATCTGCCATACCTGTTAAGGTTAAACCTGGCTCTGATACCATGCGCAAGTTCAAGAAACTTTACTGAATTATATTAAACTTGCTTGATTTACAAAGATAACAATGATGCCAATATATAGGCTACAAGAGAACGATCTAGGTCTTTGAGCTAACAGCTGTAAAGCTAAAGCAGCTAGCCAGCGCAGCATATTGACAGAAGAGCAAATGAATTGTGAATCGGGAGCTGTGAGGTTGACTCCGTACTGAGCCTCTCTGTTACAGAAGACGACAAGACTTGATCTTGTTGAGAAGATGACCGTTGATGAAGGTGGGCTCTCTCGCTCGTATTGGGCTGGGCCTTGATTCGCGTAGATCCACTAACAAGATTGTTTCCCAAACGATGGTCGAAAATGCTGCTACCGGGCCGGCCTTGTTGACCACTTGTCGCAGCTAGAGAGTTCATTTGACCTTGAAAGTTTACATTACCACTGCCTCCAAAGTTATTAGCGGCCACACTTGACCCTCTAAGCTGAGCAGAAGGAACGTTGTTGTTGTTGATCAGACCGTGTTGGTTCATGAGATTCTGGTCGTTCCGTGCCAATAGTCCTTGGTTCGAAGGGTATTGCATGGGGAAATTAGTAGTAGGACCATGGTTAGGGTTTGTGGACTGAGGAAAAAAGTCTTCAAACTTTGGGGACGATGAACGGTTCAGATTGAAACCTGCGCCTGGAGGGGCAAAACCAGAGTTTGAGTTGTCACCAAAATGGTTGTGAGAGAGGGCAGAAGAAGCACCGCCGTGTAAGCCATCTCTGCTACTGCCATCACTTCCACCAGCGGCTGCTAACATTTCCGTGAAGCTCAAGTTAGGGTTTCCTGCTGACTCTTGTGCTAATGCCTCACAGAATGCCCTATGCGTCTCGTAACTGTCGCTTCTGCAATATTATCAATTCACCGTATTAAAAAAAAACTGCATTTGGAATAACAAATGTTAATGGCTATAGACTATTACACGTTTTTAATGTTTATATCACATTATAGTTTAACCGATTCTTATTCAATATGATTCATAATATGAACAAAACTATCAAAAGGAAAAATAAAAGATTATAGAATGGAACCAAGAAAGACGTTATATAGTTTACCTTGAGAATTTGGTACCACAAACACATCGATACTCTTTGGTACCACAAATCTTAGAGTGGGCTTTGCAATCAGATTCTACAGCGTAAAACTTATCGCATTTCTCGCATTTAAACTTCTTCTCACCGTGCTTCCGGCAATAATGCTTCTTGATTCCTGTGAGGTCTCCGAGAGCACGTGACGGATCATGGTAGACGCACGTGGGCTCGGGACAAACATACACCTTCCTCCTTATTTCTTCGTCAGACTTTTGTTTCAGGTTAAATGGAAGGTTGTGTCCTCTCCTGTGAAGCTGGAGATTCTGTTGTCTTTGAAATCCTTTTTCGCATACTTCACATTGGAACCTGTTCGTCGCCATTATCTCCTCGGGAGTCAAGGCTATCACTTCAGCATCTGGACCTTATGAATCACCACAACAAATTCCATTAGCCAAGAGACAATGATATATAAGTAATTGAATAGACTAATCTTCTTGTAAAAAAAATCTAATAATATAAAATATAATCTGGTCAAATGATGATAATATTAATACTTATATTATCAATAATAACTACAAAAAATTAATTAACTCAAAGGTTATTTGGAACAACACTTCATTTATAATAACAGATGATGATAAGAGTTCAAGGTTTTTTGGAACAGTTCATTTATAACAGCATATGTTAATAAGAGGTATTTAATTTACTTGGGTTTCCTGGTTTGTTTCTTAGTCTCCTGGGTGGTGGAGAAACGGAGTTGGGACGTTGTTGATTCATTGTCATCGCCGTCTCTTCACGGTTAAAGTTGTTTGCTCCGATGGCTAAGAGGGGGAAAGACTGAGTGGAGGATGATGAAATTGTGTTGTTGTACGATGAAGACATCTTCTCAGGGTTTGCTTTTGCTTATTCTACAAAAGTCCATTAGTAAAATAATTTGTAAAATAAAGGTAGAAATGAAATATGATTTAGAATAAAACGAAAGCAGATATTTAGATGAACAAGAACACGCCACATATATAGATTGACGACACGAAAGGAAAAAAAGCCACTAGAAGACATTTACGAGTAGAGCAAATATAATTCCAAAGAGTTAGATTTCATTTGTAACTTTTTGAAAGAAGACATGTAATAAGTTGTTTTCTTTTGTACTCCTAGTGTTGAGGTGCAAAGAAGGAAACCAAGAAAAAAAGGTCAGTAAATAGCTAAAGTTTAGAGACAACGAAAGACGCCAAGTAGATGATGATGATAATGTTTGAAGGTGAAGAAGAAGAAGCCTTATGCAAATTATATTTATAAGTATACTGTATACAAATACACACCTCAAACAATCCTATCTCTCTTTTATTCTGTTGCTCTGCTCTTGAATATGTAGAAGTAAGCCTTGCAATATCTCAATATATATAGCCATAGTCCATTTCACCTTTTCTTAAAAGGACTTTTTAATACATTAATTAATTTTTGAATACGTTTCAACTCTGTAACCGTTCGGTAATTAATCATTGAAAATTAGTCGTAGATATTGAAATCATTGTTCAAACTTATCCATTGTAATTTTGACCATCATTAATTAGCTATTGTAAATATATGACATAATAACATATTATTATTTTATTTTTAAATTATTTTAGATTTTACATATTTAACGTTTTGGTTATAAAATAAAAAATAATATATATATTTGTTTCAATTATTATAAAATCATATTAAATTCACTTAGTCTTCATAGAAGTATAATATCAATTTTTTTAAATCATTATTTTCTTTTTTAAAAACTGGTTTTGAATATTTGGTTAAAACCATTTAAAAAGAAGTTTATTGTATAATTTTTTTCTTAAAATCTATCACTTCATTTAAATCATATCTTTTTGTTTTTTAAACAACTAAAACATTCACTATTTTTTATACTTTTCCTACATTGAAGGTTATACTTTAAAAGAAAATATTACTAATTTGGTTCAATCGTAATATTTAGCGTATTATTTGATATCATTTTTTATAGTTGATTATAAATGTGAGACATATATTTTAAATAATGCACAAATGGTTTAATTCGCAAAACTAAATTTTATCTAAACCGCTTTAATCGTCATTTTTAAAGAAGGAAAATACATTTATGGGGTAGAATTTTTGGAATGTGGAATTTAAGGTTCTAATAAATATATAAATTAAAAAACTAAAGATGATTATATTAAATAGAGTGTTTTACAGCAGGTACAATGATCAATATCAACCCTGGCGGAAATAAAGGATTTCCCTGAATTTTAGGCCGGCAGAAACATGTTCTCTAGAAACAAAGCCCTCACCAAGAGAAAGAGATTAACACAAACTAGATAAAACTTACATGGTGATTAAGAGGTTCAAAGCTAAAGCAAGAATAAAAGTAAGCTAACACTAAGGCGAAGAAAGTTCCAAACTGATAAACACTACACTCCAAGCGCAAATTTGAAGAAGAACATGAGACCTCCCAAAGTGAATAAGCATAACAAGTTAACTAAAGAACCTAAGCTTTAACCGGACACATCATTCTTTTTTTTACCCGAAACGGCAGAGTCAGACTCGATGAAGGAGTGACAAGGAGATGCCTTTGATGAAGCAAGTGAGAGACGAGGACTCGATCAGACCTCTGAGTTGTAGACAGGGAGCGAATCACCATAAACCATTCAAACATCAGATTGAGAAGTAACCGGATGAATGATCGAAACGGAGAGCAGGCAAAGACATCAGCAAAGGAGATGGGATACATGCAACTTAAGACCAACCTCCACCGTAGTTCTTGCAGATCCAGAACCTCAACGCAAGCTAACACAAAACAGATCAAGGACAGATCTGAAGGTTGAGCTTATCACCATCAAAATCAACATGCAAACCACCCGATGAAAATCAAAAGCAAAAAAAAACATAAAACTAAAAACGAAACCCAACTCCGGCTCTGAGGAAGCAGCCGGAGCTGGTGAACGAAGATGAAGTTTTGAAGAAATTTTAGAGAGAATGTGGAGAGATTAAGGAGAGGTGTTTTTTAGTTTGTTCTTTTTTTTTAAGATTTTAAAAATATTTTGAAGAAATTTTAGAGAGAAGGTGGAGAGATTAAGGAGAGAGGTTTTTTTAGTTTGTTCGTTTTTTTAAAGATTTTAAAAATATTTCTAAAATAATTTTCGAATTCCAAAAAAGAAAACTTGACAAAAAAATTCGAAAAAAATATTTATTATATATATATATATATAAAAAATAAGATTATAAGAGTCGTTTGCCTCTTAATGAATAAAATATTTTGAAATGTCTGTTTATTGATGGTAAAAATAAATAATGATACCAACAATGTGATAAACATAAAACTTCCCCCTAAGAAAATAGTTTAATAATTTCCATATACTTATATATACTATGTTGTTTAAAATAATAGTTTAAAGGGATGATTATTTATTTTCAATTTCAAATTTTTTGTGAACTTTTTTTTTCCTGAAAAGCAGTGTATATAAAAATATATTTTCATGCTCATATATTTGTAGAATCTATTATAATAAAATATATGGTCAATATTTCCAGGCTTTAAGAACCAAGCATTTCAACGTTTTCTGTTAGTGGGATCTACATCTATTTTGAGATATTGACCATTTGTTTTTATTTTTTCGATTAGAGGAAGAGTAATCTCTGACACTAACAGTATTGTGTAGTTTCTCGTTATGAATTAGCTTTATCGAAAACCTTAGATATAGGAATTGCAGGTTGAAAACCCAATGATGTAACTCGATCATGTAGATTGGTTATTCTGAGCATGCAACAATTCATATATTAGACGTTTGCATGGTTGCTAGTAAGGTAGTTCTTCAGTGAAGTAAATTATTGCAAAGCCACTAACGTTTTCTGGTTATTTGTTTCCAGGCTTTAAGAAACAAGCATTTCAAAGTGTTTTGTTAGCAGGATCTAATCTTGACCACTGTTTGTTTTTGTTGGCGTAGAATAAGAGCAAATAATATAGTTATTTTCCAATAAAAATATATATTAACGGGGATTGACTCAACAGGTTGAAGAAACCAAATTTTACCAAAGAAACTTTGGTTCGAGATTTCCATTACATCATTAGTAACAATTTAAAGAAATAGTTATATATAGTTTTTTTTTCTCATAGATATTTTTTTTCTTTACTTATAGATATTTTTTTAATTAATAGATAATTATAAAGGCTTAAAAATAAAATCTCCAAGGAGCAAAGCAAGAACATAGGAGGTGTACGATCTTCTCAAACATTTCCGAATGGATTATTTGGATCTGAAAACTTCATGTCAAGGTCCAAAGGAGGTTCATTACGGCCACCACGACCGTTAACGCCAAGAAAGTCCAAAGTCCGCCTATCAGGGCCTCCGATGCTTAGATTGTTTCCCAAACGATGGTCGAAAATGCTGCTACCGGGCCGGCCTTGATGACCACTTGTCGCAGCAAGAGAGTTCATTTGACCTTGAGAGTTTGCATTACCACTGCCTCCAAAGTTATTAGCGGCCATACTTGACCCTCTAAGCAGAGCAGAAGGAACGTTGTTGTCAGCATGGTGGAAAAGAGGAGGACCACCTGTCTGATCAGAGAGGTTCTGAGTGTTGGCTTGAAAGTATCCGGGATTGAACAAGTTGTTATTGTTGTTGTTGCTGTTGATGAGACCGTGCTGGTTCATGAGATTCTGGTCGTTCCGTGCCAATAGTCCTTGGTTCGAAGGGTATTGCATGGGGAAATTAGTAGTAGGGCCATGGTTAGGGTTTGTGGACTGAGGAAAAAAGTCTTCAAACTTTGGGGACGATGAACGGTTCAGATTAAAACCTGCGGCTGGAGGGGCAAAACCAGAGTTTGAGTTGTCACCAAAATGGTTGTGAGAGAGGCCAGAAGAAGCACCGCCGTATAATCCATGTCTGCTACTGCCATCACTTCCACCAGCGGCTGCTAACATTTCCGTGAAGCTCAAGTTAGGGTTTCCTGCTGACTCTTGTGCTAATGCCTCACAGAATGCCCTATGCGTCTCGTAACTGTCGCTTCTGCAATAACACCCCCCAAAAAATGTAATTAAGATAAGCTCAGTATTATCAATTCACCGTATAAAAAAAAATTTGAATTTGGAATGACAAATGTTAATGGCTATAGACTATTAACATGTATGGCTTAACCAACACGTTTTTAATGTTTATATCACACTTATAGTATAACCGATTCTTATTCAATATGATTCATAATATGAACAAAACTATGAAAAGGAAAAAAAAAAGATTATAGAATGGAACCAAGAAAGACGTTATATAGTTTACCTTGAGAATTTGGTACCACAAACACATCGATACTCTTTGGTGCCACAATTCTTAAAGTGGGCTTTGCAATCAGATTCTACAGCGTAAAACTTATTGCATTTCTCGCATTTAAACTTCTTCTCATCACCGTGCTTCCGGTAATAATGCTTCTTGATTCCTGTGAGGTCTCCGAGAGCACGTGACGGATCATGGTAGACGCACGTGGGCTCCGGACAAACATACACCTTCCTCCTTACTTGTTCGTCAGACTTTTGTTTCAGGTTAAATGGAAGGTTGTGTCCTCTCCTGTGAAGCTGGAGATTCTGCTCTCTTTGAAATCCTTTTTGGCATACTTCACATTGGAACCTGTTAGTCGCCATTATCTCCTCTGGAGACAAGGCTATCACTTCAGCATCTGGACCTTATGAATCACCACAACAAGACCCATTAGCCAAGAGACAATGATGTATAAGTAATTGAATAGACGTAATCTTCTTGTAAGAAAAATCTAACAATATAAAATATAATCTAGTCAAATGATGATAATATTAATACTTATATTATCGATAATAACTACAAAAAATGAATTAACTCAAAGGTTTTCTTGGAACACTTCATTTATAATAACATATGATGATAAGAGTTAAAGGTTATTTGGAACACTTCATTTATAACAGCATATGTTAATAAGAGGTATTTACTTGGGTTTCCTGGTTTGTTTCTTAGTCTCCTGGGTGGTGGAGAAACGGAGTTGGGCCGTTGATTCATTGTCATCGCCGTCTCTTCACGGTTAAAGTTGTTTGCTCCGATGGCTAAGATTGGGAAAGACTGAGTGGAGGATGATGAAATTGTGTTGTTGTACGATGAAGACATCTTCTCAGGGTTTGCTTTTGCTTATTCTACAAAATTCCATTAGAAAAATAATTTGTTAAAAATATATAATAATAATAATTTGTAAAAAAAGGCAGAAATGAAATATGATTCAGAATAAAACGAAAGCAAATATTTAGATGAACAGGAACACGCCACAGAGATTGACAACATGAAAAGGAAAAAAGCCACTAGAAGACATTTACGAGTAGAACAAATATAATTCCAAAAAGTTAGATTTCATTTGTTACTTTTGAAAGAAGACATATAATAAATTATTTTCTATTGTACTCCTAGGTGTTGAGGTGCAAAGAGAAAAAACAAGAAGAAAAGGTCAGTAAATAGCTAAAGTTTAGAGACAAAGAAATACACCAAGTAGATGATAATGTTTGAGGGTGAAGAAGAAGAAGCCTTAGGCAAATTATATTTATAAGTATACAAATACACACCTCAAAGGCTCAAACAATGCTATCTCTCTCTTTCTCTGTTGCTCTGCTCTTTAATAATTTGAAGTGCCTCTTGCAATATCTCAATATATATAGCCATAGTCCATTTCTTTTTTTTTGGTCTAAGCCATAGTCCATTTCACCTTTTCATTAAAGGACTTTTTAATACATTAATTATTTTTTAATACGTTTCAACTCTGTAACCGTTCGGTATTAATTATTGAAAATTAGTTTTAGATATTGGAATCACTGTTCAAACTTATCCATTGTAATTTTGACCACCGTTAATTAGCTATTGTAAGTATATGAAATAATAAAATATTATTATTTTTATTTTAACTTTTACGTATTTAGCATTTTGGTCATAAAATAAAAAATAATATGTATTTTTTAAAAATTTGTTAAAAATCGTATTAAATTCACTTAATTTTCATAGAAGTATAATATCAAAAAATTTAAAATCATGGTTTTAAAAAAAATGGTTAAGAATATTTGGGTAATTATAGTTCTACACCATTTAAAAAGAAGTTAAAGAAAATTATAATTCGAAACCATTTAAAAAAAATTGTTACTTCATTTAAATCGTATATATTTGTTTTTAAACACCTAAAACATTCACTATTTCTTATTCTTTTTTCTACCTTGAAGGTTATACTTTAAACAAAAAATATTACTAATTTTTTTCAATCACATTATTTAGTGTCATAATTTAACTATTCAAAATGTATGATCTGATATAATTTGTTAAATATGATTAGAAGTGTGAGATATATATTTTAAATACTGCACAAATGGTTTAATTGGCATAACTACAGTTTAAGGAAAATAATCTAATTAAACTGTACAAAATGTCTTTGGCATTTAGAAATGATGATTAATAAGAAAATAAAAAATAAAAAACCAGTTTGACCAAAAATAGTATATTATAAATAACTATAATTATTAACTTTTGTTAAAACAAAATTTCAATAATTGCATTCACTACAATTAAACTTAGTTGTCCCAGTGTGCTCCAGTTTGTGAGTGTAATAAAAAGTATCAACTCAAGTATTACTATTTATGACTATATTCATTAAAAAAAAATTAATATCCTATGATTGCAATACTTTATTTATATAATAAAATTAGGTGTTATTAAAATTTACAATCTTATTTAACTTGTGAAATGTATATATTGGATATAAAAAATAATTTTCATTAAAATAATTATATTCTTCATATTACATATACATACACGTGTTCTTCAGTAATATTATTGGATTAATTCAAAGTTAATATTTTTAACTTTCTATTAAAACCTAATTAATATCATAATAAATACTTATTACTAATTCATATGTAATTTTGCTCTTTTCTTATTTTATACTAGTTCATTTATATGTATTGTATTTTTATTCTACAAATTTACTACTGATAAAAAAAAGTTATGTAAGTAATCAAAATTTCAAGCTTACAAGTGTGCTTTATTTTAACACACTAGCAATTTATTTACGATAATCATATACATGTGATATAACACAAGTTTTTGACTCTTGACTAACAAAATGAAAAGATATTTGACCTTTTAGTCTTTCTTTTTTCTTGTGGAAAATCCTTAATCTAACTAAAGTATATAGATTTAAATGATTATTGAATCTAACAAAAGCAACATAGTGGCCAATATCTATACTATTATTTGCGAAGTAATTTTTAGCAACGGAGCTTCCACGTTAAAAGTTAGATATATCAATTATATCCTTAATAAATTAAATGTATAAATTAAAAAAAATAAAAACGAATTTGATTTTTTATTAATATAAGTGACTAAAACTAAGAATTATTCAAAATCTAAAAATATATTTAAAAATAAAAAGATAATTCATGTATATTTTATAATAAGATAATTCGTATTATACTGTGTTGTTATCTTATATATTGTATTGTTATCTTGAAATAATCTTTTTTTATTAGAAAAATTGAAAATTAAGATATGAAATTATTTATAATTAAATATTAATAAAAAACATTTGTATAAATAAAAATATTTGTCATATATAAACAATTTGATGTTTGATTTAATTAAAAAAAAATATATAAATAAAAAATTATCATTTTGATTTTTGAATTAATAAAACATAAACTAATAAATATTCACAAAAAAATACCTAGTAATATAAAAAAAAAAGTTAACCCATCAAAGTTAATAGACGACGGAATCTTATTTAAGCTCATAGTGACCATTTAGTACAAACATCATCAATCCAATTAAATTCATTGAGATTTTTATAATATTAAATTTCAAATTTAAATTTAAAACCTGCAATAATCTGATGATAGGTATATATATTTTTCCAATTCGTAGCAAATAAAATATCACAAATTTTTCATTGTCTCAAAAGGTCGAATCTCAAAAGAACAAATCTAATAAACCTTAAAAGTTAAAACACAGCATCATAGGATAAAGTTTAATAGATATGATTTTGTCATTCCCATGTAGCAGAGATCATGGAATTGGCAACACCAGATTGCTCCAAGGTTAAGTTAGATTCAAACTCCAACGTCTTTGATTCACCTGGAATCGCCTGTGTTAGCTTCAGTGGCTTCTTCCTCTCTGATTCCTCAAGCTGAGAATAGCAGAAAGACCAGAGAAGCTACAATGGAGACGACAGCAACAACATCTCAGAAAACCTCAGACAAATAACAAGAGTCAATGTTTGTTTCTTAGGAGGATTTGCAGACCTGAATACTGTCGGTTTTGAGGAAGTTTCTCTGGACTCTCTGTCCGTTTGGTAAACGGATCCCAACTCTGCATTGAACGCTGCGGTCGCCTCCCTTTGGTTCTTCCGGGAGAGGTGGGAACGTTGGCAGCACCGTTGTTGTAACAGCTTCAACAACTACTTCTTCTTCAGGTATTATTGCTGATTTGTCATCTGAAGACTCTTTCATGTCGTTGTCTTCCAAGGAAGCAGCCAATGCTCGTTGCAGTTCTTCTTCTTCCTCATCTTTTGCAACAACCTCTAAAGGAGGAACAAGTCAGTTTCAAAAGACCAAATCAGTTGCTGAAAAGTTTTTTAAAACTAACTAAACCTTTGGGTTTGGAATGAGGAGCCAATGAGAAGCTGCCTCTTGGCCGCTTCTTTGAGAGAGAAGCAAAGTGTTCACGAGGACCACCGTCCATGAACGGCACCAAATCCTCAAGCAAAGTCTCGGGTTCGACCATTCCAGACCACATTCTCATCTTTTGACCAGTTGTGGGATCAATCACAAGCACCACAGGAATGGATTCGAGCTTGTAGTAAGTGCAAACCTTCCTTCCTTCCGTGGTATCATCATAGACCTTAGTACCGGAAACAAAGCAGGAACTTAACCAATTCTGTAAAAAGATAGTTTAGGTTTAACCAATTCTATACTATTAATACCTGCCAGAAGATGAAGTTGGCCTTGATAGTCTGAGAAACAGCTTCATTTGCCCAAGTATCTCGGTTTAGCTTTGAGAAACAAACAAAAAAAAACTGGATGTGAGTGATTGAGTTTGCTTAGATGTGACTATCATTAAGGAAGTTTTAGAGAGTAACCATGTGAGAGCTAAACTCCGTGGTAGATTGGAGGTTGACGAGAAGCCATTTATCTTGAGAAGATGAAGTAGCTTTTGCCTGTCAATAGAGGAGGTCTAGAGAGTAAAGAAAGCAGACAAGCAATTAGCAAAAGCATGAAAGTTTGTAGAGGAACCTGCTCAAAGGAGCCGTGTAACATAAGATGGAAAGGAGGACGGTACAAGGAGGCCAAGCTATCACGAGGAGCTGATGCTGCCTCTGGTGCAGAAGCTGAGCCAGAGGCAGAGGAAGCACCCTCATCTGGCTCCCAGATTCCAGGGCTTTTTGGCTCTTCACTGAAGTTACGGAAAGCAATCAAAGAAGCTGGTTCACGCTGAGAGCTTCCCACTCTCGTACCCCTAATCACAAATGCAAGTGAATTAGAACTTAGAAGAGTATCCCATCAGCATTAACCGTACGGAACTAGCAGGAAGACAAGTCTTTTGACCAGAGACCAGGACCTGATTTTGATTTTGCAGTATTAACGTAATCTAGATATTAATCATGACCAGAGCTAACTGAGACAAAAGTTAATCCGAAAACTGCAAGTAGATGCACAAAACATCAACTAGACCCCACCTCTGAATCCAGAAACTAAACAGAATCGTTTAGTAGTTAAGATCCTAAGTAATGAGGGTGAAAAACAAAAAAAAAGAGACTAACCCATAATACATAGAGTCACCGTAAAGAGTCTCCCTCACAACAGGTAAAGGAGCACGCACTTCATCTACTTCGTTCTGCATCCTTTCATTTCCTGTCTCAGCCGCCCTACAAATTGTAACACAAAACCATTAGCTTCATCAAACCAAAAATGGATAAAACTTTGCAGTAAAAAAATGAATATTATAACATTGATTCATACCCCCAAGAGTGTGCAGCCATGGGATCGTCGACCGTTGGCTGAGTGTGTGTACCACCAGATGGAAGAACACCAACTTCGCCTCCCACGTAGAAAAGCTGAATAGCTTCCTCAAGTTTCCAGCTTGTTGCCTTTCATACAACAAAATCATCCTAATGTTAAGTAGTTTTACACAAGTGTAGAGAAAGCAAAACAAACTATCAACAGAAGCGTGGTGAGTCACCAACCAAACAGAAATTAAGAATCTCATCACATAAACTCTCAATCACAATGCCAGATCGTAACACCACAGAGAATAAAACTCAATCTAATCTCCATTACAGAGATCTTATTACACAAAAAGGAACAATCTGTGTTCCAATCTAGGGTTTCAATCCCAAAAGTGTCAGTCTTTCGATATTATCTAAAGCCCTAATCTGAAATCAGAAACTCAATCAAGGGTAACCTCACTCAGACCAATCACATCAGTTGACTAGAAACAGACAAATCTACGAACCTCTAAGAACTGGCGAGCAGTTTCAGATGTCTGCCCGACAGCGATCTCAAGGAAAGAGGAGACTAATCTCTCCTGCTCACTCGAAGAGAGCATTCCCTCCATTGCTGCTCAACTCCGACAAACAAACAAACCCTGAAGAAGAAATTGAAAAAAAAACATCTAAATATGTGAGAAAAACCAAAAAAAAAGGCGAGATTTTTTCGAATGATCTGGAGAAAATAAGAAAAACCCATGAATCAAAATACCAAAGAATCGGACTTTTACCAGAAGATGAATCTGTAGAGTCGAATCCTGCCGGAGGAGAAGGAAAGAGATACACCGATGATGATATTTGTTCTCACTGCCAACAATATTTATTTACACGCATCTATATATATATCTCTCTCTATCTCGGACTTGTCACCTGAAAAGACGGTTTTAACCCTACAAGTCGAGAGTTATTTTTGACGGTAAGTTGAGGGTTGTTTGTGACATTTCCCAAACGCATACACGCATGTGAAATTGGCCCCATCATTAAATGTAACTATCAAGTTCATTTTAAGACATTGTCCCACATTATTAGTCTTTAATCATATCATTAACTTGTGGTATAACTAATACCTCCATTGCTATTTAAGTTTAAAATTTTCATACTCATTCCCTTTCACCAAGATGCATATTTAAAAAAAAAAAATTTCAAAAAGATACTTTTATATTTTTATCAATTATGATGATTAAATTATAAATTTCAAAAAACAAATTTATTAAATTTTTATTGGTTAAAATTATGAGAAAGAGATAATCACAAAGTTTTATGTAATTATAATTAAATACTCATCAAATATGTGAGAAAACTCGTTATTTTAAAATGAAAAAATACAAGTTATTTTGAAACAGAAAGAGTTCAAGCTAAGAAAAGTGAAATCTTTTAATCAGCTGCACAGCATATAAATCAAACCTTTTTTGTATATATATGCGTTTGGTAACAAATTTATAAACTTTTGCTTCATGTATCCAAAGAATATTATCACTACAAAGTAAAAAAGAATAAGGGGCCAATTTGCCTGAGAAAGTAAATAAAAGAACTGTGTTATCTTGTGTGTTCTCTGCTTTAAGAGTGTGCCAATGAACAAAAAGCCCTTATGCTGGTTTTGATCTCTCTCGTGGTGGAATCCGCAACCATGACTTCATTGACTCATACACTGCGAAGCCAATTGCAACCGATGGAACAATCTAACAACACAAAGACAAGTCAATGGAAGTAGATTGAGTTTTCTTGGTGTCATTCTCTTAAAACACTTGAAAATTGAAAACTTTATACCAGATTTTTACCTTAATGTAGTTGATACTTAAACCAGCAAACAACTGTCTCCAACCCTGAGTTCGAACAATCGTGTTAAGCCCATCAAATGTGTTCTTGTAACGTTTGTTGCTGCCATCACCCGTCATAGGCAGCAGATTCTCCACCTGTTGTCACACGAGAAACCATATAGATTTTGAAAAATTATTGCAAAGTTTGAATCTTGTTTCTAGTTTGATTATTATTATTTTTTTTTAACCTGCATTTGTCTCCTAACAACATCTAATGGGTAAGTCAAAGTCTGGCCAAATAAACCAGCTAAAGCACCACAAGGTAGATGCATTCGAACAGAGTTTTGATGCTCTTCAGGAACATGTCTTTTCAGTTCTTCGTATATGTAGAACTTAAGCCCCGCGTATGGAAGGATGCCGATCAGCGTTGGCCCTGCAAAACACACACAGGAAAGTCCAAACCTTTATTATCATCTTCAAATCCAAATTATAGAGTATATTGCAATGCACAACACACAAATAAAAAGTTTAAGAGTCATTTTGTTAAGCTAAATCAACAAAGTTTAGACTAATAAATTCCTTATAGAGTTGGTGTTGCCTTGATCCGAACGTTTAATAACTATTGATGAAGTGGGCTGCCTCTGTCAAGTGTCAACTTGAAATAGTACACTTTAAACATTAATGCAAGCAACTTTTGAGAGTGTTACCTATGCCTCGATATAACCCACGTGGTCCCCCTTCTTTATAAGCCATTGTAAGCACCTCTCTAATGCCTGAACATGCAGGTTGGCGGTAAAAGCCAATGGTACCACCTCGGAAACTCTGTCCTGTATCAGAAACCTTTATATACAAATAATAACAGCGATCAGCAGAGAAACTAAAAAGTCTATAGAAGATCGAGATAATAAAATTCAGGCACCTGGTAAGCTAGCTTAGTACGAGCTAAATCGAGGGGGTACGTGCACAAAACTGCAGTTCCACCTGCGGCTGAACCAGCCACAAGATCAACAACGGGACCAGAGCCTAAAGGAAGGTTGTTTTCCAAAATCCAGTCACGATAGACTTCATACGTCATGTAATGAAGAGCGGCGTAAGGGATAATCCTAATAACACTCGCTCCGTTTCCTCTGCAAGAGCTCAAGAGATTTAGCGCAAACATAAGAGTTATGAAACCACAAAGGAACTTACTTGTAGAATCCGAGAGGACCGTCGCATTGTAAGACCTTCTTTAGTGAGTGGGTCAAACCAAGGGACCTGAAGTCGTTGGTTCTAGTCTGTGGAGTTGATCATTAGATGGTGAAAACTTAAAAACATTTCATATGTAATCAGAGGCACTGAAACATTTTGATGAATAAAAAAAGGCCACCTCACCTGCAATAGAATTTTGATTCTTTCCAAGGGAGCAACAGCAGTTTTAGCAACTGCACCAGCAGCTCCACCTGCGATAAGGGTTTTGGCAAGAACAGGCAATGTATCCACAAGGCTCATCACGTCAGAGCCTTGTGAAGAAACCATCTCAAAGTTATCAACACACGAAGAATCTCTGCCTTATCCCATCTAAATCTAGGGTTTACGTTGGAGGCAGGTTTCTTCTCAAAACTCAAACTTGTGATGAAGCTGAGAGGTTTCAGAAACGAACACTGAAGCAGATTCTCCTCCTCCTCCTCTGTTACAGTAATATTCATCAACTGAGTGAGACACTCTGCGACGATCAACGAAGATCAAATCATTCCAATCGCATAAGAATAAAACCAATCTTCAGATCCAATTGAAAGATATCACGTAGTTATCGGAGAAGATTCAAACTTGGTCTCTGCTCTGCTCTGCTCTGTTTACTTTATTGGTCGCGCATTCTCTCATAGGCTTTCTTCAAGAAACAGAGATGCTTTTCCTTTTTTTACGAGAGGTCAAAGTATATTCCATGTGCGGGCACTGAAAACGACCTTGTCCTCAACGTGACACCATTTTATGTACACTAGTTGGCCCATACACATAAGGCCCGCCTTGTTTTTGACTTTATCCGAATATCTCATTGTCCGAAATAATCAAATTTGGTATTACAAGACTAATAAAATTTTATATCAACATAATTTAATATTTTTTTTAACTAAAATCAATTACATTTGCATGCATGTTACGCTAAATTTCAAACGTTTGTGTTAATTAACAAAACGTTATCTATACAAATTTTTGACCGACCAGAGAGAGCGATCGGCGAGATATCTTTTGTTGCGGCCTTTTTTTCGTGAAAAAAACTAGAAAGTTGATCAAGTCACTACTATTTGCTAGAGCCTCAAATGCCAGCCATGGAATCTCTCATCCCGACTCATGAGCAATGGCGGTTCTAACTTCTAATGTATGATTGGATCCTAGACAAAGCGTTTTAAGAAGACTGATGATCCTAGAATGTTGGAGTAAGTTGTGTTTGATAGATCGAGAGTATTAGGATTTAGGATGATGCTCATCATCATCAGCACGAACCTTAGAGAAAATCGCATCATAACTTGGTCTCGATCTCTCTATTCCGTACGCAAAACAGAAAAGTGAATTTTCTTCTTTCTTTTTTTGTTTAAAAAAAAAAAACTGATTATCTTTTCTTGTTAGGGAATATTGATCAAAAATGATATTTGAGATGTTGAGTGTTACAAGCCCTAAGAGGTTTCATCTACACAATCCAAAATTGGGTAAATTATAAACGAAAATAAGTAAGAAAATTGAGGAAGAAGGAAAAGAGAACATCATTAGTTAGCGATTATAAAGACCTCTAACCAGCAATTATTTAGTGCAATTAGTTTGAAAGGAATAATTGACTACCAAAAAATTCAAAGTCAAAATTTGAAGAACACTATATAAAATAATGATCAGAAGTTTTTAATTAGGAAAACAGTTCATAGCCATACTAACAAAATAAGCCTCAACACCGACGAATGGTAATTTTTATTTAGCAAATATAATTGGGATTGACGTAAAACTATTGTGTGGTTAATGAGACTTGCGATGCCCCTGAGCTGTCAATTTGTAGTGCTGTAAATAGCAATACAAGGTCAATTGCGTTAAAACAGAT
Organism: Brassica napus; assembly: GCF_020379485.1. Lineage (NCBI taxonomy): Eukaryota > Viridiplantae > Streptophyta > Magnoliopsida > Brassicales > Brassicaceae > Brassica > Brassica napus. Next base: position 5,791,559 of record NC_063439.1, on the reverse strand, counting down.
CATGTTGATATGTACTGTCGCTATTCATATGATTTCCCTTAATCTCTTTAAATCACATAGTCGAGTTTTGTGTTGTTAAAACTAACTATTACAGTGTATAATTCCACACCCATCACTATAAAATACAACATTTCCTGATCACTATACCCATGTTTATGATTGAGATCAAAATTTTATTCATCGATCAGTAATTCTGTTTGGATCGTTAATATGTGTACGGACGACGGTAGACAGAGATCAAGCATAAAAACATCATAATATTTGTATCCAAACGAAATTGTGTTTTAGTATTTTCAGGGGTTTCGATTAATAACTTTCTTGTTTTATTAACATCATGAATTAAACTTTGATGACACGTTAAAAAAATTACATGACATGTAGACTAAATTCTTTGTGTTATACATGATTTTGCTTTTCTTTTGATTATTTCTTACATTTCATTAGAACTTAACGTCAAAAAACTGTAGAAGGGATAAAAAGGAGATATCATGTGACATGAATACATGTCACGGTGGAAACCTAAGACCATTATAATTTCACACCATATGTGTGGCCACCACAAATGTATAGAACAGATGCGTAGTACATATATATGAATGTGTTTGTCTCGAACGTTCATTTTTAATTGTTTGTATGAAAAGGCCAATTCAATTATGTTCGTCTAGTAAGCTCCAAACTGTCTTCCCAAAATAGGAAGGCAAAGAAGAACAAGTTAAGAAGCAACCTCGTCACCACTTATGGTTATGGTATGGACAATTCCTCAAAACACTAGCCTATCAAAGATGCTCTCTCGCTACTTTTCCAAAGTCAAAAGTCAATTTTCAAAATTTTGCGTAACCATTTTAATATGTATATTGAACTATACTCCATAATCTAAACCTAATTCGGATACTTTACTCAGTTTCCTTTTGATTAAAATGTTAAAGTGATGCAAGAGTAGAAAATGAAGGGGAAATAATCAAATACTCCTGAATATACATGACTCTTCTCTTAAAAACAAACATCTTATAATCATAAAATTATAATTTAAGTTTAGAATGTTCAATATTTAAAACAAGCTATAACTCTTAATTAAAGTAAATTTACTAGAGTTTACCTAAAAATAATATTATAATTTCAAATTATTGAATCTAAGAAGAGAATATAATCATTTTAGTTTGTTTCACTATCAAGCAAAATAATAAAAACAATACGTAAAATAAAAGGCAACGTATTTGAAAAGGTCAGAAGGGCATATATACTACCACGCGTTCCCGCAGCTAAAAGGGACCGCACTTTGATTATTTCGCTAGTATATATCAGGGCTTATTTCGTCTCATTTCTATCACTCACATCAAATATATTCAGCTCATCAAATCACTTATCCATTAGCTCTTTACAAAATTTGTTTTAAGTGAGAAAACTTCTTGTTATAACACTACTATGGCGATCTTCAAGATTCTTGTGTTGCTATTATTAAGCTTCTCTTGTTTCTGTCAAGCACAGCTCTCTCCTACTTTCTACGACCAAAGTTGCCCAAACGCTCTATCAACCATCCGATCCTCAATCCGAACCGCCATCAGCCGTGAACGTAGAATGGCTGCTTCTCTCATCCGTCTCCATTTCCACGACTGCTTCGTTAACGTATGTATATTAACATATGATCGTCTAATGCATGTATACACACCATGTTAATAGACAGCTCTTAAATTTATGTTTGGTTTTGATTTTTTCTTTTGAAGGGTTGTGATGCATCGGTCATGCTCGTGGCAACTCCTACCATGGAGAGTGAGAGAGATGCAGTCCCGAACTTTCAATCAGCGAGAGGGTTTGAAGTTATCGACCAAGCCAAATCAGCTGTTGAGAGAGTGTGTCCTGGTGTCGTTTCTTGCGCTGATATCATTGCCGTTGCTGCTAGAGACGCTTCCGAATACGTAAGTACTTAGTAATATATGTACGCACGATCACAAACATATATGTTCACTAAACGTTGTGTTGTGCGTTGTTAATTTTGGGGAAACCACATGCACTTTTTTAACACTATATTATAACAGCTAAATGAAAAAGCCAACATAAAACAATTGCATTATAACACTTAATTCGATTTTTCATAGTTCTAACTAATTCTTAAGTATGTAAAATTTGGCATCATCAATAGGTCGGAGGTCCAAAGTATGCAGTAAAGGTTGGCCGGAGAGATTCCACCGCTGCGTTTAGAGCTATAGCAGACAGTGGCGATCTCCCCAGTTTCAGGGCAAGTCTCGACGAGCTCTCTGATCTCTTCCTTCGGAAAGGTCTCAACACTAGAGACCTTGTCGCTCTCTCAGGTCAGTCCCAATAAAAAAAACTTATTTGTTATCGATTTTTCTCCTAATGGCTTTGCTTTTGACACACGTGAACCCTATATATACAGGAGCTCATACATTAGGGCAAGCTCAATGCGTAACGTTCAAGGAAAGGCTGTACGACAACTCGAGTGACATCGACGCCGGTTTTTCGAGCACACGTAAGCGTCGCTGTCCGGTCAACGGTGGGGATACAAATCTAGCACCTCTTGATCAAGTGACACCAAACTCGTTCGACAATAACTATTACAGAAGCTTGATGCAGAAGAAAGGACTTTTGGCGAGTGATCAGGTTTTGTTCGGAGCCGGGGCTTCTACGGACAGTATTGTGTCGGAATATAGCAGAAACCCTTCTAGATTTGCGTCTGATTTTGGAGCTGCAATGATCAAGATGGGAGATATTCAGACACTCACCGGCTCAGCTGGACAAATCCGAAGGATATGCACTGCGGTTAATTAATACTTCTCTCCAGGAAAGTTTGATGACTTTGTAAAATTCATGTTATTATTTTTTACATTTACCCATTAAATTTGTTTCATTGTTGTAATTGTATGTAACTGATTTCTTCAATAATCCATTTGTCATCTGAATATTATTGGAATAAAAATTTATGTTTTTCATATATTACACGGTTCTAATCTTTAAAACTAACCAAACCGAATTTTTCCAAATCAATGTTCAGTTTTACTATGTTAATGTTATTAGTTACAAATTCTAGGAGCATTAGCTAGGCATCAGTAAAAAGTCTAAAACTCATATACTATTATCTAAAAAAGAATAATATAAATATTCTTATAATTTAATTAAATTTTAGTTTCAACAAAAAATCAATAATTGAGGATAAAAGCATGTTTGAGTAGAAAGTTGGACTGTTTAAGGTTAACTGTTTTCGACGAAAAAAAGGAGGACGGAGACCGGGACTTCTCTCTCTCATCTGTGAGATGAGATGAAGCTTTCTCCGGTGTTCTATCATTCCCGTTTTTTAGGTTTTGCTTCTGAGAAGCCGTTGTTCCTTATGCAGGTTTCGCTGGCACTGTTTTCGGTAGAAGAAAACTTCTCTGGCTCCGTTCTCGCCGGCTTATGATCCCGGGGGTGGAGACTTTCTCAGTCCTACGACGCCGACTATTTGCAAAATACCCGTTGTGTTTGTGTTCTAAATATCTTTTGTGATTAGTGGTGTGAAGGTCCTGGATGAGATCTCGAAATAGGTTTTGATGGACGTTCTCCGTGGAAAGGGCTCAGGCGCTGATGGTGGTGAGGTGATTCCAGGATTTGTGATGATGTATGGATCGTGTGGGTGTGGTGGTTCTACGATTGGATGATATCTCGAGGTTCTCGATGGATGCTCTCCGGTGAAAGGACCAAAGATGATGAATTTGAATGAGTTGGAGTTCATGGTTCCGACGGTTTCCGGTGTCTCGGTGAAACGACGTTCGGTTTCCCGGTGGTGACTCAAAGCGGTGAAGGAGCAACGGTCTTGTGACGCGTGTCCATCGCTTGCTAAAGCTTCAACACGTGTTTCGTCCTCTCAGCGCGCGGTGCGGCGCCTCTTTTGTTTTTAGGGTTTCGGTGTAATGGGTTTCCGGCTAATGGGCTGACGGCCTAGGTTTATGTTAAATTTGCCTATTCTGTTTCTTAAACTTTCTGTGTATATTTTAAATGTATGATTTTTTTTGTTGGGCTTAATCCCTTAATAATAACTATCAGATGGAAAAAAAAAAGCATGTTTGAGATTTTAATAATTTTCTTAAAATTTGTGCATTCACCTAAAACTAACTACATTAAAAAACAGAGGGAATATTCTCTAAAAAGAATAATATAAATATTCTTATAGTTTAGTTAAATTTTAGTTTCAACAAAAAAATTCAATAATTGAGAGATAAAGCATGTTTGAGATTTTAATTGGGAGATATCATTTGAGAATTCATGAGAGGTGTTGTAAACTTCAATTTTATTTCCAGCTAGCCTTGGCTTTTCCACGTGGAACAATGACAACAACTTAGCGTGTCGGTCACCACAACTTGTCCTCTTCGAAAGAATCACCGGCTACTTCAAGTTACTTTATAAATCTGCTCTTCTATTGCTTCCACGTCATTCTCGGTATATTTCCCCATCACGGTCGTTCTCAATCTTATTTCTAGAACACTATAAAAAAAACAGGAAAAAAACAAAAAAAACTAAACAAGGAAGGAAGGAGAAGGAGAAGGAGAAGGAGAGAGGAGAAGTGATTCGATTCTATTCGATTCTCTATTCATTGATCGAAGCTAAAACCATCAACGAATCCGACTACATTTGATTCCTATGAGATGAGAACCCGCGGCTTGTTTCTGATGCACTCTCTGTCGTCGTCTTCCTCGGCATCATCGCTTAACCTCAAGGAGGCTACGAATTGGTGGTGGGACGTGAACGAGTCTCCGGTCTGGCAAGACCGTATCTTCCACATCCTCGCTTTCCTATACGCTGTCGTTTCCGTCATTGCTGTGGTACGGAGATTATGAATCGAACTTTGCTGATAAAAATGTATAATTTTGATTTAAATGTTACATTCTTTTTATTTGTGTAGATTCAATTGGTAAGAATACAATTGAGAGTTCCAGAATACGGATGGACGACGCAGAAAGTCTTTCACTTTCTCAATTTCGTCGTGAACGGAGGTGTGTGTTAGCTGCAAAAACGTGATCTTGTTGTCTATCTTTTAATTTGTTGATTGTTTTGTACTCTTCTTCCTCTTTGTAGTTCGAGCTCTAGTGTTTGTCTTCAGGCGTGATGCACAGAACATGCAGCCAGAGGTTTGTTTGTTTGTCTTCATTGACTTTTTGTGATTATATATCAACCTCGTTGACGGTCTGATTTTGCGCTTGTAGATTCTACAACATATCTTGCTTGACATTCCAAGTCTTGCTTTTTTCACAACGTATGCGCTTCTTGTCCTCTTTTGGGCTGAGATTTACTACCAGGTAGAGTCTGATTTTTGGTGTATATGTTTTAATTAGTGCGTTGTTGTTTAATGTTTACTATGTCCCAACAGGCACGTGCTGTATCAACTGATGGACTGAGGCCAAGTTTCTTCACTATTAATGCCCTTGTCTATGTAGTTCAGGTGAAAATTAATACTATTAAACTTGTTGTTATATTGCCTCGCATCCTTTGTGTCTGATTGATATGGTTTTCAAGCTCTGATCTTTCGTGTGAATGCATTAATTTCAGATTGCACTTTGGTTGGTATTGTGGTGGAAGCCTGTTCACGTTACGGTTATCATTTCCAAGATGTTCTTTGCATGTAAATAGCTTGAAGTGTTATTCATCCTTGTAGATAGTTTTTTGTATTCGGTTACATCTCAATTCTTGTGAATATGTATATTGCAGGTGTGTCATTGTTCGCTGCCCTTGGATTTTTACTATATGGAGGAAGGTAATAATAAGTCGTTTGTCACTTGCAAATGCTACACTATGATGGTAGCTTCGTTTATATTCTTGTTACCTGCTGCCACAATTGAATTTGATGTTTGATATCATTTTTGTTGATGATAAACTATCTCCTCGCAGGCTTTTCCTAATGTTGCAACGGTTTCCAGTAGAATCCAAAGGGAGGCGGAAGAAGCTGCAAGAGGTGAAACGTGAATTTCAAACTAGAAAGTTGACAGATTAAGTTTCATATTTACTTTACCCAATTTATGTGTTGTTGTTTATGCGTATGACACAGGTTGGTTACGTGACAAGCATATGCTTTACGTGTTTCCTCATCAGATGTATCATGGTAAGCATATTAGTGATACTAGTGGTCAAATTTTGAAGCTACAGCTAACAAAGAGCTTTTTATTTCATCTTTTTTCATTAATGGTGTAGATGTGCTTTAATGCGTTCGACGATGCAGCGGATCTTGATGTCTTGGATCACCCCATCCTAAATTTCATATATTACCTGGTAAGCTATATACATAATGGATCATGGATGTAAAAATAGAAGTGTGAAACTTGTTTTGAAAATCTCTAACAGAAGTCGTGTTATCTGGTTTAATTACAGTTGGTGGAGATATTACCTTCTTCTCTGGTCCTCTTTATACTAAGAAAGCTTCCACCAAAACGCGGTATCACACAGTACCATCAGATTCAGTGAAACTGAGAGTGTATCCCATGGAGATGGATGCAAACAATTGAAACACCTGAGGTAATACAATAATAGAGAGAGAAACAATTCAAACAGCTGAAAATGGTGGAACGTTAATATCTTCTTTTTTTTTAAGCAGGAGTGTTAAGATCGTGTAGGTAAATCGTGGGGAGGATCTTGCTCCTCTTCATAGATATAATTGTACATGTAAAGGATTGAAGAATGATCAGTTGTGAGATATCTTCTTAAACTAATTGAATATGGTTTAACTAGTAGTTATAGTCTCTCTTGTTCTTATTAACTAATGGTCTCAGAATGATAAGAGTTCATACCTTGCAATGGTTTAATTGAGATTTCCAACTTTGTGTTTAAAATTCAATGATCATTGGTATTTATGGATCATTGCTGGCTATGCATTCAGTGTTTGCTTTTAAGAAAAAATTAAATGCAGTTCGTCGCTTTCGGCTGGTTGGTCATCTTGCTACCATTCTTTTCTTCTCTATTCGACTTTTGACATAATTGAAGCTTAGGTGAAATTTGCTTTGCTACAATTATGCCTTGGCTTGATTCTAATTCTGTAATTAGTTTGAAGTTTGTCTGTTTACAACGCTATTTATTTTACCTATTTTGTGGCAATTTAGAAGCATGTAGAACTTACGAAATTAGTGGTATATAACGGTTAAGTTGATAAATTTGAGATTGTAGGAAGAGTTAAGAATCATCTTACAAATTTATTATGATCTGTCGATTGATTAAAAAACAATAGTTCTAATTAAGCTTACAACAAAGTTCAAATGAAGACGCAACCAGTGGAAACCGTGAATTGTAGGGGATTATTTTGTTACGTACTGCTAAGATTAGTAAGCACACATGCAATCGAGACGTCTTCCTCTTTTTAACTCTCTTACTAAATTTTTTTGTCGTATAAGCACACGTCGTCGCCGGATCAGTAAAAAACAAAACTTACCGATCCAAGGACTCATAAGAAATAGCCTCCATCGCGTTTCTCAAGAAAATGACGGTGTGATATAGGACAAAGACAAAAACTATCTAGTTAAGACAAGAGAAGCACCACGTCATGTGGAGCCAACCGAGTTGGCTTTTTCTTCCTTTTTTTTGTGAATCTTACGTTAAAGTGACGTGGTTGTTCAGCAATCTTTTTACGGCTCACCTTCGAGATTTTAAACAAGAGAAAATAAATATCAGAAGATTCGTTACATTTTAGGCCCTTCATCATTTTATAAAAGGAACTTTATGTTTTAACATCTAGTTATTGCTATGTTTTATTATGATTTGGTTTAATAACCTTTAGATTTTTTATGGACCAGTTAGTTTTGTTACCACCTTTTTACAAAACATAGGTTTATTGTATACTTCAAAACAAAAGTAGTTTGTCAACTTTTAAAAGCCGAGAATAAAGCAAATTTCAAAGTAGTTAAAAAGCAAAAATGTAAAATAAAAAGTTGGTTAATTAATATTTAATCACTAAGATCTGACAAATGTACAAAGAAATAAATTAAAACACGCACTTAACCACGCACCAAGTCATTGTCTTAACTCATCTCCACTTTTAGTACAGCTGTTTCTTTTGTCTGTTTTGTCTGCATGAACACTAAACCTAAAAAAGAGGGAGATTTTGAACTTATTGCCATCGAAGGACTCTTTCCGAGTCCTGATTCTGAAAACATGGCGAAGGGCTCACTTCCTCCTTTATTCACACTTCAGGACTCACTTCCTCTCCTATATAAACCATCACACTTCCTTTCGCCGTCTTCACCACCAAACCCTAGCTTCGTCTCCCATCCTCATCCTTTACCTTTGGTTTATTCATCTGAATCTCCATGACGATTCTCATCGACCACTCTGATCACAATGGTTCGTGAATCTCTTTACCTCTCTAGTCTTGAAATGATCTGCTAATAATATTGTGCAATGAATATTTTGGATTAAATTTCAGCTTATATTCTTTTGTGGGTTTGCTTGGATTATGTTTTTAGAATTTGATGATTGAATTTGAGTTTACGAAGATGCAGGTAATGATAATGTAGAGAAGAATGTAACAGAGGAAGAAACAGAGTTGGTGTTAGATGATGGAGGTTTTGTGGCTCCTCACACCAACTCTTTTGGTCACACCTTCAGGTAAATTTCTCTCTTTGAATATTTTTCATATTTTTATTATTACCTAGGTCCATATACTGCAAGATCGAAACTTCTTGTTGTCATATAAAAAAAAGGGATTATGATGCTCAAAGTGAGAGGAGGAGAAGTGTGGAGGAGTTTTACAAAACAAATCATATTGGCCAAACCGTTGACTTCGTTAGGAGGATGAGAGAGGAATACGGAAAGCTAAACCGAACCGAGATGAGTATTTGGGAATGCTGTGAGCTTCTTAACGAGTTTATCGATGAGAGTGATCCTGACTTGGACGAGCCTCAGATCGAACATTTGCTTCAGACAGCTGAAGCCATCAGAAAAGATTACCCTGATGAAGACTGGCTCCATTTGACCGGTCTTATCCATGGTAACTTCTATTGATAGCATATTAAATATATTTTTTAATTACCGGCCGTTTTGTAATGATTTTGTTTTTGGTGTGTGTATGTGAATCAGATCTTGGAAAAGTTCTTCTCCACTCTTCATTTGGTGAGCTTCCTCAATGGGCTGTTGTTGGTGATACATATCCAGTGGGATGTGCTTTTGATGAGTCTATTGTTCACCACAAGGTATATATATAAGAGATCCCCTTAATACACTTTGAAAAACTAAAAACATTTTAAAAACTGATTCCATGTTTCTTGATGCAGTACTTCAAGGAGAATCCAGACTTCAACAGCCCGAGTTACAACACCAAGTACGGGATATACAACGAAGGCTGTGGGCTTGACAACGTGTTCATGTCTTGGGGGCATGATGATTACATGTACCTGGTATAAGCAAACTACAGTCTCAACACTTGTTTACGTTTGCATATAAGAATCTTTGTTTGATGCAGTCGCTCTGTTTCACAGGTTGCCAAGAAGAACAAGACTACATTACCATCGGCTGGCCTTTTCATTATCAGATACCACTCGTTCTACGGTATATGGAATTTACTAGTGTCTGATATGTTCAAATCCACCGATAAATAAACGAGTCAAGATTATCTTATTCATGTTTGTGTGTTGATAGCGCTTCACAAGTCAGAAGCATACAAGCATTTGATGAACGACGAGGACAGAGAGAACATGAAGTGGCTGAAAGTGTTTAATAAGTTTGATCTCTACAGCAAAAGCAAAGTCCGTATTAAAGTTGAGGAAGTGAAACCATACTATCTCTCCCTTATCAACAAGGTATGTATATTTCATATTTACAATTTTGAAGCAAACCTGCGGGTTAGTAATAATCGGTGTTTATTGTTGGCAGTACTTTCCGGCAAAGTTAAAATGGTGAAACTCAGTCACAAGTAGGAGGAGGAGGCTTTCTAATAAAGTTGGATGTGATGAGAATGTGACTCAAATATGTGTAAACTTAAAAGGCAGAAAATGTGCCTTGATGAATAAATCAGAGTGTTGTTTCATTTTTGCTAATATTATTTCCCAGTGGTACATTTCGGTTGAAAGTCTAAAAAGTATTTGTCACTCATTATAACAGTTCTAACTATGCTAATATAATTAGACCTTAAGACTTGTAATATCAGAGAACTAAAAGCAGAGGTCATCACTCATCAAAACCTTAACTCCCCCTCTAAAAGAAATATGATAATTACTCGCCTACCAAGTAAAGGACCATGAGATGGTTCTTACTCTTGACTCTGATTTGAAATCTCTTAGTCAACGTTTATATATTCAGTAATTTTTTTTGTTTAAAATTTTAATTATATTACTAACTTACACTACAGCAGAGGTCATCAAAACCTTAACCCCAACTTCAAAGAAAATAAAATTATGATAATTATTCCCCTACCAAGTGAAGGATCATGAGATGGTTCTTACTCTTGACTCTGATTTCAGGTTGGAAATCTCTTAGTCAATGTATATATCCATTAATTTTGTTGTGTTTAAAATTAAATTATATTACTAACTTATACTAAAGCAGAGGTAATCAAAACCTTAACCCCAACCTCAAAGAAAATAAAATTATGATAATTATTCCCCTACGAAGTGAATGACCATGAGATGGTTCTTACTCTTGACTCTGATTTCAGGTTGGAAACCTCTTTTAGTCAATGTTCATATGTCCATTAATTTTTTTGTTTATTTTTTTTAATTATATTACTAACTTTTTTTTTTTTTGAACACCTATGTTACTAACTTATACTCCATAAAAAATACTACTAATATTAAACTGTTGACTTAAAAATTTAAAATAAAGGAAAAATAGGAAATGACAGTAATAAAATATTGGAATTTAGAACTAGTCAGCTAGACTAAAAAAACAAAGAGACAAACAGTAGTATAATTAAATTTAATATAGAGATTAAATATACATGTTGAATTGTTGAGTAAAAAAAAAAAACAAAAAAGAGTCGCCGCTGTTAATCTGATACATACAACATAGCGCTCCCCCGAATAGTCTTTCCTTTTTCGTTTCTAGGGTTCTCTCTCCTCTCTTCTCTCTCTCACAATATATAATCTCTCTTTCTCTCTCTCTCCGAATCCAAAATACAGAGCTTGGCTGAAAGAGAGGGAAAAATAAAATAAAAAACCGATCTTTGGCTGCTCTTTTTTTTTTGTTGGTTTCTCTCCGTACATTCTCACCGCCGGTGTTTTGCGAGCAGATGGAGGGACGCGCGGCTGAAGATGTGTTTAAGGACTTTAGGGGAAGAAGAGCTGGTCTCATCAAAGCTCTCACTACTGGTTAATACTTCCCTTCTCTCTCTCTCATCTCTCGAATCTTTGTTTCCTGTCTTCGAATCTAAAGCTTGTTTCTTTCTCAAGCCTTGTAACCGTTTGTTCTTCATTCTTAAAGCATAAAGTTAACACCTTTCGTGTTTTATTTTGCTGGGATTTTGACTGATTCATGATTTTTTTCTTTTCTGTGGGTGCAGATGTACGCAAGTTTTACGATAAGTGTGACCCTGGTGAGTTTTATCCTCCCGCATTGATTCTTCTCTGCTTTATTTCACAAAGTTTTTATCTTTCAAGTAGTTTGAGGTTATGGATTAGTTTGTGATGATGAACTCTTGTTTCTTTGTTTTTTTTTATGTACAGTTGTTGTCAGTGTCCTAATGTTGTAGATCTTTCATTATCTTCCTCTTCGGAGTAGTTTGAGTTTGTCTCCTTTTCTAAGGGTAATTCTGTTTTTTTTTTTTAATGTGTGCAGCCAATGAAAACTTGTGTCTCTACGGACTTCCAAATGGGTCGTGGGAGCTTAATCTTCCTGTCGACGAGGTCCCTCCTGAGCTTCCTGAACCAGCTCTTGGCATCAACTTCTCAAGGGACGGTATGCCAGAGGAAAACTGGGTCTCTTTGATTGCTGTTCACTCTGACTCTTGGCTCATCGCTGTTGCCTTCTACTTTGGTGCTCGTTTCTCTTTTGATAAAAACGAGAGGTATAATAGCTTCCTTTCTCTGCTCTGTGTTCTATGTTCTTGAGTACACATGTTTGGTAACGCCACATGTTTGTAACTGGTGGTATTATATAATTAAATTTTGTTTCAGGATGAGGCTGTTCAAGATGATAAATGATCTCCCAACCATTTTCGAGGTTGTAACTGGCAACGCAAAGCAATCCAAGGATCAGTCTGGTAACAGTGGCAGAAGCAAGTCTGGTGGTGTCAAGGTATAATAGAAGCCTCCTGTTTAATTCTCAGTCTATTTATCTATCTCTCTTTGTTAACGTTCTCTCCTCATGCAGGCTCGCCAATCTGAATCTCAGACTAAGGCTGCAAAGAGATCCCCCCCACCACCATCAAGAGAAGAAAGTGAGAGCGGAGATGATGATGGGGAGGAAGGCGAGGGGCAAGGTGAGTTTTGTGGGGTCTGTGGAGAGAGCGATGATGGAGAAGAGGAGTTCTGGATATGGTGTGATACTTGTGAGAAATGGTTCCATGGAAAATGCGTCAAGATCACACCTGCAAGGGCTGAGCACATCAAACATTACAAATGCCCTTCTTGCTGCGGTTCCAACAAGAAACACAGAGCTTGAAACAGTTGCATTTGATTGTGTAGTCTGAATGTGATTGAAACTACAGTTAGTAATGTCTCTTTTTTTTTTCTTGTTGATCTTTACTGTTATTATCAAAATGCTGTGACTAATTTTGTCTTGTGATTCTTATAAAAATTATGTCTTTAAAGGAGTCTATAGTCAATTAGCTATTACTATTTCTCTTCTTGGTATGAGACTTCAATTTTGGCTCTTTATGCCTGTCTAAAATGGTTGATGTGATTAGCTTTTATACGTTTACATTCTCAAAGGCGTCTTTGTTTCACTAGTGTTACAAATATTCGAGTTAACTGTGTAACCTTCAGCTGGCTCAGCCTCAGTGTCATCAAGAGATACAGAGGAGAGAGGAGGTACAAGTCGAAGGCTGTTGCAGATAAACAACAACACAGGAAAGAGCAGGTGCCTGGAGCGGAGTGTTACAAATGGCACGGCCTCGATGTTATCAACAATGTAACATATTGAACGCATTTACACCCACCAAAAAAAAAAGAAAATATATATATATATATTGAACGCATGAACAACGCATGTAATGTTACTGTAGTAGAGATAGAGAGAAAAAAAGCAATACTTTCTGGTCAAATTATATAATTAATCAAAATATACACCACTTTTGCCCATTAAAGAGACAACGACTAGTCTTCGTACACTATTACCAACAAACTCTGCATCTTCTTCCTCTTTTACTTTTCACCATTTTACCACACAAATAAAAAGGTCAAAAAAAAAGGAGACATTGGACCTCCAAGTTCCCTCAACACCAACACGCTCTTTCCTCCTCCTCCGACTCCAACTTCACCGCCGCCGTCTCAATGGAACCCGTCCAGCGTCAGCGTCCACGTGGCAGACCCCAAGGTTCGAAAAACAAACCGAAACCACCGGTCTTCCTCACCGTGGAGCCTCCCATGAGTCCTTACATCCTCCAAGTCCCCTCCGGAAACGACGTCGTCGCCTCCATCAACCGCTTCTGCCGCGAAAGATCCATCGGCCTCTGCCTCCTCAGCGGCTCCGGCTCCGTTGCTGACGTCACGCTGCGCCAGCCTCCCCCTGCACCTCCCGGCTCCACCATCACTTTCCACGGCAAGTTCGATCTCCTCTCCGTCTCCGCCGCTTTCCTCCCTCCTCCCGTCTCCAGCTCCTTCACCGTCTCGCTCGCCGGACCTCAGGGGCAGATCATCGGCGGATTCGTCTCCGGTCCGCTCATCTCCGCCGGACCGGTCTACGTCGTCGCCGCGAGTTTGAACAACCCTTCGTATTACCGGTTACCCGCGGAGGTGAAGCAAGAAAACTCCTCGGCTTCGGCGGAGGCAGAGGAAGGGAAGGGACAGTCGCCGCCGGTCTCTGGAGGAGGTGGAGAGTCTTGCCACATTGAGGGCTCTGATGTTGTCTGGACCCCCGCCGCCGGCATACTAACCAAACCTTCCCTTTAGAGTTTCTGCTATTAATCATCAAGAATCAATTTGTTTGCTTTTAATCTTTGTTCTTCATGCTCTCTGTCACTCTTTAAGTTCGACATGAGTTTATATGATTCGCATTGTCTTCTAGAGATAATTAGAATGTTTGTCCCCTAATGATTGGTTGGTTTATTTAAAACATTTCTTTAATCTTATCGCATTGTTTATTTTATTGGATGTCTGGTAGTTTGGCTGTATAGTTATATGGTTTTATATTGACTTCTCCAGCAGAAGATATCCTTTGGGCAATGGTTAAGTGGTCTCATTATTACATGACAACATCTCTCGCAGATTAAACTAGTGGCCCAAAAGGTCTCATTAATTACTACTTGGAACATATCATATCTATACTATACTAAAAGGGAGATATACTCCATTCTAAAGCTGTCCACGTCGGATAAATTAATTAGCCAATGAGAGAGAAGTTTTTTAACACGTCATTATCAACTACGCTGGGCTTCTTCCCATGGCCCAAAACGAATCCACTTGAGTAATCTATTGTCTGGCGATTTCTATCGATTTCTCCGTACTTCGTCTTCTCCGCTTCGACTTCTTGCAACCTCAATTACCGCGATCCCACTTCTTATCAATCAATAGGTTTTACCGTTTCAATCACTCATTCAGTTCTTATATCTCTTCCAAGACGTTGTATCTCTATCTATAAAAAGGTGAGGATTCATCCCTTCAGAATCATCCTTTTGAACGCCTCTCTGTTTCTACCATTGTAGTAGGTGGATCTTCAGCCATTCCGTTTAGTTTGATATGTACGATCGAGCTAGCATCAACAATCGGAGCCATAACTACCCTAGATTGTATCACCGGAACCGTTCTCATCCCCTCCTTGGATCCACAAGTGTCATCCATCTTCCGTTGGGTCTGGCGATTGCTCCGGGAATGAAGCAAACGAATGAGACGGCGGAAAGAATAAGCTGAGGAAAAACTCAGGCTTTTGGAGAAGGATAGAGGACAAACAGCGACTGAAAGGATTTCGGATACGAGAATTAAGATGTGTACGATAACGGCGAAGACGGTGGGATGTGAAAGCCGTAGGAGATTTGTTGGATAGAGAGTGTGTGAGGCCTGATGTGATATTAGCTGAGGGAGAAGAAGACAGTGATGATGAGGATGATGATACTGTGTTATTGCAATGGGATAAGAACGAGGACGTTTGATATCAGCCGAAGTGATCAGCATTTTCTATAAACTATGAAAATAATTTTTTATTTGTGATCACATGAAATCCAGCGATTAACTCTGTTGCTTCTTAAAAAGATTAATAAGACTAACTCTGTTGCTTCTTAAAAGTCTAGCAATTTTGCTGTTTGGAGATTTTGCTCACAGGACATCGTTGCCGATGTAGAAAGTGGAGGAATTGTGGCGGAGGAAGAGCTTCAGCTATTGAACAAGCCTAATCATGTATCAACACCAGAGGAGGCCGAAAATCAGTGTGGGAAAGCAGGCTGTGGCCAGGTCCTGCATGAGCCCTTTCTGAAGTTCTTAAAGCATGAAGAAGAAGATGAATCAGAGATTTCCCAGGACATGGAGAGACTCGCCCTGGAGTATTACGATCCCAAACCAGGTGAATTTGTGGTTGGTGTTGTGACCTGTGGTTTCTGGTAACGAGAACAAACTTGATGTGAGTATAGTTGCGGATATGTTGGGGACCATAATGACGAATGAGAAAGTTCCATTGTAAGACAAAAAATTTGATTATTTGCTTTGTGATTTAAAGTACGTTGCTGAAGAATTCTTGGTTCATGGTAAAATAGGGATTGTTAAGGATGATGATGAAGATGGTGTTTAAGTTGTGTAGTTTGCAACGCAAGGCATGCATGTGGTGGAGATAGGACGTTGAGTGGAAGGTCTTTGCTTTCTTCTAGACGTTACTTTAGAAGAATAGCTTGGCACCAAGTGAGGTAGGTCTCTTTTTGTTCCTTGATTTCAAGAACTGTTACTGGTTGATGTATCAAGAAGATTCTAATGAAAAGTAGGTTTTTATGTGGTAGACCAAACAGCTTAATGAGCCCACTGATGTTAAGATAACTGAGTGGAATATCTCTCACCAGAATTGAGGTCGGCTTCACATGTTTGCTTAGAGTTCATGCCGTTTACTGGATTTAATAGTTAGTTTTTTTGTTTAATCTCAGGGCTTGAGAGGTTCTATATAGTTGAAGAAAAAAGTAAAGCAAGAGCTCTTTTTTTGCTGACTTGCAGTAAGCTTTTTGGTTTCACTGTTTCTAGGATGGAAGCATGATAAGGCAAAACGTCATTCGATTGAAGAGTTTCAGAGATAACAAGGAATTGTTTTCAAGATTGACGAACTCGAGATACAAGCCGAACATAGCGAGCTTTTGCAAGGATGTGTTGAAAACTGGGTAGTAGTAAGCTATGACAAGACAAATCATTAAAAATATGGATGGTAAATGATGATGGAAAGACAGATGGAAATGAGGGAAGTTGATGATTGTGTGTGATATCAGTAGATAAATACAAAAGAAACACGTACGTGTTATCCACGTTAAATAGCTGAGTGTATCTTGGGTCTTTTTTGTATTTAATTCAGCTTGAGTTATATATGTGTTTGTTTTAAGACTTTTAGTGCAAGTTTTTTTTTCTTCTCTGTTATTGTTGTAAACTTGTGATGTGATCATCTTTGATAAATAAGTTGGTACAACGTGGGTTTGAGACTTCTTTTGAATGTGGTGTAATATGTTAGAAAATGAATATTAGTTTGAAACTTTGATCAATGAGTACAATTATTTCTAATAGGTGAAGTAAAAACGGACAGGTCAGCCAATTATTTAAACAATTGTAAAATCTTCCATAACTTTTGTTTAATTAACATCTAAACCAAATACTTTAATACAATTTTATGAATATATTCCATAATTTAATGGTACATTTTGAACAAAAAATATATTTTTGTCAATGGAATATAAAATAATGATAATTTCTAAAATCATGAACAAAATTCACAAATTATAAAAATAAACTTACTTTTATTAACAATTAAACCAAATATTTTAAACAATTACATCATATATATTTCATAAATATGTTTTTAACCATGAGTACATTTTGAACCAAAACTATTTGTCAATTTTAAAATCATAAATTAAAATTTCAAGAAATTTTCTAACGATAGAAAAAAAAAACAATGGTAGAGTATAAGGTAACTTGAATCCCTAAACGGAGCTAAGGAGGCTGAAAAAGATGTTTGAAACATGAAAGAAGAATCAAGGAAGGAGACAAAGGGAAACAAAAATGATATTTGATTATTGAGCAAAGTGAATAAACTTTTGGAGAGGGTGTAGCTTAAGTGGTGGGGGAGGTTAAGGAGTACCAGATATTGATGGTCTGTTTCTGTTCTTGAGACGCACGTCTCTTTTTAACATGTTTGGTGTTAATAAGGTTTTGGTTCTGGTTTACAAATAAGTCATATTTCTCATGTCCATCTAAATCTACTGGCAAATTCTGTTAATATTTTATATTAAACATGTATTTTAATATCGATTTGTCAAAGGTTCAAAAGTCATGTGGACAGACCAGTGTTGCGTACTGTTCTTTTTTTTCATTATTTAGAAAAAAGGTCATGGATCCTGAAATCAGAAAGCATAACGTCAAGACTTTTCAAACATCATATTTAGAAATTCAATTTCATATTGTTTTTTAGAAAAAAAACTTTAGAATATAAGCTTACATAAATTTATAGAATTAAACATTTATAACACTGCATGCAATGTTCTTAACATAAATTTTTTGACATACAAATAAAATAATAGACAAACAAAATAAATGAATATATAAATATAGATTTGTAATAAATAAATATCAACACTTTTTTTTTTGAATTGTTATGATTTGTCAGTTACCAAAATTGCAAAACCTTCCAAATTCAATTCAAAATAACTATTTTCAAAATTTTCTCAAATAAAATGATCTGTGTTCGTATATTATATTTTTTACCTTTAACACATAGTCTCTTTGTTTAATATTAGATGATATTTTACATCGGTGAACATATATTAAAAAAACTACTATTTTTGAAAGTAATATTAAAATATAATTTAGATATAGTTTCACCAATTAAAAATATAAATAATAAAAATATAATTAGTTACACCATTTTTAGTAATGTAAAGTTATTTAGATACTTGAAAACATCGTCTGATGTTAAATAACAAAAACATATATAAAAACATCATGATTAGTAAATCACCTGAAACGGAGGGAACAGTAAAGATGTGTCAAAATAATTTTTAACTCAACTGAAAATGATTTATAGCCATTGTGTTAGAAGTCTCCATTATGAGTGGCTGATGAGATATATTTCAAACCTTACGGTATTCAAGAAAAAGGAAAATGAAGCAGTCGTAAGTACTTACAAAAGTCAACCCAAAACAATCGCATGTTTTTAATTTTTAAAATAGTTAAATTGTAAATATTATTTGTTCGTAACAAAACATATATAAAGGATGTGATTGGTTAATCAATAGAGTAAAACGGTGGAAAAGAAAAGTGAAAGTAGGATGAAACAAAACAATACAGTTGGCGTTAACTTTTCCATTTCATCCAAGGTGAGAACAATTTTACTCTACTTTATTCTTATTTTTAGAGTATGGAAGAATGAGAGTAAATCAGCTGAAACTGAAAATATTTTTCACATTTTTCACTTTACTCTAATTATACCATACAGTCAGACTCAAAATCTCATAATAATAAGTTTAAAATTTACAGAAAATTATTCATACATAAACAACTAATTTGGTTAGTTGTACAAAAAAACCTTCTAAATGCCTAATAATGATTAAATCTACCTTCTTCTTTAATATTTTAACATTAATCTAAGATAGCTAATAGTACTACTAATTTTTGTGAACATTATTTATAAAAAAACTAAATTGAGGTTTCTGTTTATGCGTCTATGAAAAAACTTAAAACTGAAAACTACAAAGGGATAGTCAGAAAGAATGAATTGTTAGGAAATATTTACATGCATTATAATTTTAAATATATTTTCTAAATATATTTTTTCATTTTATTATACACCTATTTCATTTTAAATCATTAAGAGTATAACTATCTTACACTGTCAAGTAATTAAATTTTATTTAGAATTAGCATGAACGAAACACTCTAATAACATGATCTTGCTGGATTCTCAACCCAATTTTAATTTTTATGTTAAAAAAAAACAACAATTTCACTTAAAAAAAATAAAAAAAACAACAATTTCATCTAAAACAGTTTTTGCATTTCCACTATCATAGGGGACGAAGAAGTGAAAGTTTTAGATAATTATAAAGCATACAGATTTAAATACAAAAATATTAAATTATTATGTACGGTATTTTAAATTATTGAAAAATAGATATATTGTTTGCTTTAATACCAACAACACGATTATACTTCAACAGTTCCAATTACATTAAAGATAAATTGCTTATAATACCACAAATTAGATATAACTTTCCACAAATGCATTTAATCAAAACTATCCTAACATTTGAATTTAAGATTTAATTGGGGTTTATTATTTAAAGGATGGAACTGGGTAAAAGTCCATAAATAATTCTTACATATTTAAAAATGATTATGAGGGTTAGTTTAGTTTTTTATTACAAATTTAAAGTATTTATGGAAAATTATTCTTTAAAGATATTTGAAAATAGTATCAATTCAATAGTAAAATTAGAATTTCCCCTTAACATTATTAGAAGAACCAGGAAAAATATGCAAAACTAAATTAATGTACGAAACACAGTGATCACCATGTTAAAGAAATCACAATTAAAAATATCCCAAACTACTTTATTATTATGTTAGAGATACTAGAGTATTTCTGATCAAATATTATGTAAAACTATTTTCAAATATAATATAAATTAAAATGGTGAAAATTATTGTATCTAATCCGCGCGTAGCGCGGAGAAAAGATCTAGTATCTTTAAGAAGGGGTTACAGCATTTGCATTCTCAAAATATAAGCCATATATTATGCTAACGGTAACGTTAAAACCAACTTGATCGGGGCTCAGGCCTCAGACTTAACACTGGTGTCTTGACAAGCTTGCAGCGGCTTAAGACTATAAAATATTCGAATGATTAAGAAACCCATAGGTAAATCGCTTTGCTTGAATGGATAGGATGATTATGTGTGGATAAGCAAAGATATTAGTTTTTTTTTTAAAGCTAGTGTGAACTTCATGTGTCAAAAGGTCTTTCTTTATTATTTCTCTTACTTACATAGTTACATGTGAAAAGTCACTCTCTTCGTTTAGTCATCTCACTTACTCACTGGTTCTTTTGCCTTTATAATCACTTTAACTTCATCAAACTTGTAGAGTTAGCTCCATAATAAACCTTAAAACTTGTTTTTCCAATGGATCCAAGACTTCAACAAGCAGCTGAATCTGGAAGCATCGATGAGCTGTATGATCTTATTGATGAGAATCCATACATACTTGAGAACATTGATGCAGTACCATTGTGACCACTCCCCTCCACGTAGCTGCAGCTTCTGGGAACTTACCATTTGCCAAGGAGATGCTGAATTTCAAGCCCTCTTTTGCCAGAAAGCTCAACACAAAAGGGTATTAGTCCGTTGCAACTCGCTGTCAACATGGATCAAGATGACTTTGTTTGCAGGATGATCTGGCTTGACGGCGGTCTTGCCCGCGTTAAAGGGAGAAACAGCATCACGCCGTTTCATTTACTAGCGCTAAAAGGAAACGCAGACCTTGTGGCAAGGAGCCTTCGTAAATCCCCTGAGTGTATCCAAGATGAGAGCGTAGATCGCCAGAATGCTCTGCATCTTGCTGTGATGCATGATAGGTTTGACGTTCTCCAAGTCCTCACAGGATGGATCCAGAGAATGAGCCAAAGAGACGCTGACTCCATTGAGAGTCGTGTTTTGAATAATGTGGATATTGACTACAACATGATCGCCAGGCATGTTTTTCTTTTCTTTTTCTATATTTAAAACCAAAGTTCTAAAATTTGGTATAGACGGTCTTGCCAGAAACGATTTTCTTAAAACCAATTCATACAATTCAAATTGATTGAAACTGTTCTAAATTGGTTAAATCGATCTAGGTTAGTTTCTGCTTTTAAATTAATCAATAATGTTATTATAAATCTATAAATTTGTCTTATTTCTTTTGTTTTGTACATCTAATTATAATAATTCATCACAATAATTTTATAATTAAACTTAAAAACTAATATATGTCATAGTCTGTTGTAAAAGCGACACACATGTTGTATCAAACTTTCCAAAACCAGCTCAATTTGGGATCAGGTGCTACCGTCTGATGCCTCCGCCATTGCCTTAGGAAAACTTCCATCAAAACATATAGAGGAAAAAGCAGGTACAAGGCAAAGCACGCGGTAAGAAACACTAAAGGCTGCGGTGAAATTACAGCCATTGCTAATGCGTAAGAAACACACAGAGACGCTCCTATATAGAAAAACCACAGTGTCAACAAACCTCTAGCTGGTAAGAGAGAATAGGTGTAGAATAAAGCGCAGCAGAAGCCTATGGTATTGGAAAGCCACAGCACGATGAAGAATGTCTGTTTCATCACCGCATGACCCTCTGATTGGGTTACACCTCCTGGAGGCTGGAGGGAGGTCTGGTAAGTGGCTGTGATTAGCAAAGTGCATATAATTAAGAAGACTCCACGAGCTTCGTCTGATGTGTCCGAACTTATGCGTCTTGTATGCGTGGAGCAGTAAGCCCAAAACGTGATTGGTAATTTGAAGAAGTCGTACGTTTTTTTCATCAGTTTTGGCAGAGAAGCTGCTTCCATGCACCCGGTTTTTAGAGCAGCTTGTTCTAATTCTCCACCTTCATCAATTTGTCCATGTGTTCTTAAGATATCAAGGAATGTTAAACCATCACCATTTACTTCGTTCCGTTGAACCATTCGACATTCTAGTAAAAGTTTCATCATCTGCATAAAATGACTAATCAGTTTAGGGGCCGGACATCATTACTTGGTATTCGTACTTGATCCATACTCGCCTTAAAAAGTCAAGTACTGCCGTTGTCAAGACAAATAATAATTACTCCTTTATTTGCTAATTGTTATATGCTCTATTAAATACTTGTTACTTCCTAATAATACTTATCTTATTTTTTTATTTTTATTTAAGGTAAGGCACAAATATTCATTACTCATCTTATACTTGTTACTTGTTTCGTATCTGTCTTAATTTTGCAAGTATCAAATAATTGGACGGAGCAAAGAACCCGCAAGGAATTCATTTTTGATCAAATACTCAGAGATAGCAAGTATTCGTTTATAACAAGTAAATCTTATATATTAAAACAGAAGTCACAACCTTGATTCATGTGTGATTTTTTTAAAAATAGACCTAATGGACCTATTCATAGAAATTCATACTATATTTTAATTCAGACTAATAATAAATATAATTTTTAAAATACTTTAATCATAGTATCTTTTGATATCTTTTCATTTTAAATATAAATATATTTATTTTAAAATTCTAACAAATCTGTTTAAAAAGATTTTTACAAGATCTTCATTTTCGAAATTATATTTAAATATTTTCACTAATTTCGAAATTAGTTTAAAATATTATTATACATTAATATATTTAATTATATAAAATGAAAAATAAAAAAATCTATAACATTTTAGTTATTATATAATCATAATCAATCATATTAAATTAAAATTATTATATTGAGCTAAATATAATAAAATTGTATTAAATTTACATATTTATATATTTTATTTTCGTAATTATAAAATATTTATGTTCAAAAATAAAATCTAATATGTTGGTAAGATGGGTTAACATTATCAAACTATATAATACATGTATTTTTAAAGTTAATAATATAAAATCTTTGCAACTACTTTAATCATAATATATTTTCATTTTAAATATAATATATATTTATATATTATATTTTAAAAATTCTAATAAATCTGTGTAATATTTAAACAATAACTTAATGTATTTTAAGTTATCGTTTAGAAATAAAAATAAATAAATTATAGTCATGATCACGTTAAAATATAATTATTATACTAAAATAAATATGATAAAATTATATTCAATTGATAAATTTATAAATTTTATTTTCATAAATATAAACTATTTATTTAAAATATAATATGATGATAGAACGGCTGAAAATTAACAAACTATATAATACATGTCTAAAAATTAACATATCTTACACTTTTATATATACAATAATAAATTATCTAAAATGAATAAGCATAAAAATATTGGTAAAAAGAAATCCAGTTTTGAAATACGGGTCAGAATTTAGCATAAATTAAATACAAAATATTTTTTAAATATATTTTCTCATGAATATATTTATTTGCTTAATAACTAAATGCAAATACAATAAGATAAATATATAATAATAAGTGGTAAATACATAAGGTTTAAACAATTAATTAATTATAACATGTAAATTATAAAATTATTGTATTTGAAATAGTTATATAAATATTTATGTATATGATTAACATCAAAAATATATACCACTTATGTTTTTTTTTTTTGTAACATACCACTTATGTTCTAAAACAATAATTTATGTATAGAAAAGTGAAAACAAACACCCGTGCGGTTGCACGGGTCAAAATCTAGTACAAGTTTAAATTGTTATTACTCATGCAATGCAAGTCAAGTATCAAGTACACCTAAAATAGCGAGTAAGCTACTTACTCCCAGCCCTATTAATCACAGCTTTGAAAATATTGTTAAATCTTTGGCTTCCTGTCTCTTGTGAAATTAGAATATAAAGCATACCTGATGATCATTCTTATATGCTGCAAGGTGCAAAGG
Source organism: Brassica napus (assembly GCF_020379485.1). Classification (NCBI taxonomy): domain Eukaryota; kingdom Viridiplantae; phylum Streptophyta; class Magnoliopsida; order Brassicales; family Brassicaceae; genus Brassica; species Brassica napus. The sequence continues at coordinate 5,767,690 of NC_063439.1, read as the reverse complement.
CGTGTTGCCGTTTAAATCCATCTTATTCAGAACAGAATATTCGATAGATCGAGCATTTCTCTGACTCATTCTCTGGATCCATCCGGTGAGAACCTGCAGAACTTCAAATCTTTCATTCATCACAGCAAGATGCAAAGCATTTTGGCCAGTCACGCTCACATCTCGAATACATTCAGGAGAAGTTACGAGGCACTCCACCACAAGATCTACGTTCCCTCTTAACACTAGGAGATGGAACAGCGTGATGCCTTCTCTGCCTTTAACACCAGCAAGGCTGGGATCAATCCTGAGCAGCCAGGTGACGAGCTCTTGCTGATCCTTCTCCACAGCAAGGTGCAACGGACTGCACCCGTTTGTATTCAGTTTTTTGGCAAAAGACGGCTTGAGATTCAGCATCTCTACGGAAAACGCTATTTTCCCACAAGCTGCAGCTATGTGAAGGGGAGTGTTCACGAATGGCATGGCGTCGATGTTCTCCAGTATGCACGGATTCTCATCGATCAAAGCATAAAGGTCACTGATGCTACCTGATTCAGCAGCCTGTTGAAGTCTTCGATCCATATAGAGCTTCGGGTACTCAAGTAAGAATACTACAGTAAAAGTATAGGGTAGCAGAAGTAGGCAGAAGCTCTATCTTCTGTAAAATTAAATTCTATCCTATTCTGGCTACCAGGAAGTTTCAAAGCAAAGAACCATTCAAACTTGTCGTTACAGATGGTTTATTTCCGTATGTACAGGAGGTGGGTCCTAAAGAGTTTCCTACCACACGCCATTTTATCAATCAATGATATGCCCATCCATGTCAACAAGAGCTCTTGAATGACTTGTCCCATTATAGGCCTATGAAAAATAAACATGAATGTCCATCCATGTTGATTCTCTACCCAATTGTTTGCTGGTTAGATTTGTGTATCAGAGTTTTCATGCTCTTAATCTTTGTCTCTCACTCTTTCAGTCTGAATTTTGACATTAGCTTAGTCTGACTTATTAATATTATATGATTCACATTGTTTTCTAGAGATAGTCAGAATGTTTGTCATTCATGATTGGTTGGTTTTAAAATTTCCATAACCCTTATTGCATTGTTTTTTGGATGTCTGGTAGTTGGCTGTAGACATGTCAATTAGGGTAAGACATGTTAAACCATCACCATTTAATTTGTTTTCACGAACCGACCGGCATTCTAGTAACTCTGATCTCGGCGGAGTTTCTTTTGATCTTTTGCTGGATCCATCCGGTGAGGACTTGGACAACTTCAAATCTGTCATTCATTACAGCGAGGTGCAGAGCATTTTTGCAATTCACGCTCACATCTTGGATACATTCAACAAAGATGGTGTTGAGAGTCGAAGCAAATATCAGTGCATATTTTTCACATGCATGAAATCATTTCCTTACAATTATATTAAACAACATGTACAGCATAACAAACATAAAATTCAATAAATTACAAAACTGAACATTATGGCAATTTAACGAAAAATCTAAACAAGGGGCATGGCATATGTTTTTTGACGGTTGCATTTTTTACCTTCTCAGAATCAATCATCTCTTCTCCTGTAATAGAAGTAACACATGTTGTATCAAGCCTTCCAAAACCAGCTCAATCGGGGCATAGGGGACACATTCCGATACTGTCGTATGAAAATTTCGAGCAAGAAATAGAGAGCAATGAGCAGGAAGAAGGCGAAGGTCGCGGAGAGAAACACTAGAGGGTGCGGTGAGATTACTGCCATCGCCAGAGCATAAGAAATGCACAGAGATGTGCCAATCCAAAAGAACCAAAGTACAAACAAACTACCAAGTGGTATGAGACAAAAGGTGTAGAGTATAGCGCAGCCGAAGCCTAAGGCGTTGAAAAGCCAAATAAGGATGAAGAATGTCTGTTTCATCACCACGGAACCCGCATTCGAATCCCCGAATTGATGTACACCTCCGGGAGGCTGGAGGGCAGTCTGGTAAGTGGCTGTTATTATCAAAGTGCATACAATCAGGAACGCTTCACGGGTTTCTTCTGATGTGTTAACCCTATGGCGTCTCATGAATGTGGAGAAAAATGTCCAGAAAAGTAAATGGTGATTTTAAAATATCAAACCAAGTTTTTGCAACAATTTGTTCCAAATCCAAGTCCTCTCTTAAGTCTCCACCTGCGTCTCTTCGTCCTTGGTTTCTTAAGATATCAAGGAAAGTTAAATTTTCACCATTTACTTCATTTCGCTGAACCGACCGACATTGCAGTAACAGTCTCATCATCTGCATAAAATGGATAATCATATTAGGAAAGAATCATAATGCATAGGAATCTTACATTGTTCACTCATCCATTGTTTTTTTTTTTTCATTGTTACTTAAGTTTGAGATGGAAGCCCATCCGCTTCACATGGTAGAACTTGTTTTTATATATAATTTTAAATAAGAATTGAAGAAGAAAAGAAAAACATGCCTGACGATCATTCTTAGATGCTGCAAGGTGCAAAGGCGTGTTGTAGTTAAGATCGAATTTATTCAAAACACGATACTCAATGGTGTCAGCGTCTCTTTGGCTCATTCTCTGGATCCATCTTGTGAGGACTTGGAGAACTTCGAATCTATCATGTATCACAGCAAGATGCAGAGCATTCTGGAAATCTACGCTCTCATCTTGGATACATTCAGGGGATCCACGAAGGCACCTCGCCACAAGATCTGCGTTTCCTCTTGACACTAGTAAAAGAAACGGTGTGATGTCGTTTCTCCCTTTAACGCGGGCAAGATCGCCATCAAGCCAGATCATCCTGCGGACAAACTCATTTTGATCCATGTTGGCAGCGAGATGCAACGGACTGTACCCTTTTGTGTTGAGCTTTCTTGCAAAAGAGGGCTTGAGATTCAGCATCTCCATGGCAAATGGTATGTTCCCAGAAGCTGCAGCTACGTGGAGGGGAGTGGTCACAAACGGTAGTGCGTCAATGTTCTCAAGTATGTATGGATTCTCATCAATAAGAGTACACAGCTCATCGATGCTTCCAGATTCAGCTGCTTGTTCAAGTCTTGGATCCATTGGAAAGAAAAGTTTTAGGTTTATGATAGAACTCTGCAAGAATGATGATGTTGAGTAAGGGAGGGGACTTTTATTTTCTGTCGTGGCCTCGTTACCTACAATATTCAGATTTATATACACTCTTGAAACAAAAGAAATTAAGTATCGACCTTGAGTGTGTTAAGAGGGAGCTTTGGAGCAAAAGGCAGGAAATGAAACATGCACCACGCGGAATGAGTCCCATTTTAAAAATAAAGAAAAACCTTTTATAAAGATATTATATTCCCACATGGTGTTCATACCGGAGTGGAGAGAGCAAACAACTAAAGACAAAAAGTGGAACCTAACAAGATAATCATAAAAGATCTGCAATCACTAGCATTTCCTCAATTAATCTCTTTTGCTAATTACCCACATAAAATCATCCATCCAAGCATAGCAATCTCCTGATGGGTTTCTAATTGATTCGAATTATATTAAGGCCTTCTAATAATCCTGAACGGGTGCAAGATACCAGTGTAAGTCTTCCTCTATGCCAGCTAGTCTTTTCTTCTTGGCATGGCATTAAACTTATTCACTAATCATTCGCAACTTTTAACTCCGAAAGCCTCATAAAACTCATGAAACACACCAAATTTTCTACATATATATATACACGAGGGAAAGCCACTCAATGTAAAATTTATAGACAATATTTTTCGGTCTATTTTTTATTGGTTAAAATATCTTTAAATTAGATGTATAGTTAATGATATTTTTATTTTGAAAATATATAAAAGTAAGTGTTTTATTAATGGATCTCACAAGACGGCTCAAGGTGAGGCAGTCAGACGGGTAGAATTGTCGGCTATAGTATCATTTATATAACGTTTCTTATAGTTTGTAATAGCATAATCAATCAGTGTTAAAAAAAATTAAAATGACAATTAAAATGAAACAAAGAGAATATATCATATATCATTAGTTAGACATGCTCTTCATTTTATAAAGTTATAATTTCATATCTATAAAACTGTTTCTTTTGAAGTAAACAAATTAATCTGATAGACGAACTAATATGTAACATGTTGGAACTTTAAAGAATTCTACAAAATTGGATATTTTAGAGTGTAAGCATATACTGTATTTTAAAACATTTACGGGCATGGATTATGATTGTAACTGTAAAGACATTTTATATGAATGACTATAATGCATTATCAAAGAACACCGAGTATAAGCAGACAAGAGTTTGGTCCAATGTTTTGAAACCCGATCCGGACCCGCGGTTGAACCGGTAAACCCGTCGACCCATAAACAATCCGGTTTGGGTTTTATGAAAAACCCAATATTTAGAAACCCGTAAAAACCCGCAAAAACCTACTAAAACCCGGAATCCGATACCGATTAAACCAATAAATAACTTTTACTCATTTTTTAGTTTTTAGATTATATTTTATATTCTAAGTTTTCAATTAAAAAGTTAGGTGCTGACAAAAAACAAGTTAGGTCTTCTACTTTCCGTTTTATATTTGTGATTTTTAGATTTTGATGAATATTCACTATGCCACCTAAAAAAATGAAGTGAACGATGATAGAGATAATCAAAATTAGTCGATGTGATTTGGTGTTAATTTATTTATGTTATTGACAATTTATTACAATGATCTTTTACTTTTAGTTTATTTTGAATTTGAAGTTAATTTATTATTCACATTAGATATTTAAATATTTGTAAGTTTTATATCTTGATTTTTTTAGATGTCATAACTCTTACTTTGTTACAAAAAATTTTAAATAGTCTAAACTATTTTTTTGATATTTTGCATGTCAAATAAAAATTAAAATATAGAAACTAAAGTTAAGTATTTGTTAAATATTTTTTAAACATAAAGTATATACATATCCAAACTATTATTTTATGTTTTAAAAAACATTTAGAAAATATTAAATTTTAGTTTTTATATATTTATTTTCATAGCTAATATAATATTATTTAATAAAATTAATTCATTTATTAACCCACGGTTCATCCGCGGTCGATCCAGTGACCCGGTAAATCGTCCGGTTCAGTCTCCGGATTGGGTTTAAAAACATTTGTTTGGTCATATGCATGATATTGATAGATAATAATATAATACATATCTGTGAGTATATAAACTAACGTGACCATACCAAAAAACATAGCGCTATACTATATTTTATGAATTCACATTTCTCGCATATCTATTTATACTTAGCACTAGTTAAAGTGAATAAGTATTGAAAATTGAAATTCATACAGCAATCAGAAACACTCCACGAGCTTCATTTTTAAGAGTTTGCCTTTGGCCTCTCAAGACCGTGGAGTTATATGTCCAGAAAGTGACTGGCGATTTAAGAAGATCAGACCTTGCCTCTAGTTTGGATTTTTTTGGCATAGAATCCGCCTCTTTACACCCTGATTTTGATATGGATACATTCAACAAGAGAGTTTTTTTTTTTGTAGAAGCTCTGTGAGCAGGAGTCCTTTTCTAGGCCATAAAGTTTGAGCAAGAGGACAATAGAAGCAAAGATGGTATCAAGATTCCCATGCATGAAATCATTTTTTACATAGCATAGTATATATAAAAGTCAATAAGTTACAAAACTGAACATTATTGCAATAAAAGACTAAACAAGGGGCATGGCATGTGTTTTGACGGTTGCATCTTTTACCTTCTCAAAATCCTCTCTTCTGTAATAGAAGTGATACATGTTGTATCAAACCTTCCAAAACCAGCTTAATCGGGTCTTAGGGGCCATAGATCGATGCTTCCGCCATCGTTGTATGAAAACTTCAAGCAAGATATAGAGAACAATGAGCAGGAAGAAGGCGAAGGTCGCGGAGAGAAACACTAGAGGGTGCGGTGAGATTACTGCCATTGCTAGAGCATAAGAAATGCACAGAGTTGTCCCAATCCAAGAGAACCAATTTTCAAACAAACTACCAAGTGGTATGAGACAAAAGGTGTAGAGTATAGCGCAGCCGAAGCCTATGGTGTTGGAAACCCAAATAAGGATGAAGAATGCCTGTTTCATCACCACGGAACCCGCATTCGAATCCTCGGATTGATGTAAACCTCCGGGAGGCTGGAGGGCAGTCTGGTAAGTAGCTGTTATTATCAAAGTGCATACAATCAGGAACACTCCACGAGATTCATCTGACGTGTTAGTCCTTAGGCGTCTCATGCCCGTGAAGCAGAATGACCAGAAAGTGAATGGTGATTTTAAAATCTCAAACCTTGCCTTGGGTCTTGGCAAGGACGCCGCCTCTTTACACCCGGTTTTTGCAACAACTTGTTCCAAATCTAAGTCCTCTCCCAAGACTCTCGGTCCCTGGCTTCTTAAGTCTCCACCTGCGTCTCTTTGTCCTTGGGTTCTGAAGATGTCAAGGAAAGTTAAACCATCACCATTTACTTGGTTCCGCTGAACCAATCGACATTCCAATAACAGTTTAGCCATCTGCACAAAATGGGTCATCATATTAGGAAAAAGAATCTTAACTTATAAGAGGAATCTAACATAGTTCACTAGTTCATTGTTACTTAATTTTGAGATGGGAGCCCATCCACTTCACATGGTAGAACTTGTTTTTATATACAGTTTTAAATAAGAAATGAACAGGAAAAGAAAACATGCCTGGTGATCATTCTTATATGCTGCAAGGTGCAAAGGCGTGTTGTTGTTAGAATCCCATTCATTCAGAACACAATACTCAATGGAGTCAGCATTTCTTTGGCTCATCCTCCGGATCCATCCAGTGAGGACTTGGAGAACTTCAAATCTATCATGTATCACAGCAAGATGCAGAGCATTCTGGCTATCTACAGTCTCATCTTGGATACATTCAGGGGAAGTAAGGAGACACTCTGCCACAAGATTTGTTTTTCCTCTTGACACTAGTGAAAGAAACGGTGTGATGCCGTTTTTCCCTTTAACGCGGGCAAGACCATTATCAAGCCAGAGCATCCTGCCGACAAACTTAGTCTTATCCTTGTCTACAGCAAGATGCAATGGACTGTACCCGCTTGTGTTGAGCTTTCTAGCAAAAGAGGGCTTGAGATTCAGCATCTCCTTGGCAAATGGTATGTTCCCAGAAGCTGCAGCTACATGGAGGGGAGTGCTCACAAATGGCACTGCGTCCATGTTTTCAAGTATGTATGGATTCTCATCAATAAGAGCATAGAGCTCGTCGATGCTTCCAGATTCAGCTGCTTGTTGAAGTCTTGGATCCATTGGAAAGAAAAATTTTAGGTTTATGATAGAATTTTAGGTTTATGATAGAACTCTGCAAGATTGATGAAGTTGAGTGAGGGACTTTTGTTTTCTATCGTGGCCTCATTACCTACAATTCAGATTTATACTCTTAAAACAAAAGAAAGTGTCGACCTTGGGCGTGTTTAAGAGGGAGCTTCCGAGCAAAAGCCAGTAAGTCAACCTCCATGCGGAATGACTCACATGTAAGAGAAACGACAAAGAAAAACCTTTCATCAACCACTTTTAAAGATACTATATTCCCACATGAAGTTCATACTGGAGAGCAAGCAACTAAAGACAAAAAGTGGAACCTAACAAGAAATCATAAAAGCTCTGCATCCACTAGCATATTCTCAATTAATCTATATTGCATACCCACGCAAAATCATAAAGACAAGTATTGCCATATCTTGACGGGTTTCTAATTGATTCGAATATATTAAGGCCTTCTAATAATACTGAACGGCTGCAAGATACCAGTGTAAGTCTGGCTCTATGCCAGCTAGTCTTTTCTTGTTGACATGGCATTAAACTTATTCACTAACCATTCGCAACTTTTAACTCCGAAAGCCTCATAAAACATGAAACACACCAAGTTTTATATATCCAGAAATGATTGCATTCCAGAAAACAAGATTACTCTGCGGATCCAACTCGTTCTAAATTCTCCTAGCAGATAGAATATCTATGTACTTAGCAAGCATTTCAAGAACAAGAGAAGGATATACCCGAGAATACGCAGTAGCTTGGATCAACCAGTACACACATCTCCAAGCAAGACACAGCTGATTTGTTACGTCCTCGGAATTGAAGTCATTATGAAGACCCATATAGAATGACCAAAGAGATCTGTAGAAAACATAAAGACGAGACAGATCAAGATGCTAAACCATTCATACAGTCATATCAGACATCCGCACAGACGCATTATTCTGAAATGATTTTGCATATTTTTTTTAGAAAAAGACCAATTCACAATCTTCGTATTTACATTACATTGAAAGTAAAAAAAGGAGGTTATCTTTGCCTTCACAAAGTGTTTCTTTGTTTCAGCAAAGTGGCAAATGCTCAGCCTGGGATGTGATGCCGCTGCCTTCTTATTAGGCCTATGAAAATACTCCTGAAAGTCCCATTCATGGGGATTCTCTCAATTACTCTGTTTGTCTCACTATGCTTGCCAACTCACCCCAGTAAATCCGCCGATGGATTTCTTATTAATTTGAATATTTTCTGACCCAAGTAATCCTGAACGGCTGCAAGCAGTCAAGACATCAGTCTAAGTCACACGGTCTGGCTCTATGCCTTCTTCTTTCATCTTTGAGAATAAATTCAGCGTTTCAGCTCTTTCTCCATTAGCTGAAAAGGCTGAGATTAACGTATTATAAGAGACAATATCTCATTCATTCATTTCTTCCAAGACCCGTTCTGCTTCCCTCAAGTTTCCACACCTTGCGTGCATGAAGATCAAAGACCTGTATCCCGAAATGCTTAGCTTGATCTGGTTCTTAGCAGTGTAATCCACAATCCAATCACCTAATTTCATATCCCCCACATGTCCACAAGCCGAGAGAGCAGTAACCTTGTCACTTCATCCAGTTTGGAATCTCCAGAGTCAATCATCTCTTTGAAAAACTCTGCACAGTGCAGGCTGTCCGTTATGAGCAAAACCAGCAATCATCGAGTTCCAAGAAACAACACTCCGCTCAGGCATTGCATCAAAAAGCTGCATAGCCGAACTCAAATCTCCCATTCTGGTATGTCCCGAAATCATAGCGTTCCAAGTGACAAGATTCCTCTGAGCGCCTAGCTCGTTGAAAGTTCTCCTAGCAGATAGAATATCTTTGCACTTAGCATGCCATATCAAGCAACGCCCTCTTCACATAGCAATTCAAACAGACTCTCTTATCACCAATCAGTTTCACCAGTGAATGAGGAAGGGAAAGAACACGCGGATATAACAGTGACCCATGTGGTCTCATTTGGCCTAACTCCAAGTCTCAACATATCGTTAAACAGCCTCAGAGCTTCCTCTGTAAACCCATCATGTGCATAACCTGAAAGCATCGCCTTCAATCCAACTCACAACGCTCTTCTCACCCATCCGATCAAAACACTACCTTGCTCTTTCCAAATCCTTGAGCTTTGCGAAACCAGTAATCATCACCGTCCAAGAAACCACATCTGTTTAACTCTCAGGCATCATATCAAAAAGCTTACAAGCTTCCTCCTTATTCCCACACCTCCCAATACCCAGAAACCATCACATTCCAATAAGAAACCTTTCTCTGAGTAAATTCATCGAACACCTTGCGTGCACTTCCCACTGACTCATACTTCCCATACATATCCATCATCCAGACCTTTGATGGTAGAGACGAAGATCATCGTTCGCCATACCCACCAGCTAAAAGTATCTAAACACCGAATTGAAGACTACGACGTTGGGGAACGCCACTGAACGTAAAACGAGCCGCGCGTAGTGAGACGGCGCTCGGCGGCGCGTGCAGGAGGCGATGAGACGCGAGGCCCAGTAGCTTTGTCGATGGAGGGAGTTGGAGATGACGAACTGACCATGGAATTGGTTTAGTTGAGTGAGTGTTAGAGCTTGTGAAGATATGGCGGCAAGAGATGAAGTGATCTCTCGAGACATATATATATAGTTTCCCGCTGTCTTCTCTCTTCGGTTCAAATTGAGGGGAGAAGTTTTTTTTTTTTTTTTTTTGTCACTGTCAGGGGAGGGAGAAGTTTAAAGTATAATATATATATATATATATATATGTGTGGGTAGAGTTGGATTTTGAAAGCCCGTAAAGTCCATTACTTGGACAAAAGACCCATCTATTTAAAACAAATATTTAAGTGTCCATAAGATTTAGATTTTCTTTTCTAATTTCGTAAGGCAGAAAGCAAATCAATTACAAATATACTCCATGTTTCAGTTTAAATATAGTTTTATAATAAAAGTTTCGTTTAAAATAAATATTATTGTATAATTTTAGTGTAAAATTTATAGACAATATTTTTCAGTCTATTTTTTATTAGTTGAAATATCGTTAGATATATAGTTAATAATATTTTTATTTTGAAAATTTACAAAAGTAAGTGTTTTATTAACAGATCTCACAGGACGGTTCAATGTGATGCAGTCAAACGGGAATCTTCATAAGGCCGGTTGTAGTATCGTATATGTAATGTTTCTTATACTTTGTAATAGCATAATCAACAAGTCTTAAAAAAAATTAAAACAACAATTAAAATGAAACAAAGAGAATATATCATATGTCATTAGTTAGACATGCTCTTCATTTTATAATGTTATAATTTCATATCTATAAAACTGTTTTTTTTAAGTAAACAAATTGATCTGATAGACGAACTAATATGTAACATGTTGGAACTTTAAAGATATTTTTAGAGTGTAAGCATATACTGTACTAGGTGTTTTGCCCGCACATGCGGGCATTATCTTCTTACGAATAATTTTTGGTTTATGTCTTATTAATTAAAAAATAATATAATAAATAATTATTAATGATTTAACAAAAAGTTTAATATTTTTATTATATATGTTTATTATTGGGATAATTTTTGATATATTAATATTTAATTATAAATGGTTCTATATCTTAATGTCTTATAATAAAAAAATATTTCCAGATAACAACTGTATATATATATATATATAAAAGAATTATCTTATTTATTTTTAAAAATATATGTTTTTATTTTGATATTTTTTCATATTAGTTTATAATCAATTAGCTAATATAACTTATAATCTATTATTATTAATATAAAATTCTTTTAAATTATATATTAAGCAAAAATATCTAAAATCATGAAGAATACGACACACAAACAAAATCAGCTTTTGATTGATTAATATTTAATTAGAAATTGTTCTATGTCTTAATCTCTTATAATAATAAAATTTTATTTTCCAGATAACAATAAAATATATATGTAAAACAATTATCTTTTTTTTTTTAATTTTGATAATTTATTATATTAATTTATAATCAATTTAGTAATATAAAATATAATCCAATATTATTAAAATAATAATTCATTTTAATTATATAATTAGCTTTTAAAAGCACTTATATATTTGAAATATTTTATAAAAATATTTTTGATTGATTAATATTTAATTATAATTTCTTTATATCTTAATGTTTTATAATAAAAATATTATTTCAGATAACAACAAAATAATATGTAGAAGATTTATAGTATAGAAAAATGTATTTTTGTTCATTTATCATATTAATTTGTAATTAATTAGGTAATATGAAATACAATATAATATTATTAATATAAAATTCGTTTTAATTATATAATAAGTCAAATACCTAAAATTATGGAGAACTTGACACATAAGCAAATTCACTTCTCAAATAATAGTATAGATGAGCATTAAGCAATATCATTAAATAAAACAGGGCATGGATTATGATTGTAACTGTAACGACATTCGGAAAGGAGCGTCTATGATTAAACCCCGACCAGATTGATCAGTAGCTTGTCTTGGTTCTTCCTTCGGTATTGACTAAGGTTCTCTAACATGTTATCAACATAGAGACAACCTTTGCTAGTTGTTTTTCTTTTCTTCTAGGAATTTAGAAGACTAATAAATTTAATTTGAGTGGCAATGAAAAAAGCTTCGAAAACAGACAAAATAGCGGCATGTGCATTTCGTCGTTAATCTGTTTATTGCTTATATGAATGACTATAATGCATTATCAAAGAACACGGTATAAGCAGCCAAGAGTTTGGTCATATGCATGATATCGACAGATAATAGTATAATACATATCTGTGAGTATAAACTAACGTGACCATAGCAAAAAAAAAACAACTCAATGATTCCTGGAAAATAACTCCGGTCTATGTAAAAAAGCAAATTATTAACACATCTAGTAATAAGTTCCGATGTGTGAAATATTGACCAGACAAAAAAACATAGCTCTATACTATATTTTATGAATTCACATTTCGCGCATCTCTATTTATAATTAGCACTAGTTAAAGTGAATAAGGAGTATTGAAGAATATATGATAGTATTCAAAAAATATTTCTACATAGATATATATGTGTGCAAGACTGGGATCCCTTTAGTTGTGTATGTCAGTATGTATGGTATGGTATATATATTTGAGAAAAAGATCAACTTCATATTCCGATTTGTAAGGTACGTAAGATTCAGTGAATAGTGAATACATATGATCCTTGTATAGTATTGTGGTGGTTGTAAGTTGTAACTTGTAAGACTATAATTACTGGTGTAATAATTTGGCAGTTGTAACATTTTGTCCAATTATTAAAAACAAGATGAGTTGAATGTGGTAAGTAGTTACATTAAGATCACTCACGATGGAAAACAAAAGAAATATTTTTAAAACGACTTATTCTTGGGTTCACTCCCTAAGGTGAACCTCTAGGTTCACCCACCAATAGGATTGTGTTATTTCATATTCGAAATCTTTTAAAGGAGGAAACAAAATATTTTCTCAAGATATAAGTTATATTATATTTTTAAAATAAAAAGGTAAAAATAAATAAATTAAAAAAGTAGTAATTAAAAAAATATATTTTTAACGTCCTCAGAAAAATACTAAACCCTAAATCCTAATCCCTTATCCCTAAACCCTAAATCATAAACCCTTGGATAAACCCTAAATCCTTGGATAAATCCTAAACTCCAAATCAAAAACACTAAACACTTAAGGGTTTAGGGTTTTAGGATTTAGTGTTTTTGATTTAGAGTATGAATTATTCAAGGGTTTAGAGTTTGCCCAAGGGTTTATAGGGTTTATGATTTAGGGTTTAGGGATTAGGATTTAGGGTTTAGTGTTTTGCTGACGACGATAAAAATATATATATTTTTTAAATTCGTTTTTTCTAACTATTATTTTTTAACCTTTTTTTTTGAAAAACATAATATATTTTGACAATATTTTGTTTCATTTTCTAAAAGATATCGAAATTGAAATAATGAAATTCTATTGGTTGGTGAACCTAGAGGTTCACCTTAAGGGGTGAACCCAAGAATCAATACTATTAAAAGAGAAGGAGTATTAATAAATCTACTTAAAAAGTTGTTTGGACCCTTTCATTAACTAATAATATTTTTGGTTTTACATTATTTGGACAAACAATATGTTGCCTTAAATTTCTCTAACAATCATTTAGTCAAATTTTTATTTATTGGACCCATATCTTTTTGTAAACAAAAAGATTATATCATATATATACGATCACATAAATTTGGTTCACGAAAATATTATCACATACACTTTATTATATTTTTCTCTAAATATGCCTCATTAACTTCATAATTAAAATAAGTTTAAAAATGATATATTATGTTAATTTTATTTTATTGATAAATAACAATTTAATATTTAAGATAAGTTTAAAATTATCAAAAACCCAACAAATCTTTTTTTAGTGCTCAACAAAAAACCTACAAATCCATACTGTTAAATTAGCCAAAAACCTCTCAAATAAATTTTAAGTTTCACCAACTAATCAAAAGTAACTTTTATAAAATGCACAAAGATATAATGAAATGTGAGATTTGGGCATTCGGGTCTTCGGGTCAAATATAAATCGGTTTTTTTCAGGTCCAAGTTCTTTGGGTCTTGGCATTTATATCCAACTAGGTATTTGAATATATTTTTTTTGTTAAGATTTGTTTCTTTTAGTTCCAGGTAAGTTTGAGTCAATATTCAAGTATTTATAAAATTTACTATGTAATTTGGCTACGTAATGAGTCTAGCTCGGTTCGAGTATTTAGGACAAAAAATCTAAAGAATCCTAAAAGCCAAAAAAATCAAAACACGAAAATACTCAAAATCAAACATATACCAAAAATAACTAAATATCTAAAAGACCAAAATCTTACCCGAGAACCAAAAATATCCAATATTTTAAATATATTTTTACAATTTGAAATTTTACCCAAAACCTGAAACTATAACAGAAAATACGAATCCAAAATTTACAATAATATTTTTATACTGAGAACATATATGAATTACTCAAATATACATAATATGAACAAAACATTCTAGGTACTTTGGATACCCGGAGTTCAATAGAGACCCGCATGTCCAAAAAAATCTAATAGGTACTTTTTCTCAATCTTGAACTGAGCCTGTATTTCGTATTAGTTTGGTTCGTTTATCAAATTTAGGTAAAATTTTTATACTTAAGAAAGCGTTACATAAGAGTGTATATAAAAAATCTCGAATAAACTTATTCATAAGTTATATAATTTTAAACAAATTTATATATTTGATATAATACGATTTTATAACATAATAATACACAATATACTCAAAATACTATCTCATATCCAACTTCGTATATAACCCATAAAATCCGCGCTTTCGAAGCGCGGGTCGAAATCTAGTGACTCTTTTAAAACAATGGAATAAACTAGGCATGTGATTTTTTAGCCGTTTTCGTTCACAGCATTGTCAAACGGACCAGACGATAACACATGAGAGAACTAAAGAGTGAAGGTATGTATGTATATGTCACCGAACTGAATATTAATAAATCATTATATACATGTGATGCTACGACAAGGAGGAAACGAGATATGTTTCGTATAAGCACAACATGTAAATCATCCAAGCCTAATAAATGGTTTCAAATTAATCTAACAGAGTTTTAGACAAAGTTTATTTTGCTGGTCAGTATGTACTTGCTTTGGTCTGTTATGTATAAAAAACACACCAAAAATGGATTATTAAAAAAAAAAAGGTCAAAGAAGACAGAGAAGAAACGTGAGGAGTGTGAATTGGATCTGACAAGAAGAGAGAGAGCCCCCAGTAAAGGAGGAATCCCGAGCGTCACCGCTCCTTCCGACCCAACTTTCACTTTTTCACATTTCTTTTCGTGTGTCCTTTTCTATTTTCATTTATTATTTTTATTTTATTTTAAACAATTAAATCATCACCAGTCATCATCAACACCTTGATTTTATTTTTTTTGAATTTCTCAACAATCGCTTTCTTCATCCATCGCTCTCATTGTCTCTCAACAGAGATTCTTCTTCTTCTTCTTCTTTTCAAACTTGAACAAGAAGAGTTAGCTCTGAAGAATGTCGGGTCTAAAGATATCGGATCCGAGCAAACTGCATCTCAAGAGAGAGCTAACTCAAATCAGGAAAGTCTCCAAATGCTTACGCGATCCCGGAACCTCTTCCTCCTGGAAATCCCCTCTCACTTCCTCCAGATCCGTCCCAGTGGAAGAAGAGCTTCCGCCGAGCAACAACAACAACGTCGCCCTTCTCAATCAGTTGGATTCACAGTTTCGAGCTGAGAGTAGTCGAGGCAAGGAGAAGGAGAAGAAGGTCTTCTTGTATAATTGGAAGTCTCAGAAAACTTCTAGCGACAATGATGATGATGATGTGAGTGATGCTAGGAACGGTGGAGACTTGATGATGTTCAGAGACAAGAATCGTTTTACCAAGAAGAAGAATCGATATCATCATCAACCTAAAGAAGCAACATCAGGTGAAGAAACAGAGGATTTCAGCAATTCAGAGAGTCTTGGCAAGCTCACTCAAATGCTGAAGCTCAAGCACAAGAACTGGTCACGCTCTTCTTCTTACAAGTTCTTGAGAGCTACAAGCAAGAGAGACTCCTCTTCTTATACTTGTAACAGCACGCCTGCACTGTCCACCACCTCGTACAACAACCTGTACGCTCTCCGTAGCCCCAGCACGGTGGAATCTTTGGATGATGATGAGTTGGATGTTACAGGGAGCCAACAAGGCTGTGGGATTCCTTTCTACAGGAATCTGAAACATAGAGGTGGGTGTAGGAGTTGCTGTTCACCTTCGTTTTCGGATACTCTTAGGAGGAAAGGAAGTAGCATCTTATGTGGTGGGAGTCATTATCGTAGACATTCACATTCTTCTGGGAGATGTAATAAGAAGCTGAGTGTTGTACCTTTGCTTAAATACGGTGGTGATGATGATCTATCAACTGATTTTGGAGAGCTTGATTTAGAGTCTCAAAGTAGATTAGATGGGAGAAGATGGTCTACTAGTTGTAAGAGTCATGGTGAAGAAGAAGGAAGTACACCGGATAATATGCAGAGCTTGAGCATAAAGTACAAACCAATGTTCTTTGATGAACTCGTTGGTCAGAGTACTGTTGTTCAGTCCTTAATGAACGCTTTGAAGAAGGGTAGAGTTGCTGGTGTTTATCTCTTCCAAGGCCCTAGAGGAACTGGGAAGACATCTACTGCGAGAATCTTCTCGGCGGCTTTGAACTGTGATGTGTTGGCGAATGAAGAGATGAAGCCTTGTGGGTACTGCAAAGAGTGCAGTGACTTCATGTCAGGGAAGAGTAGGGACTTGTTGGAGCTTGATGCGTCTAAGGAGAATGGAGGTGAGAGAGTTAGGTACGTTTTGAAAAAGCTGATGAGTTTGGCTCCTCCACAGGGTTCAGCAAGGTACAAGGTCTTTGTGATTGATGAGTGTCATTTGCTGCCGTCTAAGACTTGGCTGTTGTTACTCAAGTTTCTTGAGAAGCCTCTTCAGAGAGTCGTCTTCGTATGTGTGACTACTGAGCTTGGGAACGTTCCTCGGAGTATTCAGTCAAGGTGCCAGAAGCTACTCTTCAACAAACTCAAGGATGGTGACATTGTTGTGAGGTTAAGGAAGATTGCTTCAGATGAAAATCTAGATGTGGAATCTCAGGCGTTGAGCCTGATTGCTTTGAATGCTGATGGCTCGCTTAGAGATGCTGAAACCATGTTGGATCAGCTGAGTTTGATGGGGAAGAGAATCACTGTTGATCTTGTAAATGAGCTAGTAAGTTTTGGTGTTTGCTCTATGTTTCTTTTCTTTTCCATCAACTCAATGTGACTGTTGGGTGTTTTGTGCAGGTGGGTGTTGTTTCTGATGAGAACTTGCTTGAACTCTTGGAGCTAGCGTTAGCTTCTGACACGGCAGAGACCGTGAAGAAAGCTAGAGAGTTACTGGACTTAGGAGCTGACCCAATTCTCATGATGTCTCAACTAGCTAGCCTTATCATGGATATCATTGCTGGAGCATACAAGGCCTTGGATGAAAAATACAGTGACGCCTTCCTTGATGGACGTAACTGTGAGTTTTCTAGAATTTTTAGATTTGTTAGTTCTAATAAATCTTGAATGAAACTGCACAAAGAATGGTTTTATACAATGTTTTAGCCAGGCTCTAAAAATTGGTATAGAAGACGCCCAGGCACCGAATTTTAAAAAAAAAATCTGATTTATACTATTCAAATCGGTTTAAATCGATCTAAATTAGTCTAAATTTATTAAATTATGTAATAATGTTAGAACATTGGTTTTAGCTTATTGATGCCTCTTTGTGCCAATCTTGTTCTCTCTTTTTATAGTGAGTGAAGCAGAAATAGAGAGGCTAAAGCATGCTTTGAAGATTCTTTCAGAGGCTGAGAAGCAGCTACGAGTTACTACCGATCGTTCAACATGGTTCATAGCTACCTTGCTGCAGCTTGGTTTGATGCCTTCTCCCGGAACCACGCACACCAGTAGCAGTAGAAGGCAAAGCTCTATAGCAACTGAAGAACACCCCTCAAGCATTTCAAGAGAAGTTATTGCTTACAAACAAAGATCAAACCTTCAATGTAGTAACTCAGCTTCCCCAACTTCCATAAGAAAAGGCGAAACTACCGTTCATGAAGTGACGTCTTTCTCCTCATCCAGCGAAGTTGTAGAGAATGACGCTTCCATTTCAGAGAAACTAAATGATATCTGGATGAAGTGTGTTGATAAATGCCATTCAAAGACATTGAAGCAGCTGCTATATTCTCATGGGAAGCTATTATCTATCAGTGAAGTTAAAGGTAAAGCCTAAAAACTGCTCTGAATAAGATAAAGTCAACCACTTGTAATATACTAATAAGATCATGTGAGCAGGTATTCTAGTTGCTTATATTGCGTTTGGAGACAGAGAGATCAAACTGAGAGCTGAAGGGTTCGTAAGAAGTATCACAAATATGATTGAGACTGTACTAAGGAGAAACGTAGAGGTGAGGATGATCCTCTTGTCTGAAACGGAGTTACTCAGCTCCAAGCAGACAAGAGAAACAGAAGTGGCAGATAGTTCAGATACTGAAAGTGGGTACGAGGTTCCAATGAAAAGGATTGAAACGATCATCCAAGAACAGAGATTAGAAACTGAAAGGTTACAGAGGACTCCTGGCTCACAAGGACTGTTAAAACCTGAAAGGAATCAAGTTTCACCTCAAGAAGACACCAGTTATCATCATCACCAACCAAACATTGGTTCTGCAGTTTCTTCTGGACTAAACAATGAAGTTTTGAAGATTTGCAAAATGGATGAGGCTCAGGAGAATCAGACCGGTAAAAGAATGGAGCATTGTCCTGTTTCACCGAGTATACTCCACGATAGTAACTTCACAAACAACAAAGACAATCTGTAAGTAATCTTGGTTCAGTATGTATGAATAAAGTGAACCTAATTTTCATAACAAACATTTGTTTTGATTGGTTTGTGTAGAGGATATGAATCTGTATCAGGAAGAGGAGTTTGCAGTTTGCTTTTCTGTTGGAAAACACAGAAGTCTCCAAGAATAAGCAAGGTGAGTTCATGGGCGAAACGTTACTTTAATGGTGAAATGAGAGGAAACACGAAACCTTTTTTTTCCTTTTTGTTTGACGTTTTTGATTGTATGATTATAGATCAAAGGGACCTCTGTGCGTTCACGAAGAAGTCAAAAGAGAAGATTCTTGTTGTTCAGTGGATGTGCTAAGACAAGGAAGTGAGAAAGGTTACCGTGTGGAAGAAGAAAATATTTAAGAGCCAAGAAATCTCAGCTCTTCACAAAAATCGCCGTGGTTTAATTCGTTTTATTTTTTAACTGTATTATAATTATTTTTATGAAAATAATAGGATAATATTAATTACAGTAACTCAGTATTAAATTTGAATTTGATAGC
Source organism: Brassica napus (assembly GCF_020379485.1). Classification (NCBI taxonomy): domain Eukaryota; kingdom Viridiplantae; phylum Streptophyta; class Magnoliopsida; order Brassicales; family Brassicaceae; genus Brassica; species Brassica napus. Next base: position 5,748,422 of record NC_063439.1, on the reverse strand, counting down.
AAATAATGAAAAACTATAAGATATGTAATTTTAAAAGGAACTTTATATTATGATTTTAAGATTTAAACATTGAATACCATCAAGATAAGTTTTCACTTTTTTTTGTTTGTAACACGATTAGTTTTAACTTCTTCAGGAGAATCTTTAAATAAAAATTTCCGATAATAGATTCAATAATGTATTATTAATTAACAAAGTAGAAAAAATGAAAATAATCATTTCAAATGATAAAATTTAGTATATTCATCTTTCATTTTTTTGCTTTCTTAATATATGTAGAAAAATAATCACATTTTTGTGTCGTGTACTTTATCTCCAGTTCTCCACCTATTTTGACTGACATCGACTGATCATTGGCTTACATATACAAATACAAGTCCTCTGCTAATCTCATCACCATTTAAACATACAAACACAAAACAAAAACATGAAGTTCTCTGCAACAACAATGAAGATTGCTCTATTTCTTCTTTGTTTAATAGCCGTCCAAACAATGGCCGAACAGTTCGAAGAGAAAACTGGTGAAATCCCACCAATCCCATCGGATCCTACACTAGATCCTCCTCCTCCAAGCCCATCCTCTAACATCGAGAACACCATGTTTATGCCTGAAAACAGTTTCTTCGATGACATCACCATGCTATTGTCCCCTGAACCAGAAACCTAAGCTGGAATGATCATAAAATATTATTATGAATGAGATATCAATGCAATTAGCTTATATTTTCATATGAGTGCAATATGCAATATTTATTATATAAATAAGTAAAAAAAAAACATTTCCTCAGTTATTATTTTGACTGTCACTTCGAACAAATTATTCATCTTAGACCCAAAACATATTCATCAAAACCAACATATGTTCACAGCTACATGCAATATGACGTCAAGGTATCTGTTCACAAATAAATTCTCTGTTAATAAAATAAGGTACGGAATTTAAAAAAGCCCAATAGTGACTAATTTTCAATAAAGCTTGTTAATGGGCCAAAACAAGGCCTATACATAAAAACAAGCCCATGATCTATCATAAATTAGTAGTAGTTGACGAGAACGTACGGTCGCAGGAGAGATTCCAATCGAACACGGGAGAAAATGGCGAAGCCTCTAGGTACCACCGGCGAGTTCTTCCGGCGAAGAGATGAATGGAGGAAGCATCCGATGCTTTCGAACCAAATGAGACACGCTCTTCCCGGTCTCGGCATCGGCGTCGCGGCCTTCTGCGTGTACCTCGTGGGTGAGCAGATCTACAGCAAAGCTTTGGCTCCTTCCAAATCATCATCCCACCACAATCAGAAACAGCCTGCTCCCTCTCACTGAATACCATCGATCTTCTTCTTCGATCAGGTAATTTATTTGTCCGTTGATTCATCTTCAATGCTGACTTTTGTAATTTTTATCCGCTTGATCGAAAAAAAAAATCAGATTATATTTGTTGACAAGCATGAACTCGTTTTTGCATCGTTTGGTTTTTGGTTGATTTTAGTTTCCAAGTTTTAATTTTGATGGCAAAAGCATAGAGGCACTTACTAGTCGACGTTATGTTATATGTTATATCCATTATAGCCAATGCGTGCGTTTGTTGTAGAGTGTGTAGTTTGTATTAGATCTCTTACACCTACAAAGTTCTTGTCTTTATTGCAGATGCTCCAAACAGTGGCACAAGTTGAAGGCAAGGCTTCTTGTTGGCTTGTCTTACTGGCTTTCTTGGCTTGTCTTAATAATGTTGGCTGTGTTGTTGCGCACAACAATTTTAATTTCTCTGTTGAACTTTAAATTTTGTTGGGATTAAACGTTCTTTGTCTCTCCCACAAGTTATGTTTTGCTTCTAACCTGGCGTTGAATGTTGCTTTGTATTGTGGGATTGTCTTTGCAATTGTGACTTGTTGTGAGTAGACACTCAGATAAAACTGCGTCGTGTTGGAGATGGTAGCATTCAGGTTTATGCATACGTTAGTTTAGTACTAGTGTAGCAGTAGTTTAGTTTTCAAAATGGGCCTGCACGTAAAACAAAAGGCTAAGTATGTTAAGCAATGTTATCACATATTGGAATTAGTAATTCCAAGTAAGGTGCGTGATTGATATGTCATCGCAGTATACTCGGAATATTATATAACTATTTTCCAATTATTATAACGTCTTAACTTTATCCTTTATACTATAACTTTGTGTATTCTTACACGTTACGTCCATTTCACCTACAAACAGAAAAAGTGAATCAAACATATAATAATAATGCATCTTGGAGGAGAAATCAGATGTCAGTAAACTGATTGCACGTAGAACCCATAATAGTGTTAGAAAAACCAGGTCTCGTGCGTTTGCTTTGTTGGAAAGTTTGTCGATAGTAAGGGAAAATGATTTTCTCAAAACGAAAAACACTAAACCAGAACAAAATTCAGAATGTTTTTTTTTTGCGTTTACGTGTAAGTTCTCTCATATACGGTTATCAGATTAGATAAGAAGTGAAAATTTATGTTTATATATCATATATAGTATTCTTCAGAAAGTAGTTTGCTGAAAACCACCATTTTCGTTCTTTTTTCGAGAAACAAAATCACCATTATCTTACGAAAATTCCTTTTTGTAGTTTTTATATAAACTGATTTTATAATACTGAAGCAATATAATCTGTTATATGATTACTGGTCTTAATTTATCGATCCATGCATATATTTACAACATATGATGTTTGTTATTTATATTTTTAAATTTTGGTTAAGCCAAACTACACATCTGGGTCAAAAAGGGTTTAGAGCTAAATTTATTTCTGTTTTTAAATACACTTAATTAATAATATAATTTTGTTGCACTGTAGGTTTCAAAGTTCGTAGGATTTTTAAAAAGTTCATGGTTTTCTGTATGTTATACAGTGCCGAATCTACGTTGAGTAAAAGAAGAAAATAATCTACATTGAGTGTGGATTATGTTTAAAAAAAGAGTGTGGTATAGGTCCCTACCATGAATTTGTAATCTTTTAGTGTAGTTTTTAGTTTTTAATTGTGTCTATTTTAATAATTCAAATTTTTAGTGTTGGCTAATTTTTTGTAATTTTTTCTCGATAGAAATTACTTCTAGCTCCGTCCTGATAAATTACAGTTTGGAAATTCAAAGTTCACATAGCCTATGATTGGCAATCGAACAACTCGATAGAATGAAATCAAAAATTTACTGAACATTATTTTGCTTTTTTGGATTGACGTAGTGTGGGGCTTTTGAATCTCATGCCAAACGTTTAAACGGAATTAGTAAAAGAAAAAGAAGTACATACAAAGAAAATAAAGATCTTACAAAAATTAAAGTGTGTAATTATACGAACTTACGAAGTATCGTAAACCCCCATAAAAACGGATCAAACATGTGCTTCCAAATTTTGAGATAAATCGAAATGGTGTGTGAGAAAAGCAAAGACACACATGCAAGAAACTGAGGAAGAGTATGAGTAAAAATTGAAATTTAAGAATCATTTATTGTTGCTTTCAAGTTAAATGCTTGTTGCTGTATACATATAATGATGGAACTTACAAAAATTGATGCATTATGATCAAGGAATTTAAGAAAAACAAAGAGATTGTATTACAAAGAACATGTAATAAGTACGTACAATACAATGTTGAACTTTTGTTTTTATACTGGTTTCATATGCAAAGTGCAAACCGTAGCAAATATGATAACTCCCATAAGGCCATAACCACGACTCCACGAGATAACTAATGCATGAGATTATGAAATCTAACAAACATAAATTACGAGGTATAATCAATACCTTTTTAATCTAATAAAATAGCAAATGATGTCGTTTATCATAGTTTTTTCTAACCAACTCTAAAATGAACTCATCATTATATTATTTGCCAGTGTGATTGTGTCTTGGATCTTTATTTTGATTAGCTAACATAAAAATGATTAATATGAATTCCCTTAGTAAAAAAACATAAAATGATTGAAACCGTGATTATACATAAGATCATATAAATCTTTTTTTTTTTTGATAAAGATTGTTAAAAGAAAGTTGGCATCTTAAAAGAAGTTATTATTGTTTTTAAGGGTACAAGCTTTGGTTGGCCAAAAATTGATGTTTCCATCTAAAAAAGAAATCAACCGGCTGCCTTTGCACGCTTGTCACTTCAAAGAGATTTAAAGATTTTTTATTAATATTAACACTACAAGAGTATTATGATTTTATAGTTTTTTTTGTATGAATGTTAAGATTATGATTGTATAGTTTAGCCCCCAAAAGTAAAACTACAAAAGGCTTTGGATTCTACTTTTTGTTAATTTATTTACAGAACCAGCTAATTAATACAGTTTCATATACGAATTAATCAAGACGACTAATGAAGTATAAATAGACATTTTAGATACAAATTTAATATAGAATACAAATAGATCAGTATAGAGTTTAGGGTTTACAAAATTTAGCCGTCTTTTTAAGAATTTTTTTTGTGTAAGCCTAAAATATGCTCCACTCTAGAATCTTATTTTTATTTCTTGTTAACAATATTGATACATATAAAATTTAGAGATACAAATACTAATATGTCAAAAAATATAGCCAATTGATCTTAATTTAGTGGTAAAAAGTTCACAGCTGTAAATACCGTCATCAGTTCGATTTTTATGGGTCATTTGGAACATTTGAAGTGGTAAGAAAATCTGGATCATGAGTGTTCGCATGGTGTTTATTCTTTGGATTTAAAATTTTTCTTAAATTGCGGATAACAAAAAAAATGTCGTATATAAAAAGGGAACAAGTAAATACGAACATCTTGAAAATTGTGAACAACTTTGGACCATCGAGCTAACGTCATTTATTCATGTGGACCCTTTTATTTTGTTACATGCGTAAAGTACATAAAATATGGAAAAGAATAACTATATCAAAACGAATATTGTTGTTCAAAAAAAATCAAAACGAATTTATTAACCTATTTATAAATGCTCTAAATTATCCCAAGTTTTGGTTTAGCCTATATGCTCCAGACCGATTTATTGTCAAGTCAAAAGCCTATGTGAAAGTATGAGTTTAAAACTTTAAATACCAGGTATCCGAAATATACAAATAAAATTTGAGAAAACTCGAACAACGATTTACAAAATTTATTATAAGAAAACAAAACAGAAACCAAAATATTAAATAAAAGATAACGCATCTCAAGTATGTGATCCAATGTACTAAAGAATAAGGAACATATATGGGGTATTAAGGATAGATGAAGAACAATGTGATTCTTAACATTAATAATCTAAAATATTGGCTCATTAAACGACTGCAATTTCAAACTGATGTGGCTAGCCATTACATGATTACTACTGCTAAGCGCAGTATGTCTGAAATGTTAAGCAAGATTCTCCATGTTACCACGACTTCCTATTTTCAGGCAAACGAACGATTAGCTTTCGATATTGATTAAAACATGTTTTTAATAAATACTTCCTATTTACCTAATCTCATTATGGACACTATACAGAATACACTTTACAATAAATACGCGAATATTTGTAGGGCCATATTATTAATAGTAACTTCTGGTTAATTATATAATTCACATGCATGGCATGACAAACTCGAGAGTCCGAGTCTTATAACTGGTAAAAAAAGATAGTCCAAGTTCTTAAAACTGGTAAAAAAAGATAGTCCAAAGATGAATTGTATATTACTCCTATGTGATTATAGGTAAATAAAGCGTGTAATTTCAATATATGTATAATATAACCACTCTCAAAAGTCCAGTTAACGAAGATTGAAGTTTACTGACAAAACGAGTTATAACTACAAAGGTTATGAATCTTTTGATATTATCAAGTATATATTTTTTTTTTCTCTTTTTACTGACGAAACGAGTAACTACAGACGTGTCTTATATATATATATATAACATACACAAGCACATTTTTTTTGCTAGAATGTTAATATCATATAAAATGAACAAAGAACTTACATAAGAGTTCTAGACAAAATGTTTTGGAGACAAAAAAATAAAACAAGGAAAACATTACACACACCTAAAAAGGTAAAATTTGAGAGATGACTGATCAGCTTAATCGCAGCCACAGAGATAGAAGCGCAAAGAACTCCTTCCTGTGTGTCGTCTGCCAAGAATGATGTTCCTTATCTCACGATCAAGAGACTTGAAAACCGACGTCGCCGGGAAGAACTTACACAAGCACGTTTTGTTTAACATGTTGCTTACTAATTAAAAACTTTTTTTTTGGCTTTTGTAAACAGCTTTTTTTTAGCAATGTAAACAGCTTTGTAAATCCATGAAAGGTATTTTATTTGATTTAATATTACTTTTATCCTTGTCTCACTGCTTCAGTCTTCTCCCCACCAGTCTCTGACACATTTTATCTCTCTAAGAATGGTGTAAATTTGATGTCTGATAGTGCAAGCAAAGCAATCACCCATTACCTTTAATTTTCTTCGTTTCTCCCCTTCTCTGGACAATATTTGTTTTAGGGTATTTTTATTCTTCATCCTACATAGTTTATAGAGAGTAAAAATGTAGAAAATTTGTAGTTTGGTATTTGCACAATACATATAGTTTGTTTTCTCTTTCTCTCTTTTGCTTTATTAGTCCTGAGACTTCCACTATTAATACCCTAAGTCTTCTTAGTTTACCACATTGCCTTCACATCCAAACCCAAATGCAAATCGTTGTCTCCTCTCTTCCTTCAAAGTCTCTCATTACAAGACCCTAATAAATATCTAATCTTTCCTTTGCTGATCCTGACTATATCTTTAACAATGTTCTGACCTTTTGAAGCATATTAAGATCAAAGTCTACTGCTTTCAGTTGTGTGGGTATGTGTTCTTCTTCACTTCAGTCATCAACAACTTCATTCTATTTTCTGTCATAGCCACTCTTTAACTTTTCTCTTCCTCTCTATTTAATTTCTCATCAAAGTTTGAGGAGGAACAGAGATTGATAATCAAAGAACAGTTCCTTTATGACCAATTTCTTGTTTAAAATTTTGCCCACCGTAAATCTCACTTGCATTGAAGCAGATGACTTGTTTTGAAGTGCGTTTGTCAGCTTTTTATCGAGCAGGCTTGCAAAAAGAGTTCTTACCTTCCCTTTCTGGGATATTCTTCCATTTTGTCCTTTAATTAACTGGATTTTTCTAAACTTTGGGTTATTTTTGTTAGCAAAAAAAAACTTTGGGTTATTTTTCAGTAAAATCATTTAAAATAGTTTTATTTATAAAAATGTGGTCATTTTTCAAGAAAATTCCTTAAGATCTATTTCAAAGAAGTATCCACCTTTAATAGTTTATAATCATTTGTGGTCTTAGTTTAGTTACTAATGATTCTTCTCCAACTGTCTTGTTTACTCCTTCGCTAGCGTCTTTGTCCCCCAAATCAAGCACAGTTTGCAACACTTTTTGTACAAGACCTAATAATAAAATGGAAATTGCAAGTCAAGAAGATCATGATATGCCCGTCCCATTAAGCACTACATTTGTTGGTAGTGGTGGCGGTCATGGTCACATGATCCATCATCATCATGATCATCATGCTTCTGATTCTGCTCCTCCAACTCACAACCACAACAACATTACTACTACTCAACCACCACAAATGCAGTTACATGGTAATGGTCATGGCAACAGTCATGATCATCATCATCATCAAGATCCTCATCATGTTGGTTACAACGCAATCATCAAGAAGCCTATAATAAAGTACAAGGAATGTCTCAAGAACCATGCAGCAGCAATGGGAGGCAATGCCACTGATGGGTGTGGAGAGTTCATGCCTAGTGGTGAAGATGGCTCCATTGAAGCTCTCACTTGCTCAGTTTGCAATTGCCACAGAAATTTCCATAGAAAAGAAGTCGAAGGTGAAACAACCGCCACCGCCATTTCCTCTTACCACCAACCTCCTCCACCACGAAAACTCATGGTCAACCACCATAATATAAGATCAGCCATGCCTCACCAAATGATCATGCCGATAGGAGTTTCTAACTATCGGTACATGCATAACTTGGAGTCCGGTGACTTCATGGAACAAGACGGCGTAACCACCGCGTCTAGACCCCCACCTTACAATCAGAAGAAGAGGTTTAGGACGAAGTTCACGCCGGAGCAGAAAGAGAAGATGCTGAGTTTTGCTGAGAAGGTTGGGTGGAAGATACAAAGGCAAGAAGATTGCGTTGTTCAGAGATTTTGTGAAGAGATTGGAGTGAAGAGAAGAGTCCTTAAGGTTTGGATGCACAACAACAAGCTACATTTTTCCAATAAGAACACTAGCAACAACATTAACCTCGAAGGCAACGACAATGACAAGATCAACAACGTTAACAATGTTGATGTGTCCGGTAATAACGACATGATTTAATATTAATATTACGTTTTTTTAATGATTTGATTATGATAAGTCATCTTTATGTGAGCTACTAGGGTTTGAATCTTATTTTCTAGTAAGTGTGGGGTTATATTTATATATAAACTCGTTTGCTATTTATCTTTTATTTTCTGGTCGATGTAGTGTCTATTATCCTTTTGGAATTTATATATATTGAACTTCTTGTAATAAATGTATGACCAGTCGTTTTTGTTTTTCTTCTTCTTTTGGGTATGTAAGAAAATCTACTTTGGTTATATCGTTTTGAATCATTAGAGCATCATTATTGTTGAGATAATCTCGGCAAATATAAGACCAAAATTTACTATATAGCTTAGCTATTTAATTAAAGTCTAAGTGATAAAATAAATTGAATCAATAACAAAGTGATAAATTGAATCAATAACAAAGTGATAAATTTTCTATTTTTTTCTTTCTTTTTATTTTAATGTGTATATACTGTTTGGGAAACCACCAATGTGTACTCGCGAGTTGTAAGTCAGGTCCTTCTGTGCGTGAAGGTTGAGTAAATATGCAGTTGGTTTGTCACAAGTGATCACATTTATTAACCACTTCTTAGGTATTTTATACTAGTAACTAATTAGTACCAACTCCATTAATGTGCTATTGAATAAATTAAAGAATTTGTCGTTAAGATGAGATTACTTATTGTTATGTCACATGATTCAGTTTTCTTTGGTTTCTGTATAGAATAGTTTTCATGTCTTGCATGTGTTATTGTTAAATGCATTCATAAAATTCATTCTTTTATTCTCTTTCAACCGATTTTGTGAAAATGCCAATTCGATTTTTTCAGGTTTAAGTTAATTTAGAGGTTTTTTTCTGGCCATAATTTTTTAGAAATCGTTGAAGTTTTAAAGTATCGCTGTATCGGCTCATAATCGCATCCGTTAATAACATGAATCATATACTCTCGAAGATGGAGTATTATGCTAGCTAAATTCGTGTTATCGATATATGCTAGACAATAATCGTGATACCTATAGTGCAATCAATCGTACTAAAAACAATAATAAACACTTTACAATCTTGGAGTATAAGAATAGTTCACACATTTTTACGTCAAGTAATTTTGATATCTAATAACCAACTCATCGTGTTAAAAGAAAGGACAAACTTTGTAGGATGAAGAGTCGTCGCTATTACATTTATTGGAGGTAAATAAATAAGAAAATATGAAATTCTGAGCCCTATTTATTATGTTTTGTGAATGAAACTCCATTAATGTAGCTGTAAATAAGGTCCCCTCTTCTTCTTACTCTAAGCTTTGTCAATTTGATCGCATTATTTGTTAGGTTTAGCCGTGAAAAGAGGATTGTACACAACCCGTCTCAGATACAATAGATTTGGCATCAGATACATCTACTTGCAAAGCATCAAGTAGAATTGGTATAGCAGGGATCATATACCACCATGCATTGGTTGCGTTTGTGTAATATCCATTAGTAGAAAACCTCTTATTCTCATTTTTCTTCTTCTTTTCAAGAACTGCTAATGGTGCGAGTGCCAATATTTGCTTCCCAAACCAAGATTAGGCAGATTTATCAAAATACTTTTTTCCAATGTCTTCTTACCTGAATCGAGAGCGACCGTATCACTTGGTTGAGAATTTTTTTCTTGGATACACACAAACAATTATAAGTGTTGCACATGACTGTCTCGCAGTTTAAACTTTCAAAAGGAGGCTAAGGAGCCTTAAGATAACTTGAAAAGTTTTGGTGTAACGATCTAGAAATCGCACTTTGTATCTTTATATTCATGAATCAATTAAGCGATCCATCTAGTCGCATGATTGACTACATGGCTCAAACTGCACTGTAATGAGTGTACGTGCATATGACTTGATAGGCTGATACCAAAAAATAATGGAGCTGAAGCAAGTAAATAAAGTTTTAAAATATGGATTAATTTAAGAATATTATAAGAGAATATTATAATCTCTTATTGTTTTAGTCTTAGCAAAATCTCTTACTTTCCATTACTAACTCTTACTTTCACCAAAACAAAATGTTTTATTTTCAAAAAATGAATCTGTAAAAAACAAAGAGTCAAACGCAAAGTCCACGGTAAAAAAGAAGAACAGCTTCAAAGTTTAACCCAAACAGCCTCGCTCGGAATTCCACGGTGAACCACGAACATCATATAATACCCAGGTGGTGCCACGTAGGAGTTCGTCGGGCCATCCACGTCAGCTTTGTACGCGAAAGCAGATAACTGAGCGACGCGCCTCACGCGCAAGACCAGCAACCTCTGGTTCATCGCCGTCGAGTGCGTGCTGAACGGCGGAGCCACGAGCCGCACCGACACTCCTCCGTCGAACATTCCAAACGCCGGAATCACGAACGTAACTGAAAATGACTTTCCGTACATCATATTGCCGGCGAGTTCCACCGTGAGAACTGACGGCCTCACTCGCGCGTACTGCGGATCGAGGTAACGCGGGAGATAGGCCTCGAGACTGAGCTCCGTCGGGTACGGCCTCGCCGTGAAATTGTAACTCCGGTGAGGATTGCTTCCCCCGATCAAGACTCTGCCGTCGGAGAGGAGGAGAGACGCCGAGTGGTACATCCTAGGGATTCGAGTTGGCGCGAGAATTTCAAATCTCCGGGTCGGGTCGGGTTCGTTGGGTAAGTATAGAATCGGGTTGAGAACAGCGTTTGTAGCGTCTTCCCAACCAGCGGTTCCATTCGCCGCGCCGTTAATGATCAAAACGTCACCGTTCGGTAGTAACAGCATATCAGGCATGACACGTGGCGACGGCATCTGCTCCATGACCCATATCGGATCCGGGTCGGTCACTTTCAACCTCCCGCACGTGCGAGACGCTCCGACGAAGATTCTAGGGATCGTCCTCGCCGCCTTTAGAAACGCTCCGGGAGGAGAACCGCCGCAAACCAGAACTTCCGCCGATACCTTCGATCGGTTATTCTCTCCGGTGAGAAAGAGAGGGAGGAGCACGGAGGAGCCGGTGCTGGGGTAATTCCGTTTATCGCCGCCGGGAATCTCCGGAAACTCCTTGACGATTCGGTGATTGACGAAATCGAACAGGATCGATCTCCGGTTAGCGAAGATGAATAGGTTGCCGTCGGGAAGAAGATGAAGAAACGGATAAAGATTGTTCTCTTCGTTAGGATCTCTCGTCTCCGCCAAGAATCTGAGGTAGAAAACAGATTTTCCGGGATTCTTGGGGTAAAACTCGTAGGTGAAGGCTCTTCTTCCGCCGACGATGATGATCCGGCCGTCGGGGAGAATCTGATTGGTGGAGTACCACCGGCGAGAGGAGAGATACGCTCTGTTCTCAACCCAATCGCAAGAAACGCCTTCGCAAGGTGTGAATATCCGTACAGCTCGTTCGCCGACGCCGTAACCGCCGGTTTGGATCAAGGAGCCCGAGGCGTTCAATGAGCCGGAGGAGCACCACGTGTCGGATTGGAGAGTGAGTGGACGAAATGTGTTTGAAGCGACGTCGTATAGGAGAGAATGAGCAGAGCAGTCGAAAACGGTGGCGTTTCGGCAAGTTTGAGAAGGGAGGGAGAGGTTCGAAGGGCCGTAGTCGGTACGGTCGAAGATGACGACTTTGTTGTTGTGGAGGAGTTGCATGTGCATGGCGGAGATGCCTATACTCGGCTGCAGGAGATCCCACCTCCCGCCGGTGAGAATCGCTAACGGCGAACGTGGGAGGAGCAAGTCCGACGTGGAACAGAGGAAGAAGAAAGAAAAAATGACTGCGTATAAGTTCTTCTTGAATCTTTCCTCTTTCATATCTCGTCTTCTTCTTTTTTCAGCTCTGAATCTTGTTTCACCGGAGAACGAGATTTAACAGTTAAAGCTTTTTTGGGTAAGTATTGTCTTTCTTGAAATACTTAAAAACATTTATGGTGTTTTTTCTTTCTTGGTGAAATGTATAATCACAGACTCGCGGTGCTGCTGTGTAGTATGTACATAATGACCTGTAGATTTATTATCATCATAAGGGTCAAGAAATGATTTATTGCTTTTGAAATGTAAAACTAAGTTGGTGAATCTGGATCTGTATAAATTGATCACGGACTATCTTTTCAGAGATAAACAGTATGGCGATTATCAACTTGCTGTGTGAAATATTTATGAGATTTGAGTTTGCATTTCTTGTTCTGTTGGGGGAACCGAGTGTCCCGCCATTAATAAACTTCTGACTGCAAGAGTACAATTGTAGTTACTTGGATGGCAAGAACAGGGGTTCCCTTAATACTTATATGGGCCTAACTTATACTCGGTATGACACCAGCTGATTCAACCCATTGGGCTTTTGAGTCTGTACTCTGCACTGTAGTAGTACGTTAAGGTGTACTCATGTAACTTCTATTTTTAGTAAGAGTATGAAATCCAGTTATGAAGATGCTAACTTCCCATTATTATTTCAATAGTTTGGAATCATGTATACACAGGACTTGTCAAATGTATGGGTGGTAAAACCAAAAATAGTAAGCTCAAGTTTAAAAGGTGCTATTAATTTATCTATCTCACTAAAAATAATGTTAGGAAAAGGCACAAATAACTTAAAATAACCCACAAAAGAAGGACAAACACAAAGGCATGCAAATGTTTTTGAATCAATGGTTGATTAATCTGTGTTAATTCTTAATCCTCCATTGACCCCCTCTCTCTCTTCAGTTCCTTGCTATAAAAGCAATCTGTGATTCAGACATACAATTCTTAACCCGGCAACCCGATCTGAAAACCACAAACTCTCCTTGTGGTTTTCACCGGGAAAAAAAATCTCAGCTGTTTTCATCTCTCTATTTGCAAATGGCCGCAGCGTTTTTGAATATTGGCAGCTACATTTTCGTCTTCTTATTATCGTCATTAGCCACATTAGCACCACAGGTTCAAGCCAATATTGCCGTCTTCGACGACTACTGGACGCAGCGTCAAGGCGATGCGTTGAAACAAACTTTGGCCTCTTTCGATCCTTATCCTCTTAACGTTACCAACCACTTGAATTACCATGTCGCTTTGTGAGTTTTTAGTTAGTCAATATTAACCTAACGTGTTAAACAAGTAACCTTATAAAACAAATTTGTTCTTCTTAACAGAGCACTTGACACCACGGAATCAATCAACAGCACAAGAAGAGAGCTTTCACAGGCGAGACGTGGTCGTAAAATGCAAAACAGAGGAAAATGCGTAGCTCATAACCCGATAGACAAATGCTGGAGATGCGACCGTGATTGGGAGAAGAACCGTAAGAAACTAGCGGTCTGTGCCCTCGGATTCGGCAGGAGAACCACCGGAGGAAAAGACGGACCGATCTACGTAGTCACCGATGCCTCAGACGACGAACTTATCAGCCCTAGGCCAGGAACATTAAGACACGCGGTGACACGAGACGGACCGCTTTGGATCATATTCGCAAGAAGCATGGTTATAAAACTGCAACAAGAACTGATGATGACGAGCGATAAAACGATCGACGGACGTGGAGCTAGGGTGTACATCATGGGAGGTTCTGGACTAACGCTGCAGTTTGTGAATAATGTAATCATACACAATATCTACATCAAGCAGATTGTTCCCGCGAACGGCGGTTTGATCAGAGACTCCGAGCAACATATAGGGCTCAGGACAAGAAGTGATGGTGATGGAATCAATTTGTTTGGAGCAACTAATGTTTGGATCGATCATGTCTCGATGACGAGATGTTCTGATGGTATGATTGATGCGATTCTAGGATCCACTGCAGTGACTGTCTCCAACAGCCATTTCACAGACCACCAAGAGGTAGTATAATAATAAAATTTCTTACAAGCATTTTTTAAAAAGTATTATTTCTTACAAACTATGCATAGACTATAACCGGATGAAACATTTGGCTTGACCCACAGATTTTAACGAATTATTATTTATAGTTCCAAATTATCATTTTTTTTACTCAAGGATAACTTAAAAATGTTTAATGGTCCTCTAATTCATAGTTTAATTTATATTTTTAAAATGAATCTTTTAAGCTCTTAGTTGAATTTGGTTTGTGAGAAAACAGGTGATGCTTTTTGGGGCCAATGACAAACACGAGATCGACAAGAAGATGCAGATAACAGTTGCATTCAACCACTTTGGTAAGAGACTGGAACAGAGAATGCCCCGGGTCAGATTTGGAACGATACATGTGGTGAACAATGACTACACACATTGGGAAATGTATGCAATTGGTGGGAACATGAACCCTACAATCATTAGTCATGGCAACCGTTTCATTGCTCCTCCCAACGAACAAGCCAAACAGATCACAAAGAGAGAGTACACTTCTTACGTTGATTGGAAACTTTGGAATTGGCAATCAGAAGGAGATTACTTCCTGAATGGAGCTTACTTTGTGCAATCCGGTAAACCTAATGCGTGGAGCCCTAAACCGAAGAACCCTATCCCAAACAAGTTTGCGATCCGACCTAAACCGGGAACGATGGTCCGTAAACTCACCATGGATGCAGGAGTACTGGGCTGCAAACAAGGTCAAGCCTGCTGAGTGAAATAACCATTTTGTTGCCTTCCAACAAACAAAGCTTGTGCTCTCTGTATTTGCTTGTTGACCAAGAAAAGAATGAGAGAAAGAGAGGTGAAAAGCAAATGAAACTGGTTTTTCTATGAATGGGGTTTTGTAATATTATTCTTGTTAGGATTCAGTTTCCTCTATATACAATTTTCCCATATATTTTCACTATCTCTCGTCTTGTCTTGTGTTTGCTCGGTGCATTAAGTTTTTGTTGGTGTTCTTGACAAAATTACAACGAAATGAAGCTATAGTACGTTAGATTTCTAATGGTTTAGAGAAGGTTACTGGTTGTTTAGATAGTGATGTTGTCCAGGAATTGTGTGTCGTTGATGGAACTCTGTCATATAGATTATAGAACATTATGCCATAGACAGTTTACACATTATTAGCCTAATCAACAACAAAATAATTGGATTCTTGGGTTGCACTATTGTAGACGGGATTGAGAACTAGGGGCTGCTTGGCTAGCTGGCCTTAAGGTCCAATTCTTAATGTTCGTCTTCTGGTGGTTGCTGCTTCTTTTCCTGCTTTTAGATATGATTAATAGACGATATATAATATACACTTACACAAGAGACTGGATTCAAAAAAAAAAAAAAAGAGAGTTCGAGGAAAACAAATCACAATGGGACTAATTGAAGAATCGTCAAAATGTCTCTTTTTCACATTACTTGCCTTGTGGACATGTGACTATGCATCTTTACTTAACTCGTTTTTCTTGTATCGTAAGTTTGTATTGCCTTACCTTATCAGCTAGCACGCATATGCAAACTCCATCAAACAAAAGCACTCAAACCGGATGAACAATGCTTCGCCCTAACTATGGAGGAGACTTCGCATGGAATAGATGATGAATCTTAGGGCCATAGGCGAAGTTATCAGGGATTATCTCATCTTTCTTTTTGTTTGCTGATAGGGTAAGATCTTTCGTGTTAGAAATTCATAGAACACATGATGCATTTTTTGTAAAACAAAAATTGAGTTGAATAAATTTAACATTCATTAAAAATAAATTTTTTGTGCCACTTGGATGTTACGAGTATAAGGCGAGTATCAAATCACGAGTATAAGGCGAATATCAAGTATTCTTTTATTTTTTTGGTATTTGCTTCGTTAGTCGTTCTATAAAATATTTGTTACTTGCAAAAAATATTTGGAACATCGAAATAAAATGGATGAACAAAATGGAAGAGCATTGAGTTTCAATATTTTGAACGTTTATTTCATTTTTATTTATTTCTTGGAAAATTCATGTGACTTATGGATATTAAAAATCTAGAATATGTGTCTTTTTTGTATGTAATCAAAGAGGCAATTACTTGGTTTAGCAAGTAACAAATCAAGGTAAATTACTTGCAAGTATCAATTTTTTTTCAAACAAGCCAAATATCGAATCGTAAAAAGAATTACTCGGACAAAGTAAGTCAGTAGCAAGTAACAAGAATCGACAAGAATCGACAATTATTTACCTCGTGCCCACCCCTAGGATGTATTGCCTTATTTAATTTTTAGCTGTTTTTTTTTTTCATTTTAAGAGCAACTCTTAAAATGATTCGAGTTGAGAGAGTACGAGCTATAGTATAATCCAAAAGCCTCAGGATTTGAGAAGAGGGGTATAGATTCTCAATTGTTTATTTCGGTTCAGCAACTATAATCTTCGCGTTGTTTAAGTGTAATCGATTAAATCCGGTTAACGGTACAGTACTCCCTAACGGTTGATACCGGTTTAGAAGCCAGGCCAAAGCAAAGCAAAGCAAAGCAAAGGCAAGATCATATTATACCCTTTGGTCCCAAAATCATTCAACTTTTCAATTCCTCTCGCTGAGATCGAGAACCGACCCACCTGTTCCTCTGATCACCGGCGGTCACCGCCGCTACACAGATGTTCGCTTGACGACCTCTTCTCGCCGCGATCTTTGCCTCTTCCTGTAATCGCCGTCTTTTGCTCAACAACGAGATCTGTTTTTTCCACGGTACCCTTTTCATCTCTCCTCGATGTCGCTTTTGCTGGATCCGTGAATTTTACTTTCATCCGAGCTGGGTCTTGTCATGATTATAGCTATTTTTGGTGAATTGATAAACTGTTTCTAGGTTAAATTATTAGTTTTTGGTAATTGGTTTCTTCTTTATAGAATAAAGGTGCTGTCTTTTTTTTTTGTCATTCTTATATCTGAACTGATGCGACCTTAGGCTGTGTTCTAGGTTCAAAGTCTTAGTTTTGATGTTGCTTCTAAGCTAATCTAGCTGCTATATGTTGATTACACTCTGTTACATGTTGGTTAGCATACCCAAACCATTGAGATTCAGTTTTATATTAACATATTCAGTAGATGTTTCGAGATTCACAGAGGTGTTCAGACGTTAGAATGATGGAAGTTATGGGTTTTTGTTTTGTAGAGTAAAGGTAAGGAGGATGTCGACTCCAGCAAGGAAGAGGTTGATGAGGGATTTCAAGAGGTTGCAGCAAGACCCACCTGCGGGTATCAGCGGTGCTCCTCACGACAACAATATCATGCTCTGGAATGCTGTTATATTCGGGTAATGAAACAAGTACCGTAGATACTGGCTTGGTTTCTAGAAAATTGGTTGTTTCTGTACTTACTTTGATCTTCTTGTTTTGTGGATTTTCAGGCCTGATGACACCCCATGGGATGGAGGTAAGGTTATATTGTTGTGATTAGGATCAATTATTGTAGTAGTTTTCTTATTCTTGCTTGATCTTCTTGGCAGGTACTTTCAAACTCTCACTGCAGTTCTCTGAGGATTATCCAAATAAACCACCGACAGTTCGCTTTGTGTCACGGATGTTTCATCCAAATAGTAAGCTTATAGAGATGCCGCCTTCTCTTTTCTTCCACTCTCGGTTAATGTTTAGCTTTTTTTTTGCTCGCATTAACTTTCTTCTTCTTCTCTACCTGCTTTGCAGTTTATGCAGATGGGAGTATTTGCTTGGACATTCTACAAAACCAGTGGAGTCCAATATATGATGTTGCTGCTATACTTACCTCCATCCAGGTAATAATATTGAAATGTCACTACCAATATCTTTTAATGCCCTGAAAGCTTGTGATTACTCCGTTCTTCTCTGATCCATTTTCCTCTTTTTAACTACAGTCATTGCTCTGTGATCCAAATCCAAATTCCCCTGCAAATTCGGAAGCTGCTCGGATGTACAGCGAAAACAAGCGTGAGTACAACAGAAAAGTGCGTGATGTTGTCGAGCAAAGCTGGACTGCTGATTAGTATTAGTTAGTTGTAAGCTCTGCAACTCTCTCCTACTCTCAATTACTCAATGTCACCATTAAAGCAACGGCTTTCTTATCTTTTCATTCATGTCTTTTGTGTGTGTTTCAAAACTCTACTGATTGAATGCTTTGATGGGTTCTCTATGAAGCCTAACGTCCTTGTAAAAACTTTGTACCAAACCTTCTGAATTGTTCACTTTTTTTTGTGTATGTGTTGTGGGTTTCTTGCTAGGTGCCAAAACAATGTTGTACCAAAATGGCAAAAAGTTATGATTTGAATATTAAAGAGTGTGTGGCCTTTTCCCTCTATCACTCATCCATGCCTTTTCAATTACATTTCCAATATAATGTTTTTACCAAAATCTGAGTCCTGACATAAGACTAAGTACCAGAAGTTCCAACATAATGTATTATTTATTATGTTTGATTTGTTACAAATTCAGTGCTTCTGTTCTGGACATTCAACTGACATATATAGCTTTTGCAGCTCTGCCTCTCTTTTTTTCTGAGGTTTTACATTCATCTTCCTATATGGGTTTTGAATTTTTCATCAAGCTGTTTCTCTATTTCAATCAGGGATGATGAAGACATATTCCTCCTTGCATCTATGTATCACCAACCCCAAGGTTTCCACTGCTTGTCCATCCTTGCTGCACCTGAATCGTGTACTGCAGATTCCACACAACATCCTCTATCGATGGCCGCTTCCTCTGATCTTCACAAAGACAGTTAATGGCAAACTCGACTGTGGTCCTCAGTGACTCATACGCATACGTTCCCCTCACGCTCGGATCTGCTAAGCTACGCAACACCGATGGTTCCTCTCTCAAACCATTCTCCAGCTGAAGCTTCAAGCTTCCCAACTCTGAAGATGCAGCCGCCATTACTTTCCCCGTGATGATCTGAAGTAGGATCACTCCAAACTGGTACACATCTTCCTTCTCTCCATCTTCATTGCTAGTGCTTTCTGCTCCAACCTGCAAGATTCCCTCCAAGAGATATGAAATTAGAAATAAGAAGCTAAGTCTTGTTATCTCTGCTTTGTTCATACCTTGGATGGTAAAGGAATAGTATAGCCACTGAGTTTAACAGTGAGTGTTTCATCAAGCAGGACATTCTCTATATCCAAATTGTTCCCAAATATTCCTGGTGCCACTCCTGTGTGCAAAAACTGTATCCCTCTAGCTACTCCAATGGCTATAGACATTCTCTGAGGCCATTTCAATACCTCTTTTTTTCTCCAATCTGCCAAAAAAACATTTCTAAACAATTAGTTTCCTAAACCAAAACTCTTGTAATCCATCTTTTTTTCTTTTAAGGTGTTACCAGTGAGGTAGTCCCTCAAAGACCCGTTAGAGATGTATTCTTGGACTATGAAAATGGTGCTCCCGGCGTATGGATGATGATCTTGGTAAGTACCAATGCAGTGTCCAAGAACACTGGCCAAATGCATATGCCTTAGCTTTGATAAAACTTCCATTTGTTGAGCCAAGTTCTGTGTTGATGTTGAACTCTTCTGTTTCAGCTTAATACACCTCACCGTCACTGGAATGCCTTCTCTAAGATAACCTTTGCACAGCTGTTTTTAAATTACATAATTAGAGACTCAAATGGAGTTATGATCATGTTTTGTTTGCTTTTTCACTTTACCTGTTCTCCACAGAGTCTTGCTGCATCAAAATTGTTGGTGGCTTCTTCCAGCTCCTCCAAAGAGAAAACACGGTATGGTGATAGTCCAATCACAGCAGATCTCATTGTTTGTGGTACACGTCCTGCATTTGAAATTATACTTAGGTTAAAGTTGTGAAAAATTTGATTCAAGAATTTAATGTAATAGCATTTATTATTTACTTGGATCTGGTACTGTCTTTGATGTAGTGGACCTTGTGGCTGTGCTACAAACAGAGACCTTATCGACGTTGCTTGCTTCTAAAGGTACTTCTTTTGATCTTGACTTCCTCATCCTAACCAGAACCAAACCAG
Source organism: Brassica napus (assembly GCF_020379485.1). Lineage (NCBI taxonomy): Eukaryota > Viridiplantae > Streptophyta > Magnoliopsida > Brassicales > Brassicaceae > Brassica > Brassica napus. The sequence continues at coordinate 5,728,294 of NC_063439.1, read as the reverse complement.
CCAAAACCGCTGAAACGAGGACCACACCTATGATAATGCCAATCACCAATCCAAGTTCTATTCCTTTATCTTCTTCTTCTTTCTTTTCCTGATCCTTAGTGTCAGACTTCACAGCAGAAACCGCTTGCTTTGCTTCGTTTTCGCAGAAGGAAACAGGACGTTGATACTTTGCAGAGGGAGAACCTTTTACAGACAAGCAATTGAATGTGTAGACCACTGTCTGATTATGGAAAGTCTTGGAAGACAAGCAAGATGGAAGCTTTCCAGTTAGAAGATTCCTGGAAACATCTAAAACTCTAAGCTTGGAGCTGCATAGAGATGAATTTGGAAGTGATCCACTGAACAAGTTCTGTGCCAAAGTTAGATTCTGTAGCGAAGGAAGGGAGAACATGAATCTTGGGATTGATCCAACGAACTTGTTGGAAGAAAGATCCAGGCTTTGAAGCTTATTCAGCTTCTTGATCTGTTCTGGGAGCTTTGATCCAAAAGAGTTGTTCTTCAATGAAACAGTGATCAGGTTACTTGCGAGCGAAGTAACAACGCCAGGGCCGAGTTTATTACCGTCTAGATTCAGCTCTTGAAGATTGGACAACCCTCTGAGATCAGGAACACTTCCGGTGAACTCGTTATTCGCCAGAACAAGACTTCTCAGGCTCTTCAAGGACGAGATCTCTTTAGGGATTTTTCCAGAGATGAAGTTAGAGCTGAGATTCAGAGCCTGGAGAGAAGAAGAAAACCTGGTGATCTTTGGAGGGAGGGGACCAGAGATGCCGAGAGAGACGAGAGACAAGGTTTTTAAGTTTGAGAGTTTTGTAAGAACGGTGAAGAGCGAGTCGGTGGAGAATGTTTTGGAGAGCTTGACGGTTCTGTTCCCTGTGACGGTTAGTTCGGTTACGTGGCCGTTGAAACAGAGGATTTTGAAGGAAGGTGAAGATGGGAGGTAGCAGAAGTTGGTGAAGTTGGTCCATGATCGTAGAACTGGTGGATATTGTAAGTGCTTCTGGATTTCTAGTAGAGTTCTTGATTCACTTGACGTTAGCTGTGATTCTGAGAGTGATGTTAGAAGAAGAAGGAGAAGGAAAATGAGAGAATAGATGTGGCTTTTGGAGGAATTCTTCATTTTCTTGGGGAGAAATCACAGAGTAAGGATTAGTTTTGTGGCTAGAGGAAGAGAAGGAAAAAACATGTCACTGATTCTGAGATTATTGTTGTTTGATTAATACTAGTTGTAAAGATGCAGGGAGAGGTGCTTTAGTACATAAATTCTTGGGATTTTTAATGATGCAAGGCAGCTTTTTCTTGGGAAATTGATAAGACAATAAATACAAATATTTGTTTTTTGAGTTTTGTTTTTTTCTTGATGGTTGATCAGTTGCTGCACATTGACAGACTGTTTAACTGCATGGAAGGAAGTGAGTAATGTTTTTTAAAAGAAAAAAGATTAACTAGATCCTTAAAATACGTAAAATCCACATGAAACATCCGACTATTTATCTACTTTTGATCGAAATTTTCCACAATTAGATTTCATTTTGTTTAACTAATTCAACTTGGTTTTAAGTATTGACTCATTTCTCTGTAGTCAGCAAGTAAAATAAATATGCACTCTGTACTGGTCAGACCTTTCTTTATAACACGCATTTATTAGATACATAATAGATGCATATACACCTGCAAATACATAAACCCACAAGAACCTATATACTACACACACCCTACATATATATATATATATATATATACATGTTTGACGAATAAATGTTTGTACTTGTTCTTCTCTTGAAAACCGTATATGTCTTTCCTAATGTAATTCTTTCATCCTTACCAATTTTTAATATTCCAAGGTGATATGAATGGTAACAAGATTAGTTTACATGCTATCAAACTCTCTTCTATCTTATAAAAACACCTACCTATTAAAATATGGGAGAGTAGATCTCTGAGATGTAGTAAAAGTCAACCAGGGAACGTTGTTTCTTTGTTACGGTTTATCACTCAAGTCCTACGCGCGGGACGATGAAGTCACGTGCTAACTAACCCTCTTGTCAACGTAATGATCGACGTTACTTTATATCAGATCACGTCGTTAAGGATATAGTATCAGTCATCGTCGCAAGGAAAAATCTAACGGTGGTCGCTTGATTAAATCATTATTAGCTTGTCCGAACCAAAATTATTTATCGAAATTCACTTTTACACCCTCTGTTTAATTGATATATGATGGACATATCAAATGATCAATACTTGTTTTGTTTGGTTATCAATCAATATCAAACTAATGATACTAGCAACTAATTTGGACGAAGTATATTGTAATCATCTCTATTATTTGATGATAGATGTTTAGTTATTCGTCGGTGAGATTAAAGAAATGTGTTTCGTTTTTGTTTCCGTGTGTTCAAAAGTATTGAGATTCTAACAATTTTTCGCTGTTTTCCCTTACTTTCTCCTTTGATGAACTGTCCATTACTTTCTCCTTTGTTCTTTTATTCGTTTTACATTATGATTATTCATTCATTTTCTTAAAAGTGGCTTGACTTGTCTAAATAATGAAGTTTAGTTATTAAACAAAAATAAAACAGCTGAAATCGGTTAAAAGATGGTTTCAAGTGTAAATGAAAGACTAGCCCATATATTTTGACAAAAATTTCAAAAAAATATGACAATATTGTTTTAATGCCTAGTTGCATTCTGCACTAACATATGATGATGTTCAAAGAGGTTTGGAGCCTTTATGCTCTCCGTTTATCAAGAAAATAATAATTTATAATGGTTATTCCATCGATTTAGGGAGTATTATGAAGTTTTACTAAATTAATTGATAAAAACAATTGAACGATGCTCATTTACCATGAAAAAGAGTTTAGCATACATTAATACAAATGTAGAATATGGTAGAAATTTTAAAACAACACTAAAGATTATAGGCTTTAATATATAAAGTATTTACCAAAAACTCAATATTTTTGTAGGGGTTAGCCCATAGATTTTGAGAAAATTTCAAAAAATATGACAATATTGTTTTAATGCCTAGTTGCATCCTGCACTAACATATGATGATTTTCAAAGAGGTTTGGAGCCTTTGTGCTCTCCGTTTATCAAGAAAATAATAATTTTATAGTGGTTATTTTATTGATTTAGGGGGTATTATGAAGTTTTACTAAATTAATTGATACAAACAATTGAACTATGCTCATTTACCATGAAAAAGAGTTTAGCATACATTAATACAAATGTAGAATATGGTAGAAATTTTAACACAACACTTAAGATTATAGGCTTCAGTATATAAAGTTTTTACCAAAAACTCAATATTTTTTTAGGGGTTAGCCCATAGATTTTGAGAAAATTTCAAAAAATATGAATTATTGTTTTAATGCCTAGTGGCATCCTGCACTAACATTAGATGATGTTCAAAGAGGTTTTGAGCCTTTGTCGTCTCGGTTTATCAAAAAAATAATAAATTTATAATGGTTATTCCATCGATTTAGGGAGTATCATGAAGTTTTACTAAATTAATTTATAAAAACAATTGAACGATGCTCATTTACCATGAAAAATAGTTTAGCATACATTAATACAAATGTAGAATATGGTAGAAATTTTAAAACAACACTTAAGATTATAGGCTTCAGTATATAAAGTATTTACCAAAAACTCAATATTTTTTTAGGGGTTAGCCCATAGATTTTGAGAAAATTTAAAAAATATGACATTATTGTTTTAATGCCTAGTGGCAACTATGCATCCTGCACTAACATTAGATGATGTTCAAAGAGGTTTTGAACCTTTGTCGTCTCCGTTTATCAAGAAAATAATAAATTTATAATGGTTATTCCATCGATTTAGGGAGTATTATGAAGTTTTACTAAATTAATTTATAAAAACAATTGAACGATGCTCATTTACCATGAAAAAGAGTTTAGCATACATTAATACAAATGTAGAATATGGTAGAAATTTTAAAACAACACTAAAGATTATAGGCTTAATATATAAAGTATTTACCAAAAACTCAATATTTTTGTAGGGGTTAGCCCATAGATTTTGAGAAAATTTCAAAAAATATGACATTATTGTTTTAATGCCAAGTGGCATCCTGCACTAACATTAGATGATGTTCAAAGAGGTTTTGAGCCTTTGTCGTCTCCGTTTATCAAGAAAATAATAATTTTATAGTGGTTATTCCATCGATTTAGGGAGTATTATGAAGTTTTACTAAATTAATTTATAAAAACCATTGAACGATGCTCATTTACCATGAAAAAAGTTTAGCATACATTAATACAAATGTAGAATATGGTAGAAATTTTAAAACAACACTAAAGATTATAGGCTTCAGTATATAAAGTATTTACCAAAAACTCAATATTTTTGTAGGGGTTAGCCCATAGATTTTGAGAAAATTTCAAAAAATATGACAATATTGTTTTAATGCCTAGTTGCATCCTGCACTAACATATGATGTTCAAAGAGGTTTGGAGCCTTTGTGCTCTCCGTTTATCAAGAAAATAATAATTTTATAGTGGTTATTCCATCGATTTAGGGAGTATTATGAAGTTTTATTAAATTATTTGATAAAAACAATTGAAAGATGCTCATTTACCATGAAAAAGAGTTTAGCATACATTAATACAAATGTAGAATATGGTAGAAATTTTAAAACAACACTAAAGATTATAGGCTTCAGTATATAAAGTATTTACCAAAAACTCAATATTTTTGTAGGGGTTAGCCCATAGATTTTGAGAAAATTTCAAAAAATATGACAATATTGTTTTAATGCCTAGTTGCATCCTGCACTAACATATGATGATGTTCAAAGAGGTTTGGAGCCTTTGTGCTCTCCGTTTATCAAGAAAATAATAATTTTATAGTGGTTATTCCATCGATTTAGGGAGTATTATGAAGTTTTACTAAATTAATTGATAAAAACAATTGAACGATGCTCATTTACCATGAAAAAGAGTTTAGCATACATTAATACAAATGTAGAATATGGTAGAAATTTTAAAACAACACTAAAGATTATAGGCTTCAGTATATAAAGTATTTACCAAAAACTCAATATTTTTGTAGGGGTTAGCCCATAGATTTTGAGAAAATTTCAAAAAATATGACAATATTGTTTTAATGCCTAGTTGCATCCTGCACTAACATATGATGATGTTCAAAGAGGTTTGGAGCCTTTGTGCTCTCCGTTTATCAAGAAAATAATAATTTATAATGGTTATTCCATCGATTTAGGGAGTATTATGAAGTTTTACTAAATTAATTGATAAAAACATTTGAACGATGCTCATTTACCATGAAAAGAGTTTAGCATACATTAATACAAATGTAGAATATGATAGAAATTTAAAAAAACACTAAAGATTATAGGCTTCAGTATATAAAGTATTTACCAAAAACTCAATATTTTTGTAGGGGTTAGCCCATAGATTTTGAGAAAATTTCAAAAAATATGACAATATTGTTTTAATGCCTAGTTGCATCCTGCACTAACATATGATGATGTTCAAAGAGGTTTGGAGCCTTTGTGCTCTCCGTTTATCAAGAAAATAATAATTTTATAGTGGTTATTCCATCGATTTAGGGGTATTATGAAGTTTTACTAAATTAATTGATAAAAACAATTGAACGATGCTCATTTACCATGAAAAAGAGTTTAGCATACATTAATACAAATGTAGAATATGGTAGAAATTTTAAAACAACACTAAAGATTATAGGCTTCAGTATATAAAGTATTTACCAAAAACTCAATATTTTTGTAGGGGTTAGCCCATAGATTTTGAGAAAATTTCAAAAAATATGACAATATTGTTTTAATGCCTAGTTGCATCCTGCACTAACATATGATGATGTTCAAAGAGGTTTGGAGCCTTTGTCGTCTCCGTTTATCAAGAAAATAATAATTTTATAGTGGTTATTCCATCGATTTAGGGAGTATTATGAAGTTTTACTAAATTAATTGATAAAAACAATTGAACGATGCTCATTTACCATGAAAAAGAGTTTAGCATACATTAATACAAATGTAGAATATGGTAGAAATTTTAAAACAACACTAAAGATTATAGGCTTCAGTATATAAAGTATTTACCAAAAACTCAATATTTTTGTAGGGGTTAGCCCATAGATTTTGAGAAAATTTCAAAAAATATGACAATATTGTTTTAATGCCTAGTTGCATCCTGCACTAACATATGATGATGTTCAAAGAGGTTTGGAGCCTTTGTCGTCTCCGTTTATCAAGAAAATAATAAATTTATAGTGGTTATTCCATCGATTTAGGGAGTATTATGAAGTTTTACTAAATTAATTGATAAAAACAATTGAACGATGCTCATTTACCATGAAAAAGAGTTTAGCATACATTAATACAAATGTAGAATATGGTAGAAATTTTAAAACAACACTAAAGATTATAGGCTTCAGTATATAAAGTATTTACCAAAAACTCAATATTTTTGTAGGGGTTAGCCCATAGATTTTGAGAAAATTTCAAAAAATATGACAATATTGTTTTAATGCCTAGTTGCATCCTGCACTAACATATGATGATGTTCAAAGAGGTTTGGAGCCTTTGTCGTCTCCGTTTATCAAGAAAATAATAATTTTATAGTGGTTATTCCATCGATTTAGGGAGTATTATGAAGTTTTACTAAATTATTTGATAAAAACATTGAACGATGCTCATTTACCATGAAAAAGAGTTTAGCATACATTAATACAAATGTAGAATATGGTAGAAATTTTAAAACAACACTAAAGATTATAGGCTTCAGTATATAAAGTATTTACCAAAAACTCAATATTTTTGTAGGGGTTAGCCCATAGATTTTGAGAAAATTTCAAAAAATATGACAATATTGTTTTAATGCCTAGTTGCATCCTGCACTAACATATGATGATGTTCAAAGAGGTTTGGAGCCTTTGTGCTCTCCGTTTATCAAGAAAATAATAATTTTATAGTGGTTATTCCATCGATTTAGGGGTATTATGAAGTTTTACTAAATTAATTGATAAAAACAATTGAACGATGCTCATTTACCATGAAAAAGAGTTTAGCATACATTAATACAAATGTAGAATATGGTAGAAATTTTAAAACAACACTAAAGATTATAGGCTTCAGTATATAAAGTATTTACCAAAAACTCAATATTTTTGTAGGGGTTAGCCCATAGATTTTGAGAAAATTTCAAAAAATATGACAATATTGTTTTAATGCCTAGTTGCATCCTGCACTAACATATGATGATGTTCAAAGAGGTTTGGAGCCTTTGTCGTCTCCGTTTATCAAGAAAATAATAATTTTATAGTGGTTATTCCATCGATTTAGGGAGTATTATGAAGTTTTACTAAATTAATTGATAAAAACAATTGAACGATGCTCATTTACCATGAAAAAGAGTTTAGCATACATTAATACAAATGTAGAATATGGTAGAAATTTTAAAACAACACTAAAGATTATAGGCTTCAGTATATAAAGTATTTACCAAAAACTCAATATTTTTGTAGGGGTTAGCCCATAGATTTTGAGAAAATTTCAAAAAATATGACAATATTGTTTTAATGCCTAGTTGCATCCTGCACTAACATATGATGATGTTCAAAGAGGTTTGGAGCCTTTGTCGTCTCCGTTTATCAAGAAAATAATAATTTTATAGTGGTTATTCCATCGATTTAGGGAGTATTATGAAGTTTTACTAAATTAATTGATAAAAACAATTGAACGATGCTCATTTACCATGAAAAAGAGTTTAGCATACATTAATACAAATGTAGAATATGGTAGAAATTTTAAAACAACACTAAAGATTATAGGCTTCAGTATATAAAGTATTTACCAAAAACTCAATATTTTTGTAGGGGTTAGCCCATAGATTTTGAGAAAATTTCAAAAAATATGACAATATTGTTTTAATGCCTAGTTGCATCCTGCACTAACATATGATGATGTTCAAAGAGGTTTGGAGCCTTTGTCGTCTCCGTTTATCAAGAAAATAATAATTTTATAGTGGTTATTCCATCGATTTAGGGAGTATTATGAAGTTTTACTAAATTAATTGATAAAAACAATTGAACGATGCTCATTTACCATGAAAAAGAGTTTAGCATACATTAATACAAATGTAGAATATGGTAGAAATTTTAAAACAACACTAAAGATTATAGGCTTCAGTATATAAAGTATTTACCAAAAACTCAATATTTTTGTAGGGGTTAGCCCATAGATTTTGAGAAAATTTCAAAAAATATGACAATATTGTTTTAATGCCTAGTTGCATCCTGCACTAACATATGATGATGTTCAAAGAGGTTTGGAGCCTTTGTCGTCTCCGTTTATCAAGAAAATAATAATTTTATAGTGGTTATTCCATCGATTTAGGGAGTATTATGAAGTTTTACTAAATTATTTGATAAAAACAATTGAACGATGCTCATTTACCATGAAAAAGAGTTTAGCATACATTAATACAAATGTAGAATATGGTAGAAATTTTAAAACAACACTAAAGATTATAGGCTTCAGTATATAAAGTATTTACCAAAAACTCAATATTTTTGTAGGGGTTAGCCCATAGATTTTGAGAAAATTTCAAAAAATATGACAATATTGTTTTAATGCCTAGTTGCATCCTGCACTAACATATGATGATGTTCAAAGAGGTTTGGAGCCTTTGTCTCTCCGTTTATCAAGAAAATAATAATTTTATAGTGGTTATTCCATCGATTTAGGGGTATTATGAAGTTTTACTAAATTAATTGATAAAACAATTGAACGATGCTCATTTACCATGAAAAAGAGTTTAGCATACATTAATACAAATGTAGAATATGGTAGAAATTTTAAAACAACACTAAAGATTATAGGCTTCAGTATATAAAGTATTTACCAAAAACTCAATATTTTTGTAGGGGTTAGCCCATAGATTTTGAGAAAATTTCAAAAAATATGACAATATTGTTTTAATGCCTAGTTGCATCCTGCACTAACATATGATGATGTTCAAAGAGGTTTGGAGCCTTTGTCGTCTCCGTTTATCAAGAAAATAATAATTTTATAGTGGTTATTCCATCGATTTAGGGAGTATTATGAAGTTTTACTAAATTAATTGATAAAAACAATTGAACGATGCTCATTTACCATGAAAAAGAGTTTAGCATACATTAATACAAATGTAGAATATGGTAGAAATTTTAAAACAACACTAAAGATTATAGGCTTCAGTATATAAAGTATTTACCAAAAACTCAATATTTTTGTAGGGGTTAGCCCATAGATTTTGAGAAAATTTCAAAAAATATGACAATATTGTTTTAATGCCTAGTTGCATCCTGCACTAACATATGATGATGTTCAAAGAGGTTTGGAGCCTTTGTCGTCTCCGTTTATCAAGAAAATAATAATTTTATAGTGGTTATTCCATCGATTTAGGGAGTATTATGAAGTTTTACTAAATTAATTGATAAAAACAATTGAACGATGCTCATTTACCATGAAAAAGAGTTTAGCATACATTAATACAAATGTAGAATATGGTAGAAATTTTAAAACAACACTAAAGATTATAGGCTTCAGTATATAAAGTATTTACCAAAAACTCAATATTTTTGTAGGGGTTAGCCCATAGATTTTGAGAAAATTTCAAAAAATATGACAATATTGTTTTAATGCCTAGTTGCATCCTGCACTAACATATGATGATGTTCAAAGAGGTTTGGAGCCTTTGTCGTCTCCGTTTATCAAGAAAATAATAATTTTATAGTGGTTATTCCATCGATTTAGGGAGTATTATGAAGTTTTACTAAATTAATTGATAAAAACAATTGAACGATGCTCATTTACCATGAAAAAGAGTTTAGCATACATTAATACAAATGTAGAATATGGTAGAAATTTTAAAACAACACTAAAGATTATAGGCTTCAGTATATAAAGTATTTACCAAAAACTCAATATTTTTGTAGGGGTTAGCCCATAGATTTTGAGAAAATTTCAAAAAATATGACAATATTGTTTTAATGCCTAGTTGCATCCTGCACTAACATATGATGATGTTCAAAGAGGTTTGGAGCCTTTGTCGTCTCCGTTTATCAAGAAAATAATAATTTTATAGTGGTTATTCCATCGATTTAGGGAGTATTATGAAGTTTTACTAAATTAATTGATAAAAACAATTGAACGATGCTCATTTACCATGAAAAAGAGTTTAGCATACATTAATACAAATGTAGAATATGGTAGAAATTTTAAAACAACACTAAAGATTATAGGCTTCAGTATATAAAGTATTTACCAAAAACTCAATATTTTTGTAGGGGTTAGCCCATAGATTTTGAGAAAATTTCAAAAAATATGACAATATTGTTTTAATGCCTAGTTGCATCCTGCACTAACATATGATGATGTTCAAAGAGGTTTGGAGCCTTTGTCGTCTCCGTTTATCAAGAAAATAATAATTTTATAGTGGTTATTCCATCGATTTAGGGAGTATTATGAAGTTTTACTAAATTAATTGATAAAAACAATTGAACGATGCTCATTTACCATGAAAAAGAGTTTAGCATACATTAATACAAATGTAGAATATGGTAGAAATTTTAAAACAACACTAAAGATTATAGGCTTCAGTATATAAAGTATTTACCAAAAACTCAATATTTTTGTAGGGGTTAGCCCATAGATTTTGAGAAAATTTCAAAAATATGACAATATTGTTTTAATGCCTAGTTGCATCCTGCACTAACATATGATGATGTTCAAAGAGGTTTGGAGCCTTTGTCGTCTCCGTTTATCAAGAAAATAATAATTTTATAGTGGTTATTCCATCGATTTAGGGAGTATTATGAAGTTTTACTAAATTAATTGATAAAAACAATTGAACGATGCTCATTTACCATGAAAAAGAGTTTAGCATACATTAATACAAATGTAGAATATGGTAGAAATTTTAAAACAACACTAAAGATTATAGGCTTCAGTATATAAAGTATTTACCAAAAACTCAATATTTTTGTAGGGGTTAGCCCATAGATTTTGAGAAAATTTCAAAAATATGACAATATTGTTTTAATGCCTAGTTGCATCCTGCACTAACATATGATGATGTTCAAAGAGGTTTGGAGCCTTTGTCTCTCCGTTTATCAAGAAAATAATAATTTTATAGTGGTTATTCCATCGATTTAGGGAGTATTATGAAGTTTTACTAAATTAATTGATAAAAACAATTGAACGATGCTCATTTACCATGAAAAAGAGTTTAGCATACATTAATACAAATGTAGAATATGGTAGAAATTTTAAAACAACACTAAAGATTATAGGCTTCAGTATATAAAGTATTTACCAAAAACTCAATATTTTTGTAGGGGTTAGCCCATAGATTTTGAGAAAATTTCAAAAAATATGACAATATTGTTTTAATGCCTAGTTGCATCCTGCACTAACATATGATGATGTTCAAAGAGGTTTGGAGCCTTTGTCGTCTCCGTTTATCAAGAAATAATAATTTTATAGTGGTTATTCCATCGATTTAGGGAGTATTATGAAGTTTTACTAAATTAATTGATAAAAACAATTGAACGATGCTCATTTACCATGAAAAAGAGTTTAGCATACATTAATACAAATGTAGAATATGGTAGAAATTTTAAAACAACACTAAAGATTATAGGCTTCAGTATATAAAGTATTTACCAAAAACTCAATATTTTTGTAGGGGTTAGCCCATAGATTTTGAGAAAATTTCAAAAAATATGACAATATTGTTTTAATGCCTAGTTGCATCCTGCACTAACATATGATGATGTTCAAAGAGGTTTGGAGCCTTTGTCGTCTCCGTTTATCAAGAAAATAATAATTTTATAGTGGTTATTCCATCGATTTAGGGAGTATTATGAAGTTTTACTAAATTAATTGATAAAAACAATTGAACGATGCTCATTTACCATGAAAAAGAGTTTAGCATACATTAATACAAATGTAGAATATGGTAGAAATTTTAAAACAACACTAAAGATTATAGGCTTCAGTATATAAAGTATTTACCAAAAACTCAATATTTTTGTAGGGGTTAGCCCATAGATTTTGAGAAAATTTCAAAAAATATGACAATATTGTTTTAATGCCTAGTTGCATCCTGCACTAACATATGATGATGTTCAAAGAGGTTTGGAGCCTTTGTCGTCTCCGTTTATCAAGAAAATAATAATTTTATAGTGGTTATTCCATCGATTTAGGGAGTATTATGAAGTTTTACTAAATTATTTGATAAAAACAATTGAACGATGCTCATTTACCATGAAAAAGAGTTTAGCATACATTAATACAAATGTAGAATATGGTAGAAATTTTAAAACAACACTAAAGATTATAGGCTTCAGTATATAAAGTATTTACCAAAAACTCAATATTTTTGTAGGGGTTAGCCCATAGATTTTGAGAAAATTTCAAAAAATATGACAATATTGTTTTAATGCCTAGTTGCATCCTGCACTAACATATGATGATGTTCAAAGAGGTTTGGAGCCTTTGTCGTCTCCGTTTATCAAGAAAATAATAATTTTATAGTGGTTATTCCATCGATTTAGGGAGTATTATGAAGTTTTACTAAATTAATTGATAAAAACAATTGAACGATGCTCATTTACCATGAAAAAGAGTTTAGCATACATTAATACAAATGTAGAATATGGTAGAAATTTTAAAACAACACTAAAGATTATAGGCTTCAGTATATAAAGTATTTACCAAAAACTCAATATTTTTGTAGGGGTTAGCCCATAGATTTTGAGAAAATTTCAAAAAATATGACAATATTGTTTTAATGCCTAGTTGCATCCTGCACTAACATATGATGATGTTCAAAGAGGTTTGGAGCCTTTGTCGTCTCCGTTTATCAAGAAAATAATAATTTTATAGTGGTTATTCCATCGATTTAGGGAGTATTATGAAGTTTTATTAAATTATTTGATAAAAACAATTGAACGATGCTCATTTACCATGAAAAAGAGTTTAGCATACATTAATACAAATGTAGAATATGGTAGAAATTTTAAAACAACACTAAAGATTATAGGCTTCAGTATATAAAGTATTTACCAAAAACTCAATATTTTTGTAGGGGTTAGCCCATAGATTTTGAGAAAATTTCAAAAAATATGACAATATTGTTTTAATGCCTAGTTGCATCCTGCACTAACATATGATGATGTTCAAAGAGGTTTGGAGCCTTTGTCGTCTCCGTTTATCAAGAAAATAATAATTTTATAGTGGTTATTCCATCGATTTAGGGAGTATTATGAAGTTTTATAAATTAATTGATAAAAACAATTGAACGATGCTCATTTACCATGAAAAAGAGTTTAGCATACATTAATACAAATGTAGAATATGGTAGAAATTTTAAAACAACACTAAAGATTATAGGCTTCAGTATATAAAGTATTTACCAAAAACTCAATATTTTTGTAGGGGTTAGCCCATAGATTTTGAGAAAATTTCAAAAAATATGACAATATTGTTTTAATGCCTAGTTGCATCCTGCACTAACATATGATGATGTTCAAAGAGGTTTGGAGCCTTTGTCGTCTCCGTTTATCAAGAAAATAATAATTTTATAGTGGTTATTCCATCGATTTAGGGAGTATTATGAAGTTTTACTAAATTATTTGATAAAAACAATTGAACGATGCTCATTTACCATGAAAAAGAGTTTAGCATACATTAATACAAATGTAGAATATGGTAGAAATTTTAAAACAACACTAAAGATTATAGGCTTCAGTATATAAAGTATTTACCAAAAACTCAATATTTTTGTAGGGGTTAGCCCATAGATTTTGAGAAAATTTCAAAAAATATGACAATATTGTTTTAATGCCTAGTTGCATCCTGCACTAACATATGATGATGTTCAAAGAGGTTTGGAGCCTTTGTCGTCTCCGTTTATCAAGAAAATAATAATTTTATAGTGGTTATTCCATCGATTTAGGGAGTATTATGAAGTTTTATTAAATTATTGATAAAAACAATTGAACGATGCTCATTTACCATGAAAAAGAGTTTAGCATACATTAATACAAATGTAGAATATGGTAGAAATTTTAAAACAACACTAAAGATTATAGGCTTCAGTATATAAAGTATTTACCAAAAACTCAATATTTTTGTAGGGGTTAGCCCATAGATTTTGAGAAAATTTCAAAAAATATGACAATATTGTTTTAATGCCTAGTTGCATCCTGCACTAACATATGATGATGTTCAAAGAGGTTTGGAGCCTTTGTCGTCTCCGTTTATCAAGAAAATAATAATTTTATAGTGGTTATTCCATCGATTTAGGGAGTATTATGAAGTTTTACTAAATTATTGATAAAAACAATTGAACGATGCTCATTTACCATGAAAAAGAGTTTAGCATACATTAATACAAATGTAGAATATGGTAGAAATTTTAAAACAACACTAAAGATTATAGGCTTCAGTATATAAAGTATTTACCAAAAACTCAATATTTTTGTAGGGGTTAGCCCATAGATTTTGAGAAAATTTCAAAAAATATGACAATATTGTTTTAATGCCTAGTTGCATCCTGCACTAACATATGATGATGTTCAAAGAGGTTTGGAGCCTTTGTCGTCTCCGTTTATCAAGAAAATAATAATTTTATAGTGGTTATTCCATCGATTTAGGGAGTATTATGAAGTTTTACTAAATTAATTGATAAAAACAATTGAACGATGCTCATTTACCATGAAAAAGAGTTTAGCATACATTAATACAAATGTAGAATATGGTAGAAATTTTAAAACAACACTAAAGATTATAGGCTTCAGTATATAAAGTATTTACCAAAAACTCAATATTTTTGTAGGGGTTAGCCCATAGATTTTGAGAAAATTTCAAAAAATATGACAATATTGTTTTAATGCCTAGTTGCATCCTGCACTAACATATGATGATGTTCAAAGAGGTTTGGAGCCTTTGTCGTCTCCGTTTATCAAGAAAATAATAATTTTATAGTGGTTATTCCATCGATTTAGGGAGTATTATGAAGTTTTACTAAATTATTTGATAAAAACAATTGAACGATGCTCATTTACCATGAAAAAGAGTTTAGCATACATTAATACAAATGTAGAATATGGTAGAAATTTTAAAACAACACTAAAGATTATAGGCTTCAGTATATAAAGTATTTACCAAAAACTCAATATTTTTGTAGGGGTTAGCCCATAGATTTTGAGAAAATTTCAAAAAATATGACAATATTGTTTTAATGCCTAGTTGCATCCTGCACTAACATATGATGATGTTCAAAGAGGTTTGGAGCCTTTGTCGTCTCCGTTTATCAAGAAAATAATAATTTTATAGTGGTTATTCCATCGATTTAGGGAGTATTATGAAGTTTTATAAATTATTTGATAAAAACAATTGAACGATGCTCATTTACCATGAAAAAGAGTTTAGCATACATTAATACAAATGTAGAATATGGTAGAAATTTTAAAACAACACTAAAGATTATAGGCTTCAGTATATAAAGTATTTACCAAAAACTCAATATTTTTGTAGGGGTTAGCCCATAGATTTTGAGAAAATTTCAAAAAATATGACAATATTGTTTTAATGCCTAGTTGCATCCTGCACTAACATATGATGATGTTCAAAGAGGTTTGGAGCCTTTGTCGTCTCCGTTTATCAAGAAAATAATAATTTTATAGTGGTTATTCCATCGATTTAGGGAGTATTATGAAGTTTTACTAAATTAATTGATAAAAACAATTGAACGATGCTCATTTACCATGAAAAAGAGTTTAGCATACATTAATACAAATGTAGAATATGGTAGAAATTTTAAAACAACACTAAAGATTATAGGCTTCAGTATATAAAGTATTTACCAAAAACTCAATATTTTTGTAGGGGTTAGCCCATAGATTTTGAGAAAATTTCAAAAAATATGACAATATTGTTTTAATGCCTAGTTGCATCCTGCACTAACATATGATGATGTTCAAAGAGGTTTGGAGCCTTTGTCGTCTCCGTTTATCAAGAAAATAATAATTTTATAGTGGTTATTCCATCGATTTAGGGAGTATTATGAAGTTTTACTAAATTAATTGATAAAAACAATTGAACGATGCTCATTTACCATGAAAAAGAGTTTAGCATACATTAATACAAATGTAGAATATGGTAGAAATTTTAAAACAACACTAAAGATTATAGGCTTCAGTATATAAAGTATTTACCAAAAACTCAATATTTTTGTAGGGGTTAGCCCATAGATTTTGAGAAAATTTCAAAAAATATGACAATATTGTTTTAATGCCTAGTTGCATCCTGCACTAACATATGATGATGTTCAAAGAGGTTTGGAGCCTTTGTCGTCTCCGTTTATCAAGAAAATAATAATTTTATAGTGGTTATTCCATCGATTTAGGGAGTATTATGAAGTTTTACTAAATTATTTGATAAAAACAATTGAACGATGCTCATTTACCATGAAAAAGAGTTTAGCATACATTAATACAAATGTAGAATATGGTAGAAATTTTAAAACAACACTAAAGATTATAGGCTTCAGTATATAAAGTATTTACCAAAAACTCAATATTTTTGTAGGGGTTAGCCCATAGATTTTGAGAAAATTTCAAAAAATATGACAATATTGTTTTAATGCCTAGTTGCATCCTGCACTAACATATGATGATGTTCAAAGAGGTTTGGAGCCTTTGTCGTCTCCGTTTATCAAGAAAATAATAATTTTATAGTGGTTATTCCATCGATTTAGGGAGTATTATGAAGTTTTATTAAATTATTTGATAAAAACAATTGAACGATGCTCATTTACCATGAAAAAGAGTTTAGCATACATTAATACAAATGTAGAATATGGTAGAAATTTTAAAACAACACTAAAGATTATAGGCTTCAGTATATAAAGTATTTACCAAAAACTCAATATTTTTGTAGGGGTTAGCCCATAGATTTTGAGAAAATTTCAAAAAATATGACAATATTGTTTTAATGCCTAGTTGCATCCTGCACTAACATATGATGATGTTCAAAGAGGTTTGGAGCCTTTGTCGTCTCCGTTTATCAAGAAAATAATAATTTTATAGTGGTTATTCCATCGATTTAGGGAGTATTATGAAGTTTTACTAAATTAATTGATAAAAACAATTGAACGATGCTCATTTACCATGAAAAAGAGTTTAGCATACATTAATACAAATGTAGAATATGGTAGAAATTTTAAAACAACACTAAAGATTATAGGCTTCAGTATATAAAGTATTTACCAAAAACTCAATATTTTTGTAGGGGTTAGCCCATAGATTTTGAGAAAATTTCAAAAAATATGACAATATTGTTTTAATGCCTAGTTGCATCCTGCACTAACATATGATGATGTTCAAAGAGGTTTGGAGCCTTTGTCGTCTCCGTTTATCAAGAAAATAATAATTTTATAGTGGTTATTCCATCGATTTAGGGAGTATTATGAAGTTTTATAAATTAATTGATAAAAACAATTGAACGATGCTCATTTACCATGAAAAAGAGTTTAGCATACATTAATACAAATGTAGAATATGGTAGAAATTTTAAAACAACACTAAAGATTATAGGCTTCAGTATATAAAGTATTTACCAAAAACTCAATATTTTTGTAGGGGTTAGCCCATAGATTTTGAGAAAATTTCAAAAAATATGACAATATTGTTTTAATGCCTAGTTGCATCCTGCACTAACATATGATGATGTTCAAAGAGGTTTGGAGCCTTTGTCGTCTCCGTTTATCAAGAAAATAATAATTTTATAGTGGTTATTCCATCGATTTAGGGAGTATTATGAAGTTTTAATAAATTATTTGATAAAAACAATTGAACGATGCTCAT
Source organism: Brassica napus (assembly GCF_020379485.1). Lineage (NCBI taxonomy): Eukaryota > Viridiplantae > Streptophyta > Magnoliopsida > Brassicales > Brassicaceae > Brassica > Brassica napus. Next base: position 5,710,372 of record NC_063439.1, on the reverse strand, counting down.
TTACCATGAAAAAGAGTTTAGCATACATTAATACAAATGTAGAATATGGTAGAAATTTTAAAACAACACTAAAGATTATAGGCTTCAGTATATAAAGTATTTACCAAAAACTCAATATTTTTGTAGGGGTTAGCCCATAGATTTTGAGAAAATTTCAAAAAATATGACAATATTGTTTTAATGCCTAGTTGCATCCTGCACTAACATATGATGATGTTCAAAGAGGTTTGGAGCCTTTGTCGTCTCCGTTTATCAAGAAAATAATAATTTTATAGTGGTTATTCCATCGATTTAGGGAGTATTATGAAGTTTTACTAAATTATTTGATAAAAACAATTGAACGATGCTCATTTACCATGAAAAAGAGTTTAGCATACATTAATACAAATGTAGAATATGGTAGAAATTTTAAAACAACACTAAAGATTATAGGCTTCAGTATATAAAGTATTTACCAAAAACTCAATATTTTTGTAGGGGTTAGCCCATAGATTTTGAGAAAATTTCAAAAAATATGACAATATTGTTTTAATGCCTAGTTGCATCCTGCACTAACATATGATGATGTTCAAAGAGGTTTGGAGCCTTTGTCGTCTCCGTTTATCAAGAAAATAATAACTTTATAGTGGTTATTCCATCGATTTAGGGAGTATTATGAAGTTTTATTAATTATTTGATAAAAACAATTGAACGATGCTCATTTACCATGAAAAAGAGTTTAGCATACATTAATACAAATGTAGAATATGGTAGAAATTTTAAAACAACACTAAAGATTATAGGCTTCAGTATATAAAGTATTTACCAAAAACTCAATATTTTTGTAGGGGTTAGCCCATAGATTTTGAGAAAATTTCAAAAAATATGACAATATTGTTTTAATGCCTAGTTGCATCCTGCACTAACATATGATGATGTTCAAAGAGGTTTGGAGCCTTTGTCGTCTCCGTTTATCAAGAAAATAATAATTTTATAGTGGTTATTCCATCGATTTAGGGAGTATTATGAAGTTTTATAAATTAATTGATAAAAACAATTGAACGATGCTCATTTACCATGAAAAAGAGTTTAGCATACATTAATACAAATGTAGAATATGGTAGAAATTTTAAAACAACACTAAAGATTATAGGCTTCAGTATATAAAGTATTTACCAAAAACTCAATATTTTTGTAGGGGTTAGCCCATAGATTTTGAGAAAATTTCAAAAAATATGACAATATTGTTTTAATGCCTAGTTGCATCCTGCACTAACATATGATGATGTTCAAAGAGGTTTGGAGCCTTTGTCGTCTCCGTTTATCAAGAAAATAATAATTTTATAGTGGTTATTCCATCGATTTAGGGAGTATTATGAAGTTTTACTAAATTAATTGATAAAAACAATTGAACGATGCTCATTTACCATGAAAAAGAGTTTAGCATACATTAATACAAATGTAGAATATGGTAGAAATTTTAAAACAACACTAAAGATTATAGGCTTCAGTATATAAAGTATTTACCAAAAACTCAATATTTTTGTAGGGGTTAGCCCATAGATTTTGAGAAAATTTCAAAAAATATGACAATATTGTTTTAATGCCTAGTTGCATCCTGCACTAACATATGATGATGTTCAAAGAGGTTTGGAGCCTTTGTCGTCTCCGTTTATCAAGAAAATAATAATTTTATAGTGGTTATTCCATCGATTTAGGGAGTATTATGAAGTTTTATTAAATTATTTGATAAAAACAATTGAACGATGCTCATTTACCATGAAAAAGAGTTTAGCATACATTAATACAAATGTAGAATATGGTAGAAATTTTAAAACAACACTAAAGATTATAGGCTTCAGTATATAAAGTATTTACCAAAAACTCAATATTTTTGTAGGGGTTAGCCCATAGATTTTGAGAAAATTTCAAAAAATATGACAATATTGTTTTAATGCCTAGTTGCATCCTGCACTAACATATGATGATGTTCAAAGAGGTTTGGAGCCTTTGTCGTCTCCGTTTATCAAGAAAATAATAATTTTATAGTGGTTATTCCATCGATTTAGGGAGTATTATGAAGTTTTACTAAATTAATTGATAAAAACAATTGAACGATGCTCATTTACCATGAAAAAGAGTTTAGCATACATTAATACAAATGTAGAATATGGTAGAAATTTTAAAACAACACTAAAGATTATAGGCTTCAGTATATAAAGTATTTACCAAAAACTCAATATTTTTGTAGGGGTTAGCCCATAGATTTTGAGAAAATTTCAAAAAATATGACAATATTGTTTTAATGCCTAGTTGCATCCTGCACTAACATATGATGATGTTCAAAGAGGTTTGGAGCCTTTGTCGTCTCCGTTTATCAAGAAAATAATAATTTTATAGTGGTTATTCCATCGATTTAGGGAGTATTATGAAGTTTTACTAAATTATTTGATAAAAACAATTGAACGATGCTCATTTACCATGAAAAAGAGTTTAGCATACATTAATACAAATGTAGAATATGGTAGAAATTTTAAAACAACACTAAAGATTATAGGCTTCAGTATATAAAGTATTTACCAAAAACTCAATATTTTTGTAGGGGTTAGCCCATAGATTTTGAGAAAATTTCAAAAAATATGACAATATTGTTTTAATGCCTAGTTGCATCCTGCACTAACATATGATGATGTTCAAAGAGGTTTGGAGCCTTTGTCGTCTCCGTTTATCAAGAAAATAATAATTTTATAGTGGTTATTCCATCGATTTAGGGAGTATTATGAAGTTTTATTAAATTATTTGATAAAAACAATTGAACGATGCTCATTTACCATGAAAAAGAGTTTAGCATACATTAATACAAATGTAGAATATGGTAGAAATTTTAAAACAACACTAAAGATTATAGGCTTCAGTATATAAAGTATTTACCAAAAACTCAATATTTTTGTAGGGGTTAGCCCATAGATTTTGAGAAAATTTCAAAAAATATGACAATATTGTTTTAATGCCTAGTTGCATCCTGCACTAACATATGATGATGTTCAAAGAGGTTTGGAGCCTTTGTCGTCTCCGTTTATCAAGAAAATAATAATTTTATAGTGGTTATTCCATCGATTTAGGGAGTATTATGAAGTTTTATTAAATTATTTGATAAAAACAATTGAACGATGCTCATTTACCATGAAAAAGAGTTTAGCATACATTAATACAAATGTAGAATATGGTAGAAATTTTAAAACAACACTAAAGATTATAGGCTTCAGTATATAAAGTATTTACCAAAAACTCAATATTTTTGTAGGGGTTAGCCCATAGATTTTGAGAAAATTTCAAAAAATATGACAATATTGTTTTAATGCCTAGTTGCATCCTGCACTAACATATGATGATGTTCAAAGAGGTTTGGAGCCTTTGTCGTCTCCGTTTATCAAGAAAATAATAATTTTATAGTGGTTATTCCATCGATTTAGGGAGTATTATGAAGTTTTATTAAATTATTTGATAAAAACAATTGAACGATGCTCATTTACCATGAAAAAGAGTTTAGCATACATTAATACAAATGTAGAATATGGTAGAAATTTTAAAACAACACTAAAGATTATAGGCTTCAGTATATAAAGTATTTACCAAAAACTCAATATTTTTGTAGGGGTTAGCCCATAGATTTTGAGAAAATTTCAAAAAATATGACAATATTGTTTTAATGCCTAGTTGCATCCTGCACTAACATATGATGATGTTCAAAGAGGTTTGGAGCCTTTGTCGTCTCCGTTTATCAAGAAAATAATAATTTTATAGTGGTTATTCCATCGATTTAGGGAGTATTATGAAGTTTTATTAAATTATTTGATAAAAACAATTGAACGATGCTCATTTACCATGAAAAAGAGTTTAGCATACATTAATACAAATGTAGAATATGGTAGAAATTTTAAAACAACACTAAAGATTATAGGCTTCAGTATATAAAGTATTTACCAAAAACTCAATATTTTTGTAGGGGTTAGCCCATAGATTTTGAGAAAATTTCAAAAAATATGACAATATTGTTTTAATGCCTAGTTGCATCCTGCACTAACATATGATGATGTTCAAAGAGGTTTGGAGCCTTTGTCGTCTCCGTTTATCAAGAAAATAATAATTTTATAGTGGTTATTCCATCGATTTAGGGAGTATTATGAAGTTTTACTAAATTATTGATAAAAACAATTGAACGATGCTCATTTACCATGAAAAAGAGTTTAGCATACATTAATACAAATGTAGAATATGGTAGAAATTTTAAAACAACACTAAAGATTATAGGCTTCAGTATATAAAGTATTTACCAAAAACTCAATATTTTTGTAGGGGTTAGCCCATAGATTTTGAGAAAATTTCAAAAAATATGACAATATTGTTTTAATGCCTAGTTGCATCCTGCACTAACATATGATGATGTTCAAAGAGGTTTGGAGCCTTTGTCGTCTCCGTTTATCAAGAAAATAATAATTTTATAGTGGTTATTCCATCGATTTAGGGAGTATTATGAAGTTTTATTAAATTAATTGATAAAAACAATTGAACGATGCTCATTTACCATGAAAAAGAGTTTAGCATACATTAATACAAATGTAGAATATGGTAGAAATTTTAAAACAACACTAAAGATTATAGGCTTCAGTATATAAAGTATTTACCAAAAACTCAATATTTTTGTAGGGGTTAGCCCATAGATTTTGAGAAAATTTCAAAAAATATGACAATATTGTTTTAATGCCTAGTTGCATCCTGCACTAACATATGATGATGTTCAAAGAGGTTTGGAGCCTTTGTCGTCTCCGTTTATCAAGAAAATAATAATTTTATAGTGGTTATTCCATCGATTTAGGGAGTATTATGAAGTTTTATTAAATTATTTGATAAAAACAATTGAACGATGCTCATTTACCATGAAAAAGAGTTTAGCATACATTAATACAAATGTAGAATATGGTAGAAATTTTAAAACAACACTAAAGATTATAGGCTTCAGTATATAAAGTATTTACCAAAAACTCAATATTTTTGTAGGGGTTAGCCCATAGATTTTGAGAAAATTTCAAAAAATATGACAATATTGTTTTAATGCCTAGTTGCATCCTGCACTAACATATGATGATGTTCAAAGAGGTTTGGAGCCTTTGTCGTCTCCGTTTATCAAGAAAATAATAATTTTATAGTGGTTATTCCATCGATTTAGGGAGTATTATGAAGTTTTATTAAATTATTTGATAAAAACAATTGAACGATGCTCATTTACCATGAAAAAGAGTTTAGCATACATTAATACAAATGTAGAATATGGTAGAAATTTTAAAACAACACTAAAGATTATAGGCTTCAGTATATAAAGTATTTACCAAAAACTCAATATTTTTGTAGGGGTTAGCCCATAGATTTTGAGAAAATTTCAAAAAATATGACAATATTGTTTTAATGCCTAGTTGCATCCTGCACTAACATATGATGATGTTCAAAGAGGTTTGGAGCCTTTGTCGTCTCCGTTTATCAAGAAAATAATAATTTTATAGTGGTTATTCCATCGATTTAGGGAGTATTATGAAGTTTTATTAAATTATTGATAAAAACAATTGAACGATGCTCATTTACCATGAAAAAGAGTTTAGCATACATTAATACAAATGTAGAATATGGTAGAAATTTTAAAACAACACTAAAGATTATAGGCTTCAGTATATAAAGTATTTACCAAAAACTCAATATTTTTGTAGGGGTTAGCCCATAGATTTTGAGAAAATTTCAAAAAATATGACAATATTGTTTTAATGCCTAGTTGCATCCTGCACTAACATATGATGATGTTCAAAGAGGTTTGGAGCCTTTGTCGTCTCCGTTTATCAAGAAAATAATAATTTTATAGTGGTTATTCCATCGATTTAGGGAGTATTATGAAGTTTTATAAATTATTTGATAAAAACAATTGAACGATGCTCATTTACCATGAAAAAGAGTTTAGCATACATTAATACAAATGTAGAATATGGTAGAAATTTTAAAACAACACTAAAGATTATAGGCTTCAGTATATAAAGTATTTACCAAAAACTCAATATTTTTGTAGGGGTTAGCCCATAGATTTTGAGAAAATTTCAAAAAATATGACAATATTGTTTTAATGCCTAGTTGCATCCTGCACTAACATATGATGATGTTCAAAGAGGTTTGGAGCCTTTGTCGTCTCCGTTTATCAAGAAAATAATAATTTTATAGTGGTTATTCCATCGATTTAGGGAGTATTATGAAGTTTTATTAAATTATTTGATAAAAACAATTGAACGATGCTCATTTACCATGAAAAAGAGTTTAGCATACATTAATACAAATGTAGAATATGGTAGAAATTTTAAAACAACACTAAAGATTATAGGCTTCAGTATATAAAGTATTTACCAAAAACTCAATATTTTTGTAGGGGTTAGCCCATAGATTTTGAGAAAATTTCAAAAAATATGACAATATTGTTTTAATGCCTAGTTGCATCCTGCACTAACATATGATGATGTTCAAAGAGGTTTGGAGCCTTTGTCGTCTCCGTTTATCAAGAAAATAATAATTTTATAGTGGTTATTCCATCGATTTAGGGAGTATTATGAAGTTTTATTAAATTATTTGATAAAAACAATTGAACGATGCTCATTTACCATGAAAAAGAGTTTAGCATACATTAATACAAATGTAGAATATGGTAGAAATTTTAAAACAACACTAAAGATTATAGGCTTCAGTATATAAAGTATTTACCAAAAACTCAATATTTTTGTAGGGGTTAGCCCATAGATTTTGAGAAAATTTCAAAAAATATGACAATATTGTTTTAATGCCTAGTTGCATCCTGCACTAACATATGATGATGTTCAAAGAGGTTTGGAGCCTTTGTCGTCTCCGTTTATCAAGAAAATAATAATTTTATAGTGGTTATTCCATCGATTTAGGGAGTATTATGAAGTTTTATTAAATTATTTGATAAAAACAATTGAACGATGCTCATTTACCATGAAAAAGAGTTTAGCATACATTAATACAAATGTAGAATATGGTAGAAATTTTAAAACAACACTAAAGATTATAGGCTTCAGTATATAAAGTATTTACCAAAAACTCAATATTTTTGTAGGGGTTAGCCCATAGATTTTGAGAAAATTTCAAAAAATATGACAATATTGTTTTAATGCCTAGTTGCATCCTGCACTAACATATGATGATGTTCAAAGAGGTTTGGAGCCTTTGTCGTCTCCGTTTATCAAGAAAATAATAATTTTATAGTGGTTATTCCATCGATTTAGGGAGTATTATGAAGTTTTATTAAATTATTGATAAAAACAATTGAACGATGCTCATTTACCATGAAAAAGAGTTTAGCATACATTAATACAAATGTAGAATATGGTAGAAATTTTAAAACAACACTAAAGATTATAGGCTTCAGTATATAAAGTATTTACCAAAAACTCAATATTTTTGTAGGGGTTAGCCCATAGATTTTGAGAAAATTTCAAAAAATATGACAATATTGTTTTAATGCCTAGTTGCATCCTGCACTAACATATGATGATGTTCAAAGAGGTTTGGAGCCTTTGTCGTCTCCGTTTATCAAGAAAATAATAATTTTATAGTGGTTATTCCATCGATTTAGGGAGTATTATGAAGTTTTATAAATTATTGATAAAAACAATTGAACGATGCTCATTTACCATGAAAAAGAGTTTAGCATACATTAATACAAATGTAGAATATGGTAGAAATTTTAAAACAACACTAAAGATTATAGGCTTCAGTATATAAAGTATTTACCAAAAACTCAATATTTTTGTAGGGGTTAGCCCATAGATTTTGAGAAAATTTCAAAAAATATGACAATATTGTTTTAATGCCTAGTTGCATCCTGCACTAACATATGATGATGTTCAAAGAGGTTTGGAGCCTTTGTCGTCTCCGTTTATCAAGAAAATAATAATTTTATAGTGGTTATTCCATCGATTTAGGGAGTATTATGAAGTTTTATTAAATTATTTGATAAAAACAATTGAACGATGCTCATTTACCATGAAAAAGAGTTTAGCATACATTAATACAAATGTAGAATATGGTAGAAATTTTAAAACAACACTAAAGATTATAGGCTTCAGTATATAAAGTATTTACCAAAAACTCAATATTTTTGTAGGGGTTAGCCCATAGATTTTGAGAAAATTTCAAAAAATATGACAATATTGTTTTAATGCCTAGTTGCATCCTGCACTAACATATGATGATGTTCAAAGAGGTTTGGAGCCTTTGTCGTCTCCGTTTATCAAGAAAATAATAATTTTATAGTGGTTATTCCATCGATTTAGGGAGTATTATGAAGTTTTATTAAATTATTGATAAAAACAATTGAACGATGCTCATTTACCATGAAAAAGAGTTTAGCATACATTAATACAAATGTAGAATATGGTAGAAATTTTAAAACAACACTAAAGATTATAGGCTTCAGTATATAAAGTATTTACCAAAAACTCAATATTTTTGTAGGGGTTAGCCCATAGATTTTGAGAAAATTTCAAAAAATATGACAATATTGTTTTAATGCCTAGTTGCATCCTGCACTAACATATGATGATGTTCAAAGAGGTTTGGAGCCTTTGTCGTCTCCGTTTATCAAGAAAATAATAATTTTATAGTGGTTATTCCATCGATTTAGGGAGTATTATGAAGTTTTATTAAATTATTTGATAAAAACAATTGAACGATGCTCATTTACCATGAAAAAGAGTTTAGCATACATTAATACAAATGTAGAATATGGTAGAAATTTTAAAACAACACTAAAGATTATAGGCTTCAGTATATAAAGTATTTACCAAAAACTCAATATTTTTGTAGGGGTTAGCCCATAGATTTTGAGAAAATTTCAAAAAATATGACAATATTGTTTTAATGCCTAGTTGCATCCTGCACTAACATATGATGATGTTCAAAGAGGTTTGGAGCCTTTGTCGTCTCCGTTTATCAAGAAAATAATAATTTTATAGTGGTTATTCCATCGATTTAGGGAGTATTATGAAGTTTTATAAATTATTTGATAAAAACAATTGAACGATGCTCATTTACCATGAAAAAGAGTTTAGCATACATTAATACAAATGTAGAATATGGTAGAAATTTTAAAACAACACTAAAGATTATAGGCTTCAGTATATAAAGTATTTACCAAAAACTCAATATTTTTGTAGGGGTTAGCCCATAGATTTTGAGAAAATTTCAAAAAATATGACAATATTGTTTTAATGCCTAGTTGCATCCTGCACTAACATATGATGATGTTCAAAGAGGTTTGGAGCCTTTGTCGTCTCCGTTTATCAAGAAAATAATAATTTTATAGTGGTTATTCCATCGATTTAGGGAGTATTATGAAGTTTTATTAAATTATTTGATAAAAACAATTGAACGATGCTCATTTACCATGAAAAAGAGTTTAGCATACATTAATACAAATGTAGAATATGGTAGAAATTTTAAAACAACACTAAAGATTATAGGCTTCAGTATATAAAGTATTTACCAAAAACTCAATATTTTTGTAGGGGTTAGCCCATAGATTTTGAGAAAATTTCAAAAAATATGACAATATTGTTTTAATGCCTAGTTGCATCCTGCACTAACATATGATGATGTTCAAAGAGGTTTGGAGCCTTTGTCGTCTCCGTTTATCAAGAAAATAATAATTTTATAGTGGTTATTCCATCGATTTAGGGAGTATTATGAAGTTTTATAAATTAATTGATAAAAACAATTGAACGATGCTCATTTACCATGAAAAAGAGTTTAGCATACATTAATACAAATGTAGAATATGGTAGAAATTTTAAAACAACACTAAAGATTATAGGCTTCAGTATATAAAGTATTTACCAAAAACTCAATATTTTTGTAGGGGTTAGCCCATAGATTTTGAGAAAATTTCAAAAAATATGACAATATTGTTTTAATGCCTAGTTGCATCCTGCACTAACATATGATGATGTTCAAAGAGGTTTGGAGCCTTTGTCGTCTCCGTTTATCAAGAAAATAATAATTTTATAGTGGTTATTCCATCGATTTAGGGAGTATTATGAAGTTTTATTAAATTATTTGATAAAAACAATTGAACGATGCTCATTTACCATGAAAAAGAGTTTAGCATACATTAATACAAATGTAGAATATGGTAGAAATTTTAAAACAACACTAAAGATTATAGGCTTCAGTATATAAAGTATTTACCAAAAACTCAATATTTTTGTAGGGGTTAGCCCATAGATTTTGAGAAAATTTCAAAAAATATGACAATATTGTTTTAATGCCTAGTTGCATCCTGCACTAACATATGATGATGTTCAAAGAGGTTTGGAGCCTTTGTCGTCTCCGTTTATCAAGAAAATAATAATTTTATAGTGGTTATTCCATCGATTTAGGGAGTATTATGAAGTTTTATAAATTATTTGATAAAAACAATTGAACGATGCTCATTTACCATGAAAAAGAGTTTAGCATACATTAATACAAATGTAGAATATGGTAGAAATTTTAAAACAACACTAAAGATTATAGGCTTCAGTATATAAAGTATTTACCAAAAACTCAATATTTTTGTAGGGGTTAGCCCATAGATTTTGAGAAAATTTCAAAAAATATGACAATATTGTTTTAATGCCTAGTTGCATCCTGCACTAACATATGATGATGTTCAAAGAGGTTTGGAGCCTTTGTCGTCTCCGTTTATCAAGAAAATAATAATTTTATAGTGGTTATTCCATCGATTTAGGGAGTATTATGAAGTTTTACTAAATTAATTGATAAAAACAATTGAACGATGCTCATTTACCATGAAAAAGAGTTTAGCATACATTAATACAAATGTAGAATATGGTAGAAATTTTAAAACAACACTAAAGATTATAGGCTTCAGTATATAAAGTATTTACCAAAAACTCAATATTTTTGTAGGGGTTAGCCCATAGATTTTGAGAAAATTTCAAAAAATATGACAATATTGTTTTAATGCCTAGTTGCATCCTGCACTAACATATGATGATGTTCAAAGAGGTTTGGAGCCTTTGTCGTCTCCGTTTATCAAGAAAATAATAATTTTATAGTGGTTATTCCATCGATTTAGGGAGTATTATGAAGTTTTACTAAATTATTTGATAAAAACAATTGAACGATGCTCATTTACCATGAAAAAGAGTTTAGCATACATTAATACAAATGTAGAATATGGTAGAAATTTTAAAACAACACTAAAGATTATAGGCTTCAGTATATAAAGTATTTACCAAAAACTCAATATTTTTGTAGGGGTTAGCCCATAGATTTTGAGAAAATTTCAAAAAATATGACAATATTGTTTTAATGCCTAGTTGCATCCTGCACTAACATATGATGATGTTCAAAGAGGTTTGGAGCCTTTGTCGTCTCCGTTTATCAAGAAAATAATAATTTTATAGTGGTTATTCCATCGATTTAGGGAGTATTATGAAGTTTTATTAAATTAATTGATAAAAACAATTGAACGATGCTCATTTACCATGAAAAAGAGTTTAGCATACATTAATACAAATGTAGAATATGGTAGAAATTTTAAAACAACACTAAAGATTATAGGCTTCAGTATATAAAGTATTTACCAAAAACTCAATATTTTTGTAGGGGTTAGCCCATAGATTTTGAGAAAATTTCAAAAAATATGACAATATTGTTTTAATGCCTAGTTGCATCCTGCACTAACATATGATGATGTTCAAAGAGGTTTGGAGCCTTTGTCGTCTCCGTTTATCAAGAAAATAATAATTTTATAGTGGTTATTCCATCGATTTAGGGAGTATTATGAAGTTTTATTAAATTATTTGATAAAAACAATTGAACGATGCTCATTTACCATGAAAAAGAGTTTAGCATACATTAATACAAATGTAGAATATGGTAGAAATTTTAAAACAACACTAAAGATTATAGGCTTCAGTATATAAAGTATTTACCAAAAACTCAATATTTTTGTAGGGGTTAGCCCATAGATTTTGAGAAAATTTCAAAAAATATGACAATATTGTTTTAATGCCTAGTTGCATCCTGCACTAACATATGATGATGTTCAAAGAGGTTTGGAGCCTTTGTCGTCTCCGTTTATCAAGAAAATAATAATTTTATAGTGGTTATTCCATCGATTTAGGGAGTATTATGAAGTTTTATTAAATTATTTGATAAAAACAATTGAACGATGCTCATTTACCATGAAAAAGAGTTTAGCATACATTAATACAAATGTAGAATATGGTAGAAATTTTAAAACAACACTAAAGATTATAGGCTTCAGTATATAAAGTATTTACCAAAAACTCAATATTTTTGTAGGGGTTAGCCCATAGATTTTGAGAAAATTTCAAAAAATATGACAATATTGTTTTAATGCCTAGTTGCATCCTGCACTAACATATGATGATGTTCAAAGAGGTTTGGAGCCTTTGTCGTCTCCGTTTATCAAGAAAATAATAATTTTATAGTGGTTATTCCATCGATTTAGGGAGTATTATGAAGTTTTATTAAATTATTTGATAAAAACAATTGAACGATGCTCATTTACCATGAAAAAGAGTTTAGCATACATTAATACAAATGTAGAATATGGTAGAAATTTTAAAACAACACTAAAGATTATAGGCTTCAGTATATAAAGTATTTACCAAAAACTCAATATTTTTGTAGGGGTTAGCCCATAGATTTTGAGAAAATTTCAAAAAATATGACAATATTGTTTTAATGCCTAGTTGCATCCTGCACTAACATATGATGATGTTCAAAGAGGTTTGGAGCCTTTGTCGTCTCCGTTTATCAAGAAAATAATAATTTTATAGTGGTTATTCCATCGATTTAGGGAGTATTATGAAGTTTTATTAAATTATTTGATAAAAACAATTGAACGATGCTCATTTACCATGAAAAAGAGTTTAGCATACATTAATACAAATGTAGAATATGGTAGAAATTTTAAAACAACACTAAAGATTATAGGCTTCAGTATATAAAGTATTTACCAAAAACTCAATATTTTTGTAGGGGTTAGCCCATAGATTTTGAGAAAATTTCAAAAAATATGACAATATTGTTTTAATGCCTAGTTGCATCCTGCACTAACATATGATGATGTTCAAAGAGGTTTGGAGCCTTTGTCGTCTCCGTTTATCAAGAAAATAATAATTTTATAGTGGTTATTCCATCGATTTAGGGAGTATTATGAAGTTTTATTAAATTATTTGATAAAAACAATTGAACGATGCTCATTTACCATGAAAAAGAGTTTAGCATACATTAATACAAATGTAGAATATGGTAGAAATTTTAAAACAACACTAAAGATTATAGGCTTCAGTATATAAAGTATTTACCAAAAACTCAATATTTTTGTAGGGGTTAGCCCATAGATTTTGAGAAAATTTCAAAAAATATGACAATATTGTTTTAATGCCTAGTTGCATCCTGCACTAACATATGATGATGTTCAAAGAGGTTTGGAGCCTTTGTCGTCTCCGTTTATCAAGAAAATAATAATTTTATAGTGGTTATTCCATCGATTTAGGGAGTATTATGAAGTTTTATTAAATTAATTGATAAAAACAATTGAACGATGCTCATTTACCATGAAAAAGAGTTTAGCATACATTAATACAAATGTAGAATATGGTAGAAATTTTAAAACAACACTAAAGATTATAGGCTTCAGTATATAAAGTATTTACCAAAAACTCAATATTTTTGTAGGGGTTAGCCCATAGATTTTGAGAAAATTTCAAAAAATATGACAATATTGTTTTAATGCCTAGTTGCATCCTGCACTAACATATGATGATGTTCAAAGAGGTTTGGAGCCTTTGTCGTCTCCGTTTATCAAGAAAATAATAATTTTATAGTGGTTATTCCATCGATTTAGGGAGTATTATGAAGTTTTACTAAATTAATTGATAAAAACAATTGAACGATGCTCATTTACCATGAAAAAGAGTTTAGCATACATTAATACAAATGTAGAATATGGTAGAAATTTTAAAACAACACTAAAGATTATAGGCTTCAGTATATAAAGTATTTACCAAAAACTCAATATTTTTGTAGGGGTTAGCCCATAGATTTTGAGAAAATTTCAAAAAATATGACAATATTGTTTTAATGCCTAGTTGCATCCTGCACTAACATATGATGATGTTCAAAGAGGTTTGGAGCCTTTGTCGTCTCCGTTTATCAAGAAAATAATAATTTTATAGTGGTTATTCCATCGATTTAGGGAGTATTATGAAGTTTTATTAAATTATTTGATAAAAACAATTGAACGATGCTCATTTACCATGAAAAAGAGTTTAGCATACATTAATACAAATGTAGAATATGGTAGAAATTTTAAAACAACACTAAAGATTATAGGCTTCAGTATATAAAGTATTTACCAAAAACTCAATATTTTTGTAGGGGTTAGCCCATAGATTTTGAGAAAATTTCAAAAAATATGACAATATTGTTTTAATGCCTAGTTGCATCCTGCACTAACATATGATGATGTTCAAAGAGGTTTGGAGCCTTTGTCGTCTCCGTTTATCAAGAAAATAATAATTTTATAGTGGTTATTCCATCGATTTAGGGAGTATTATGAAGTTTTATAAATTATTTGATAAAAACAATTGAACGATGCTCATTTACCATGAAAAAGAGTTTAGCATACATTAATACAAATGTAGAATATGGTAGAAATTTTAAAACAACACTAAAGATTATAGGCTTCAGTATATAAAGTATTTACCAAAAACTCAATATTTTTGTAGGGGTTAGCCCATAGATTTTGAGAAAATTTCAAAAAATATGACAATATTGTTTTAATGCCTAGTTGCATCCTGCACTAACATATGATGATGTTCAAAGAGGTTTGGAGCCTTTGTCGTCTCCGTTTATCAAGAAAATAATAATTTTATAGTGGTTATTCCATCGATTTAGGGAGTATTATGAAGTTTTATAAATTAATTGATAAAAACAATTGAACGATGCTCATTTACCATGAAAAAGAGTTTAGCATACATTAATACAAATGTAGAATATGGTAGAAATTTTAAAACAACACTAAAGATTATAGGCTTCAGTATATAAAGTATTTACCAAAAACTCAATATTTTTGTAGGGGTTAGCCCATAGATTTTGAGAAAATTTCAAAAAATATGACAATATTGTTTTAATGCCTAGTTGCATCCTGCACTAACATATGATGATGTTCAAAGAGGTTTGGAGCCTTTGTCGTCTCCGTTTATCAAGAAAATAATAATTTTATAGTGGTTATTCCATCGATTTAGGGAGTATTATGAAGTTTTATTAAATTATTTGATAAAAACAATTGAACGATGCTCATTTACCATGAAAAAGAGTTTAGCATACATTAATACAAATGTAGAATATGGTAGAAATTTTAAAACAACACTAAAGATTATAGGCTTCAGTATATAAAGTATTTACCAAAAACTCAATATTTTTGTAGGGGTTAGCCCATAGATTTTGAGAAAATTTCAAAAAATATGACAATATTGTTTTAATGCCTAGTTGCATCCTGCACTAACATATGATGATGTTCAAAGAGGTTTGGAGCCTTTGTCGTCTCCGTTTATCAAGAAAATAATAATTTTATAGTGGTTATTCCATCGATTTAGGGAGTATTATGAAGTTTTATTAAATTAATTGATAAAAACAATTGAACGATGCTCATTTACCATGAAAAAGAGTTTAGCATACATTAATACAAATGTAGAATATGGTAGAAATTTTAAAACAACACTAAAGATTATAGGCTTCAGTATATAAAGTATTTACCAAAAACTCAATATTTTTGTAGGGGTTAGCCCATAGATTTTGAGAAAATTTCAAAAAATATGACAATATTGTTTTAATGCCTAGTTGCATCCTGCACTAACATATGATGATGTTCAAAGAGGTTTGGAGCCTTTGTCGTCTCCGTTTATCAAGAAAATAATAATTTTATAGTGGTTATTCCATCGATTTAGGGAGTATTATGAAGTTTTACTAAATTAATTGATAAAAACAATTGAACGATGCTCATTTACCATGAAAAAGAGTTTAGCATACATTAATACAAATGTAGAATATGGTAGAAATTTTAAAACAACACTAAAGATTATAGGCTTCAGTATATAAAGTATTTACCAAAAACTCAATATTTTTGTAGGGGTTAGCCCATAGATTTTGAGAAAATTTCAAAAAATATGACAATATTGTTTTAATGCCTAGTTGCATCCTGCACTAACATATGATGATGTTCAAAGAGGTTTGGAGCCTTTGTCGTCTCCGTTTATCAAGAAAATAATAATTTTATAGTGGTTATTCCATCGATTTAGGGAGTATTATGAAGTTTTATTAAATTATTTGATAAAAACAATTGAACGATGCTCATTTACCATGAAAAAGAGTTTAGCATACATTAATACAAATGTAGAATATGGTAGAAATTTTAAAACAACACTAAAGATTATAGGCTTCAGTATATAAAGTATTTACCAAAAACTCAATATTTTTGTAGGGGTTAGCCCATAGATTTTGAGAAAATTTCAAAAAATATGACAATATTGTTTTAATGCCTAGTTGCATCCTGCACTAACATATGATGATGTTCAAAGAGGTTTGGAGCCTTTGTCGTCTCCGTTTATCAAGAAAATAATAATTTTATAGTGGTTATTCCATCGATTTAGGGAGTATTATGAAGTTTTATTAAATTATTTGATAAAAACAATTGAACGATGCTCATTTACCATGAAAAAGAGTTTAGCATACATTAATACAAATGTAGAATATGGTAGAAATTTTAAAACAACACTAAAGATTATAGGCTTCAGTATATAAAGTATTTACCAAAAACTCAATATTTTTGTAGGGGTTAGCCCATAGATTTTGAGAAAATTTCAAAAAATATGACAATATTGTTTTAATGCCTAGTTGCATCCTGCACTAACATATGATGATGTTCAAAGAGGTTTGGAGCCTTTGTCGTCTCCGTTTATCAAGAAAATAATAATTTTATAGTGGTTATTCCATCGATTTAGGGAGTATTATGAAGTTTTATTAAATTAATTGATAAAAACAATTGAACGATGCTCATTTACCATGAAAAAGAGTTTAGCATACATTAATACAAATGTAGAATATGGTAGAAATTTTAAAACAACACTAAAGATTATAGGCTTCAGTATATAAAGTATTTACCAAAAACTCAATATTTTTGTAGGGGTTAGCCCATAGATTTTGAGAAAATTTCAAAAAATATGACAATATTGTTTTAATGCCTAGTTGCATCCTGCACTAACATATGATGATGTTCAAAGAGGTTTGGAGCCTTTGTCGTCTCCGTTTATCAAGAAAATAATAATTTTATAGTGGTTATTCCATCGATTTAGGGAGTATTATGAAGTTTTATTAAATTATTTGATAAAAACAATTGAACGATGCTCATTTACCATGAAAAAGAGTTTAGCATACATTAATACAAATGTAGAATATGGTAGAAATTTTAAAACAACACTAAAGATTATAGGCTTCAGTATATAAAGTATTTACCAAAAACTCAATATTTTTGTAGGGGTTAGCCCATAGATTTTGAGAAAATTTCAAAAAATATGACAATATTGTTTTAATGCCTAGTTGCATCCTGCACTAACATATGATGATGTTCAAAGAGGTTTGGAGCCTTTGTCGTCTCCGTTTATCAAGAAAATAATAATTTTATAGTGGTTATTCCATCGATTTAGGGAGTATTATGAAGTTTTATTAAATTATTTGATAAAAACAATTGAACGATGCTCATTTACCATGAAAAAGAGTTTAGCATACATTAATACAAATGTAGAATATGGTAGAAATTTTAAAACAACACTAAAGATTATAGGCTTCAGTATATAAAGTATTTACCAAAAACTCAATATTTTTGTAGGGGTTAGCCCATAGATTTTGAGAAAATTTCAAAAAATATGACAATATTGTTTTAATGCCTAGTTGCATCCTGCACTAACATATGATGATGTTCAAAGAGGTTTGGAGCCTTTGTCGTCTCCGTTTATCAAGAAAATAATAATTTTATAGTGGTTATTCCATCGATTTAGGGAGTATTATGAAGTTTTATTAAATTATTTGATAAAAACAATTGAACGATGCTCATTTACCATGAAAAAGAGTTTAGCATACATTAATACAAATGTAGAATATGGTAGAAATTTTAAAACAACACTAAAGATTATAGGCTTCAGTATATAAAGTATTTACCAAAAACTCAATATTTTTGTAGGGGTTAGCCCATAGATTTTGAGAAAATTTCAAAAAATATGACAATATTGTTTTAATGCCTAGTTGCATCCTGCACTAACATATGATGATGTTCAAAGAGGTTTGGAGCCTTTGTTCTCTCCGTTTATCAAGAAAATAATAATTTTATAGTGGTTATTCCATCGATTTAGGGAGTATTATGAAGTTTTATTAAATTATTTGATAAAAACAATTGAACGATGCTCATTTACCATGAAAAAGAGTTTAGCATACATTAATACAAATGTAGAATATGGTATAAATTTTAAAACAACACTAAAGATTTTAGGGTTAGCCCATAGATTTTGAGAAAATTTCAAAAAATATGACAATATTGTTTTAATGCCTAGTTGCATCCTGCACTAACATATGATGATGTTCAAAGAGGTTTGGAGCCTTTGTCTCTCCGTTTATCAAGAAAATAATAATTTTATAGTGGTTATTCCATCGATTTAGGGGGTATTATGAAGTTTTGTAAATTAATTGATAAAAACAATTGAACGATGCTCATTTACCATGAAAAAGAGTTTAGCATACATTAATACAAATGTAGAATATGGTAGAAATTTTAAAACAACACTAAAGATTATAGGCTTCAGTATATAAAGTATTTACCAAAAACTCAATATTTTTGTAGGGGTTAGCCCATAGATTTTGAGAAAATTTCAAAAAATATGACAATATTGTTTTAATGCCTAGTTGCATCCTGCACTAACATATGATGATGTTCAAAGAGGTTTGGAGCCTTTGTCTCTCCGTTTATCAAGAAAATAATAATTTTATAGTGGTTATTCCATCGATTTAGGGAGTATTATGAAGTTTTACTAAATTAATTGATAAAAACAATTGAACGATGCTCATTTACCATGAAAAAGAGTTTAGCATACATTAATACAAATGTAGAATATGGTAGAAATTTTAAAACAACACTAAAGATTATAGGCTTCAGTATATAAAGTATTTACCAAAAACTCAATATTTTTGTAGGGGTTAGCCCATAGATTTTGAGAAAATTTCAAAAAATATGACAATATTGTTTTAATGCCTAGTTGCATCCTGCACTAACATATGATGATGTTCAAAGAGGTTTGGAGCCTTTGTTCTCTCCGTTTATCAAGAAAATAATAATTTTATAGTGGTTATTCCATCGATTTAGGGGGTATTATGAAGTTTTACTAAATTAATTGATAAAAACAATTGAACGATGCTCATTTACCATGAAAAAGAGTTTAGCATACATTAATACAAATGTAGAATATGGTAGAAATTTTAAAACAACACTAAAGATTATAGGCTTCAGTATATAAAGTATTTACCAAAAACTCAATATTTTTGTAGGGGTTAGCCCATAGATTTTGAGAAAATTTCAAAAATATGACAATATTGTTTTAATGCCTAGTTGCATCCTGCACTAACATATGATGATGTTCAAAGAGGTTTGGAGCCTTTGTCGTCTCCGTTTATCAAGAAAATAATAATTTTATAGTGGTTATTCCATCGATTTAG
The DNA here is from genome assembly GCF_020379485.1 of Brassica napus. Taxonomy (NCBI): domain Eukaryota; kingdom Viridiplantae; phylum Streptophyta; class Magnoliopsida; order Brassicales; family Brassicaceae; genus Brassica; species Brassica napus. The sequence goes on along the minus strand of NC_063439.1, from coordinate 5,690,485 downwards.
GGAGTATTATGAAGTTTTATTAAATTATTTGATAAAAACAATTGAAAGATGCTCATTTACCATGAAAAGAGTTTAGCATACATTAATACAAATGTAGAATATGGTAGAAATTTTAAAACAACACTAAAGATTATAGGCTTCAGTATATAAAGTATTTACCAAAAACTCAATATTTTTGTAGGGGTTAGCCCATAGATTTTGAGAAAATTTCAAAAAATATGACAATATTGTTTTAATGCCTAGTTGCATCCTGCACTAACATATGATGATGTTCAAAGAGGTTTGGAGCCTTTGTCTCTCCGTTTATCAAGAAAATAATAATTTTATAGTGGTTATTCCATCGATTTAGGGAGTATTATGAAGTTTTACTTAATTATTTGATAAAAACAATTGAACGATGCTCATTTACCATGAAAAAGAGTTTAGCATACATTAATACAAATGTAGAATATGGTAGAAATTTTAAAACAACACTAAAGATTATAGGCTTCAGTATATAAAGTATTTACCAAAAACTCAATATTTTTGTAGGGGTTAGCCCATAGATTTTGAGAAAATTTCAAAAAATATGACAATATTGTTTTAATGCCTAGTTGCATCCTGCACTAACATATGATGATGTTCAAAGAGGTTTGGAGCCTTTGTCTCTCCGTTTATCAAGAAAATAATAATTTTATAGTGGTTATTCCATCGATTTAGGGGGTATTATGAAGTTTTACTAAATTAATTGATAAAAACAATTGAACGATGCTCATTTACCATGAAAAAGAGTTTAGCATACATTAATACAAATGTAGAATATGGTAGAAATTTTAAAACAACACTAAAGATTATAGGCTTCAGTATATAAAGTATTTACCAAAAACTCAATATTTTTGTAGGGGTTAGCCCATAGATTTTGAGAAAATTTCAAAAAATATGACAATATTGTTTTAATGCCTAGTTGCATCCTGCACTAACATATGATGATGTTCAAAGAGGTTTGGAGCCTTTGTCTCTCCGTTTATCAAGAAAATAATAATTTTATAGTGGTTATTCCATCGATTTAGGGAGTATTATGAAGTTTTATTAAATTATTTGATAAAAACAATTGAACGATGCTCATTTACCATGAAAAAGAGTTTAGCATACATTAATACAAATGTAGAATATGGTAGAAATTTTAAAACAACACTAAAGATTATAGGCTTCAGTATATAAAGTATTTACCAAAAACTCAATATTTTTGTAGGGGTTAGCCCATAGATTTTGAGAAAATTTCAAAAAATATGACAATATTGTTTTAATGCCTAGTTGCATCCTGCACTAACATATGATGATGTTCAAAGAGGTTTGGAGCCTTTGTCTCTCCGTTTATCAAGAAAATAATAATTTTATAGTGGTTATTCCATCGATTTAGGGAGTATTATGAAGTTTTATTAAATTATTGATAAAAACAATTGAACGATGCTCATTTACCATGAAAAAGAGTTTAGCATACATTAATACAAATGTAGAATATGGTAGAAATTTTAAAACAACACTAAAGATTATAGGCTTCAGTATATAAAGTATTTACCAAAAACTCAATATTTTGTAGGGGTTAGCCCATAGATTTTGAGAAAATTTCAAAAAATATGACAATATTGTTTTAATGCCTAGTTGCATCCTGCACTAACATATGATGATGTTCAAAGAGGTTTGGAGCCTTTGTCTCTCCGTTTATCAAGAAAATAATAATTTTATAGTGGTTATTCCATCGATTTAGGGAGTATTATGAAGTTTTATTAATTATTGATAAAAACAATTGAACGATGCTCATTTACCATGAAAAAGAGTTTAGCATACATTAATACAAATGTAGAATATGGTAGAAATTTTAAAACAACACTAAAGATTATAGGCTTCAGGCCCATAGATTTTGAGAAAATTTCAAAAAATATGACAATATTGTTTTAATGCCTAGTTGCATCCTGCACTAACATATGATGATGTTCAAAGAGGTTTGGAGCCTTTGTTCACTCCGTTTATCAAGAAAATAATAATTTTATATTGGTTATTCCATCGATTTAGGGGGTATTATGAAGTTTTGTAAATTAATTGATAAAAACAATTGAAAGATGCTCATTTACCATGAAAAAGAGTTTAGCATACATTAATACAAATGTAGAATATGGTATAAATTTTAAAACAACACTAAAGATTATAGGCTTCAGTATATAAAGTATTTACCAAAAACTCAATATTTTTGTAGGGGTTAGCCCATAGATTTTGAGAAAATTTCAAAAAATATGACAATATTGTTTTAATGCCTAGTTGCATCCTGCACTAACATATGATGATGTTCAAAGAGGTTTGGAGCCTTTGTCTCTCCGTTTATCAAGAAAATAATAATTTTATAGTGGTTATTCCATCGATTTAGGGAGTATTATGAAGTTTTACTAAATTAATTGATAAAAACAATTGAACGATGCTCATTTACCATGAAAAAGAGTTTAGCATACATTAATACAAATGTAGAATATGGTAGAAATTTTAAAACAACACTAAAGATTATAGGCTTCAGTATATAAAGTATTTACCAAAAACTCAATATTTTTGTAGGGGTTAGCCCATAGATTTTGAGAAAATTTCAAAAAATATGACAATATTGTTTTAATGCCTAGTTGCATCCTGCACTAACATATGATGATGTTCAAAGAGGTTTGGAGCCTTTGTCTCTCCGTTTATCAAGAAAATAATAATTTTATAGTGGTTATTCCATCGATTTAGGGAGTATTATGAAGTTTTACTAAATTATTGATAAAAACAATTGAACGATGCTCATTTACCATGAAAAAGAGTTTAGCATACATTAATACAAATGTAGAATATGGTAGAAATTTTAAAACAACACTAAAGATTATAGGCTTCAGTATATAAAGTATTTACCAAAAACTCAATATTTTTGTAGGGGTTAGCCCATAGATTTTGAGAAAATTTCAAAAAATATGACAATATTGTTTTAATGCCTAGTTGCATCCTGCACTAACATATGATGATGTTCAAAGAGGTTTGGAGCCTTTGTCTCTCCGTTTATCAAGAAAATAATAATTTTATAGTGGTTATTCCATCGATTTAGGGAGTATTATGAAGTTTTACTAAATTATTGATAAAACAATTGAACGATGCTCATTTACCATGAAAAAGAGTTTAGCATACATTAATACAAATGTAGAATATGGTAGAAATTTTAAAACAACACTAAAGATTATAGGCTTCAGTATATAAAGTATTTACCAAAAACTCAATATTTTGTAGGGGTTAGCCCATAGATTTTGAGAAAATTTCAAAAAATATGACAATATTGTTTTAATGCCTAGTTGCATCCTGCACTAACATATGATGATGTTCAAAGAGGTTTGGAGCCTTTGTCGTCTCCGTTTATCAAGAAAATAATAATTTTATAGTGGTTATTCCATCGATTTAGGGAGTATTATGAAGTTTTACTAAATTATTTGATAAAAACAATTGAACGATGCTCATTTACCATGAAAAAGAGTTTAGCATACATTAATACAAATGTAGAATATGGTAGAAATTTTAAAAACCACTAAAGATTATAGGCTTCAGTATATAAAGTATTTACCAAAACTCAATATTTTTGTAGGGGTTAGCCCATAGATTTTGAGAAAATTTCAAAAATATGACAATATTGTTTTAATGCCTAGTTGCATCCTGCACTAACATATGATGATGTTCAAAGAGGTTTGGAGCCTTTGTCTCTCCGTTTATCAAGAAAATAATAATTTTATAGTGGTTATTCCATCGATTTAGGGGTATTATGAAGTTTTATTAAATTAATTGATAAAAACAATTGAACGATGCTCATTTACCATGAAAAAGAGTTTAGCATACATTAATACAAATGTAGAATATGGTAGAAATTTTAAAACAACACTAAAGATTATAGGCTTCAGTATATAAAGTATTTACCAAAAACTCAATATTTTTGTAGGGGTTAGCCCATAGATTTTGAGAAAATTTCAAAAAATATGACAATATTGTTTTAATGCCTAGTTGCATCCTGCACTAACATATGATGATGTTCAAAGAGGTTTGGAGCCTTTGTCTCTCTCCGTTTATCAAGAAAATAATAATTTTATAGTGGTTATTCCATCGATTTAGGGAGTATTATGAAGTTTTACTAAATTAATTGATAAAAACAATTGAACGATGCTCATTTACCATGAAAAGAGTTTAGCATACATTAATACAAATGTAGAATATGGTAGAAATTTTAAAACAACACTAAAGATTATAGGCTTCAGTATATAAAGTATTTACCAAAAACTCAATATTTTTGTAGGGGTTAGCCCATAGATTTTGAGAAATTTCAAAAAATATGACAATATTGTTTTAATGCCTAGTTGCATCCTGCACTAACATATGATGATGTTCAAAGAGGTTTGGAGCCTTTGTCGTCTCCGTTTATCAAGAAAATAATAATTTTATAGTGGTTATTCCATCGATTTAGGGAGTATTATGAAGTTTTATTAAATTATTGATAAAAACAATTGAACGATGCTCATTTACCATGAAAAAGAGTTTAGCATACATTAATACAAATGTAGAATATGGTAGAAATTTTAAAACAACACTAAAGATTATAGGCTTCAGTATATAAAGTATTTACCAAAAACTCAATATTTTTGTAGGGGTTAGCCCATAGATTTTGAGAAAATTTCAAAAAATATGACAATATTGTTTTAATGCCTAGTTGCATCCTGCACTAACATATGATGATGTTCAAAGAGGTTTGGAGCCTTTGTGCTCTCCGTTTATCAAGAAAATAATAATTTTATAGTGGTTATTCCATCGATTTAGGGAGTATTATGAAGTTTTACTAAATTATTTGATAAAAACAATTGAACGATGCTCATTTACCATGAAAAAGAGTTTAGCATACATTAATACAAATGTAGAATATGGTAGAAATTTTAAAACAACACTAAAGATTATAGGCTTCAGTATATAAAGTATTTACCAAAAACTCAATATTTTTGTAGGGTTTAGCCCATAGATTTTGAGAAAATTTCAAAAATATGACAATATTGTTTTAATGCCTAGTTGCATCCTGCACTAACATATGATGATGTTCAAAGAGGTTTGGAGCCTTTGTCTCTCCGTTTATCAAGAAAATAATAATTTTATAGTGGTTATTCCATCGATTTAGGGAGTATTATGAAGTTTTACTAAATTAATTGATAAAAACAATTGAACGATGCTCATTTACCATGAAAAGAGTTTAGCATACATTAATACAAATGTAGAATATGGTAGAAATTTTAAAACAACACTAAAGATTATAGGCTTCAGTATATAAAGTATTTACCAAAAACTCAATATTTTTGTAGGGGTTAGCCCATAGATTTTGAGAAAATTTCAAAAAATATGACAATATTGTTTTAATGCCTAGTTGCATCCTGCACTAACATATGATGATGTTCAAAGAGGTTTGGAGCCTTTGTCGTCTCCGTTTATCAAGAAAATAATAATTTTATAGTGGTTATTCCATCGATTTAGGGAGTATTATGAAGTTTTACTAAATTAATTGATAAAAACAATTGAACGATGCTCATTTACCATGAAAAAGAGTTTAGCATACATTAATACAAATGTAGAATATGGTAGAAATTTTAAAACAACACTAAAGATTATAGGCTTCAGTATATAAAGTATTTACCAAAAACTCAATATTTTTGTAGGGGTTAGCCCATAGATTTTGAGAAAATTTCAAAAATATGACAATATTGTTTTAATGCCTAGTTGCATCCTGCACTAACATATGATGATGTTCAAAGAGGTTTGGAGCCTTTGTCTCTCCGTTTATCAAGAAAATAATAATTTTATAGTGGTTATTCCATCGATTTAGGGAGTATTATGAAGTTTTACTAAATTAATTGATAAAAACAATTGAACGATGCTCATTTACCATGAAAAGAGTTTAGCATACATTAATACAAATGTAGAATATGGTAGAAATTTTAAAACAACACTAAAGATTATAGGCTTCAGTATATAAAGTATTTACCAAAAACTCAATATTTTTGTAGGGGTTAGCCCATAGATTTTGAGAAAATTTCAAAAAATATGACAATATTGTTTTAATGCCTAGTTGCATCCTGCACTAACATATGATGATGTTCAAAGAGGTTTGGAGCCTTTGTCGTCTCCGTTTATCAAGAAAATAATAATTTTATAGTGGTTATTCCATCGATTTAGGGGAGTATTATGAAGTTTTATAAATTAATTGATAAAAACAATTGAACGATGCTCATTTACCATGAAAAAGAGTTTAGCATACATTAATACAAATGTAGAATATGGTAGAAATTTTAAAACAACACTAAAGATTATAGGCTTCAGTATATAAAGTATTTACCAAAAACTCAATATTTTTGTAGGGGTTAGCCCATAGATTTTGAGAAAATTTCAAAAAATATGACAATATTGTTTTAATGCCTAGTTGCATCCTGCACTAACATATGATGATGTTCAAAGAGGTTTGGAGCCTTTGTCTCTCCGTTTATCAAGAAAATAATAATTTATAGTGGTTATTCCATCGATTTAGGGGTATTATGAAGTTTTACTAAATTAATTGATAAAAACAATTGAACGATGCTCATTTACCATGAAAAAGAGTTTAGCATACATTAATACAAATGTAGAATATGGTAGAAATTTTAAAACAACACTAAAGATTATAGGCTTCAGTATATAAAGTATTTACCAAAAACTCAATATTTTTGTAGGGGTTAGCCCATAGATTTTGAGAAAATTTCAAAAAATATGACAATATTGTTTTAATGCCTAGTTGCATCCTGCACTAACATATGATGATGTTCAAAGAGGTTTGGAGCCTTTGTCTCTCCGTTTATCAAGAAAATAATAATTTTATAGTGGTTATTCCATCGATTTAGGGAGTATTATGAAGTTTTATAAATTAATTGATAAAAACAATTGAACGATGCTCATTTACCATGAAAAAGAGTTTAGCATACATTAATACAAATGTAGAATATGGTAGAAATTTTAAAACAACACTAAAGATTATAGGCTTCAGTATATAAAGTATTTACCAAAAACTCAATATTTTTGTAGGGGTTAGCCCATAGATTTTGAGAAAATTTCAAAAATATGACAATATTGTTTTAATGCCTAGTTGCATCCTGCACTAACATATGATGATGTTCAAAGAGGTTTGGAGCCTTTGTTTCTCTCCGTTTATCAAGAAAATAATAATTTTATAGTGGTTATTCCATCGATTTAGGGAGTATTATGAAGTTTTATTAAATTATTTGATAAAAACAATTGAACGATGCTCATTTACCATGAAAAAGAGTTTAGCATACATTAATACAAATGTAGAATATGGTAGAAATTTTAAAACAACACTAAAGATTATAGGCTTCAGTATATAAAGTATTTACCAAAAACTCAATATTTTTGTAGGGGTTAGCCCATAGATTTTGAGAAAATTTCAAAAAATATGACAATATTGTTTTAATGCCTAGTTGCATCCTGCACTAACATATGATGATGTTCAAAGAGGTTTGGAGCCTTTGTCTCTCCGTTTATCAAGAAAATAATAATTTTATAGTGGTTATTCCATCGATTTAGGGAGTATTATGAAGTTTTATTAAATTAATTGATAAAAACAATTGAACGATGCTCATTTACCATGAAAAAGAGTTTAGCATACATTAATACAAATGTAGAATATGGTAGAAATTTTAAAACAACACTAAAGATTATAGGCTTCAGTATATAAAGTATTTACCAAAAACTCAATATTTTTGTAGGGGTTAGCCCATAGATTTTGAGAAAATTTCAAAAAATATGACAATATTGTTTTAATGCCTAGTTGCATCCTGCACTAACATATGATGATGTTCAAAGAGGTTTGGAGCCTTTGTCGTCTCCGTTTATCAAGAAAATAATAATTTTATAGTGGTTATTCCATCGATTTAGGGAGTATTATGAAGTTACTAAATTAATTGATAAAAACAATTGAACGATGCTTCATTTACCATGAAAAAGAGTTTAGCATACATTAATACAAATGTAGAATATGGTAGAAATTTTAAAACAACACTAAAGATTATAGGCTTCAGTATATAAAGTATTTACCAAAAACTCAATATTTTTGTAGGGGTTAGCCCATAGATTTTGAGAAAATTTCAAAAAATATGACAATATTGTTTTAATGCCTAGTTGCATCCTGCACTAACATATGATGATGTTCAAAGAGGTTTGGAGCCTTTGTCTCTCCGTTTATCAAGAAAATAATAATTTTATAGTGGTTATTCCATCGATTTAGGGAGTATTATGAAGTTTTACTAAATTATTGATAAAAACAATTGAACGATGCTCATTTACCATGAAAAGAGTTTAGCATACATTAATACAAATGTAGAATATGGTAGAAATTTTAAAACAACACTAAAGATTATAGGCTTCAGTATATAAAGTATTTACCAAAAACTCAATATTTTTGTAGGGGTTAGCCCATAGATTTTGAGAAAATTTCAAAAATATGACAATATTGTTTTAATGCCTAGTTGCATCCTGCACTAACATATGATGATGTTCAAAGAGGTTTGGAGCCTTTGTGCTCTCCGTTTATCAAGAAAATAATAATTTTATAGTGGTTATTCCATCGATTTAGGGAGTATTATGAAGTTTTACTAAATTAATTGATAAAAACAATTGAACGATGCTCATTTACCATGAAAAAGAGTTTAGCATACATTAATACAAATGTAGAATATGGTAGAAATTTTAAAACAACACTAAAGATTATAGGCTTCAGTATATAAAGTATTTACCAAAAACTCAATATTTTTGTAGGGGTTAGCCCATAGATTTTGAGAAAATTTCAAAAAATATGACAATATTGTTTTAATGCCTAGTTGCATCCTGCACTAACATATGATGATGTTCAAAGAGGTTTGGAGCCTTTGTGCTCTCCGTTTATCAAGAAAATAATAATTTATAATGGTTATTCCATCGATTTAGGGAGTATTATGAAGTTTTACTAAATTAATTGATAAAAACAATTGAACGATGCTCATTTACCATGAAAAAGAGTTTAGCATACATTAATACAAATGTAGAATATGGTAGAAATTTTAAAACAACACTAAAGATTATAGGCTTCAGTATATAAAGTATTTACCAAAAACTCAATATTTTTGTAGGGGTTAGCCCATAGATTTTGAGAAAATTTCAAAAAATATGACAATATTGTTTTAATGCCTAGTTGCATCCTGCACTAACATATGATGATGTTCAAAGAGGTTTGGAGCCTTTGTCGTCTCCGTTTATCAAGAAAATAATAATTTTATAGTGGTTATTCCATCGATTTAGGGAGTATTATGAAGTTTTACTAAATTAATTGATAAAACAATTGAACGATGCTCATTTACCATGAAAAAGAGTTTAGCATACATTAATACAAATGTAGAATATGGTAGAAATTTTAAAACAACACTAAAGATTATAGGCTTCAGTATATAAAGTATTTACCAAAAACTCAATATTTTTGTAGGGGTTAGCCCATAGATTTTGAGAAAATTTCAAAAATATGACAATATTGTTTTAATGCCTAGTTGCATCCTGCACTAACATATGATGATGTTCAAAGAGGTTTGGAGCCTTTGTCGTCTCCGTTTATCAAGAAAATCATAATTTATAGTGGTTATTCCATCGATTTAGGGAGTATTATGAAGTTTTACTAAATTAATTGATAAAAACAATTGAACGATGCTCATTTACCATGAAAAGAGTTTAGCATACATTAATACAAATGTAGAATATGGTAGAAATTTAAAACAACACTAAAGATTATAGGCTTCAGTATATAAAGTATTTACCAAAAACTCAATATTTTTGTAGGGGTTAGCCCATAGATTTTGAGAAAATTTCAAAAATATGACAATATTGTTTTAATGCCTAGTTGCATCCTGCACTAACATATGATGATGTTCAAAGAGGTTTGGAGCCTTTGTCTCTCCGTTTATCAAGAAAATAATAATTTATAGTGGTTATTCCATCGATTTAGGAGTATTATGAAGTTTTACTAAATTAATTGATAAAAACAATTGAACGATGCTCATTTACCATGAAAAAGAGTTTAGCATACATTAATACAAATGTAATATGGTAGAAATTTAAAACAACACTAAAGATTATAGGCTTCAGTATATAAAGTATTTACCAAAAACTCAATATTTTGTAGGGGTTAGCCCATAGATTTTGAGAAAATTTCAAAAAATATGACAATATTGTTTTAATGCCTAGTTGCATCCTGCACTAACATATGATGATGTTCAAAGAGGTTTGGAGCCTTTGTCTCTCCGTTTATCAAGAATAATAATTTTTATAGTGGTTATTCCATCGATTTAGGGAGTATTATGAAGTTTTATAAATTAATTGATAAAAACAATTGAACGATGCTCATTTACCATGAAAAGAGTTTAGCATACATTAATACAAATGTAGAATATGGTAGAAATTTTAAAACAACACTAAAGATTATAGGCTTCAGTATATAAAGTATTTACCAAAAACTCAATATTTTTGTAGGGGTTAGCCCATAGATTTTGAGAAAATTTCAAAAAATATGACAATATTGTTTTAATGCCTAGTTGCATCCTGCACTAACATATGATGATGTTCAAAGAGGTTTGGAGCCTTTGTGCTCTCCGTTTATCAAGAAAATAATAATTTTATAGTGGTTATTCCATCGATTTAGGGGGTATTATGAAGTTTTATAAATTAATTGATAAAAACATTGAACGATGCTCATTTACCATGAAAAAGAGTTTAGCATACATTAATACAAATGTAGAATATGGTAGAAATTTTAAAACAACACTAAAGATTATAGGCTTCAGTATATAAAGTATTTACCAAAAACTCAATATTTTTGTAGGGTTTGCCCATAGATTTTGAGAAAATTTAAAAAATATGACAATATTGTTTTAATGCCTAGTTGCATCCTGCACTAACATATGATGATGTTCAAAGAGGTTTGGAGCCTTTGTCTCTCCGTTTATCAAGAAAATAATTATTTATATAGTGGTTATTCCATCGATTTAGGGAGTATTATGAAGTTTTACTAAATTATTTGATAAAAACAATTGAACGATGCTCATTTACCATGAAAAGAGTTTAGCATACATTAATACAAATGTAGAATATGGTAGAAATTTAAAACAACACTAAAGATTATAGGCTTCAGTATATAAAGTATTTACCAAAAACTCAATATTTTTGTAGGGGTTAGCCCATAGATTTTGAGAAAATTTCAAAAATATGACAATATTGTTTTAATGCCTAGTTGCATCCTGCACTAACATATGATGATGTTCAAAGAGGTTTGGAGCCTTTGTGCTCCGTTTATCAAGAAAATAATAATTTTATAGTGGTTATTCCATCGATTTAGGGGATTATGAAGTTTTAATAATTGATAAAAACAATTGAACGATGCTCATTTACCATGAAAAAGAGTTTAGCATACATTAATACAAATGTAGAATATGGTAGAAATTTTAAAACAACACTAAAGATTATAGGCTTCAGTATATAAAGTATTTACCAAAAACTCAATATTTTTGTAGGGGTTAGCCATAGATTTTGAGAAAATTTCAAAAAATATGACAATATTGTTTTAATGCCTTTGCATCCTGCACTAACATATGATGATGTTCAAAGAGGTTTGGAGCCTTTGTCTCTCCGTTTATCAAGAAAATAATAATTTTATAGTGGTTATTCCATCGATTTAGGGAGTATTATGAAGTTTTATAAATTAATTGATAAAAACAATTGAACGATGCTCATTTACCATGAAAAAGAGTTTAGCATACATTAATACAAATGTAGAATATGGTAGAAATTTTAAACAACACTAAAGATTATAGGCTTCAGTATATAAAGTATTTACCAAAAACTCAATATTTTTGTAGGGGTTAGCCCATAGATTTTGAGAAAATTTCAAAAAATGACAATATTGTTTTAATGCCTAGTTGCATCCTGCACTAACATATGATGATGTTCAAAGAGGTTTGGAGCCTTTGTGCTCTCCGTTTATCAAGAAATAATAATTTATAGTGGTTATTCCATCGATTTAGGGAGTATTATGAAGTTTCTAAATTAATTGATAAAAACATTGAACGATGCTCATTTACCATGAAAAGAGTTTAGCATACATTAATACAAATGTAGAATATGGTAGAAATTTTAAAACAACACTAAAGATTATAGGCTTCAGTATATAAAGTATTTACCAAAAACTAATATTTTTGTAGGGGTTAGCCCTTAGATTTTGAGAAAAATTTCAAAAATATGACAATATTGTTTTAATGCCTAGTTGCATCCTGCACTAACATATGATGATGTTCAAAGAGGTTTGGAGCCTTTGTGCTCTCCGTTTATCAAGAAAATAATAATTTTATAGTGGTTATTCCATCGATTTAGGAGGTATTATGAAGTTTTACTAAATTAATTGATAAAAACAATTGAACGATGCTCATTTACCATGGTAAAAGAGTTTAGCATACATTAATACAAATGTAGAATATGGTAGAAATTTTAAAACAACACTAAAGATTATAGGCTTCAGTATATAAAGTATTTACCAAAAACTCAATATTTTTGTAGGGGTTAGCCCATAGATTTTGAGAAAATTTCAAAAAATATGACAATATTGTTTTAATGCCTAGTTGCATCCTGCACTAACATATGATGATGTTCAAAGAGGTTTGGAGCCTTTGTCGTCTCCGTTTATCAAGAAAATAATAATTTTATAGTGGTTATTCCATCGATTTAGGGAGTATTATGAAGTTTTACTAAATTATTTGATAAAAACAATTGAACGATGCTCATTTACCATGAAAAAGAGTTTAGCATACATTAATACAAATGTAGAATATGGTAGAAATTTTAAAACAACACTAAAGATTATAGGCTTCAGTATATAAAGTATTTACCAAAAACTCAATATTTTTGTAGGGGTTAGCCCATAGATTTTGAGAAAATTTCAAAAAATATGACAATATTGTTTTAATGCCTAGTTGCATCCTGCACTAACATATGATGATGTTCAAAGAGGTTTGGAGCCTTTGTGCTCTCCGTTTATCAAGAAAATAATAATTTTATAGTGGTTATTCCATCGATTTAGGGAGTATTATGAAGTTTTACTAAATTAATTGATAAAAACAATTGAACGATGCTCATTTACCATGAAAAAGAGTTTAGCATACATTAATACAAATGTAGAATATGGTAGAAATTTTAAAACAACACTAAAGATTATAGGCTTCAGTATATAAAGTATTTACCAAAAACTCAATATTTTTGTAGGGGTTAGCCCATAGATTTTGAGAAAATTTCAAAAAATATGACAATATTGTTTTAATGCCTAGTTGCATCCTGCACTAACATATGATGATGTTCAAAGAGGTTTGGAGCCTTTGTGTCTCTCGTTTATCAAGAAAATAATAATTTTATAGTGGTTATTCCATCGATTTAGGGAGTATTATGAAGTTTTACTAAATTAATTGATAAAAACAATTGAACGATGCTCATTTACCATGAAAAAGAGTTTAGCATACATTAATACAAATGTAGAATATGGTAGAAATTTTAAAACAACACTAAAGATTATAGGCTTCAGTATATAAAGTATTTACCAAAAACTCAATATTTTTGTAGGGGTTAGCCCATAGATTTTGAGAAATTTCAAAAATATGACAATATTGTTTTAATGCCTAGTTGCATCCTGCACTAACATATGATGATGTTCAAAGAGGTTTGGAGCCTTTGTCGTCTCCGTTTATCAAGAAAAATAATAATTTTATAGTGGTTATTCCATCGATTTAGGGAGTATTATGAATTTTATTAAATTATTTGATAAAAACATTAAAA